>NW_027361870.1:25642500-26842500 GCF_039654945.1 Dendrobates tinctorius
CTATGAGGGGGGCAGTATTATACCCTATGAGGGGGTGCATTATTCCCTATGAGGGGGGCAGTATTATACCCTATGAGGGGGGCAGTATTATACCCTATGAGGGGGGCAGTATTATACCCTATGAGGGGGCAGCATTATACCCTATGAGGGGGCAGCATTATACCCTATGAGGGGGCAGCATTATTCCCTATGAGGGGGGCAGTATTATACCCTATGAGGGGGTGCATTATTCCCTATGAGGGGGGCAGTATTATACCCTATGAGGGGGGCAGTATTATACCCTATGAGGGGGGCAGTATTATACCCTATGAGGGGGCAGCATTATACCCTATGAGGGGGTGCATTATTCCCTATGAGGGGGTGCATTATTCCCTATGAGGGGGCAGTATTATACCCTATGAGGGGGGCAGTATTATACCCTATGAGGGGGGCAGTATTATACCCTATGAGGGGGTGCATTATACCCTATGAGGGGGTGCATTATTCCCTATGAGGGGGGCAGTATTATACCCTATGAGGGGGGCAGTATTATATTCTATGAGATGGCTGCATTATATTCTATGAGATGGCTGCATTATACTATGTGAGGGGGCTGCTTTATATTCTATGAGGGGGCTACCCCAACTCCTGCTACATAATTAAGACATGTACAACCTTATATTATACCCGGATATTAGCGTGTTTTACTGCATAATTGGTGGTCTGGTATTTAACTCTATGCAGCTACATAGTGGGCCCCAAGAATGATTTTCTCTGGTGGCCCCAAGGTGTTCCAGTCCGACGCTGGTAACAGCATATCCCATGTGGAATCTACCAAACTCATCAGCATATCTTGAACCATCCATGTAGAACACCAGATTGGGATTTGGGAGTGGATTCTCACTGACATTTGATGGAGTAGCTGTTTCTTCTATCAGAAATCGGGAACAATCATGTTGGAGATAATCCTCATCACTGCCATCTTTCCTTATAATTCATTATACCGTCTTTCAAGGCATTGTAAAGGGGTTGCATTATGCGGGATGCATCCGATATCCACTGACAACAATCAGTGCATAGTCCAAGAAAACGCTGGAGTTCAGTTTCATCTTTTGGGAAAGGAAGGGAGCTGACAGCTATTTTTCTTTCTTCTGCGAGGTGGCTGGCACCCTGAAGGAGACAGTGACCCAAGAATATCACTTGACCAAGGCAGAACTGAAGTCTCGAGGCCGAAACCCGACAGTTCAGTGCTGCCAGATGCTTGAGGAGGCTAACAGTGGCAGCAATGGCAAAAGACACTTGCTCATATTTTTTTGCAAACTGGTTGGGACTGTTTTGGGCCCCTTGTGGCATAACTGTGGGAAAGGCATGCAAAATACAGATTTCCTCACTGTCTTCATCTGCATAGGGGTTATGTAACGTAAGAACCATCTGACCATCATCTTGGAATTGTATTCTGGAGCGGAACTGTGATAATAAATCTGCCCCCAGTAAATTTACTGGACATGTGGGAGAGATTACAAACTGAGCAGTAACCTCTGGGAAGGGTCCCACAGGGATGGGTTTTGTAAGAGTATGTTTATTGGGTCTGCCATCTACTTCAATTAAAACAAGCTCTTGATCTGAGAATTGAATAGGGATATCCGTAGGTACATCTGATGATTTGATTATAGAATTGGCCGCCCCAGTGTCTACCATGAACTTAACAAGGGTGTCCCCTACAGGGAGCGTGACAGATGAGCATGCCCCAGGTTTGGTGGAGGACATTGTGATGGCAGACCCTGGTTGGCCACCCCTTCAGTATGGACAATTATCAGGATTTTGGGGCTGTCCATAACCGGGGTATCCTCTAGGGTTCCCAGTATTTAGATTACGATTAGAAGAGGGAACTTGAGGGTAACATCTATCAGCGGGAGTGTGACAGTCTCTCTGAAAGTGACCGAGTCGGCCACAGTGCCAGCATTGCAAACAAGAATTGGCAGGGAGGGGCTGGGGTTTGCTGTGTGTGAACGAGCTGCGGTGGGGGCGATGTGGGAGGGGGAGATGGGATTACTGTAGCAGCTGCTGGCTGCTAGCTTGCTTTTTTTTTCTCTGCCGATATGTAGCAGGTTAATTTCTTCTGGAAACTTTTTTTTTTTCTACTTTAATGCATCGTCCGGAGTCGGCACATTACTCTCGATTTTCTGCCATTTGCCTGTAGAAAGTCATGGGGGAAGTCTCTGGATCGGGTAATTGATTGCAAAGGGTGTCTATTTAGGATGGGGTAAAGGGGGTGGATACTCATAACCACTAACAATATTAGGCATAACGGGGACTGAGGCTGGCGGCGTATGATAATAGGTACCGTCAGCATTTAACAAAGGAAAGGTGGGGGTTGCTACTCCCGGTCTCCTTGTACAATTGTAACAGACCTCTCTCCACTGAGTATTAGTAACTCCGCATACAGCACAAATCCACCTGGCAGGATCATGGGCTGGGGGCTGCTTTGGTAGTCCAGGATATATTGGTGCCTTGGGGTTATGGGGCACAGATCTTACAGTTGGGAGGAGAGGCTTGATTTCCTGGGGAGGGACCTTATCATCAGGGAGACCTCTTCTTTCAAATCATCACGTTTAACTATTTGTCTGCATGACACATTAGTCTCAATCTCAGTTCCTTCTTAATCAATCACTTTCTCACACCACAGTCACTTTCTTGAACCACAAAACACCCAGTCCCTGTCATAATAGACAATTTTTCTTCAACATAGCAGTAACAGAAACAATCAGAATTCACTTCCTCTGTTCTTCCTAACACCTTTCCATTTGGGCAAATGGGTTATGGGCATCAAAACTGCCTTCAAAGTGGGCAGAGAACCAATTTTCACACATGTGAATAAGTAACAACTAAATTTAAGGGGTTACATGGCTTTGGGCCACTGATCTAACACCTGAACTGGCATCAAAGTTCTGATGCCCAGAACCCATTTGTGCCAGGCTGGAGTGACATGAATTTCATGTGGGGCATCACTAGGTATGTAAATCACGTGTCAGAACAGTGGCCCAAAGCCATTTAACCCCTTAAATTTAGCTGTTACTTATTCACATGTGTGAAAATTGGTTCTCTGCCCACTTTGATGGCAGTTTTGATGCCCATAACCCATTTGTGCCAGGCTGGATTGACATGAACTTGATGTGTGGCATCACAAGGTATGTAAATCACGTGTCAGATCAGTGGCACAAAGCCATTTAACCCCTTCAATACCATACCTCATAGCCCACTTTGATGCCCATTTTTGTGCCAGCCTTCTAATTTTTTTTATCTGTTTTTAAGTGTATTCACAAAAGGACACATGATTGCATATTATTATATACTTAGAATGTTTTATTTTTATTGAAAAACCTGAAAAAAACAAAACAAAACCCAAGTTTCGAAAATAATTTGTACTTTCTGTTTTTTTTCTGTCACATTATTAAAAATTATTATAAAAAAAAGCCATTAGGTCTTCATCCAGCATCATCAAGAAGATGAAAGTCTATACATTTAGAAATAATAACAGCAGACATCTTTGAGTGTAGTGTGGTCTTTTCGGATGCATCCGGATTATCAACGACCAAAGGGGCGGCAAATTTTTCGACCGCCCCGGGCGCCACAAACAGTTGCTACGCCACTGCACATACCATCAGTCCCAGCGGATCTGTATGCAGCGTTGGCCTAACACCATATTTGCCAAACACCACGGGTGGCGTCACGAACTATTCTACCATTAACTACATCCCCCCATTGCTTGGGCGCCCAGGGCCACGGACCGGGTCACCGCTGCTGTGACACATCCCCCTGACACCGGCCCGGTACCGAGTACCCCACAGCCCTTGGAGGGCGACCCATATATACCACACACGATGTGTATGACCTGTATTCACCATACACTCCACTCTATATACTGCACACAATGTGTATGACCTGTATACACCATACACTCCACTCTATATACTGCACACGATGTGTATGACCTGTATACACCATACACTACAGTATATATACACCACACACGCTGTGTATGACCTGTATACACCATACACTCCACTCTATATACCGCACACGATGTGTATGACCTGTATACATCATACACTACAGTCTATATACCGCACATGATGTGAAAATAGTCATTTTTCATTAAGCTGGGGCTATATGTCGACTTGGCCATGAAACAGCGGCTTCTATAATGCAGGTGAATGGGGTCGCATTGTGACCCGCTATGTACTGCCACAAAGAACCAGAACCAGTTGGATTTTTTTTTAAACTTGATTATCACAGTTGCAATACCTTGTGGGTCATAATGCGACCCCGTCAATGGAGCAGCAGCAGCCTAGAGCAATTTTTGGCCGTTTGTGTCAGTCAATGTCACCTTCTTTGATGTAATGGACGTGAAAGGTATATAAATGTTATTCAAAACAATGTACATATTTTATATGACATTTTCTTAGTAAATATTAATATAAAACTGATTAGCTGTGGTGCGGGGGGGACCAACTTTAGGACCCCCTTAAATCCCCTAATAGTCACTCTACATTAGGGCTATGTGCCCACGTAGCGTTTTCCATGCAGAATATTCCTGAGCGGAAGCGCACACCCTCCTCCCAGGAAAACGCATGCGTTTTATGAAGCGCTTTTGACGCTTTTGTTAAGCGTTTTCCTATGCGTTTTTGCTATACAATTGAATGTATGCGGAAACGTGTGCGTTTCCGCAAAATTATTGAACATGCTGCGTTTTTTTCCGCTTAGCGTTTCCGCAGCGGAAAAAATGCACCATTAGCACAACATGTGCGTTTTCCATTATATTACATTGGATGCTTTTCTTAAGCGTTTCCACAGCAGAAACGCGCATCTAAAAGCGCTGCGGAAACGCTTAAAAAACACAACGTGGGCACACAGCCTAAAAAAGAGATATATGACTGAACTGCAATACCAGACACAGCCCATAGACAAAAGGGCGCTAACAAAGCAGAACTTTTCACAATCCCATTAATGTGGTGACTAGAGTTGAGCGATACCAGCCGATACTTGAAAATATCGGATCGGAATGGATCGGCCGATCTTAAAAAAAAGTATCGGTATCGCCGATTCCGATACCGGGAACCAATGCAAGTCAATGGGGCCAAAATATCGGAATTAAAAAAAACCCTTTCTTTCCTTGTAGGTTAATTCTACATGAAGAAAAACAACTAAGAATAATGTAGAATGTATTGTGGGAGGTGGAGGAGACATTAAAGCCATAGAGGTTTAGCCCAATCAAATGGAATAACAGGAATTAAACTTTTTTTTTAAAGACGTTAGGAGTTACAAAGATATTGACTATGTTAGCCTCATTTATATTTTGCCAGACATGTATGTCTTCTTCTTCTTTCTTCTTTCTTCTTCTTCCTTTTTTTACCTTCTTCTTCTTCTTCTTATTCCTTTTTTTACATTCTTCTTCTTCTTCTTCTTCCTTTTTTTACATTCTTCTACTTCCTTTTTTTACATTCTTCTTCTTATTCCTTTTTTTACATTCCTCTTCTTCTTCCTTTTTTTAAATTCTTCTACTTCCTTTTTTTACATTCTTCTTCTTCTTCCTTTTCTTACATTCTTCATATTCTTCTTATTCAACAATTATTATTCTACATATTCAACTTCTTCATCTTCTTCCTATTCTTCTTCATCATATTCTTGTTTGTGTCAGGCATTCCTGTAGTTGTTATCTAGAAAAGTTAGAAGTTTACACCTTCCGTCCTGCCTGTCACAAAAGATTTACAACAGGATTTGTCCGCGTTCAGTTTGGCCTGCAGCAGCAGGCCTTTTCCAGGGGCACCACGAGGAGGAACGGACTCACCCCCATACACTGCTTAGTCTTCTTCTGCTTATAAATAAGATAATATAATTTGCTCAGAGTATTAGTCTTATGCTTAATGTTCTTCTGCTTTGTTTTTTTATGCTTCTTTGTCTTCTCTCTCTTGTTGTTCTGCATCTTGGTGGTTGTCTTCCTGTTCTTTGTCCTCTTGAACCAGCTGACGGTACTGGCACCCGGAGGGGCAGCAGAAGGAACAAGAGCCAATAGCACTACCGAGGACCAGCTGACTGTGCTGGAACCCGGTTACTAAGCAGGAGGTACCTGTGCTACAAAGCACTACCAAGGACCAGCAGACATTGCCGGAACTCGGATACCGAGATGGAGGCACCTAGGCCAAAGGCTCTGACGAGAACCAGCTGACGGTGCTGGAACCCGGAGGGGTAGCATAAGCTGCAAGAGCAAATGGAAATAGCGAGGACCAGCTGACAGTGCTGGCACCCGGAGGGGCAGCAGAAGGAATAAGAGCCAATGGCACAACCGAGGACCAGCTGATGGTGCTGGAACCCGGTTACTAAGCAGGAGGTACCTGTGCTACAAAGCACTACCAAGGACCAGCAGACGTTGCCGGAACTCGGATACCGAGATGGAGGCACCTAGGCCAAAGGCTCTGACGAGAACCAGCTGACGGTGCTGGAACCCGGAGGGGCAGCTGAAGTTACCCCTGAAAAGCAAAGTTGGCATGCCGCAAGCTGGCCGCAGTTACCGAATCACACAGTCCTACAGGGGGTGCTTGTCCTACTGGCACTACGGAACAAGCCTTTCTTACCAGAACCCGCAGTCCACATAGGAAGCACCTAAACTGCTGGCACCCTAGCCTCGGCTAACCCAACCGCAACACGACATGGCAACTTGGGGTGGCAAACTGACATTGACACTTCCCGGAAACAGCAGGCAGGGCTGGAACCAAGCTGGGAAGGAGGGAGTACCCGTGCCAAAGTCAGTTATGAGCAGCAACTGGCGATGTTGGAGCCCAGGGACAAGCACTTAGCAGGCTGAGGCCTGATGTGCTGTCAATTGGGAGGCAGCAGGACAGATTGCCATCAAAACAGCAGGGGAACAGCTGACGTTACTGAACCCCACAAACACAGGAGCTAGTGTTTTACTCTGTGAAGACGGCACTTCCGAGCAACAACTGGCTGTGTTGAAGCCCAGGGACAAGCACGGAGCAGGCTGAGGCTGCATTGAAGAAATTTTAAGATCGGTTGTAGACTTCTACTAATTTTAACCAAGCTCCACTTAGGCCTGTGGCTTCACTGATATTCGTATTTCCCCTGTCCTCCAACCCCGCCAGTTACAGCTCCGAAGTGGTGTCTGCACAATCCACACTTGTTCCTGTTCCTAGTTATGGGAATGTGGACAGAGCAGGCGACATTGCCGGACACACATCAGGGGATTAACTGACCGGACTGAACACCTGTAACAAAGGGACAAGTGTGGATTGTGCAGACGCCACTTCGGAGCTGTAACTGGCAGGGTTGGAGGACAGGGGAAATACGAGAGACAGTGGAGCCACAGGCCTAATTGGAGCACGGTTAAAAATCAGTAGTAGTACGACTGTGTAGGCAGCAGGAGACTTTGCCATCCACACAGCAGGGGATCAGCTGACGTTACTGAACCCCACTGAGACACGGGAGCAAGTGTCTCTTTCCGTGTGGACGGCACTTCCGAGCTACAACTGGCTGTGTTGAAGCCCAGGAAATAGGAGGGTGTAGGCAGAGGCCTACTGTATTTGGAATGTGGAGACAGCAGGAGAGACTGCCATCCACACAGCAGGGGATCAGCTGACGTTACTGAACCCCACTGAGACACGGGAGCAAGTGTCTCTTTCCGTGTGGACGGCACTTCCGAGCTACAACTGGCTGTGTTGAAGCCCAGGAAATAGGAGGGTGTAGGCAGAGGCCTACTGTATTTGGAATGTGGAGACAGCAGGAGAGACTGCCATCCACACAGCAGGGGATCAGCTGACGTTACTGAACCCCACTGAGACACGGGAGCAAGTGTCTCTTTCCGTGTGGACGGCACTTCCGAGCTACACCTGGCTGTGTTGAAGCCCAGGAAATAGGAGGGTGTAGGCAGAGGCCTACTGTATTTGGAATGTGGAGACAGCAGGAGAGACTGCCATCCACACAGCAGGGGATCAGCTGACGTTACTGAACCCCACTGAGACACGGGAGCAAGTGTCTCTTTCCGTGTGGACGGCACTTCCGAGCTACAACTGGCTGTGTTGAAGCCCAGGAAATAGGAGGGTGTAGGCAGAGGCCTACTGTATTTGGAATGTGGTGACAGCAGGAGAGACTGCCATCCACACAGCAGGGGATCAGCTGACGTTACTGAACCCCACTGAGACACGGGAGCAAGTGTCTCTTTCCGTGTGGACGGCACTTCCGAGCTACAACTGGCTGTGTTGAAGCCCAGGAAATAGGAGGGTGTAGGCAGAGGCCTACTATATTTGGAATGTGGAGACAGCAGGAGAGACTGCCATCCACACAGCAGGGGATCAGCTGACGTTACTGAACCCCACTGAGACACGGGAGCAAGTGTCTCTTTCCGTGTGGACGGCACTTCCGAGCTACAACTGGCTGTGTTGAAGCCCAGGAAATAGGAGGGTGTAGGCAGAGGCCTACTGTATTTGGAATGTGGTGACAGCAGGAGAGACTGCCATCCACACAGCAGGGGATCAGCTGACGTTACTGAACCCCACTGAGACACGGGAGCAAGTGTCTCTTTCCGTGTGGACGGCACTTCCGAGCTACAACTGGCTGTGTTGAAGCCCAGGAAATAGGAGGGTGTAGGCAGAGGCCTACTGTATTTGGAATGTGGAGACAGCAGGAGAGATTGCCATCCACACAGCAGGGGATCAGCTGACGTTACTGAACCCCACTGAGACACGGGAGCAAGTGTCTCTTTCCGTGTGGACGGCACTTCCGAGCTACAACTGGCTGTGTTGAAGCCCAGGAAATAGGAGGGTGTAGGCAGAGGCCTACTGTATTTGGAATGTGGAGACAGCAGGAGAGACAGCCATCCACACAGCAGGGGATCAGCTGACGTTACTGAACCCCACTGAGACACGGGAGCAAGTGTCTCTTTCCGTGTGGACGGCACTTCCGAGCTACAACTGGCTGTGTTGAAGCCTAGGAAATAGGAGGGTGTAGGCAGAGGCCTACTGTATTTGGAATGTGGAGACAGCAGGAGAGACTGCCATCCACACAGCAGGGGATCAGCTGACGTTACTGAACCCCACTGAGACACGGGAGCAAGTGTCTCTTTCCGTGTGGACGGCACTTCCGAGCTACAACTGGCTGTGTTGAAGCCCAGGAAATAGGAGGGTGTAGGCAGAGGCCTACTGTCTTTGGAATGCGGAGACAGCAGGAGAGACTGCCATCTCCACAGCAGGGGAACAGCTGGCAGTGCTGAACCCCACTAACACTTGAACGAATGTGTTTGGCTCTGTGGACACGACACTTCTGAACACCAACTGACGCTGTTGGAGCCCAGGATTAGGCGAGGAGCAGGCTGGGGCCTACTGGATTTTGGCAGGTGTAGGCAGCAGGAGACTTGCCATCTCCACAGCAGGGGAACAGCTGTCAGTGCTGAACCCCACTAACACTTGAACGAATGTGTTTGGCTCTGTGGAGACGACACTTCTGAACACCAACTGACGCTGTTGTAGCCCAGGATTAGGCGAGGAGCAGGCTGGGGCCTACTGGATTTTGGCAGGTGAAGGCAGCAGGAGACTTGCCATCTCCACAGCAGGGGAACAGCTGTCAGTGCTGAACCCCACTAACACTTGAACGAATGTGTTTGGCTCTGTGGAGACGACACTTCTGAACACCAACTGATGCTGTTGGAGCCCAGGATTAGGCGAGGAGCAGGCTGGGGCCTACTGGATTTTGGCAGGTGTAGGCAGCAGGAGACTTGCCATCTCCACAGCAGGGGAACAGCTGGCAGTGCTGAACCCCACTAACACTTGAACGAATGTGTTTGGCTCTGTGGAGACGACACTTCTGAACACCAACTGACGCTGTTGGAGCCCAGGATTAGGCGAGGAGCAGGCTGGGGCCTACTGGATTTTGGCAGGTGTAGGCAGCAGGAGACTTGCCATCTCCACAGCAGGGGAACAGCTGTCAGTGCTGAACCCCACTAACACTTGAACGAATGTGTTTGGCTGTGTGGAGACGACACTTCTGAACACCAACTGACGCTGTTGGAGCCCAGGATTAGGCGAGGAGCAGGCTGGGGCCTACTGGATTTTGGCAGGTGAAGGCAGCAGGAGACTTGCCATCTCCACAGCAGGGGAACAGCTGTCAGTGCTGAACCCCACTAACACTTTAACGAATGTGTTTGGCTCTGTGGAGACGACACTTCTGAACACCAACTGACGCTGTTGGAGCCCAGGATTAGGCGAGGAGCAGGCTGGGGCCTACTGGATTTTGGCAGGTGAAGGCAGCAGGAGACTTGCCATCTCCACAGCAGGGGACCAGCTGGCAGTGCTGAACCCCACTAACACTTGAACGAATGTGTTTGGCTCTGTGGAGACGACACTTCTGAACACCAACTGATGCTGTTGGAGCCCAGGATTAGGCGAGGAGCAGGCTGGTGCCTACTGGATTTTGGCAGGTGAAGGCAGCAGGAGACTTGCCATCTCCACAGCAGGGGAACAGCTGGCAGTGCTGAACCCCACTAACACTTGAACGAATGTGTTTGGCTCTGTGGAGATGACACTTCTGAACACCAACTGATGCTGTTGGAGCCCAGGATTAGGCGAGGAGCAGGCTGGGGCCTGTTGCTTTTGGCAGGTGAAGGCAGCAGGAGACTTGCCATCTCCACAGCAGGGGAACAGCTGGCAGTGCTGAACCCCACTAACACTTGAACGAATGTGTTTGGCTCTGTGGAGACGACACTTCTGAACACCAACTGACGCTGTTGGAGCCCAGGACTAGGCGAGGAGCAGGCTGGGGCCTACTGGATTTTGGCAGGTGTAGGCAGCAGGAGACTTGCCATCTCCACAGCAGGGGAACAGCTGGCAGTGCTGAACCCCACTAACACTTGAAGGAATGTGTTTGGCTCTATGGAGATGACACTTCTGAACACCAACTGACGCTGTTGGAGCCCAGGATTAGGCGAGGAGCAGGCTGGGGCCTGTTGCTTTTGGCAGGTGAAGGCAGCAGGAGACTTGCCATCTCCACAGCAGGGGAACAGCTGGCAGTGCTGAACCCCACTAACACTTGAACAAATGTGTTTGGCTCTGTGGAGACGACACTTCTGAACACCAACTGACGCTGTTGGAGCCCAGGATTACGCATGCCGCATGCAGAGGCCAATGGGCAGCGGTTTTTATGGAGGTTGTTGACTACTACTGATTCTAACCATGCTCCACTTAGGCCTCTGGCTCCACTGTCTCTACTATTTACCCTGGCCTCCAACCCCGCCATCTACATCTCTGAAGTGGCATCAGCACAATCTACACTTGTTCCTGTGTTACTGGTGCTCAGTCCCGTCAGTTGATCCCCTGATGTTTGTCCGGCAAGTTCGCCAGCTCTGTCCTCATTCCCACTACTGGTTATGGGAATGTGGACAGAGCAGGAGACCTTGCCGGACACACATCAGGGGATAAACTGATGGGACTGAGCCACAGGAACACAGGAACAAGTGTAGATTGTGCTGACGCCACTTCAGAGATGTAGATGGCGGGGTTGGAGGCCAGGGGAAATAGCAGAGACAGTGGAGCCAGAGACCTAAGTTGGGCACGGTTAAAAATCAGTAGTGGTTTGAATGTTGATGGAGCTGGTGACTTTGCCGTCCACACAGCAGGGGATCAGCTGGCGTTACTGAACCCCACTAACACAGGAGCTAGTGTGTTTCTCTGTGCAGACGACACATCTGAGCGACAACTGGCTGTGTTGAGGCACAGGGATTATAGTTCAGGTGGTAGAAAAATGAACACACCAGCAGACCTGGATACAGTTGACAACCACTAATTTAGTCTTTAAGAGGAATGGCAAAGTCTTTGGAGATCCAGGCCTTGTTCATTTTCAGAAAAGTCAGCCGGTCAACATTATCGGAAGATAGTCGCGTGCGACGGTCTGTTAGTACACCACCTGCGGCACTAAAGACACGTTCCGATAATACACTGGCAGCAGGGCAAGCCAGCACCTCCAATGCATACTGGCTAAGCTCTGGCCATGTATCCAGCTTAGAGACCCAAAACTTGAAGGGGGAAGAGCCATCTGGGAGTACAGTGACAGGGCAAGACATGTAGTCTGACACCATCTGACAGAAGCGTTGCCTCCTGCTGACTCGAGGCGTCGCTGATGGTGTAGACAATTGTGGTGGACACACAAAACTTTGCCACATTTGGGCCATAGTGGTCTTGCCTTGTGCTGCGGCGCTGCCTCTGCTCCCTCTTTGTGCAGAGTTTCCTCCACTGCCTCGACGCACAGAGCTGCTTTGTAAAGCACTAGCAACAATGCTGTCGGGTGGAATGGAAAACATTATGGACTGCACCAGTGACTCTTCGTACTCCCGCAGTTTACGCTCCCGGTTCAACGTTGGTATGAGCCTTTGTACGCTGTCCCAGTAGCGAGGATCTAGGAGGGTGTACACCCAATAATCAGCCGAGATGAGAATGTGGGCGATGCGGCGGTCGTTTCTCAGGCACTGCAGCATGAAATCAACCATGTGCTGCAGACTCCCAACTGCCAAAGAACCGCTGTCCCCTGTTTGAGGCGTGACCTCGGCCTGCTCTGCATCACCCCACCCTCGCTGTACATACTGAGTAGAGGTTTGTGTACCTCCCTCCTCTGGAGAGATGTCTTCCTCCTCCATCGACTCCTCCTCATCCTCCTCACAAAGTGTCCCCTGCCTAGGCCTTTGTGAGGAAACACGTAGCGCAGACTGTCCAGAAGCAGATGGCATTTGGGACTCCTCATCCTCCACCTCTTCCGAAACCTCATCCCTTAGTGCTTGCAGTGTTTGTTGAAGCAGGCAGATAAAGAGGACAGTCATGCTGACTAGTGCATCATCTGCACTCGCCATCCGCGTGGATTCATCGAAGGCACGCAAAACGAGGCAGATGTCCTTCATAGAGGCCCACTCAATGGTGCTGAAGTGTGAACGGCGCACAGTGCGACTTGTTTGTGCCTGATGCAGCTGGTACTCCATGACTGCTGCCTGCTGCTCACACAACCGCTCCAACATATGTAACGTTGAATTCCACCGGGTGGGTAGGTCACATATGATGCGATGTTCCGGAAGGCCAAATCGTCGCTGCAGAGCAGCGAGGCGCGATCTTGCCGTGCTGGAACGCCGCAAGTGAGCGCACTCTATGCGGACCTTGTGCAACAGTGCATCAAGATCCGGATAGTCCCTCAGAAAGCTCTGCACGACCAAGTTAAGCACATGTGCCAGACATGGGATGTGTGTGAGGTTGCCTAGGCCAAGAGCTGCCACCAGATTTCGGCCATTGTCACACACTACCAAGCCCGGCTGGAGATTCGCTGGCCCAAACCACACATCGCTCTCCTGCTTGATAGCATTCCAGAGCTCCTGCGCTGTGTGGCTTCGGTTCCCCAAAGAAATTAATTTGAGTACAGCCTGTTGACGTTTGGCCACGGCTGTGCTCTTATCGGTCGTAACAGGCTCCTGCTCTGCTGTTTCTGAGGAACTTGAGTAGGAGGAGGAGTCTATGTGTACAGACTGGAGTCCTGCAATCCGTGGCGTTGGAAGAACACGTACAGTGCCACTCTCCAGATCTGTACCCGGCTCCACAACATTGACCCAGTGGGCAGTGAGGGAAAGGTATCGTCCCTGTCCATGGTTACTGGTCCACGCATCGGTGGTCAGGTGGACCTTGCTACTAACGGCGTTTAGTAGCGCATGTTTTATTTTGCCCTCAACATGTTTCTGCAGGGCAGGGACGGCTCGCCTGCTGAAAAAAAAGCGGCTGGGCATGTTGTATTGGGGGACTGCCAATGCCATTAAGTCCCGGAAGGTGTCAGTGTCCACCAGCCTGAATGACAGCATTTCAACTGCCAGAAGTTTGGCAATGCCAGCATTCAGAGACTGTACTCGGGGATGGTTTGCCGAGTAAGGGCGCCTTTTATCCCATGCCTGTGCTACCGATGGCTGTGATGGATGGGAACGTGCTGCTATGGGTGGAATCTGACAGGGTCTCCGGACAACAGTGGCAGAGGTTCTTCCTTGGCGATCCTGTGAGGAAGCCGAACCAGCAGTGTGTGAGCTGGAGGAAGAGGCCCCAACACGAACTGAAGAGGTGGTAGGTGGTGCTGTACGTTGGCCTACGTCTTCAGGGTGTCTCTGCAACTCCAACTCGTGCTTGGTGCGCACATGTTTCCACATATTTGTGGTATTGAGGTTGCTGACATTTCTCCCTCTTTTGACTATCTGATGACACAGCTTGCATTTGACAAAGCAAATGTCATCTGCAACTGTGTCAAAAAAGGACCATGCACTGCAAGTCTTGGGAGCACCCGTTTTGCCTTTGGAATGAGGAATGCTCCTAACGGGTGCCGAAGTGGAGGGTACAGGCAACCAAGTCTTCCCCCTCCCTCTGCCTCCTGTTTTGGCCGGTAGGGGAATCTCTTCCTCCGAGCTGCTCCCACCACCTTCCTGTTCCTCACGCCATGATGGGTCAAGGACCTAATCATCTTCCCTCCCCTCTTCAAACAGCTGCTTCTCCGGGGTTGTCTCGCCAGCACCGTACGCACCAGAAAGTGGCAACTGAGTCTCGTCATCATCTGATGCGTACTGAGGTGTGCTGACCATAGGCACTGGCCCACTCGCCTCTTCAGATTCAGAGGGACAAAGAAGTTGCGCATCACTGCATACTCCCTCTTCTTCACATTCAGGAATGCTGCTTGGCTGGCCCCCTCTTTCCAAGCCAACAGATTCCGAGAACAGAAGTAGAGACTGTGATGGTTCCTGTCCATGTCTCTCTGACTGCCTGGGCACTTTGGCAGGTGGTGAAGAGACAGATGGTTGCTCTTCGGTGCTCTGGTCCTGAGAGGCTGTGGAAGTAATTGAAGTCGATGCGTTAGCTGCCATCCATCCGACAACGGCTTCAATTTGTTCCTCCCGCAGCAGTGGGGTATGTTGAGGTCCTACAAAGCTGCGCATAAAGGACTGTTGCCTGCTAAAACTGGGGGATGCTGATCCACTGGTGCCCGCAGCAGGCCCAGAATCCCCACGTCCTCTACCTGCAGAATCCCCACGTCCTCTCCCTGCAGAATCCCCACGTCCTCTCCCTGCTGAAACTCCACGCCCACGCCCACGCCCATGCGCCTTACTCCCTGCCTTCTTCATCTTGCCAGACTGCTTAAGATAGGCAGAAAAGTACAAAGGGGGGCCTTAGTGTGCTTATTCCTGAACAGCTGGTTACAGGTACAAGAAACACTAATTTTATGAAGTGTGTGTGTGTGGACTACACTTTAATAGGAGCTGATGTGGCCTACACAAGTTCAAAATGTAGTGTTTGGTGAACTTTTTTTGTGGTTTCTTTGTTGGAAACAAACTCAAAGTATGTGAACAAAGAATTGAAACTGATAGTATCACCAACTTTTTGGAGCTATTACAATGCAGGCAGGTAACCTACAATGCAAAAGATGAGGCTCCAAAAAAATTGGGTAATACTAATCTGGCTGCGCCGGCAGGGCACAAGCCAGAAAAAAAAGCTCCTCTATCTACTCCTATATAGTGTTTGCAACCAACCAATGTTGATGGATACGGATGGATGCACACTAATAGGAGAAGAAAAAATGAGCTGCACTCAAAGACAAATATGTGTGAGGCAGTGACGCACGTTGAGCGTCCTACAACCAGATGTAGCTGCAGGACACTCTACTCTGCGTGAGCTGCACTCACACACAGTCAGAGACCTCTCAGACAGCCGTGAACAGTGCAGCTAAGTGGGCACTGGCACTGACAGGCTGCAGAAAGGCTCCGCTGTGTACTCCTATATAGTGTTTGCAACCACCGTAGATGGAGACGGATGGATGCACACTAATAGAAGAAAAAATGAGCTGCAATAAAAGAAAAATGTGTGAGGCAGTGACACGCTGAGCGTCCTACAACCAGACGTAGCTGCAGGACACACTACTCAGCGTGAGCTGCACTCACACACAGTCAGAGACCTCTCAGACAGCCGTGAACAGTGCAGCAAAGTGGACACTAGCACTGAAAGGCTGCAGAAAGGCTCCGCTGTCTACTACTAGTGTTTGCAACCAACGTATATGGATACGGATGGAAGCACACTAGATTGAAATTATGTAAAAAATGCAGCTCAAAAATTAAAAGATGTATGAGGCAGCAGTGAGGCACGCTGGGCAGCCTACAACCTGACGTGGCTGCAGGACCCACTCCACAGCGTGAGCTGCACTCACACAGCCCTTGCAGACAGCTGTGAACACTGCTGCTAGGGCAAAGAAGGCTACAGTGGTGGTTTATGTAGCCTGGGTAAAGCACTAGATGTTTGGTGGAATCGCTATTTCTAACTGTCCCTCACAGTCTTCTACAGCAGCCTGTCCCTAACTGAATTCACAGCAGAGTGAACCAGAAATGGAGGCTGCGGTGGCTTTTATAGTGCATCATGACATCATTTCGGCAGCCAATCACAGCCATGCCAATAGTTAACATGCCTACATGCCTAACAGGATGTGCCCACACTTCGGAGGATTCCCATTGGCTTAATCAAAGCAAGCAGGCTCATAGCATGATGGGAACTTCCGATTCCGATTCCGGTATCCGATATGACAAAAGTATCGGAAGTCAGTATCGGAATTCCGATACCGCTAATATCGGCCGATACCCGATACTTGCGGTATCGGAATGCTCAACACTAGTGGTGACCTCATATGTGCAGCCACTGGGAATGGGGAACTTGGTATCCCATGGATGATGGGGTCCTCAAGCCTCCTGCATGACCTAATATTAGCTCAATTATTGATCAAATCTAGCATAACAAATTAGGATTTAGTTCAGAAATAGCCACAAGATGTTCTGCAACAGCTTGCACCTGCAAACCAAACTATATCACTAAGCAGAGGACATGGAGCATAGTCCTAATAGTCCAAAACTTTACCAACAACTTCTTCAACTTATGGGAATATTTGCTGAATATGTCAATATTGGCCAAGATGTTCTGCAGCAGCTTCCACCTTTACAAAACACACACTGCATCATCAGGTTGAGTTGAGGCCAGGCCTAAGGGTATGTGAACACGTAGTGAAATCTGCTGCATTTCCGCAGCGGTTTTGGCTCTGTGGAAATGCAGCACAGCAGATTCTGCTGCGTTGTACAGTAACCTTATTTTCAATGGAAAAAAAACGCAATGCACATGCTGCGGATTTTTCCGCACGGTTTTGCTGCGGTTTACAATCTGCAGCATGTCGATTGTTTGGTGCAGAAACGCTGCAGTTTTACACCTCATCCATTATGAGGTGTAAAACCGCAGAGCAAAATCGCAGATAAACTGCAGGACTTTTGTCCTGCGGATTTACCTGCGATTTTCTCTCCAAAATCCGCACACCCAAAAAACTACGTGTGCACATACCCTTATTTATAGTCCTACTTGGTAAATTACTGCATCATTTCTATCTACAAACTGTAATTGTTCAACTTCTATGGGACTACAAGTCCCAGTACATCAAACACTACATGTGGCCAAGATGTTCTGCAGCAGCCACTCATCTACATTTACCAGCATGTCATAAAAAACTTGTCAACTAGACACAGGTTGCAAACCTCATAAAGTGCAACCTTGCCAAGATGTTCTGCAGCAGCAATGCAAGGTAACAATTTGTAGCAGTCCACAAGTTACTGTTGTGGGACTATAATCCCCAGCAGGTTTTAGGTAAAGAGTAATAAGCTGTAGCTGCTGGAGAACTACATTAGAAGTCCCAGCATATAAAGCTGGATTAATAGGGAAGACTAGAAGTGCCTGTGGACTACAAATCCCAGGATATCATAGATTCACTAGATGCATAGTTTGAAGCTAACCATAGTAACCCTTGGAAGATGTTCTGCAGCAGCAGCAAGGTAGTAATACTCACAAAGCTCTGCCAGAATGTCTCCTCCAGGAGCTCCAGTTGAACATGGTCCTCAGGGAAGGTGTGGGGGTCTCTCTCTAGGTGCCTGGAGGTCCCCTGTCCTGCACTCAGCTCTCTCACTTCACACAGTCACCTGGAGGCTTCATTCAGCTTTCAGAGGCGTGTTTACATAGCACGCTGTACATGACAGCCTCTGAACCCTGTCTGAACTCCAGCGTGCTGCTGGGTGCCATAGCAATGCCAGGGGCCTCGGCCTGCTCTGCAGTGTCCCGCCCGCCCCCTGTCAGCTGTGTGTGGCTGCCTGGCTGGCCGGCCGCTCTCAAGGTCCTGCTTCTTTCACTATGCGCCCCTGCTTCTAGGGGGAGCAGCTGCCCCACGGTGGGTAGTATGCCCATGGCTGGGACTGGGAGTTCTAATTTTCCCTGTGCCTCTGTTGCATAGCACTTATCTGACTGCAGTGGGCGGCGCCGCACTGCCGCCCCCTCCTGAGTGCCGCCTGAGCTCACTTCTCAACTTGGTTCATGGATGATGCGGCCCTGCATAGCAGTATAGTCTATACTAGCGCATGGCGGAACGGTCATGCGCGCTTTTTATAGCCGTGCAGGACCTTCCAGATCTTTGAGATGGACCAATGAGATCTGGAACAGGACCTGGGCACATGACTCCCGATCTCCAATGAGAGATCGTCTCGTGAGCATGCCCAGTAGGAGTACAGAGGGACTTAGTCTCTGGAGCGGTCTGCTGCAAAGTAATCTCCTCTGTAGTAGAAAGACAGCAGGAGGGATAGCTAATACTAGAGAAGAGAGAGAGAGGATTCAAAAAGATTTAAATAAACTGGAGAAGTGGGCAGCAACTAACAGAATGGTTTTTAACAGGGAGAAATGCAAAGTACTACATCTGGGCAATAAAAATGAAAAAAGCATATATAGAATGGGAGGAATAGGGCTAAGTGACAGCACATGTGAAAAAGACTTGGGTATACTAATAGATCACAGACTGAATATGAGTCAACAGTGTGATGCAGCAGCAAAAAAGGCAAATGCAATTCTAGGATGTATTAACAGAAGCATACAGTCTAGATCACGTGAAGTCATTATTTCCCTCTACTCCTCTTTGGTCAGACCTCATCTGGAATATTGTGTCCAGTTTTGGGCACCACATTTTAAAAAAGACATCAACAAACTGGAGCAAGTTCAGAAAAGAGCGACCAGAATGGTGACCGGTCTGCAAACCCTGTCTTATGAGGAAAGGTTGCAGGATTTGGGAATGTTTAGTTTGCAAAAGAGAAGACTGAGAGGAGACTTAATAGCTGTCTACAAATATCTAAAGGGCTGTCACATTGTAGAAGGATCAACTTTATTCTCATTTGCACAAGGAAAGACTAGAAGCAATGGGATGAAACTGAATGGGAAGAGACACAGATTAGATATTAGAAAAAACTTTTTGACAGTTAGAGTGATCAATGAGTGGAACAGGCTGCCACGAGAAGTGGTGAGTTCTCCTTCAATGGAAGTCTTCAAACAGAGGCTGGACAGACATCTGACTGGGATGATTTAGCGAATCCTGCTTTGAGCAGGGGGTTGGACCAGATGGCCCAGGAGGTCCCTTCCAACTCTACGATTCTATGATTCTATGAGACCGCAGAATGTGAGGCTCTAGATTCCTGCAGAGCAGACGCAGAAACCTGACGCCTAACAACGTGTAAGCCCAACAGCAAGGTGTACCCGTTTGCTGGGATCCTAAACCTAACATGATGCCACCATCTGGCTATAAGCCTACAATTATATGGGCAGGTAGGATCAAGCACTAATTAAAAATGGCGAAGGCTGAAGGGAGGAGTGCTCAGTCAGAAAGCGTGCACTACAAATATGACCATCACTTCCAAACAGAAAAGACAAATGTGAACAGGTACAAGTTAAGAGAGCCACTCTATATAGCTAACAAATTAAAGTTGCACTCTTGATATTTGTGGCAAGGAAGTACAGTGAATGGAGAACATATAAAACCCCACCCAGAATGTGATAGGCAAACTAAAACGAGAAAATAAGACACCTGTAGAGGAAAAAATCAAGAAGGGAAAACAAAGACAATAGAAACCATCAGCATTTGAAAATGGAAGAAAGGTCAATAGCTCTGCAGACAGGGAACTGACCATGCTGCAACGGGTCACTGGATCGAAATCCCCAAACGGAGCCATGACACTGCTTAATATCAGTCAATGGAGCTCACTTCATCATTCAATGTAAAGACTGACCTGTGTATGTATTTGCACTAGGCCTATAATGTATTGCATGAATTAAAAAAACATTTTACTATGCATACTTTATCTACTGCCCATTGAATAACAAACTGCATTCTCTTACAGGCAAATATTTCACATTTTCACATCAGTTAAGAGCACTTACTGACATTTTTCTGCAGCAAAGATCCTATGTTTTCATGCATAGTTAAGTCGCTTGGCATTGATTCTGTGTCAAAATTATGGTTTTTGGCCGCAGTACTTCCATAAACACTACTTCTGGTCAGGTTTAGTCCTAACAGTAGATGGGTGTAGCTGAGTCCCACTGGTTGCTGCCAGTTTTGAGCTGGTGGCACTGCTGGACATCTTCTGATGCACTAAGTTTCCTCAGTCGACCAATGCATCTGTGGTCTTTAACGTTACCCTTTTCTTGGTGTCCTCAGTTCTGATAAATCCAGGCAGATACTTATGTGGTAGGGGCCGGGTTTGGGGTGTGGACCACTGCTTACCCTGTTCGGTCACCGCAGACACCAGGCGATCCAAAGGACGAGGCGGAGACAGATTTCACGTGTTATAGTTCCGGATTTATTCGTCATCCTCCTGACGACCACCAAACACGCACCGCAGCTTCTTCACACTGTCTCCAGGCTCGGGTACCGACACCTTTGTTCCAGTCACAGTAACGCACCTCGCGGATCTTTCACTGGGGGCTGTCCCTGACCAATCTACCCCCAGCGCTTCACCTGTCCGAGGTTGTCATCCAGTCGGTACCCCCAGGGGCCTCACTTGTCCTGCGGTACGTCACCTTGCCTGTCCTGCGGTCCGTCGGGTCAGGGCCACCCCCCTGACTGTCTCTTCTCTGTCCGTCCCCCTGGCCAAGCTCTTCTTTCCTCTCTATCTTCCTCTGAGCTCCTCCTGGGACTAGACCCCTCTCGAGCCACGCCCTCTTCTATTTATCCCCTCTCTCACAGGGGAATTTCCCACCCGGGCACCTATCTCCCCGTCCCCCATGACTAAACGTATCTGAGCCATAAGCTGTTGATCAGTCCTGAACTACTCCCCCCTGACATCTTGTGGTCATTTCTAGGTACTGCACTCTCCTATCCACCATTCCCCAGCTGTCACCCTTCTAACCTGTCAATCTCCGTCTCTAGTGCACAAACCGTCCCCTCCTGCTGCCAGTCATGTCTGTCTGTCAAGTCACCTTCCCCACACTTATCTATCATGCAATACCATCAGGGAGGCATCTGATTGGCTCCAAGTTTATTCTGCAGGAGGAAAACAACCCCAAACATACAGCTAATTTCTTGAAGATCTGTCGTCAGTTTAAAGAAGAATAATGAGTCCTAAAAATGATGTGGCCTCCATAGAGACCTGATCTCATCAACATTGAGGCTCTCTGCAATTACATGAAGAGACAGAAGGACCTGCATAGGCCTACATCCACAGAAAATCTGTGGTTAGCTATTTCAAAAACTGTGTGCATGTGTCCCTAGAAGAATTGGTGCTGTTTTGAAGACAAAGGGTAGTTTGCTTTTGATTTGCATTTCTCTTTTGTCATTCACTTTGCGTTTTTCTTATTTGCTAAAAATAAAATATTAACACTTTGAAAACATTCCTACATTGCAGAATTTTTTTTCACACCACCTGCAGCTTTAGTTATTTACAGAATGGGTGGTACTGCTGTTTTCTATCTGCGCAATCCATTATAGTGCTAGTGCAACTCTACTGTGTATATATACAGGTAATCCACATCATAAAAGGTGGCGTGAACACCACTGACTGGTTTCATGACAATGGAACCTGTCAGGGATTGTATATTTTAAGCAGCAAGGGAACAGTCCGTCATTGAAGTTGATGTTAGCATAAGTATCTGATCTGACAGGGATCAAATTATGACGGAGAGATGACTGAGTTATAGCATATCCAAGGCTTTTTGAAGTGTGCTCAATAGCGTTAATGCACACCAAAAATGGTCCAAAGAAGGACATATAGTGAACTGGTGGCAAAATAATTTGTACCCATGAATGATTAATGTGAAGGATACCCCAACTAATCCAATCCCTCAGAATACCTGCTGTAGTACAAATTGCTAAAAAACCTTTAATACTGGCTATGATAGAAAAGTGTTAGAACACACAGAAAATGACAGCATATATTCACAGTATGCATAATTCTTGTTGGGTGTTGGATATTTTTAGAAACAGAACTTTTCTCAAATGTTCCACCTAAAGAAACTCCAGCTAACCCCACCCAATGCTATTTTCTTGCCTTTACAATCCATTTCCTGTGAAAGGAAGTCACAGAATTCCTTGCCTATAGACCCCACTGTGAGATAAGTACTACAGGGGAATATGAATATGAGCCTACTAACCATTCATCTTCCTGACAGTCATGTACAGTCATATGAGCTTCAGTATGATGCACTATTATTACTATATGTGTCATTTCTTGAAACAGGAATACTGGGTTCCATTCTGCAGCTGTTTTATTGTATGATATGAAGGTTTTGATGTTTTCATTTGTGTTCAAATGCCAGATACAGATCATAGTTATAAAGACACTCCCCTATATTGAATTTGGAAGAGCAAAAGGAAAAGTCGTGGAATCATATACGGTAATCAATAGTTACGTTAAAGGGGTGGTCCGAAGTCCAAATTAATTTTCCCTCCCAAATCCCATTCTGCTTAATGCCATTATCTAAATTATTTTCTAATATACTTGAGTTAAACATTCAGTATGCTTCCCTAACTACACCATCTAACTGCTTTTCTATTTTTTCTTCCACTTCCTTTTTTATGACGATGTGTTTGAGAATCGCTGTGCATGCTGGAATACTCAAACGAGGCGTCAACAGAGGGCAGAGGCTGCCATCACTGATGCAGCCTTTACGCCCTCCCTGAAACTAAACACTATTTTCTTGTATTTTTATTCAATTTAGAGAACAGAAATTAACTATTTCTTTCACTGTCATCAGTGACGCTCGTTTCAGGGGCTGTGCTAGTCCCAGCGTGATGTGCACTGTTCAGTGTGCACAATGACAGCGCACTCTCTGTTTTTGGTTCAGATCAGCAGTAAAGAGTCGGCAACAAAACGCATTGTCAGAATACCTGGTGTGCAGAGACTAGTGACATCAGTTGCATGGGCATGGACTGGGATTCTCAAATGAAGCATTATCAAAAAGTAAGTAGACAAAAAATTGAAAAGCAGTTAGATAGTGTAGTTAGGGAAAGATAGGAAATTTTTAATTTAAGTATATTAGAAAATGGGATTTAGGAGGAAAATTTATTTGGACTTCAGACCACCTCTTTAATGATATGCAAATGATAAAAAATGGACACAAAATTTTCAAAATGTATCACTTTATTCAGTATTGAGTATGAGCACCATAGGAAGAAATACATGCACTCACATGCCTTGGTTGCTATTAATGAAGTTATTAATGATTTGAGACATGTACTGCCATGCTGAATGCACTTGGGCACACAAATCATCAAGATCTTCTGCTGGCAGCATTCTTTGCAATTGCCGTTCAATGAGTTCCTAGATGTGCTTGATGTGAGACAAGTTCAGAGATACTATGGACTATGGTAGCATATTTAGGCCCCAAAAGCTGCTCATAGTAGAATGAGCAACATGTGACCTGAGGTCATCATGGTGAAAAGCAACTATTGAGACATGTTGGAGAAATGGCTGTACCACTGTTTCCACCACATCATCAATGAAAAGTCAAGCTGTTAGTGTAACCGGAATGAAGATTAGAGGGATTTGGCTACCATGTATTATTCCACCTCACATCATAATCCCGGGTCCAGGAGTAGGACCTGTGTGACGTTCTTTCATAAAGGTCTCTTCATGTTGTTGCTCACATGGTCTTCAGAAGTAGACTGGAGGCTGGAAAGAAGCAATGGAGGATGGAATGGTGCTCTGTCTTCTTTATTGGTAAGTCCTGCTTTTTTGTATGCAATGAAAGCTGTAGATTGGTCTGGAGACCACGTGGGCATTGCAATGAAGAGGTCTTCACAAGCAAACATTACACCAGTCCTACTCCCGGGAAAATGCTATTGTGTGGCATTGTGTATGGTAACCCGATCTTTCTAGTCTTTATTCTAGGTGCACTAATACTTCAGAGCAGCAGAGTATGTAAGAATAGGAAGACACAAACAAAGCAGGCTGAGCTTTCTAAAAAATCAGGAGTGCTCTTAAAAATGCAGCAAAAAATTATAGATACACTCAGCGCTTTTCCTGCCTACACTTAAAACGAACCTGTCACCTGTTTTGGACGATATAAGATAAGGCCTCCACCTTTCAGGGCTTATCTACAGCATTCTATAATGCTGTAGATAAGCCCCCGGTCCGACCTGAAAGATAAGAAAAATAAGTTTTATTATACTCACCCTGGCGGGGGTGGTCCGATGGGTGATGCAGGTCTGGATTCGGCGCCTCCCAGCTTCTTGCGATGCCGCTCTCCTGCTTGCTTCATGGCTCCACGGCATTGTGCTCCTGCGCAGGCGTACTTCTCTGCCCTGTTGAGGGCAGAGCAGAATCCTGCAGTGTGCAGGTGCTGGGCCTCTGACCTTTTCCGGTGCCTGCGCACTGCATTACTTTGCTCTCCCCTCAACAGGGCAGAGAAGTATGCCTTCTCAGGGAGCCGGGGAGCGATGATTCAATCTGGAGGGCAGCATCACAAGAAGATGGGAGGTGCTGGACCTGAAACACCACTGGACTGCCCTTATTTTTCTTCTCTTGCAGGTCAGATTGGGGGCTTATCTACAGCATTATAGAATGCTGTAAATAAGCAATGAAAGGCGGTGAAAGAGCTTCAACAATCCGCAAAGGAAGAGTGGGAGAGAATACCACCTGAGAAGTGCAAGTAGCTTATACATGGCTACAATAAGCATTTGGAGGTTGTCATTAATGCCAAAGGGTGTGCAATCAAGTATTAATTAGTTGTGCATTTATTGCTACACTAGCTGAAGAGCCCGGCACTGCCCGGGCATAGTAACTAACTGTGGTTAGTTATAGCAAATTATAATTATCCTCCATCCCATAGTCCCGTGCCCATATACCCATCATACATATTCGCCATCCCATAGTCCCGTGCCCATATACCCGTCATACATATCCTCTATCCCATAGTCCCATGCCCATATACCCATCACACATCCTTCATCTCATAGTCCCATGCCCATATACCCATCATACATATCCTCCATCCCATAGTCCCGTGCCCATATACCCTTCATACATATCCTCTATCCCATAGTCCAGTGCCCATATACCCATCACACATCCTCCATCCCATAGTCAACCATTATGACATCATAATGAGCGGTGGAGCTTGCAACCTATGATGACATCAGTGTCGCCATGGCAACCATTATGACATCTAATGAGGGGCGGGGCTTGATACACACACACACACACACACACTTTTTCTCCATTATGTAGATAGGTGCAAAATTGTTTGGTGAATTGGAACGCGCGGGGTTAAAATTTCACCACACAACATAGCCTAGGACGCTCTCGGGGTCCAAATGTGTGATTGTGCCAAATTTTGTGGCTGTAGCTGCGACGTTGCAGATGCCTATCCCAGACATACACACATACACACATACACACACACATACATACATACATACATACATACACACACTTGAGCTTTATATATTAGATAAGCTGGTTATTCTGTTTGTTCTTTGAAATTGTAACATGTAAGTTAAAAAAACATGATTTATTGTTGTATTACTTTGGATCACTAATTAAAAAATCCTGATGAATTAACTTTGGTGCATTTCCATTTATTTCTGAAGATATTGTACAGTCTATGAAAAAAAAAATGAAGGGGTGCAAATAATGTGGAGCAGGACTGTAACTAGTAATTTAATGGCATGTGAGAACAGGTGACAATGTTTCGGCTCAAGTACAACAGAACTTGACAAAGATGCTGTTGTATTTGAGCCAAAGTGTTGCCACCTGTTCATAAAGGCCATTAAATTACTAGTTTTTGCATTCTCTTGTGGACTGTTGCCTATTTTTGTAGACTTTCTATCTATATATCTGCTTGGCTGGGTGACTGTCTATATATTTATCTATCTATTTTGTTCTAGCTCTAAGAACATAATTTATTATATTGTATAACCAAAAGGGAACATATTAGAATGCAGTGTTATTAAGAGGGATACCCTTTATCCATACAATTGCACCCAAAGGTGAAAACGACTACAGTATCTAACAAAAATATACTGTTCAAAAAATAAAGGGAACACTATTCAATTTGCAACAGGCTGTTTCTGTTCCCTTTATTTGTTTGAGCAGTATATATTCAAAGCTTATTCAGTCATGGATGATAAGTTGAAAGAAAAATGAAAATGTGACTACAGTTTATTTCTGTTACAACAAAACAAAGGAAATTATTGGTACATAAGTTGGTATAAGTGCAATGTGTATGAGCACTTTCACACTGTGGCCATTCAACAGACATAAACTAGATAAAGTTAAAACAAAACAAGCAAATACCCTGTAGTAAGTAAATATGCAAATACTCATAGTACAGATAAATAACAAGGGGTACTTAGTTAACACTATTGTGATCAAAAAGCGTAAAAGCCATCTCACCTCAACAAGGAGAACCCTATCCTATCTCTAGTATTAAAACCTCACCTTGTGTCAGCCGACCTCAGTGTATAGAAGCGAGGTCTAACTGTTCAGACATCTGCCCATTGGAAGCTATATTGATGAAATGCTTAGCTCAAAAAACGGGGCCATGCGCCTGTTTGTACAAAATGCAAAAAACTGCAGCAAAACCAAAGAAATGAGCCGGAGCATACGTTGGTATATGTGTAATGTGTTGGAGTATGTTCACAATGGCCATTTAACAGACAAAACAAAATGAGCATTTACCCTGTAGTAAGTAAATAGTAATAGTACATGTAAATAACATGTAATACTTAGTTAACACTCTTTTGATCAAAGCAGCATAAAAACTGACCCACGGTGTGCCCATCAGTATGGTCCTATCTCTAGTGTTATAACATCACCTTGTGTCAGCTGACCAGTGTGACTATATTTCTGTTACATTTATTAGTCTTCTAGAAACAAATGGATCACATCATTAGTTGACAAGATTATGTGAACTGATATATATGGTTCTAACAATTCATTTTTTTCATGGTGTGTATGTCCTTCTGATAGTAACTAATGGCAAATCTTACAGTTTTGGATGGGTTCACATCTGTACGTCTGCAGATGTATGATGTATGTGACAGATGTATACATCAAAAATGTATGTGAACATGTAGCCTACGTCAAACTATGTGTCTGAACCTCAACGTATATAATAAGTCCATCTATATCTATACTCGTACATATACATTTTAGACATATTGAAGTGTCCTGACGCAAGTTTCAATACAACTCCCATTGAGAAAATGTGTGAAATAATCTATGTTTTATTATTTCTTTTAAAGGGAAAACAAATACTAATTACTGTACATTTTTTAATGTACAAAAACACAGCAATTGGAAGTACTGTAAACCTGACAAAGCTTAGTTGATTTTTTTTTTAAATTTGACATTTTACTTTTCAAGTAAAAAATGGTGACAATTTTATGTATCTATACACCAAACCCTAGGGTCTGAAAGTGACATCAATATGTTTTTACCATGGAGCACAACTACCCAGGTCTCTGGCATCTCACCGTGTGAGATATAGTTTGGCTGGGTGAGAGGAGATTGACTAGAACTGGGCTTGACATATGAGTCTCCGCAAGGACAAACGTTACCCTTTGGATCCCTGTCAGACTCCTCTCACCCAGCCAAACCAGATCTCACACTTTACACTGATGAGGGGCAGTATCCTGAAACCCAGTGTCTGCAAATTGAGATTTTAGTTTTGCTTTTATCCTAAGTCATGTGGCGAGGCTTGTTATAGGGTCAATATTGGCTTTTAGGATTGCTACTTCCAATAGGTGGCGCTAGAGGCTGTTGGCCTCCATCTTGACTCTTTTGAGGAGGTGGTGGAAGATAGGATTCAGAAGAAGTGCAGGGCTATAATGAACAATAATACACACCCACTATACGGGCTGTTCTTGAATCAGAAGAGCACATTCAGCAGACGACTAATCCTACTAAGGTGCAAGAAGGAGAAATTCAGGAAATTGTTTGTGCCTACTGCTATGGGGATGTATAACAATTCACTAAGGGTGAAAGATGGCTACAACCTAGGGCTGGCACACTAAGGGAAATGATCAGAGACTTGTGTACCTTTGCTTGTTACGTATTGTGGTTGGTCATGTGCAAGATCTGTGTCTAGTAATTACTCTATGTAATGCTGTTCTTAAAGTTTTATTTGTAATGCTGTTGTAACACTACTGTGATACACTTTATTGATCCAGAGGGAAATTATGGTATCGTAGAGTTCTAGTCCTCTTCCTCTCGGAAGAGACAATTTGCATATTTCCCAGAGGAGCATTGCAAGACTTACAAATTTTCTCACCTTGGCATGTCAGGATTACCATGTAAGTCTCCAGAAGGAGAAACGTTACCCCTTGGACCCCGGTCAGATGCCTGTCACCCAGCCAGACCAGACCTCACACTTTGTACTTATGCGGAGAAGTACCCCGAAACAGAGTGTCTGCAAATTGAGCTTTTATCCTATGTCACGTGGTAAGGCTCGTTATAGGGTCGATATTTACTTTTAGGATTGCTACTTCCAAAAGGTGTCACTATAGTTCTCTTCCTCTCTGAAGAGACAATTTGTATATTTCCCAGAGGAGTATTGCAAGGCTTAAAAGTCTCCTCACCATGGCATGTCAGTCTCTGCAAGGAGAAATGTTACTACTAGTGATGAGTGCGTATGCTCGTTGCTCGGGTGGTCTCCGAGTATTTGGATGTGCTCATAGATTTAGTTTCTGTCTCTGCTGCTGCATTATTTGTGGCTGCTGGACAGCCTGAATACTTGTGAGGAATGCCTGTTTGCTAGGGAATTCCCACATGTATTCAGGCCATCAAGTAACCGCAAATCATGCAGCTGCGGCAACAGAAACTAAATCTCAGAGCACTTCCAAATACTTGGAGAGCACCCAAGCATGCTCGGGAAAACCCGAGCAATGAGCATACTCACTCTTCACTAGTAGTAACGTTTCTCTTTGCAGAGACAGACATGCCAGGGTGAGGAGACTTTTAAGCCTTGCAATGCTCCTCTGGGAAATATACAAATTGTCTCTTCAGAGAGGAAGAGGACTAGAACTATAGTGCCACCTTTTGGAAGTAGCTATCCTAAAAGTCAATATTGACCCTATATGGAGCCTTAGAACATGACCTAGGATACTCACTTTCTGAATACTCAGGCGGTTTACAGCTGTATGAGTGGACATTAAAAGACCTAAGGAGGTTATGTCAGAGATGTATTTGGGGTTACCATAGCAACCTGATGAGCACAAGAGCATGGAGAGCTAGCCACAGGAGAGAGAAATGCATGGAATATCGGTGTAGCCAGGAGAGGTGAGTAACAATTACCACAAAAGATAAAAAGTTCCCTAATGTGACAAAAAACATTTAAAGTTTGCCATTAAATAAAATGGTAAAACAATCATAAAATGATTTTTTAATTAAATATTAGCTATCCCCAAGCTAGTAATTGCATGTATTACAATGTTATTCAGTGTCATTTATTACGTGAGCTAACTGGACAAAAAACAACAGCATTTTTCATGTCTAGTGCCATTTTGAAAATCAATACAGATTAGGCATTAAAAAGGTTCACTGGTGATCAATAACTTATCAATAGGTCATCAATACCATATCGTAGGGGGCTCATCAATATCAATATCGTAGGCACTGATCAGCTGTCATAAGGTCTAGTGGAGGCCAGAAGTAAGCATTAGTTGGAGCTGCACTGTACATCCCCTTGAAATGTGAATTATGTTATACAGGGCTGGTTAGGCAGGGAATTTACTCACGAATAAGTGAATGCTGCTGAGTTGGAGGGCATGGGGGACCTGACAGATTCCCTTTAAGAGATGTTACAACAGGACATTTATTGAAAAGACAAGCCAACGTTAGAATAGAATACTTTTGTCTTTTTTTGACATAAAAGTATTTACACAGATTTTTCTGGCTAACATGGTACCACAATATAATTTTTTATTACCTTTGATATGAAAGTCTTCATTCTACAATCAGTGATGTTCTGCCAACTGCAACCTCTGTAAACTCAGTTAATCGCATCTGGTGGAACACATTTAGTGAAAAATGCCTGAGATTAGAAAATAAAGCTGGTTTTATTTTCAGAAATGATGCCATTGTCTTCCATAGCCCATGATCAGTATTACAGCATGGCCAAGTTGCAAAATCCAAAACATCAAAGAGACTGAGGCAAGATTAGCGCTATTTCTGAAAAGAAAGAAAAGCGTAACATTTTTCCAAACTCAGAAATGACTTTAGGCTAAATAATGATATCCACCAACAAACGCATTGCAGATACTACATTTATACATTTTCAGTTCTATTTTGACATTTCTACAGTACTAAATATCATAGCATGGATATATTAAAATATTACCATGAGACTTTTTAGTAAATGTTCCTCTTCCTGATAGAGAATTTTCTTGCATAAATAAGGTAGCTAAGCCGAATAATAAACTGCTCCGATACATAAAATACTTAATAATAGCTTTGATCCAAGTCTTAATGCAATGCAATCCGATGCATCATTTACAGGACTATCACTGGTGGAGACAATCCCCACAGACGCCATCAGTGTGGACCGTGCTATTTTTGGTGGATCTTCTTTGTTATTCTCTGTGTCTGTAATGGGATGTGGAGTTGTTCGGGGGTGCTCATCTTTTCTCTGTATGCTGCTGGTAGTGTCAAATTTGGATTCCAGTTCTTCATTTTTGTGGTCGTTATTAATTCTTGGATCACATTCTCCATGAAGACATCCTTTGATATTGTTGCAGTTTATGCGGTTTTCAGCCAATGCAAAGCCACTGGAACATGAACATGTAAAGCCATTTTGGTAGTTTATACAGCTTTGCTCACATGGATTAGACTGATAGTGGTCAGCGTAAATGCAGGACACCGAGTCAGGTGCTAACATATAGCCATTACTGCATCTACAGGAGATGAATTTGTTTTGTGGATTTTCTACGCATTCATGTTCACATCCACCATTATTGTACTTACAGTCCAGTTCCTCAGAGGCACAAAAAGGTTCAGTTGATTTTTTGTCCGATTGAAAATTTCCCCACTGATAAACATGTGTCTCCTCAGATTTCAGACACGCTAGTGAAGGTCTTGTATGATTTCCAGTGTGACCACAAGACACTGAAGCTAAAGAGCCAGGTGGGACTAAATCCAAGGAAGAACTTTTGATGCTAAAAGGGGTGTCATATTCAACATATCCTAGGCCAGCAAGAGTAACTGGCTGACACATACCCTGAAAGTTACATTTGCAGATATAGCCATCAGCCTGGGAAGAGCATGGTTCATCAGTCCATTTATAATTATCTGGTGAGTCCATCTGCAATTTCATACTCATCATGCACTTTTCCCTGACACAAGTCACCATCGGTTCAGTCAACCAATTGGAGAAATGGCCTTCCGTTGTATATTGAGTCTGCGATCCAAGAAAAGCCTCTAGAGCTTGATTTCTTTTGACACACGATTTTAATTTTAACTGCAGTCCGATCCAAAGCTTCAATGGATGCGTAATTAGCGTGATGTTGGTGAATTTCCAAAGCAAACTGTAGACACGTTCTGCTTCGTCTTCGTTTTGTATGGTCACCAGGTCCCCTTTTCGTTTAGCACATTCCTTACGTGCAACGATAAATGTCTCCTTACTCAAGTCGACGGTGTAACAGGCATCATTAGAACAGATTGCTTCAATGACTTCTCTTTCTGATATCCCAGAATAAATAGGTAAAAGGCAGGCACAGAAAAAAACTCTTTAATGTCTGAGTCACCATTCTTTGCTTCTCTAGCTTTTCCTGATAAAGACTAAAATGCTTCGATCTAAGCAAAGTGCAGGAAACTGAGTTTCTGTAAGTCCCTGGCCTGTATATCTTGTGGCTACAGGAGAGGTCTTCTCTTCATTCATCCTGTGTTGAAGCTTTTTCTATTCTTTGTAGGGAAAACCAACTTCCTGAACATTCCTAACCAGCAATTGTTTTCTTTGCTACTATGTATTGTTACAATTCAATGTTTTCATCAACCTGTGGAGGTTTTGAAGATAAAAGAATGAGCAGTTCCTGGATTTCATTTATTAAAAGTTTTGATTTGTTGTAAAGAATTACGTCAGGAAATGTAAAATAAAAAAATGAAAAAAATAATCACGAGTAGATAGAACTGTTTGAACTAAGCACTGAACTTGATTAGCCCATCAGAGTGCTAGAAAATCCTTTGTTAGACCCAGATTAAAAACAATCCCATGGTTTGGAGCTCATCTCTTAGTATTTAATTTATCATCCTAATTTAGAGGTTGTCCAATCAAAAATTACAAGTCTGCAGATACTCTGTGACTGCTGACTTGTGAATCCTCACATCACGCGCACTGCGTGCTGTGAGAATTCTTGGGTGTCAGTGCAAGGAACGGCATTCATGTCACAAGTATGCAAAAATGCATACTCCTGGCCCAAATCAGACTAGATCAATGCAAATGTATTGAGAGAGGGCGGAAACAGTCTAGCCGGATTGCGGCCAGGATAATGCATACATGACCACCATTCCCAGCGCTGACGTCGGAGAATCCTCAGTGAGTGCAATGTGAGGATTCACAAGTCTGCAGTCACATAGAGTGCTAGAATTTTAGACCGGACAACCCCTTTTAGATGTACAGGGTGGGCCATTTATATGGATACACCTAAATAAAATGGGAATGGTTGGTGATATCAACTTCCTGTTTGTGGCACATTAGTATATGGGAGGGGGAAAACTTTTCAAGATGGGTAGTGACCATCGCGGCCATTTTGAAGTCTGCCACTTTGGAACAAACTTTACTTTTCCAATGGGAAACTTATTGAGAATTTCACAAGAAAAAAAATGATGTGATTGGTTTTAATGTAACTTTATTCTTTCATGAGTTATTTACAAGATTCTATTTGTTTAAAGCCATTGACATGTCGCAGAGGTTAATATGTGAGGAGCGCAGTACCTGGATCATTGCAGCAGATTTCAATGCAAGACACCCTACGCAAGAAAACTGTCACCATTCCCATTTTATTTAGGTGTATCCATATAAATGGCCCACCCAAAAAAGTTTGCCTCGTCATCACTGAACATAATGTTCTGTGTAAACTGAGGGTCCTGTTCCAATTTTTATTTTGCCCATTCTGCAAATTCAGCGCGCCGATCTGGATCACCAACCATTCCCATTTTATTTAGGTGTATCCATATAAATGGCCCACCCTGTAGATAAAATTAGACACGCATAAGTATATAGATTGTCTGGAAGGTCTTTGAAAAATTCCCTTCCAATGGCTGAAGGCACAACAGTCTAAGGCTAAGTTCACACTGAGCGTTTTTGCAACGTTGTTTTCTGCAACAAAACCTGAGTGCTTCGCAGGAAAGAAGCTGCAGCAAAAAGGCAAATTTTGCTGCATTTTTAGTGCATTTTTCATGCATTTTTTTTTTTCATTCAATTCAATGGGTGAAAAACACTGTAAAAACACTGAAAGAAGTGACATGCACTATGTCCAAAAAAAATGCGAAGCGCAAAATACTGATGACAAAAAACAATGTGTGTGCAAGAGATTTCAGAAATCTCATAGGCTTTGCTAGTACTGTGAAAAACAGCTGAAAATTAGCATAAAAGGGGCGTGGCTTGGGCTCTGAGCATGTAGGCAGCAAGAACTCTAAGCTCCCACAGTCACATTCTAAAGCTACAAAATAAGCGTGCATAGGGTTAACCAAAATAACCTTGCTGGACCCTATTTTATTTATGAAGTTTGGGTGCCCATTTTGAGACAAAAAGCAGGACTCTGGTCCAAAGGGGACCGAAGAAATAAGCTTTTACAAGTCTGGATGGCTGCGGTGCAGCAGAAGCTGAGGGAAATCACCCCACATCATCTGCCCTCCTGTGAAGAGACCGGAGGGCCAGCGCAGGCTTTACTGAAGCCAGGATTGATTTGGAGGATCATTATTGGTACTGAGGACTTTATTTGGACCCCCAGTAAGGTACAACATAAATCCAGCTGTTTGCACGGCTTTCTGTCTGTGGTGTGTGGAGGATAACAGTGTGGCTGTGGCGGAGGGATACAGACTCCTGCATCTTCATCCTTGCTGATTACACCTGAGTGCCGCTGAATTCTGAATGCTGTAACATCAGGGTGAGGTCAGCGGGGACAGAGGAGCTTCCCTGGACATATTCTAGCGTGGCACGCTGAAGAGGAAAGCAAAGATACCGGCGGGGACTCTTTCTTTGCCAAGGAGCTGAAGGGCAGAGGGATACTACCGGACTTCTAGGACCAGACCCCGGAATCGGCCAAGAGCAGCGCTATACAGCCTCATAAAGGACCGGATCAGAGGCGACTAGCACCAGGGGAGCCACTAAAGACTGCTGAGGTGAGGCACAACTGAAATCCGGTTACGAGAACCGGACGCTGCACACTGATCACAGCCGCAATCGAACTCAATGGGAAGTAGTTCCGGCTGTGTCCAGCCTGTCAGCGTTGCAGAAACCTGACATCCAGGCCCCGCAGCAAATAGCAAGCGGCCCCTGGTACTACAGGCTCAGCTATAGTCGCGAACTGTGTGGCACAGCAGGCAGTTAACCCCAAGAGTATTGAGGAGAAGGATATAGACTGTGGGGAGGGCCCTCACTATTCCCACACAATAAAGGAATACTGACTATTCTGCACTTACCAGTGGCGCAGACTTATAAAACAATAGTGACCGCAGTTTCTGGCTGGTGGCCTCCGTGCCCCATTCTCATCTGTGCAGTGCACCATAATAGAGGATTATCCACTCTTCAAGCAAGGATCAGAGCTACAGTGGACTGCTTGAATTATTATTGAAGAATTGTGTTTCTTTTGGCGCTCTTACTGAGGGTTTCTCAGTTGACTCCTTTTCTGAAACTTGTTTTTAGACCATTTTACTTAACTTGTCTGATCAAGCTAAAAGGGTCATAGATCTGAGGCCAGGAAAGACTGCGTGGCAAATTAAGATGCAGTCGGGCAGGGGCAGAATTAATAATAGCTCACACAGGGTGACAAGGCACAATTTGGGGGCATATTCAAAATCCTATGAGGATATTCCTAATGTGTTAAGCCCCACAAAATCTAGGTCACCTTTGAAAAGAGGTGAGCCCAAAACGCCTTATATAAAACAATCCCATAACCCTGCACCTGTCAAAGCTGCAAAAGGGGATCAGGTATCAATAACCCATTGACCAAAACACTGCCTAAAACACAACCTGAAACACGTAAAAAAAAAAAGAAAAATTTGGGGGGACACATTAAAACTCCTCCTCCAAATTAGCCCCTCACGGAGGAAATGGACAATTCCTAATCAAACAAAAGGAAGGGCCCAGACGATCAGGAAAACACTGAGAGTCTTTCTTCTGAGGACTCCGACAGTGTCTCAGCTGACTATACCCCAAGCACAAGCCCTGAAAGGCAGAGGCCTAGAAGGGACACGGAAGGTCCATTTCCTTCGTTTGAGGTTCCTCCTCCATCCATCCACCTGGGAGAATACAAGGGGTCCAATAACAAGCCACCGAAGGATTCATGGCGGATCTCTTCCAGTCCTTCAGTGATACCCTAAAAATAGTGTTTGAGACTCAGGCTAAGGCCCTACAGGAAACTTGCAGGAATCTTAGCCAAAAGGTTGAGAAATATGAGATAAAGATGGTACAGACAGAGAGGGACATAGTCTACCTTTCAAAGGAAAATTCTCTCCTTAAAATGGAGGTTATTTCCCTTAAAAACAAATTAACAGATATGGAGGACCGAAGCAGGAGAAATAGCTTAAAAATACGAGGTATTCCTGAGTCGGTCTCCCAGGCAGATCTTTCAGATTACACTAAAAATGTATTAAAAAAATTATCGCCAAAATTGACAGAATTAGAAGTAAATATTGATCGTATACACCGCCTCCCACGACCAAAAAGGGTCCTACAGGAAAAGCCTAGGGACACTATCCTCTGAGTCCATTTTTTTGAAACCAAGGAGAAGGTTCTAAAATCTCTGAGAGAGAGAGGTTCACCTCCAGAGCCATATAAAGATTTAAAGATTTTCCAAGACTTCTCCAAAGAGACAATGGACGCAAGAAGGTCCTTCAGAGATTTGACCTCTAAACTTAGAGAGCTCAGAGTGTCATATAGATGGGGTTTCCCTACCAAGCTATTAGTCTGGTATAATGACAAAAACTACCCCATCTATACCCCACACGAGGGTCAGAAGTTCCTTAAATTTCTGATGGATGAACCAGCATTTAGGGATAGGGATTAGGACTCATCCTTATCTTATGTTTGAATTTACATGGTGTATACTATTAATTTCCTTTTCATGAATATGAATATCTTATGACCCCTATTTACAGTTTATTGATGTCACTGTGGGAACTTGCCACTTAATTTTTTCTCACTTTTTCCCCCACACTAAGATGAGACACCAACCGGTTTGGAGTCCTCCAGGAGAACTCTCAATTTCCTAATTTTTATTTTTTTTCTGTATTTCACTGTTTTGCTTGTTTCCATTTATCTGTTTTGATATTGCACTCTAACGATGAAAATCTTATCATACAATGTTAGGGGGCTCAACAGTCCAAATAAGAGGTATGCGGTATGGAAGGAGATCAACTGAACCCGTGCCGAATTGGTATGCCTCCAGGAGGTTAAGCTGGCCTCCGATTGACACCCTGTCTTCCAGCACAAGAACTTTCCACATACGTACAAGTCACTGTTCACAAAGAAAAAGGCTGGGGTCATTACACTGGTAGGTGGTACCGTTCCTTTTCAGCTCATCAAAGAGATACCTGACTCGTTGGGCAGGTTTCATATACTCATATGCTTACTCCATGAAAGGCCATGCACAATAGTGAATGTATACGCACCTAACAAGGGACATATTCGTTTCTTGAACAAGCTAATCAAAAAAATAGACAAAGTCAAAACAGGCGATCTGATCTTACTAGGCGATTTTAATATTGTCCCTGATAGTAGCATTGATTCATCCTCATTAGTTCGCCACAAGGTTCGAGCTTTGAAAAACTGGTTAATTCAAAATGGGCTTTTTGATGCTTTTCGTTGCTTGAACACATCGTCTAGTGAGTATTCTCACTTTTCTGATGTGCATAAGACAGCATCTAGAATCGATCTACTACTTACTAATATAGTTACTTTAACCAAAATTAAAGATATACGGTTCATGCAAAAGACCATCTTTTACCCTGGTTCTCGCTGAGTTCCTCATGGGTCCTCCCTCTGACAAGCCATTCCGCTGGAGTCTTAACCCAGCCTTGTTATATATACCAGAGTACAAGCAAGAGATAGAAAACGTTCTCTTAAACTACTTCAAGGAGAATGTATCTGGTGAAGTAGATCAGTTCACGGTCTGGAACGCCCATAAGGCGGTCCTGAGGCGATGCCTTATGCAGATCCTCTCTAAACATAAGAAGAGAAATAGGGAAAAAATTACAAACCTACAGGCCCAAATTAATGATCTAGAAAAAAAGCAAACCAACTTGAAATTTCCTTCCCAAACCATCCAGGTTGAGATTTTGAGACTCAGAGTCTGAGATCTGAAATCTACCAGGAATACGATGCAGCCATCAAAGCATCTAGGTATAAATCGTATACATCTCTCAACAAGCCTACCAAGTTTATGATGAGGAAATTAAAAAGAGAAAGAATCAAAAAAAGGATAATTAAGATTGTATCTCCCTCGGGTGATCCCAAAATTCACCCTAGGGACATTGTCAACTCGTTTGCAGATTTCTTTAAAAAACTTTATAATCTGAAAGATGACCCCCAAACACCGGTGGTTAACTCGAATTTTGTAGATTCTTTTCTACAGAGTATCGATCTACCAAGAGTCGATGAGCTGGACTTGAATTATGTCAATAGCCCTTTTACAGAGAGTGAAATAGTTGACGTTATCAAGAAACTGCAGTCCCAAAAACCACCAGGGCCAGATGGCTTATCTGGGGAATTCTATAAATCCTTTCCAAAAATTCTGGCTCCACAGTTGGCTTCCGTCTTTGATCTGGCATCCTCTCGGGGCTCCTTCCCAAAGGAGATGTTAGAGGCAACAATTGTCATGATTCCAAAGGAGGGGGGAGACCCCGAGAGGATTCAGAACTACAGTATAGGCCAATCTCGCTCACAAACAGCGATATTAAAATCTACTCAAAGATCATCGCAAACCGACTAAAAACATCCTTCCACGTCTGTTGGTGGATGATCAAATAGGGTTCACAGAGGGCCGCCAGGCCTCAGATGGGACTAGAAGGGTGTTGAACCTGATAAATTTAGCTAACAACTCGAGAACCCAAACTGCTTTTCTGGCACTGGACGCCAAGAAGGCGTTTGATAGACTAAACTGGCTTTATTTAAAAGCAACTCTCGCTAGATTTGGCTTTGACGAGAAGTTTCTATCAATAGTCTTCGCCCTATACTCGGGTCCTAGTGCCAGGATAAATGCAAACAACTTCCTTTCCGACTCGTTCGACATTACTAATGGCACGAGACAGGGGTGCCCCCTGTCTCCCGTTCTATTTGTGCTTGCCATAGAGCCCCTAGCCGAAAAAATTAGATTAAACAATGATATTAAAGGCAACAATCCGAAATTAACGAAATAAAGACTCAAACCCAGTTCATTTGGGAGGAGAAAGAGATTGTCTGTCTAGGGATTAGAATAGCTGGATCAATCCAAGCCATAGTTAGGGCCAATTTAGACAGCATTATAAAGACTATTACAGGCAATCTATCCTTTTTGGCTCAGTTAGAGACTTCCATTTTTGGGAAGATACTGGCAGTCAAAGCCTTTATCCTTCCCAAAATTTTATACATATTTAGGACTTTGCCAGTTAGCTTTCCACGCCAATCCATTGATAAAATTCAAGAGCTCATCCGACTATTTATTTGGAAAGGTAAGAAAGCAAGAATATCTGCAGACTTATTTTATAAAAATAAAAAACATGGGGGCGCAGGACTGCCCAACATATACGCTTATTATCAGGCCTCACTTATTAAACAGAGCTGGCACTGGTTTACGGAAAACATGACACATCCGGCTTGGTATGGCTTGGAAAGAGATGCTAGTGATAGAGGTTCCATGCAAAAGATTTTCTTTTACTTTCTTCTGCAAAAGCACAGTGCGAACTCATCGCATCCTATATTTCGGTCGATAATCTCAGCCTGGAACTCATTAAGCCGACTAAAAATATCAAAAAAGCAGAGCAAATCTTAAAACTACCCCTATCTTCATTTGCACTGATGGATGATCTCCAGATACCGGAGGTATGGGGGAAATCTGGAATCAAAAAGGTGGGGGATGTTTTTAGTGGAGTGGAGTACTTGAAATTCAGTGAGATCATGGCTAAATTTAATCTACCGTCATCTGAGCTGGTCTTTTACACCATGTTGAAAGACAGAATTTGGAAAATCATAAAAGGGAAGACTTTAAACTATGAAATGCTAACTTCACTGTTGTGCAACCTTAAAAATAAAAATCTCTGGAGTCTGTGTAATTTGTTTAGATCTGTCGTCAAGGACCTAACGAGCCACAAAAACATATACATGAAGAGATGGGAGTCCGATTTAGGTGCTGATATCCGTCTCGAGAATTGGAACAATGCCATCAAAATCACTTACAATTCCAACATATCAATGGGTCTTCACGAGGGTTATTTTAAACTGTTAAATAGGTGGTACTATACCCCAACAAGGTTATCACATTTTAACACAGAGCTATCTTCCTTGTGCTGGAGAGGCTGTGGACATCAATGGAACCTCTACCATATATTTTGGGGTTGTTCAAAGATCAAAAACCTCTGGTTCCAGGTCACACAGCACATTAACCCCATTGCTAAGGACTTCACAATTACACCTGAAAGAGCACTTCTTTCATTAGACATGGAACAATTTGATGATTCGGTAAGATACATTATCTTACACATCCTCTTAGTGACTAAGACCATGTTAGCACAATGGTGGAAGAAAGTCGAGGTTCCTAAGTTTTCGGACATACTTGATAAAATAGGCCAACAAAGCGATTTAGAACGCAGATTTGCGATTAACAACAATCACATCCACAAATATACAAAAAAATGGAAGACTTAGAACAACAAATTCCATATCAAATAGACCTATTAAGATGTATCATATTTTGAGGCCTAAACATGGCCGATGTAGTACCGGGATGTTGTATCTCCTTCCAAGAATGTTACCCCATAATAAGGATTGGCGATTTTCTTTTCCTTTTATGCTGTTATTCGCTATATGCTATTTAATGCCTATTTGTGGGTTCTCTAGTTTTAAATTTTTTCCGTACCTGTACAAGATTCATTACTTCCCATTCCCTTTCCTCCCTTCCTTCCCTTACCCTGTTTAATTACTGAAAACCAATAAAATTATTTGAAAAGAAAATTAGCATAAAAAAGGATACAAAAACAGAAAAAACTCCCAGTGGGTACTTAGCCTAAAAGTGTCCATACTAGAAAACTGTTGGCCTTTAACTATCTGTTTTGACTATCCCATATGCAAATAAACGGGACTATTCCAATCACCCATGTGTGATCCATGGGCAGAGTGGACCCAGAAATGGATTTTTTTTAGAAAAGAAAAATATCCTTATGTAAGAGTACACTTTATAAGAGATCAGCTTATATTATGCTGCCAGCTTCAGCATAAAATTATTGTAACGTATAGCTAAAAAAAACTTCATTGAAAAGGTAAGAAACTAGTAGTTAAACACAGAGCTTTTTTTTTTATATGTTGTAAGTCATTTATCTGTGTAGATTGGTGTGGATCCGGGTCCAGAGACTCCCACCGATAAAGGAAGTCCTGTACATAGTGTGCAGCTCAGGCTAGAGTGACAGCTGTTCCTGTCTGAGAGTGCGCACAGAGTGGAGGACATGGAAATAGAAATACAATAGTTAGTCATAAGCTTACTAATGAATCCATACTTGGCTGTGCACACCTGCCTCCTTGGCTTCACACTTCTAAGCGTTCTTTTGAGTGATCTCAGGACACAGATCCTTACCGATTTAAGAGAATTAACGAGTTTATAACATCAAAAAGAGCCAAGAGGTTCATTATTTTTTAAAAGGAAACTGTCAGTATGAACAAGCAAGGTCCCAGAAAGTTCAACAAAATGATGCCTTGATATCTGCAATCTTTGAAATTCAAGGTTTTTCTCATATATAAATTCTGTTCAGAACTATTGGCCAGATGTAGATCTGCCTCCAGAGATTATTTTAGATGAAAGTATAAGTCCAGTGTGAGACGTGATCACTGTCACTTTACTCTCATAACCACACACAGTTCCGCTGTGATATTAGAACATCCAGCCAGCAACTGCTGGTCACCTGTAGTTTTCATTATTCGTTATGCTAAATACAACTCCTATCGTTGTCGCCTGGTCGTGCTAATCTCAGGGAGACTAGGAGACAATGATGAGATCTGCCATCAGCAGCTGGAGTCTGGAATCAACGCGAACTGTACTGCTTTTCCCAGGTGTCGGTACGTGTCGCACGGATGATACACGGACAGCACACAGATACACGGATGCCACACTGATGTCACATACATACGGATGGCACATGGACTCGGACCATGGATCTCCCAGTACTGTTTTTTCCTGTACAGGAATCACCAGGATGTGTGAAGGAGAAATTGGAAAGGTGTGCACACAGTGGCTTCAGTCAGTATTCTGAATGGTAGGTGTATGTACATCCCAGCACTCTGATTGACAGTTGGCAGTTTGAGTCGAGTGTCATCTTAGTGTGATCCGATTCTCTCGTTTAAGAGAATTGCAGCGTAGGTGCTGAGAAGATGGAGAACTTAATTTCTCCATCGTTTTCATTGTCGGATGACGGACTGCACTCGGATGACATTCGAGTGCAGTCCGATGTTTCACACGCACCCATAGATTTGTATGGGTGTGTTTGGTACGGTCATCTGATCCAAATTGGCACGCGAAAAATATCGCAAATCTGCCCTGCCCCATAATACAACAGTGGGCCGAGTACTGTCCGATAAAACATTAGGTAGCACTTGGCCGTGTTATACGCTAGTGTGAGCGAACCCTCGGTAAAATCATCAGTCTGTCGTTGCCTCCTGTTTAAAAAGATCCTTGTTAGGCTGGTAAGTGTTGCGCTTGTTTTTTCCTGACAGCTCCTTTCTATCCGACGGTTCCATAGAGAATGAATGGAAGGGCAGTAAGTTGCACGTCCACTCGAACCTTATGAGGATGAAAGAATTGCAAAGCAAAAAATAAGAAATAAAAGATGTTGTGGTGGGTGCTATCACGATGAAAACAAGGATGTGAAGGTATAGAAAAACCACAAACATTTATTAAAAGACAGCAATGCATTTCAAAATCAATCTGATTTCTTCCTCTGACTATAATACAAAGACGTGTATAAAATAACTTATAAAGGAAGTCGTGATTCAAGGAAATGACATGTCCCACCCACTGGTGAATAGCAAATCCTGGACACACAATAGAACAAATATGAATAGTTTATCATCTTAATACAAATAATGAATTGAAGATTATATATAGAATCTCTAGATGAAAAAGCAAATAATTAAAAAGGGAAAAAAATGAGGGTTAACCAATCTTCTGGAAAAGTGATAACCTATGTTTATGGGAGAAACCCTTTCAGCTTTTCTATAAGGGTTAAAGGTGTAGGAAGTATAATCATTGTCATGTAGTGTGATCATAGGCAAGCACCTCCCTCAGTCGCTGACTTTTTGAAGGCTTAAATGACACAGATCAAAATTTTCTCTGATGTTCGCCTTTACATTGGGGCAGCAGCTCCGCACCTGACGTGTGCCTGCAGTAACAGTAAAAAGGCCTCTCAGGCTGGTTTCACACATCCTGATATTTCCGGTCCCGGAGATATCAGTGTCCGTGTGTGTACTACGTGCGGCACACATGTGGCAACAGTGTGCCACCTGTGTGCCACATCAGTACCACATGGCTGACCGCCGGGAAAGAAGCGCTACTGTAAGCGCTGTTCCCCGGCAGCAGGTGCTGAATGCGGCTTTCATCCATTCTCCCCTGCTCTACCATGCTCAGCACGAGCAGAGGAGAATGAATGAATGAAAAACTGACCTGCTGTGACCTCCGGACTGTGGGAGAATGCAAGTGATGAGGTCACTGTGACAGAGCTTGGACTGATGTGACCTCATCACTTGCATTCTCCCACGGTCCAGAGGTCACAGAAGGTCAGTTTTTCATTTGGTCAGTTTTTCATTCATTCATAGTAACATAGTAACTAGAGTTGAGTGACTTTGGTTGGATAGGGTTTCGTGAAACCTGAATGAACCAAAATTTGAGTCGAATGAAACTGGTCCAACTAGGGCAAAAAAAGTCGGCGTTTCGTCCAAAACCCAACCCCAATGCAAGTCAATGGGGAATAAAAGTCGGCATTGAGTGCATGAATGTCATCCACTCAATGCCGACTTTTATTTCCCATTGACTTGCATTGGGTTCGGGTTTCGGGCAAAACTCCGACTTTCTTTGCCCTAGTCGGACCAGTTTCTTTCGACTCAAATTTTGTTTCATTTAGGTTTCACGAAACCCGATCCGACCAAAGTCGCTCAACTCTAATAGTAACATACATATTTATTAAGGTTGAAGGAAGACTTTAAGTCCATCTAGTTCAACCCATATCCTATCCTAACTTGCCCTAACATGTTGATCCAGAGGAAGGCAAAAAAAAAACATGTGGCAAACAGTAAGCTTCACATTGGGGAAAAAATTACTTCCTGACTCCACATGCGGCAATCAGACTAGCTCCCTAGATCAACGCAATATTAAGGAAACTAGTGTATATACCCTGTAATATTATACCGTATATACTCGAGTATAAGGCTGGTTTCACATTTGCGTTTTTTTTCACGGTAATTTAGCGCTAAATAGCGCATGCGTTTTTTTTTCCTATACTTTGCATGGGATGCGCTTATGTGCGCTTACACATGCGTTTGTACGCGTTTTACCGCGCATGCGTTTTTTTGCGGTATGCGCTCGGGCGCACAAAATGCAACTTGTTGCATTTTTTGTGCGTCCGATTTGCCTCAAAAAACCGCATGCGCGCGCAATGCGTTTTTTTACAGCAAGACACCCATTATAAGTCTATGGTGAGCATATGTGCGCATTGGCATGCTTATGTATGCGTTTTTTTGCACATGCGTTTTTTTTTACCATTAGTTTAGACAATGGAATTTAGGGGTTTGGGTAAAGTTAGGGTTAGTTAAGGGGGTTTAGGGTTAGGGTTAGGGTCAGGGTTAGGGTTAGGGTTAGGGTTAGGGTCAGGGTTAGGGTTAAGTATGGTTTGGTTAAGGGTTAGGGTCAGGGTTAGGGTTAGGGTCAGGGTTAGGGTTAAGTATGGTTTGGTTAAGGGTTAGGGTCAGGGTTAGGGTCAGGGTTAGGGTCAGGGTTAGGGTTAAGTATGGTTTGGTTAAGGGTTAGGGTCAGGGTTAGGGTTAGGGTCAGAGTTAGGGGTAAGTATGGTTTGGTTAAGGGTTAGGGTCAGGGTTAGGGTTAGGGTTAGGGTCAGGGTTAGGGTCAGGGTTAGGGTTAATTATGGTTTGGTTAAGGGTTAGGGTCAGGGTTAGGGTTAGGGTTAGGGTCAGGGTTAGGGTTAAGTATGGTTTGGTTAAGGGTTAGGGTCAGGGTCAGGGTTAGGGTTAGGGTTAGGGTTAGGGTTAAGTATGGTTTGGTTAAGGGTTAGGGTCAGGGTTAGGGTTAGGGTTAGGGTCAGGGTTAGGGTTAAGTATGGTTTGGTTAAGGGTTAGGGTCAGGGTTAGGGTTAGGGTCAGGGTTAGGGTCAGGGTTAGGGTTAAGTATGGTTTGGTTAAGGGTTAGGGTCAGGGTTAGGGTTAGGGTTAGGGTTAGGGTCAGGGTTAGGGTTAGGGTTAGGGTTAGGGTTAAGGTTAGTTAGGGTTAGGGTTAAGTATGGTTTGGTTAAGGGTTAGGGTCAGGGTTAGGGTTAGGGTTAGGGTCAGGGTTAGGGTTAGGGTTAGGGTTAAGGTTAGTTAGGGTTTGGGTTAGGGTTAAGTATGGTTTGGTTAAGGGTTAGGGTCAGGGTTAGGGTTAGGGTTAGGGTCAGGGTTAGGGTCAGGGTTAGGGTTAGGGTTAGGGTTAGGGTCAGGGTTAGGGTTAAGTATGGTTTGGTTAAGGGTTAGGGTCAGGGTCAGGGTTAGGGTTAGGGTTAAGGTTAGTTAGGGTGTGGGTTAGGGTTAAGTATGGTTTGGTTAAGGGTTAGGGTCAGGGTTAGGGTTAAGTATGGTTTGGTTAAGGGTTAGGGTTAGGGTTAGGGTCAGGGTTAGGGTTAGGGTTAGGGTCAGGGTTAGGGTTAGTAAAGTCATGGTTTGGGTTAGTGTGAGGGGCCACCTAATGTTGGAAAAAAACGCAAACGCGGTAAAAACGCACTAAAAACGCATACAAACGCATAAAAACGCTGCGTTTTTTTCATGCATGCTCATAAAAATGCTTGAAAAAAACACAGCAGTTGTATGCTTTTGTATGCGTTTTTCAATGCGTTTTTTTCGGGAAAAACGCGCTGCAAAAAAAAGCAAGTGTGAAACAGGCCTAAGTCGAGTTTTTCAGCCCCCTTTTGGGGCTGAAAAAGACCCCCCTCGACTTATATTCGGGTCACGGTGCCAACTTACCTGGTCCCCGTCATCTCCGCGGTCCCAGTCGTCTCCGCGGTCCCCGGTGTTCGTCTGCGGTCCCCTGCAGCGTCCTGGTGGCGGCGGGTGATGATAGGGCCACGGCGGCGTTCAAAATCTCTGCGCGCCGCTCTCTCCCGTCCTCCGGCAGTGACGTGCAGGGGGCGCGATGACGTGGAAAGCACGCGCCCTCTGCCTGAGGCCTGAGTCACTGAAGAGCCGGCGACGCTCAGGAGCAGCTGTCATCAACGTAGGTGAGTATATAGTGGTTTTTTTGGGGTTTTTTTTTTTAAATTCCAGCAGGGGCAAGGGCAGCGGCAGCAGCAGCAACATGATAGGATTACCAGTAATCCTATCACTTTGGGGGCAGCATTACGGTATTTGGGCCACCATTCACTGTGCAGCATTTATGGGGGCATATGTTGTGCAGCGTTATTTGGGCCACCATTCACTGTGCAGCATTTTGGGGGCATACTGTATGTTGTGCAGCATTAATTGGGCCAGCATTCACTGTGCAGCATTTTGGGGGCATACTGTATGTTGTGCAGCATTAATTGGGCCAGCATTCACTGTGCAGCATTTTGTGGGCATACTGTATGTTGTGCAGCATTAAATTTACCAGTATCTTCGGCAATTCCCACCCTAGACTTATACTCGAGTCAATAAGCTTTCCCAGGTTTTTGAGGCAAATTTAGGGGGGTCGACTTATACTCGAGTATATACGGTACTTTTCAAGAAAGGCATCCAGGCCCTTCTTAAATTTTAGTAGGGAATCACTCATTACAACATCATATGGCAGAGAGTTCCATAGTCTCACTGCTCTTACAGTAAAGAATCCGTGTCTGTGAGTATGCTTAAACCTTCTTTCCTCCAGACGTAGAGGATGCCCCCTTGTCCCCGTCACAGGTCTAAGAGTAAAAAGATCATAAGAAAGGTCTTGGTATTGTCCCCGCATATATTTATACATTGTAATAAGATCACCCCTAAGCCTTCGATTTTTCAAACTAAATAAACCCAAGTGTAATAACCTGTCTTGGTATTGAAGACCCACCAGTTCCCTAATAACCTTGGTCGCTCTTTTCTGCACCCGCTCCAGTTCAGTTATGTCTTTCTTATACACCAGAGACCAGAACTGTACGCAGTATTCTAAGTGTGGTCGCACTAGTGACTTATATAGAGGTAAAATTATGTTCTCTTCATGAGCATCTATGCCTCTTTTAATGCATCCCATTATTTTATTTGCCTTTGCGGCAGCTGCCTGACACTGGCCACTAAATGTGAGTTTGTCGTCCACCCATACACTCAGGTCTTTTTCAGTGACAGTTTTGCCCAGTGTTTTACAATTAAGCACATAATTATACATCTTGTTTGTTCTACCCAAGTGCATGACCTAACATTTATCCCCCATTAAAGCTCATTTTCCATTTATCAGCCCAAGCTTCTAGTTTACATAAATCCTCCTGTAATATGAAATTGTCCTCCTCTGTATTGATTACCCTGCAGAGTTTAGTGTCATCTGCAAATATTGAAATTGCACTCTCTATGCCCCCTACAAGGTCATTAATAAATATGTTAAATAGAAGCGGGCCCAATACTGACCCCTGTGGTACCCCACTGCTAACCGTGACCCAGTCCGAGTGTGCTCCATTAATAACCACCCTTTGTTTCCTATCCCTGAGCCAGCTCTTAACACACTTACTCATATTTTTCCCAATCCCCATTGTTCTCATTTTATGTATCAAACTTTTGTGTGGCACCATATCAAAAGCTTTTGAAAAGTCCATGTACACCATGTCCACTGCATTTCCTTGGTCCAGTCCGGGACTTACCTCTTCATAAAAGCTTATCAGATTAGTCTGACAGGAACAGTCCCTTGTAAACCCATGTTGATATTTGGTCATGAGGTTATTCTTCTTCAGATACTCCAGTATAGTATCTCTTAGAAAACTCTCCAGGATTTTATGCACAGTTGAGGTTAAACTTACTGGCCTTTAATTTCCAAGTTCAGTTTTTGTCCCCTTTTTGAATATTGGCACCACATTTGCTATACGCCAGTCTTGTGGTACAGACCCTGTTATTATGGAATCTTTAAATATTAAATATAATGGTCTATCAATGACTGTACTTAATTCCTGCAGTAGTCATTCTCTTCTGCTCACCGGCAGGGCAGGGGAGAATAATGACATCTGCATTCAGCACCTGCTGCCAGGGAACAGCGGCTTACAGTAGCGCTACTTCCCCGGCAGCCGTCCGTGCACACGGAGGACAGTGTGCACTGTTCTCTGTGGTCATGTGTGCGGCACGTATTGCAGCCCGTGTGTCCGGGTGAAAACAGACATGTCAGCGTGTTTTGCCCACGGACACACGATCCATGAAAACACGCTGACATGTGCAGAGACCCATTAATTTGAATGGGTCTACGTGTGTCAGTGTCTCCGGTACGTGTGAAAACTGTCACCACACATACCGGAGACACTGATGTGTGAAACCGGCCTCAAACACACAAACAATACAAATCAATGGAAGTTGTAGGTACATATTTTGCATTATAGACTCAGTGCCTTTTATTTGGAGTCCCAAAATGTTACTATACCACATATAGTTTTTACACAATGAGGTTAATCTTGAAAGGTGATAATGGAAATCTCCCACAAATTCACCCACAGACCCGTAGACCCAGAATACACATGTATTTAATAAAAGACAGTGAACATATCGATAGTACTATGTTTTGTTTTTTGAGCAAAATCTTTATTTAAATGATGAGTCTATTGTTTTAGGACATTGGAGTACTTGAGTAGTCTTTAACACTGAGGATCATAGTCTGTAAAATGTAAGATTACTTTCTTAATACCTAATAGAATGGACACTAAAAACATTCATAAAATAATAACCAAAACACATATCACCCCCCACCTCCATAGAACAAAAAAATGAAAAACCATCTCCTTCTCAAGAGACCCTCTGTTGTGGATCTATATACATTCTGCAGTGGATTTCTTGGATCTCTTAGGGTATGTGCATGCTTTTGGTTTCCAAAGATGGCAAACAGTTAAACAAAGCGAACGGACCATTCTCATGGCATCTTTCGCTTTGAAGGAGCTCTATACTTTATAATAGAAGACAATAGGAAAGCTTAGAACACACAGGGGGACGGAAGGTGTCTTTTTGAGCATTTTGCCTTTGTTCTTGCTTCAAAAACTGCTTGCGGTTTCTTCATTGTTAAATGGAGATAAAAATTGTTTGGAGGTCAAAAATAAAAAAAATTAAATGGTCAGGTGATTACCACCCTTAAAAGATTTCTAAAAAAAACAATATTTCAGAAATAAAATGCCAGGGTTTCCTGAAGAGTCTTCATCTTGAAAAACCCATTAGTTCACCCACCTGGAAACGACATATTCTGTACAAACGCTTACATTTCATTTACTGAACTTAGAATCTCTTTAGAGAATTTTTCTAGAGCTATTCTGCTTTTAGAAAATTTGAATTGTTCACTACAAGACAAAAAGTTAAACAATATTTTTCACGATACTTCCTGTGTTAATTCCTCATGAGTTTCAAGATCTTTGCTCACAGTTACTGAAAAGCTCATTATAAAGTTAGTCTCAAAAATCCAACATTCACGGTCCATGTGCATGGACCGATTGCAGATCTCCTGACCCAAACGTGACCATTTTTTTTTTAGATACGGACAAGAACCATGAATGTTGAATGTCTTAAGACAGAGGTTTCATAATGTTTCTTCAATGAACCATGCTCCCGGTGGATAATTTTTTATTTGCAGAGACTGGATTACAATGATCAGTAACACCTCTATATAAAGCTGCTAACACTGGATCCATCAATCATAATAGGTGATGCCACACTTGATCCTGCAACCCCCTCCCTTGCACACACTTTTTAGATGCTTCAATATAAAACATACAGTCGGGTTCTGACCATTGGGCTATGTGCATGTGTTGTTTCCTGAAACAACAGGAAGTTAGAGTCTAATAAAGCCCCTTTGGCAAGGGTAAAAGTTGCAAAATTTCTATTTTTTTATCTTTAATATATGTGTTTGGGAATGTAAAAACAAAGGAAAAATGTGTAACACAAAAACTTGATTTAAACAAAAAAGCAAAAAAGATAGTGATAGTATATTGGAATATTGCTAGATCCTACAATGAAAAATATGTGTTGGGTAAAAGAAGAATAATCCTTTAAGGATTGGGCTATAAATTACATTTACAGACGTATTAACTCAGGTCAGGTGGTAAAATCCGACATTAATCCTGGAAATAACTGTTACCTGGCAACTAAGAAAACTGATATTAACATACCTTTTTTTAAATTTCATATTCGTAATTAGAAAATCAATGTTCTCCTGAAAGAAACACAAGACTAATCCTCCGCCTTACCTAATACTTTATATCCTAATACCATAGAGTCAGACGTAATCTCTTAAAGTGACCCTGCGCTGTTTACAAACCATCCATCAACAATTCTTTGAGCTGCGGCAATGTTCATGGAAATGTGTCCCGCTAATTACTGAGATAAAGTCAGGGTCATTACTATAATAGCTGAAGAGGTTGCAATCGCACATGGGCCCTTAAGTCTAGGGGCCAAAAAGGTCCCTTTTGGCCCATATGAAAAGACCATTGCTGTTATAGACTTGCAATAGTTGGGGGCTCCATTAAAGCTTTTGCATCGGGACCCATGAGATTCAAATACTGCCACTGGGTGCACTGAGGAGCCCAGCACAGCATAGTCACTAGATCCTAATCCACTAGTTACACAAGTATAACTCCTGCTCACAAAATGGCTGCCTGCAGTAGAGAAAGGACAACTTAAAGGGGTTTTCTTTTTGTATTTACATGAAGTGAATTCATTACATATATTTACATCAACCGCATAAACGCAATAAAAGGTCAGAGATTTATCAAACCGACTAAAAGAAACACTCCTTGTTGCCCCTAGCAACCAATCACATTTGAGCTTTTCCTTCCTTACACGGTTCTGATAAAGTGAAAGCTGTACTAAGATTGGTTGCTATGGGCTACCGTATGACTCTGTTTTTTTTTATACAGTTTGGAGAAATTTCCCAAGTAACATATAAGAAAGCTGTATAACTTAAAAGTTGGCACCCAGAATTTTAACAAAGTTACTTAAAGGGGTTGTCCAGGATTTTAAGAAAGATGCTTAAAGGATTTGTCCAAGATTTTAAGAAAGTTACTTAAAGGGATTGTCCAGGATTTTAAGAAATATAAAGTGAAATAAAGTGAGGACAAGTTATCACCTAAGAATAGGTGATAACTTGCTGATCAATGGGTGTCTGACTGCTGGGACCCACAAGAATCATTCTTTCCGGGGTTGCAGGAAAAGACGAACAAATCACTCATCAGCATCACAGGGATGAACAGCACAGGCCGCACAAGCATAATTCTGCTTCATTCTAAAGGGAATAAATTTGCCTCATTCTACCAGTCATTGCAGGTCTCAGTAATCAGACACCCACGGGTCAACAAGTTATCACCAATTCTGTGGATAGATCTCAGCTTGCTTTCACCGGACAACCCCTTTAACAGCATGAAATGGTTTAGAGTGAAAAAGAAATAACTTCACCCTTTAAATAAATTGCCACTCTTGGTCTAGTAGTCCCATGCTGATTCTTTAATAATGACCACATCCACCATTCGTGGGACCTCGGTCTCTAATTGATGGATTCAGCTTCATATGCTCACATGCAGGCATCACATCTGAGTACAGCGACAGGCTGCAGTGATCACATGAATAATAGATGTGACGTCATCACCACAGGATCAGTGCTATCGGTGCTGCAGTTGCAGAAATTTACCTTTTGGAGTACTGTCAGTTTTTTTAATATCTTCATTTAACTCCTTTCTGACGTTGGGCGTAATAACACGACCACATTGGAATCCCTCCCTTTGGTGCGGGAATCGCTATCCACTTGCCGCTGTTAACCTGTTACCAGAAGTGCGTTGGAAATCCCGCCCATCGGTGACCCCATTACGTGATTGCGGGTCACCGATGAGTTGGCATGACAACTGGAAGTCTACGGCAGACCTCTATGGTTGTCATAGCCAGATTGCTAGGAGCGCCGCCCGATGGTCAGCGCTCATAGCAAGTCAGCATTTCTGCTACACACAGGCGATGTGATCATTGCCTTTGTGCAGCACAGGCGATCGGACAACTGCAACTTCTAGTCTCCCATGGAGGCTTTTGAAGCATGGAAAAGTAAAAAAAAAAAGTTTTTAAAAATATTAAAAAAATAAAACAAATGTAAACGTTCAAATCACCCCGCTTTTGACCCAATTCAAAATAAAACAATAAAAAAAATCAAACATACACATATTTGGTATCGCCGCGTTCAGAATCACCCGATCTATCAATATAAAAAAATTAATCTGATCGTTAAACAGCGTAACGAGAAAAAAATTAAAAACTCCTGAATTACGTTTCTTGGTCGCTGCTACATTGCAATAAAATGCAATAATGGACAATCAAAAGATCATATCTACACCAACATAGTATCAATGAAAACATCAGCTCGGCGCAAAAAATAAGCCCTCACCCAACCTGAGATCACGAAAAATAGAGACACTACAGGTCTTGGAGAATGGTGGCATTTTTTTTTTTTTACCAAAGTTTGGATTTTTTTTCACCCTTTAAATAAAAAAGAACCTAGACATGTTTGGTGTCTATGAACTCATAATGACCTAGAGAATCACAAAGGTAGGTTAGTTTTAGCATTTAGTGAACATGGTAAGAAAAAAAAACCTGTGAAATTGCACTTTTATTGCAATTTCACGCACTTGAATTTTTTTTTCCTGTTTTCCAGTACATGATATGTTAAAAACAATGGTATTGTTCAAAAGTACAACTTGTCCTGCAAACAACAAGCCCTTACATGGCCATTTTGACCAAAAAATAAGGGATCAATAAACGAAACCGCAAAAACGAAAATACCTCCGGTCATAAAGGGGTTAATGTCTTTTTATGCTGTTAGGCAGCAGCAATGGATCACTAAGGAATTTAACAGGTTAGTTTCCATTTTACATTTTTTTTTACCACTTCTTAGGCTAAGTTCACACGTAGCGGAACTCTCGCGGAAATTACCGCGAGAGTTCCGGAATTCCATTCCGCGGGAAAATCGCATTTTAAATTCCCGTGATTTTCTCGCGGAAAAAGTAGCATTTTACAAGCGTAATTAGCTTGCAAAATGCTGGCATTTTCCAAGCGATCTGTAGCATAGCTTGGAGAACTGATTGACAGGTTGGTCACACTCGTCAAACATAGTGTTTGACAAGTGTGACCAACTTTTTACTACTGAGGCCGCCTATGCAGCATCAGTAGTAAAAGATAAAATGTAAAAAATAATTAAAAAAAATAAAAAATGGTGTTATTCTTACCTTTCGACGTCCCGCGCAGCCTTCCCGCCTCTCTCCATGCTCTCGTTCCCAGTAATCCTTTGCGAAAATGACCGCGATGACGACCGTTCTCGCGGGATCACAACGTCTCGCAGTAATTCGCTATGCCGTCGCGTGAATGATCGCGAGACTTCGCGATCCCAAGAGAACGGACGTCATCGCGGGCATTTTCGCAAAGAATTACTGGAACCGGGAGCGTGGAGAGAGGCGGGAAGGCTGCGCGGGACGTCGGAAGGTGAGAATAACAATATTTTTTATTTTAAATTCTATTTTTTACAGGGATATGGTACCCAGAGCCCGGAGAACAGTCTCCTCTCCTCCGGACCGTGGGTACCGTCTGCAATTGTTCTGCTTACTTTTCGCATGGTGTGCACAGCCACATGCGATAAGTAAGCAAAACAATGCATTCCTATGGGTGCGGGATTGCCGCGATTCCGCAAAATTAATGAGCATGCTGCGCTTTTTACCGCGAAGTGATTCCGCCGCGGTAAAAACTGCAGCATTAGCACAGCATTGCGGAATCCCATAGGAATGCATGGGATGCTTATTTTTCGTGGCAAAATCGCGCGGTTAATACCGCCGCGGAAACGCGAAAAAAACACCACGTGTGAACTCAGCCTTACTCTAGAAAAAAACTTCCTTGAAATCCAAGACAACACCTTACGATTTTTACACAATTAATACGATATTTTTTTTCCATAAACCTAGAAAACCAGGAGCGCTCATTGATGTTTTTTTTGCCTTAGTAATGCTTACATATGTGCAAAACCAAAGAAATGCAAGACTATCTACAAAGCGAACTTTAGGAAACATACTTACTACAGCTATTGGCGCATACGTGTATATGGGCAGTAAGGTCACCTGTAGTCATTGCTTATTGCTTTATCCCCCTTTTGATCTGGGACCCAGCAGTAATTATCTGTCGCACTTGGTTGCTTCTCAGTCTCATTTTTTTTTGCGTTCCTCTTTTTGTGACATAAAACCCCTGTGATGATTATCATGACTAGCAGCACAGCGCAGGCACCTATTACACTCGCTAACAGCACTGTATTGTGGCCGACCTCATGACCACCACTTGTTACCTGATTAACAGAGCTATTACCAGAAAATATGTCAGATTCTCTTGGCATGTGGGTGGTCATCATTATCTGTCCCCTTTCTCTTTGATCCTTTAAATCCATAGTGGCATCTCTAAATTCTGAAGTAGGTTGGTCAGGAGTCGGACTACTGCTGGTGGCTTCTTCTGGTTCAACTCTTTCATTGATTTCTCCACTTGTAAAAGCTTCAGCGTTGTGTTGCATTGGAATACATGATATGTAATCAGATGATAATAACATTCCCTTTGGACAAGAGCAACCATAACTCCCATCGGTGTTGTGGCAGTAGTAGGCACATGGGGAGTGAGTGCACTCATCGACATCCAAACATGTGGTATTGTCACTGCTAAGGGTGTACCCGGAATGGCAGATGCAGCTATATGACCCATTTGTGTTGAGGCAGCTTTGAGAACAATTGGAGTGGAGACATTCATCGATATCGATGCAGAGTCTTTCTTGCTGTCGAAATCCAGTATTACACTTACAGTAGAAACTTCCCAAAGTGTTGATACATGTCTGGCTGCAAGGTCTGGTCAAGCATTCATTGACATCAATGCAGTTTGCTTTGTTTGTTGCCAACTCAAAGCCGCTAGAACATGAACACGTAAAGCCATTTTGGTAGTTTATACATTTTTGCTCACATGGGTTAGACTGGCAGTGGTCAGGGTAAACACAGGACACCAAGTCAGATGCCAACACATACCCATCTTTGCATCTACAGGAGATGGATTTGTTTTGTGGATATTCGACACATTCATGTTCACATCCACCATTATTGTACTTACAGCCCAGTTCCTCAGAGGCACAAAAAGGTCCATTTGATTTCTTGTCTGAACGAGAATTTCCCCACTGATAAACATTAGTTTCATTAGAGTGTAGACAAATTAGCCAAGGTCCAGTATGTGTTCCAATGTGACCACATGACACTGAAGCTAAAGAGCCATGTGGGACTAAGTCCAGAGAAGAACTCTTGAAGCTAAAAGGGGTGTCATATTCAACATATCCGGGGCCAGCAAGAACAACCCGCTGGCACATTCCTTGGAAGTTAAATTTGCAGATATAGCCATCAGCCTTAAAAGAGCATAGTTCATCAGTCCATTTATAATTATCCGGGGAGTCCTTCTGCAATTTCATGCTCACGCACTTTTCCCTGGTACAAGTCCCTTTTGGTTCAGTCAACCAGTTAGAGAAGTGACTTTCCTTTGCATGCTGAGTATCTGTGATCCATGAAAACCCTCTTAAAGCTTCATTTCTGATAACACATGATTTCAGCTGCAATCCAATCCAAAGCTTTAATGGACGCGTAAATGGCGTGGCGTTGATCAATTTCCTAAGTAAACTGTAGACATGTTCGGCTTCTTCTTCACTTTGTATGGTCAGAAGGTTACCTCCTCTGTTAACACATTCCGTGCTTGCTTCAGAAAATTTTTCCTGGCTCAGGTGGACAAAGTAACAGGCATTAGTAAAACAGATGGCTTCACTTTGCTCTTTCCCAGGTATTGCAGATGAGACCAGTAAAGATACCATAAAGGTAAGTACTGATAGTGAAGTGTCCATTCTTTTTCTGTTCTCCTTTCTTTGATGGTGCCTTCTCACAAAGAAAATGATGAGATTTGTACAAAGTCCAGCGTAGTTAAGAAGGGGGTATGAAATTAGAAATGTATATCCTTCTTCCTATAGTAGAGGTCCGCTCGCATCCTGTGTTGTCGTTGATCCTATTCTTCTTGAAGTAACACAACTTCCTGTACGCCGCTGCCCTGCAATTGTTTTCCTTACTCCTCAGAGCTGTTATTTTCGATTGTGTTCAATAAAAGGAGATATTAAAGTTAAAAGACTAAACCGCTCCTCCGTTTCCTCTTAATGTTTTTCCAATAATTTACTTAGCTAAGAATAAGACGTCTGAAGTCTGGGACATTTAGGATAACATGTAAAATATTCCCTAAATAAGTCTAAAGATGCATCTGGTTTTTTTTGTACGACTGGGAGGATGAGAAAATAACACTGGGCAGCTTTACAAGTAATGCCATGCATACATCACATGCATATTTTGACTTCACAATCTCTAAATCAACTTCTAAGTTACTTCCATCAAGGCTGGGTCATGAGAATATAAACTTGATCCATTTTTTACCCATGGTGTTGACTTGAGATGAAGTAGCTATGCAACACAACCAAACAAACTCTCTTTTTTATGCTTTGTAATTTGAATTTTTTTGTCGGATTGTTCAGACATTCTGACTTAAAGGAAAACTTGAGATTTCATGTATTTATTGTAAAATGGGGAACCATGCTATATTCTCATATACATGAGTTTAAGATACAGGGGTAGACATACCGACGTAGGCCCAGAGGTAGAGCAGGGCACTTGCATGGGCTGCTTATATTGAGGGTAATCTAACCTGCCGCTAGGAACAAAAAAATCTGGGGGGCACATGGTCAGATTACCCTAATCATTGGTAGTGTGCCGGGCAGGAAGCATTCTTGTATCTCCTTTGCTTACACAAGAAAATGGCAATGAGGCCACAGGAAACCATGTTCGGTTCCTGCCTGGCACTCTCTCTATGAAGCAGGCATGCACGGTGTGATAACGTCAGTACGCCGCCAGCATCATTTAGAAAGTACCCGGCAAATAGAGCAAAGAAGCATCCTGTTAGGGAACCTCCAGAGAGGTGAGTGCTTTTTTTAACACACTGGAGAAAGCATGATGGGAGGTGGGATGGGAGTAAGGGGAGGTAAAGGATAGCGTCAGGAACTTATCATGAATAGGGGGGATGGAGGAGGATGGGGAAGGGCACTATCGGAGACTTAGGGTCCCGTTACATTTAGAGATGCACCAGCGATCCTGACAACGATACGACCCGGTCAGGATAGCTGGTGCACTGCTAAATGGTACCTAGTGCGCTGCCAAACAGGCAGATCTCACCAGCGACGCAACAGCAATCCAGCGATGCTCGGCGGTCATTCTTACTTGTCACACGGCAGCGATGATGACAACTTCTGCCTGTGTCTACGCGTCGCTAGTCGGCGCCAGCGGGACGCCAACGAGGAAGAAATGGCCCAGAACGTTCGCGCGCGATCAGCGATATCTAGCGGGGGGGCCGATTGGAGGTAAGTGTCACCTGTAACAAGATCGCTAGCGATATCGCTGTTGCGTCACAAAATCGTGATGCTTTAGCGATATCGCTAGCGATCTTGCTATGTGTACATGGGTCGCCCTCCCAGGGCCGTGGGGTACTCGGTTCCGGGCCGGTGTCAGTGGGATGTGTCACAGCAGCGGTGACCCGGTCCGTTGCCCTGGGCGCCCAATTAATAGGGGAAGTTGAATGGTGGTGGAATGTAGTTAAATTAGTAGTTTGTGATGCCACCAGTGGTGTTCGGCAAGTGAGGTGTTAAGCCGACACTGCTTGCAGATCCTCTGGGGCTGGTGGTGTGTTGCAGCCAAGATGGTGAAGCTCCCCACAGGTGAAGCTGTAGCCCCAGGGCAGTGTAGATGTGGAATTAGAGGAGAGGCACAATCGGTGTAGAAGCCGGTAACCAGATGTAGCGGTGCTGTGTGCGTTGGCGCAAGAATGAATGGAGGACACCAGGGCTTGTAGTTCCAAAGCTTTACTCACAGTCTGTAGTACACACAGGTGCCTGCCTCCGTGCCGTGTCCTCCGGGTCAGGGACTCCAGGCAAGATGGAATGCTCCCTTCCAACACTCCGCCAACATGTGCCTTTCTGAACGTCTCCTCTATAGCGCCTTTAAGTGTGAAGTAATCCAAGTACTGAGTTACACTAGAGTGCCTCCTGACAGATGTTGCCAAGAACTCTACTTGTACGGCAGGCAGCTGTAGCCTGCTTCAGGGACTCCTTACTCCTGAATCCCGGCTCTCTATCCAAGCTGCTGTTGTGCCCCCAAGTCTTAGATGGGAGTAGTGCATTTACAGCCCACTACTCCACCGGTGTCTGCTACAGGACCATTAGCATCCATACAACCTCGGGGACCGGGCCCCGGCCTTGCGCTTAGAACTTCTAGGCAGGGTTCTCTCCTAACCCACGTCCTCTCTGTTCCCTTTTACTCCTTTGTTCGTACTAATCTCTCTCTCTTATGGAAGATCAGGTTTCAGTTCAATGTCTTTCTCCTTCTTTCCTTTCCCGTGCCAGCAGACCCAGGCCAGGTCTGCTGCAGCACCTCCTTCCTCCATCCCTCTCTCCGGGATCTTCTTTCCTCACTCTTCTCTGAGTGGCTTCCTCTCTCAGACTGCCCTACTGTCTGACTGACCTGTAATTCTAAACCTTCCCACTCTTTTATGTATTCTCAACTCCACCCGCCTCCCAGCACGTTTAGTGTTCCAAGCAGGGAGCCACCAGAGGTGCTCTGCAACACTCCAAGCAGGGAGCCGCAATGTGGCTTTGCTGAACTACTGTGCTGTGTGGGATGCAGATGTTGGAGTGTGGTCAGGAGCCTCCAACTTACCTGATGGTGGGGCACCACACCTCAGGAGGAGGTGCAGTACCTCTGTGGCGACTGAGCCTCAGGGACGCCACATAAAGCCCCCTTTATAATGAACTCGGGGGTGGGGATGTTAAGTGCCTTTATAGTGTCTTCTCACACACCCCAATTCATTATGATGCTATCAGGGACTTTTAATGACTTGTTGGGGTGGGCGAGAATGGTAAGTCACACATAGCATTCTGCCGCACCCTGAAATCATTATGGTGCTGTCAGGCTAACAATTAATTGGAGGGTGAGCGAGGAAATGGTAAAGGGGATCGGGCACTCTATAATGCATTGGGAGATGCTATTGGACTTATAATGAAGAGGGAAGTGGATGACGTTACCTAGGGATTTATATTTATTTAGTGGGTGGGTGAAGATGCTGTCAGGGACTAAATTTATATTTATTGGGCAGTGGAAATTATAGTTAATGGAGGCATAGTGCTGACTTAGCAATTTAGATTTTGAGTTGTGCGCTGGTAATTTTATATTAGAGGTGTGATTAGTATTTGTATTGTAGAGGCACGGTGTGGGGGATTTTATAATCAGCAGGCAAATGTATATATTATGACTTTGTTATTTTCAGTCCTGCTGTGATCAGTGTGGCAAGATGAGTCGTAGCTGGAAGATGTCGACATGAAGGTCTGACCAGCCAGAGAATAAAGAACAGAAAACGACTCTAATCAGATGAGACATCAGTGGTCACTGGATGCATATATTATTCTTTATTTATACTCTAGGACTTGCATTAATACTGTTGTTTGTAAAAACAGCCTCTCTTAGGCTACATACACACATTCATGTGAAATGTACATGTACTGATAGATTTTCTTTTATTGGACAGCACATGAGCCCATAAAGTTTTATAAATCCATTGACACATCCATGAAAATCAAGGATATGAGAATGAGATCTGCAAAACTCAGAGTATGTCCTATTGTGATCCAATTTTGAGGATTAGAATAGGACATACTCAATTGTTCTGTTTGCTGTCCAAGAAAAAGTCAGAACACTGAGGCTTCAAAAATGCACGTCGGGTCAGGAGGATGAGCTGCCAGTCAAACAAGCCTCCTGCAACAACTGTCCATGGTGTATGGGCAGCTTATGCGTTCCTATGATAACACTAAGCTCCCACAACATGGTAAAAAGTATTTGCAGAGGGACAAAATCAGATAAAGTCTACTTACTGGAAGTTTATAACATCAACACTGATAACAGCACTGAAATATAATGTTTCAAATCTTGCTTGTAGACATAATCCAACTTCAACAGGACAAGCCAACCAGCTAAGTATGATCAAATCTTGACTCTCCATGGTATATTTTTGGGGAGAAAAAGGACCTAGCATGATACATTTTAGCTGGCCAATCATCAGATGTGCTTAGTAGTGGATTATTGCCCCCTTCCTATTGAGAACACAAGTGCATTCAGCCAAGTTGCATATATTGGGAGGACTACCCTTTGGCCAAATGAATGTTCAATAGATAGTTATCTAAAGGTTCATGGCCACCTAAAGATTTTAAAATGTTGAATTCATTAAAGCAACCAGGAGATGTGTCAGTTCTTAGAAATAAGGAATCAGCCATAATAATATATTAGAGGAAGAAATGAAATCTCAAAAAATCATTTTTTGAAGGATTTGAATTCATCTCTAAGTAAAAACATTTAGGCTAAGTGCACACGTGGATTTTCCTCCTGCGGATTTTTCCGTGCAGATTTGAAGAAATCCGCAGGTCAAATGATCTGCATTTTTCCTGCGGATTTCTTCCTGTTTTTGTGCGGTTTTTGTGCGGTTTTCCCCTGCGGATTTGGAGAATGGAGCAGGTGGAAAACCGCACAAAAGAAGTGACATGCTGCATTTTTTGTACCGCACAAAAACCGCGCGGAAAAACCGCAGAGTCTGCACAGCAGTTTTTTTTTTTAATTGATTTACATTGTACTGTAAATCACTTTGCTGATCCGCAACGTTTCTGCGCGGTAATATCCGCTGCGGATCCGCAGGAAAAATGCACCGTGTGCACATGAACTTAGGGCCGGTTGTTATTTGAGTACAATAGATCCAATTTCAGCAGAGAAGGAACTAGCCCTTCCTGAAGGTCGAATGTGACATCATCTCCTAACTAACAATGTGGATCACTTAAGTGTATGTTTATAGAAGAAGCACAATCTCTACAGCTGAAGATGGTGGAGCAATGAGTGCGTGTTTTTTGTTGAATCCCAGCATGAGTCTGATGATAATTGTCAAGCTAAATGTTCACGGCACGATATCACAGTACATTTTATATAGTGCTTAGAATTGCCTTGTAGGGTTAAATTAAAACTTCATATGTCAAAGTTCATAATTTTTAACTTAGGGTGTTGAAAAATTGAGACACCCCACCGAAACTGCAATAAATGTGTCCTTTCTGATATTGTATCTGAAAGCAGACAAATTAAACGTTAATCATAGAAAAATCAGATTTAGATGGGGACTAGCCTTCTATAAAAGATGGTCTTTTGAAGAGGGTTCAATGTATTTTTATAATACCAAAAGTATATCTCCAAATCAATGTAGACATCAGGAATAATATAATTAAACTGTGTTAGGGGACCAATCAAGCATTTTTAGTTATGACAAGCATTTAATAATTTTAATGAGACATTTTAGCATCTTGCAATGATATGCTCCATTGCATAATCCATACAAATGCTCAAGGGCAGCACAGTGGCTCAGTGGTTAGCAATGCAGCCTTGCAGGGGCTCTGCTGGGGTTCTGAGTTCAAATCCTGACATCTGCTAGGAGTTTGTATGTTCTCCCTGTGTTTGTGTGGGTTTCCTCCGGGTTCACTGGTTTCCTTCCAAAGACATAGTGATAGGGAATTTAGATTGTGAGCCCCATTGGGGATAGTGATGATAATGAAATTCCTCTTCTCTCTGTCCTGGTGGAACCAAACAATATATATGTATACATAAAACTATATTTATATATTGCATGGTTGCAGCCGAACGGGTGTTCGATATGTGTTACCTACTTGTTAGCCTCAGTAACATAAGGCCCAGAGGCTACAGTATAGTTAAGGGCAGCATGCATATGGGTTTTCAGGAGCAGTCAAAGTCTGGCTGTTCCCATATCTCCACCTGGGGAATTGAACATTCAATTTAAGACAGCTGCTCCAGTCCTTGTCTGTGTGAACAGGTGGATAGACCTGTTGCGGTGGTCAGTCGGACTAAGCCCTTTGATATCTGAATGACTGAGCTGTATGGACTGTTTTTGTTTTGCTTCTTCTATCGGAATGCAGCCTTAGGTGGCTCAGTGGATAGCACTGCAGCCTTGCAGCGCTGGAGTCCTGGATTCGAATCCCACCAAGGACAACATTTGCAAGGAGTTTGTATGTTTTCCCCGTGTTTGCGTGGGTTTCCTCTGGGCACTCCGGTTTCCCCCCACATTCCAAAGACATACTGATAGATAATTTAGATTGTGACCCCATCGGGGACAGTGAAGATAATGTGTGCAAACAGTAAAGCGCTGCGGAATATGTTAGTGCTATATAAAGATTATTATTATTAAGTCTGTACATTTGGTTATGTTGAAGTCTTATGACCTTTAAAAAATCTGCTGGCTTAGATAAAGATGCCTCAAGACTGTGCCAACACTACCATATACCAAGGAGTGTGGATCCTCACTAGAGATGAGCGAACCCTTGGATCGGCAAACATACCCAAACTCCATTAACATCAATGGGAGGCAAAACCAAATGCATAGACAACACCTTCTAGGGGGCGAAAAAGCTGGCTTTAGTGGAATAGGTGATGACGTGAGTATGGTTTAATTTAGATTCTTTAAAAGAGTCTGTGTCATTCTTTCAATTAAAGGACTTTCTTCTTCCTGTGTGTTTATTTGCAATATCTTATAGACGCCTCTCCATTACTAAGCAGTGGCTTGATGTTACCAGACATTAAAAGGTGACATCAACTCCGCAAATATGGACTCCACTTGCCACCGACACAGGGCAAGTGGGAAGAGCCAAGTAAAGCGCCAGAATTGGCACATCAAATAGACACGCCTTTTCTTGGGCAGCTGCAGGCTGCTAATTTTTATGTCGGGGGAGGGCAATATCCAACCTGAGAATACCAGCCCCCAGATGTCTTCTTTAGCTTGACTGGTTGTTAAAAAATGGGAGGGATCCCATGCCTTTTTTTATCATTACCGTACTTAACGTATTTACATAATTAAAAAATGCGGCATGGGGACCACTCTATTCTTGATAACAAGACATGCTGATTCTGACAACTCTAGATTGCAGCCCGCAGCTGTCATTTTTGCCTGGCTGGTTATCAAAAATACAGTGGAACACCATGTTATTTTTTTTTTACAATAATTTATTGATAGCTCAAGCGGCAGATGATGGATACTCCCATCAGCCGCAGCTTGCTCTCTCTGTTAACAGTTTAATACAATTCTCAACATTGTCCCAACATTGCAATACTACTTGCACTACCGTTCCCATGTGAGGCTCTTCCTATGAGCCAATTTACCTGTGTGACTATGCGCACAACACATTATAGCACATTTGCTGTTTCTCTCTTTGACATTCGTTTGCTGTAGCCCATTTATTATCGGTTTATGCATTGCACCTTTCTTCCGTATTGAACATTATTTGACTTCACTTTACGGGTAGCATCTATTCATACCTATTTCTAATATCCATTAAACTTACATTTCTCTTTTGGGTATCACGCTCGTCATATGGGGTCCGGTGCAATGGTTAAAATGTTAAATATTATCATTTGTCTTGTTCAGACTTTTTTCTTTGCTAAGGAATGAAGGGTTATACTGTTAAAATTTAGGAAGTGTGATTTTCATCTATATTTTAGAATTTCAGCAGTGTTTAATCAGTGTGTCAGTTTTGATGACTTATTGATTTTCTCGTATGCCAAGTGAGAAAAATGGATTACAAAACCTTTACCTATTGCAATGTTAAAAACAGACAGCACACTGGTTGCACATAGAATCCTAGAATCATAGAATCGTAGAGTTGGAAGGGACCTCCTGGGCCATCTGGTCCAACCCCCTGCTCAAAGCAGGATTCGCTAAATCATCTCAGTCAGATGTCTGTCCAGCCTCTATTTGAAGACTTCCATTGAAGGAGAACTCACCACTTCTCGTGGCAGCTTTTTCCACTCATTGATCACTCTAACTGTCAAAAAGTTTTTTCTAATATCTAATCTGTGTCTCCTCCCATTCAGTTTCATCCCATTGCTTCTAGTCTTTCCTTGTGCAAATGAGAATAAAGTTGATCCTTCTACAATGTGACAGCCCTTTAGATATTTGTAGACAGCTATTAAGTCTCCTCTCAGTCTTCTCTTTTGCAAACTAAACATTCCCAAATCCTGCAACCTTTCCTCATAAGACATGGTTTGCAGACCGGTCACCATTCTGGTTGCTCTTTTCTGAACTTGCTCCAGTTTGTTGATGTCTTTTTTAAAATGTGGTGCCCAAAACTGGACACAATATTCTAGATGAGGTCTGACCAAAGAGGAGTAGAGGGAAATAATGACTTCACGTGATCTAGACTGTATGCTTCTGTTAATACATCCTAGAATTGCATTGGCCTTTTTTGCTGCTGCATCACACTGTTGACTCATATTCAGTCTGTGATCTATTAGTATACCCAAGTCTTTTTCACATGTGCTAATGTTCTAACCATGATTTTAATGGATCCATAGATGTGTATCAATGGCTGATTTAATCCAGGAGTCGGATCAAAAAAACTGACATGTCTCCTTAATCTTTTTTAGCAAACACACCGTCTGCGACAATCACGTACCTGAACTTCCCAATAGACTATAATGGCTACTTGTTCTATCAGTGAAAAGCACGGATAGAACATATATTTGAAAAATAGGCGTCTGGATGACTCCTCAGCAAATGGAAGGAAAGTAGGGACTCCTAATCACTTGTGCACCCAAAGCCAAATTTATAATTTTTCTCCTCCCGTAACAATTACTTTTTGCTATTCCAACTTCAGTAATGGGAAATGGCAATGGTGGTGGAGAGGGAGGAACTGGCAAAATGTATTTATTTAATTTATAAAGCATTACGGTAATTGACTGTAGAATGTGTTTAGTTCGTATAAACGATAAATGATAAATGCAGTGAAAAACATAAACATAACACCCTTAATGTGATGTGACGCCATACAGCAAGCAAGTCCAAATCAGATTAACCGCGGTAAGAAAAACACAAAACTACATTAACTGCAGTAAAGCAGAGAAACACTAGAAAACGAGGAACCGTCTTGACAGGACAGATGTTTTTTCTTAAAATTAATAGCATCTTCAGGGGCAGAGTCGACATTTTCAAGAGGTATTCTGTATCCTTGGTCATAATAACACGGATGAATGTCATGGGAGTCAAGAGCTGTTGTTGGTTTGTGAAATGTTTATAGCCGGCTTCTTCGATGCTTATAACATTGGGGTTGGGAGGGCTTTACGAAGCGTCTGTTTATTTGGAATGCCTGAGATTTACTAATTTAATACTTGGACCTTGAAGTCATTTAGAACAAGTATCTGCTGGCAATGTAAACCGAGAAATCATATTACTCATGGAAAGCAAAGAAATGCAAATTCACATTTTATGTGAAGTTTGTAAAATGTAAACCGCTATCCCGAAATAACAAAATAAGAGATGTTCCACTGACCAGTATATTAGTATACTATGAAAACATACTGCATAAATAAATAACTCGCCTATCACTCCGGTTTCTACTGAAAGGGAATCTGTCAGCTGGTTTTTGCTACGTAATGTGAGAGCGGCATCATGTAAGGGCAGAGAGCCTGATTTCAGTGATGTATCACTTACTGGACTGCTTAGTGTAGATTGAATAGAATACCTGCAGCAGTGCTCTGAATGCTGAGCCCTGTATAACCCCGCCCACATCCCTATTTGGCAGTTTGCTTTGTACACTGTCCATTGACAGTAAGCTGCCAATCAGTGGTGGGGATGGGGTTATACAGTTTAGCAGGACTGTTGTGCTTGTGAGACCCTGTACTGTAGTGATAATCTCCTCATTATCAAGCAGTTATTGTATTGAAGCTTCAGCAGAGCCTAATAAGTGACACATAATTGGAATCATTTTCTCTCCCCATTAGTGATGAGCGAGTTTACTCGTTGCTCAGGTTTTTCCGAGCACGCTCGGGTGTCCCCTGAATATTTTGGCATGCTCGGAGATTTAGCTTGTGTCGACACAGCTGCATGATTTATGGCTGCTGGAAAGCCTGAACACATGTGAGGAATGCCTGTTTGTTAGGGAATCCACACATGTATTCAGGCTGTCTAGCAGCTTCAAATCATGCAGCTGCTTCGACACAAATTAAATCTCCTAGCACGCCAAAATACTCGGAAATCACCCAAGCATGCTCGGGAAAACCCGAGCAACGAGTGCATTCGCTTAACACTATTCCCCATACATTATGCTGCTGTCAGATTAAATAACAAAAACCTGCTGACAGATTCCCTTTAACCCCTTTCTGCCATATGACGTACTATCCCGTCCATGTGCCCTGGGACTTAATACCCAGGGACGGGATAGTACGTCATAGCAATCAGCAGCACCCACGTGGTGTGCGCCGCTGATCGCGGCTGGGTGTCAGCTGATTATCACAGCTGACACCTGGCACTATGTGTCAGGGATGGTCAGGGACCGCCCCCGACCTCAAACACGATAGCAGTGTACCGGGGTTTAGGGAAGCATCGGGACGGAGGGGGCTCCCTCCGTGCTTCCCTGAGACCCCCACAGCAGCGCAATGTGCAGCGCTGCTGTGGGGGTCTCCTTCCCTGCAGGTCCCTGGATCCAAAATGGCGGCAGGGACCTTCGGAGGTCTGCAGGGAGCCGGCTTCCTCAGTGCCTGCAAAGCGCAGGCACGAGGAAGCCTCCTTCTGTACTGCCTGTGACAGATCACTGATCTGTCACAGCGATCTGTGATGTGAAAGATCAGCGATCTGTCACATGACAGTTATGTCCCCCCTGGGACATTGTAATAAAGTTTAAAAAAAAAAGTGTAAAAATAATTTATAAAAAAATCGCTAAATAAATTTAAAAAAAAAATACTCCCTAATAAATTCATTTTTTGGAAATAAAAAAAAAACAATAAAAGTACACATATTTGGTATCACCACGTCCGTAATGACCCGCCCTATAAAACTGTCCCATTAGTTAACCCCCTTAGCGAACCCCTTAAAAAATAAAAATAAAGCAAAAAATAAAGCTTTATCATCATACCGCCGAACAAAAAGTGCAATAACGCTCGATCAAAAAGACGCATATAAATAACCATGGCACCGCTGAAAACGTCATCTTGTCCTGCAAAAAACGAGCTGCCACACAACATCATCAGAGAAAAAATAAAAAAGTTATAGCTCGCAGAATAAAGCGATGCAAAAATAATTATTTTTTTATATAAAATTGTTTTCATTGCATAAAAGCGCCAAAACATGAAAAACTACATAAATGAGGTATCACTGTAACCGTACTGACCCGAAGAATGAAACCGCCTTATCAATTTTACCGCACGCGGAACTCCCCCCAAAGAAATTCTTGAAATGCTGGTTTTTGTTCATTCTTCGTCCAAAAAAATAGGAATAAAAAGTGATCAAAAAATGTCACGTGCCCGAAAATGGTACCATTAAAAACGGCAACTCATCCCGCAAAAAATAAGACCTCACATGACTCGGTGGGTGTGGTGCTAATAAAAATATGGATATCTTATAGCCTACATATTGTAATATATTGTTTATATGCTTTGCTATAGTGTGGTCATTAGACCAAGGGTGGAAAGTATTTCAAATATGAAATATGGTTGTTTGAATCCAAACACTATATTGCAATATACTATGGTGTAATATCATTAATGCTGAACTTTGATGCTGAGACACAAAGCGTTTGCTCTGTGTCAATACCGTAAGACAAGGAATTGTTCTGTGGTCTTTGAAGCTCTGTGTTTCAAAGATTCATTATCCTGATTTGCACACAAGTGATATTTGCTTTGACTGAATACTTTCTCTTTACTATACCCTGCCAATTGGGGGGTGGTTGATGGGAATTCTACAAGGAGCTTTCCAACTAATTCTGTGTGGTATATTCTTACATATGTGCTAGGACAATAGGAACAACAACTGTATAGATAATGAATATTTATGCTGCTTGAACAAGGAAGTCTTGTGCTCAATAATAGTATGATTCTCGAAGACAAGAGAGACCAAAATGTTATGGTCTCATATAGCAATGGTCATGCATGACATCAATAATCGAGGACCGATTGTGATACCTATGAGACATGTATGTGTGTGTGCCTGGGTTACGATAGGTATCCAGTTTTCAGAATAGGTGATTATGGAAGTCATGCTGCCCATATGTTACCATCTTAGAGCGTTATGCTATGAGCATGAAGAGTTAACTTTGCAACAAGCAATATATGTTGAACTTTGAACAGTGATAGACAACTTTGACAAGTTGACCAGAGGCAAACAGAGCCTGGGTTATAATCAGTAGCAAAACAACCCTGATGCATTGTGCTATTGTTAAGAGACATGCTAATGGCAAACGAATCTCTTGTTGGTGCAAACAAACTAAGATTGTAGTAGTCTATAACAAACAGACCTTGAAGTCTTGTGCTGTTATCAAGACAACAACGTACTGTGTAGATTCAAGATTCTGATGCAGACTAAACATACTGCACAGTTGTAATGTGGGAGTGTTGTGTATAAAAAGGTGGACCCGGCTCAGCGAGGGAGGAACATTTCCAGAAGGTATCGTGGGTGCACGGTTTCTGTGATGACAAGACCAGAGTATTTCCTTCTCGCTGACACTGTGGTCCCTCCAGTGGAGAAGTGATGTTACAATACTTGGTAATGTATAGTATGGATGCTTATTTCTCTATGTACTATAATTCATAATAATTGTATGATTCACATGAAATTAATTAACAAAACAGGGTAATGTTATATCTGCCATTCCATTAATTTGGTGTTTTATCATTTAAATTAATCATTGTATAATAAAATTGTGTCATATCCAAGTGGTGCCTTCTTTAAAGCCATATCCGAACCTTATTGCTAAACAGTTGGCAATACAGTGGGTCAAAATACTGAAAAATTATAGCTCTCAAAATGTGGTGATGCAAAAACTATTTTTACTATAAAAAGCGTCTTTTAGCGTATGACAGCTGCCAAAAATAAAAACACAACATAAGTAGTAAATCAAACCCCCCGTTATCACCCCCTTAGTTAGGGAAAAATAATAAAATAAAAAAATGTATTTATTTCCATTTTCCCATTAGGGTTAGGGCAAGGGTTAGGGTTAGGGCTGACATTAGGGTTAGGGGTGTGTTGGGGTTAGGGTTGGAGTTATAATTGGGGGGTTTCCACTGTTTGGGCACATCAGGTGCTCTCCAAATGCAACATGGTGTCTGATCTCAATTCCAGCATATTCTGGGTTGAAAAAGTCAAATGGTGCTCCTTCCGTTCCAAGCTCTGCCATGCGCCCAAACAGTGTTTTACCCCCACATATGGTGTATCAGCCTACTCAGGACAAATTGCAAGACAACTTTTGGGGTCCAAATTCTCCTGTTACTGTTAGGAAAATAAATAATCGGGGGCAACAATATCATTTTTGTGGATAAAAATATGATTTTTGCATTTTCACGCCCGGGTGTTATAAACGTCTGTGAATCACTGGGGGGTTCAAAGTGCTCACCACACATCTAGATAAGTTCCTTAGGGGTCTAGTTTCCAAAATGGGGTCACTTGTGGGGGGTTTCTACTGTTTAGGTACATCAGGGGCTCTCCAAAGGCAACATGACACCCGCAGACCATTCCATCAAAGTCTGCATTCCAAAACGTCACTACTTCCCTTCCGAGCCCTGACGTGTGCCCATGCAGTAGTTTTCTCCCACATATAGGGTATCAGCATACTCAGGACAAATTGGACAACAACTTTTGGGGTCCAACTTCTCCTGTTACCATAGGGAAAATAAAAAAATTGTGGACTAAAATATCATGTTTGTGGAAAAAATATGATTTTTTTATTTTCACGCCCGGGCATTATAAACTTCTGTGAAGCCCTTGGGGGTTCAAAGTGCTCACCACACATCTAGATAAGTTCCTTGGGGGGTCTAGTTTCCAAAATGGTGTCATTTGTGGGGGGGTTTCCACTGTTCAGGCACATCAGGGGCTTTCTAAAAGTGGTATGGCGTCCAATCCCAATTTCAGCCAAAAAAGTCAAATTGCTCTGCTTCCTTTCCGAGCTCTGCCATGCGCCCAAATAGTGGTTTACTCCCACATATGGGGTATCAGCGTACTCAGGACAAATTGCACAATAACTTTTGAGGTCCTGTTACCCTTGGAAAAATAAAAATTGGGGGTGAAAAGATCATTTTTGTGGAAAAAATATGATTTTTAATTGTACGGCTGTACGTTATAAACTTCTATGAAGCCCTTGGGGGTTCAAAGTTCTCACCATACATCTAGATAAGTTCCTTGGGGGGTCTAGTTTCCAAAATGGTGTCATTTGTAGGGGGTTTCCACTGTTTTGGTACATCAGGGACTTTCCAAACGCGACATGGTGTCCGATATCAATTCCTGCCAAAAAAGTCAAATGGCGCTGCTTCCCTTTTGAGCTGTGCCATGCGCCCAAATAGTCATTAACAGCCACATATGGGGTATCAGCGTACTCAGGACAAATTGCACAATAACTTTTAGGGTCCTGTTACCCTTGGGAAAATAAAAATTGGGGGTGAAAAGATCATTTTTGTGGAAAAAATATGATTTTTAATTGTACGGCTGTATGTTATAAACTTCCGTGAAGCCCTTGTGGGTTCAAACTTCTCACGACATATCTAGATAAGTTCCTTGGGGGGGTCTAGTTTCCAAAATGGGGTTACTTGTGGGGGGTTTCCAATGTTTAGGCACATCAGGAGCTCTCCAAACGTGACATGGCGTCCGATCTGAATTCCAGCCAATTTTGCATTGAAAAAGTCAAACGGCGCTCCTTCCCTTCTGAGCTCTGCCATGCGCCGAAACAGTGGTTCCCCCCCACATATCAGGTATCAGCATACTCAGGAGAAATTGCACAATAACTTTTGCTGTCCAATTTCTCCTGTTACCCTTGGTAAAATAAAAAAAATTGGACCTGAAGTAATTTTTTTGTGAAAAAAAGTTAAATGTTCATTTTCTTTTTTTAAACATTCAAAATTCAAAAAATTCCTGTGAAGCACCTGAAGGGTTAATAAACTTCTTGAGTATGATTTTGAGCACCTTGAGGGGTGCAGTTTTTAGAATGGTGTCACTTTTGGGTATTTTCTATCATATAGACTTTTCAAAGTGACTTCAAATGTGATGTGGTCCGTAAAAATAAAATGGTGTTGCAAAAATGAGAAATCGCTGGTCAACTTTTAACCCTTATAACTTCCTAACAAAAAAAAATTTTGGTTCCCAAATTGTGCTGATGTAAAGTAAACATGTGGGAAATGTTACTTATTAAGTTTTTGAGTGCCATATCTCTATGATTTAAGAGCATAAAAATTCAAAGTTGAAAAATTGCGAAATTTTCGTCAAATTTCCGTTAATTTCACAAATAAACGCAAGTTATATGAATGAAATTTTACCACTAACATGAAGTGCAATATGTCACGAGAAAATAATGTCAGAATCACCGGGATCCATGGAAGCGTTTCAGAGTTATTACCTCATAAAGGGACAGTGGTCAGAATTGTAAAAATTGGCCCGGTCATGAACGTGCAAACCACCCTTGGGGGTTAAGGGGTTAATTATTCATCACCCACCACACTTCTGTCCTGCTAGTGGATTCCTGCTTGCTGTGCTCATCCACATCCATTTGCCATTGTAAATGGCTAGGCTACATGACATAACCACAAGCAATCTGTTATCACATAAATCACCCAAAACATCCCACCAGTGTAACTGAGGTATGTCCTCATTTGAACATTTGCCCTATTCTTTGACTATATCTCGGATCTTCCTCTTTCCTCAAACTTTCTTTGGCCACCTTCCTGCTACTGACATTTTACTATCTTGATCTACTGTATCTATTTTTATTCATAACTGCCTGACATCCCAGCAGAATATCTGCCAGCATTCACGGACTACTCAAGGAAAATTCTATTCCTTCATGAGCTGGATAAAGGTTCAAGATCAGAAGGACAGCTTGGTGGCTCAGCGGTTAGCACTGTTGCTTTACAGCTAGGGTACTGGATTTAAACTTGACTAAGGTCTAAGGATTGCAATGCTCAGACTGACCATGGGTTTCCTGACCCAGATTTACAGAAATTGTTCCAGAAACTCAAGAATGTTAGCAAGTATCGAAGTATAAGATGTTATAGACGGCTGTATAGATACATTTACTGGAGTACTTGTTTCATCTTGACAGATGCTATGTTTGCTAACCCACTCACAAATACACAGAGAATTATGCTACTTATCTGCCTATATAACAAGTATTCCTTTTCACCCTATAAATACTTAATCCAACCAATATGTCCTCCATTGCCTAATATGACACAGAGCACATTACCTACATTTTCTCAGATTTACATCTGCTTTCTGAAATAAATAGATTGCCGGTGCATCCAAGATAAAGCTTCTAGAAAACTTCAACCTGATGAATCCAATCACATCGGAAATTTTTACCCACAGAAATGTTATTCCTGGCACCTCGCTCGTTTTCTTCAGTAATAGACCAATTTATCTCAAGGAACCTGAAGGCAATGAAGTGTAATACAAACCTAAGATGTACAATGCATTTCAGTCAACTCCTAGACCTGACACATACGTATACAAAATGGTCCTCTGGCCTTGGTCATGTAACAAACATAAAAGTCACATCATCACACTCAGTTTGTAAAACGTTAGGAGCAAGAGGAAGAAAAAAAAATTGATCCAGCTGGAGACGGAGGCGGCTGCAATTAACAAAGCTTTATTGGACAACTTAAAAATATGTTGGTTCTTAAAAATTTCTTATAGCAAACACCAAGCACACCAGTGAGGAGGATCAATGCGTAAAATGAAAGGTCCAAAATCAGCAGCAAAATCATCAAGGTGACTTTTTATCATTTCTTTTTTCTTTTCACATGTTAATGGCTTCGTCCGTTTACCAGGGGTGGATTTGACATTGCCGTTAGAGCTTCAGGTTCGCCTGTGACTTACCACATTGTGCTTTAGTAAAGCCTTGTCTTTCTGCTTCCATATCAGATAGCCTTGGCGGATGGTAGCCACTGATGACGTCAGCTCGTCTGTGGATTAAAGTACATCTTTTGTGTGGCTCTTGTTCCTGATTTCAGTTCCTGAGTCTGACCCTGACCTTGGCAATATTTTAGCTTTATAAAATCATGTGTCGTTTCAGCTGAAAGACACCAAGGCTAATCCTGCAGATATTGATAGAATGTTCCCGTGAACTAAGGGCCACAATGAAAGAAACTCTTTCAACTCTTTCTTCTTGGTAAAACACATATGGTTTTGTAAATCACCTAAAATTGTATGAACCTGCTATCCTTAACTTTAAGTAACTTAAAAATTAAACTTTAAACTTTAACTTTTTAACTTTAAACTTTAAGTACTACAGTCAGATCTGACTGTAGCACTTAAAGGGAACCGGTTATGTCAAAAAACGCTATTAAACCTGCATATATGCATCAATTTGCAGGTTAGTAGCATTCTGAAGTTGTGCAGCCGCCGCACTGAAAGCCCAGATACCAGGAGGAAATTAACTTTATTCCGCCGCCAGCCTCAGGCTTTCAGTCACAGAAGGGCGGCCAATGCAGCTTCAGTCACTGCTCAGTACATAATGAAAGATGACTGTAACCGCACAGCAGGCTCAGCAGTGCATCGGTACAGGGACAGCTGCCAGTCACTGCCAGGGCATGGTTATAGCCGCCACTCACTATATACTGAGCAGTGTCTGCAGTTGCGCCGAACACACTAAAACTGGTAGTCCTGATTAATACTATGGTGGGACAGCCTAATTGTAGGTATAGGGGGCACCCAGCAGATGACCGCACTGTTGCTGGAAAAAAATCTCTACAAAAACAATGATCTATATTACTGCTCTATGGTGACAATATATTGGTAGTTACTAGTACTGCAGACCATATAAGAGATCACAGTACAGTTATAGATGGTGACTTACAGCTGACGTTCTTTCTGATGGAATTCTCTTTTCCCGTCTTTTCCATCTGGCCCAGATCGACATGACAACTTCTCCAGCCAGGACACATCTGCAGATATTACAACAACAACACACCTGACTTCTCACATTTCGTCCACCGTCCTCATCTATTCCCATCCTGCACAAGCTTCCCATCCTGCTGATGCCCCAATGCTGAGCCGCTGCTCCCTATCTGTCCCTATTACTGCACCTGCTGTTAGGTAGAATCATGGATAATCTTACTGCCCCACATACGGTAACAAATTCAACACAAATAATTTTTACTGTCCACTAGGTCAGCGTAGGGTATACAACATTAATTACAATTTGCCTAAGGCAACAAAAAACCCCATCTAAGGACCATAAAATTAACTTTTAATTCACTATTTAAAGGAAATGAATTATTTAAAAACCTACAGAGGTCAGTGTTAGAGTTGAGCGAAACGGGTCGAAAAAATTCAAAAGTCGCCGACTTTTGGCAAAGTCGGGTTTCATGAAACGAAACCCGACCCTAGGATGAGGTCGGCCACGAGGTCGGCGACTTACGCGCCAAAGTCGCGTTTCAAAAGTTTGTTTTGCGCTCTTTTTCAGCCAATCAGGATCCACGGACACTGTGGGCAACGTGATGACCTAGGCACGGGTCACCACCATCTTTCAGAAGGGCATGCAAGTGATTGGCTTGCTTTGGTGGGCGTCACAGGGGGTATAAAAGGGCGTGCACGCCGACCGCCATCTTACTTCTGCCGATCTTAGTATAGGGAGAGGTTGCTGCTGATTCTGTAGGGAGAGCGTTAGGCAGGGAAGAAGACAAAAAAACTGCTTCTGCTGCTAGCGATTTGGCATGCACAACACACAAGTCACTGTGTGTGCAGTGCAAGGGGAGGCTATATTGTGGTGTATCAGTGGTGTTGGTTGTTGGGCTGCCTTTTAAGGCTTCCTGACACGCTGGCATTGCTGTTTACCCACTGCTCCGCAAACTGCTTTTTTAAAAGCAATCCAATCTCCCTTATCCTCTAGTCACTTTTGTCACAGCTGTGCCATCGAGCCTGTCACATAGCGCTCAGATATCAGTGGGCCTCACACAATCCACAAGTGTCCAGTGTCCAAAAGTGTGCGCAGAGATTCAAAATCTCCATTATCCTCTCGTCACTTTGGTCACAGGCAGCTGTGCCATCGAGCGTGTCACATAGCGCTCAGATATCAGTGGGCCTCACACAATCCACAAGTGTCCAGTGTCCAAAAGTGTGCGCAGAGATTCAAAATCTCCATTATCCTCTCGTCACTTTGGTCACAGGCAGCTGTGCCATCGAGCGTGTCACATAGCGCTCAGATATCAGTGGGCCTCACACAATCCACATGTGTCCAGTGTCCAAAAGTGTGCGCAGAGATTCAAAATCTCCATTATCCTCTCGTCACTTTGGTCACAGGCAGCTGTGCCATCGAGCCTGTCACATAGCGCTCAGATATCAGTGGGCCTCACACAATCCAAAAGTGTCCACTGTCCACAAGTGTGTGCAGAAATTCTAAATCTCCCCTGTCCTATAGACACCTTGTACCTTGTTTTACATTACTATATAGTTTGTTGGATTTTGTCTACATTTCTACCAAAAATGAAGAAGGCTGGTGGAAGAGGCCGTGGAATTGGGCGGGGGTTGGCAGCTGGTAATGATGGTGTTGGTGGTGGATCTGATGGTAGTGGCAAGAGCAAAATAGGACCGAATGCAGGAGGTGCTGACCCTGCATCATCGTCTGGCTACATAAGGCCTCGAACGCTTAGTTTTCTAGGAGTTGGCAAACCGCTTTTAAAGGCAGAGCATCAGGAAAAAGTTTTGTCTTACATTGCTGACTCAGCCTCCAGCTCTATCGCCTCCTCTTCTTCAGTTGTAAAAAGTAAAAGCACTGAGTCGTCATAGGAGGCTCATGTTCATGAACCACACCTTTCCTTGTGTCCTTCACCCCAACCAAGATTGAAGGATGACGCAGGCCATACTACTGATTACTCCATGGAGCTGTTTTCACATACCATGCCTGGATTATCAAGTGAAATGGTGAATTACCCAGGCCAAGATGAATCTGACATGGAGTGCACTGATGCACAGCCGCTGATGGATGATTTTGCTGGTACATTCACTCAGAGCACTACATTGTCCTCGCAGTGTACAGAGCCAGATTTTGACCCTGATGAGACTCAGGTGCCCCTTCCCGCACACTATACCACCATACACGGTGACACAGAGAAAGGTGCACATGACATAGAAGAGGAGGTGATGGATGACCCAGTTGTTGACCCAGATTGGCATCCATTGGGGGAAGAGGGTGCTGCTTCCAATAGCTCAGATGAGGAGCATCCACAGCAGACATCGACATCGCAACAGCTGTTATCTGGCAGGCCCGGAGCACTCCAAAGACAGGTTCCAAACATCAAAAGAGTTGCTGGACAGCTTGTCCAGAGAGTCAAAAGATCACAGCGTGCTAGGCCGCAAAATGTCTGCCAAAGTAGGAAGAGTGCAGTGTGGCACTTTTTTGAACAAAATCCTCATGATCAGGCCAAGGTTATCTGTAAGAAGTGCGCAAAGACCTTTAGCCGAGGGAAAAATCTGAAAAATTTGAATACCAGTTGCATGCTTAGACATTTAACCAGCATGCACTTGCAAGCGTGGACACAACACCAAACCTCAAGTGCCACATGTGCAACTGATCACAACGAAGGTAGTCAGCAACGCTACATTGTTTTCCCCACTGTAAGCCCACCGGTTAGCACAGCAGCAAATGTTGAGATGTCGTTGCAAGGCCACAGCAGTCAGGGAATCCCACTGTTATATCAACGAAAGACTGATTCTAGGCCATCAGAAAGAACACCAACTCCATCACCATCATCAACCCTCTCTCAGTCCGCCCTGTCCACCGCTACTTCCACCATATGCAGCTCTCAAGTCCAGCTCACCCTCCCAGACACTATGAGTAGGTCAAGAAAGTACTCAGTCTCTCATCCGCGTACACTGGGTTTGAACGCCCACATTGCCAAACTAATCTCGTTTGAGATGATGCCCTTTCGGTTGGTGGAAAGCACAGCTTTCCGCGAACTCATGGCCTATGCAGTACCACGCTATGACCTACCCAGTCGCCACTTCTTCTCTCGCAAAGCCATCCCAGCCCTCCACCATCATGTGAAAGACCGCATTGTCCATGCACTCAAGCAGTCAGTGAGCGGAAAGGTGCACCTCACAACTGATGCATGGTCCAGTCGGCATGGCCAGGGCCGTTACGTGTCCATCACTGCGCACTGGGTTAATGTGGTGGATGCAGGGTCCACAGGGGACAGCGGTGGTGGGACAGTGCTGCCTAGCCCACGGTATAGAAAACAGTTGGCTGTAGGCGTTCGACCCTCCTCCTCCTCCTCCTCCTCCAGAAGCGAAAGCTCGTCCATAGAGCGCAGTCGTACGAGCACTCCATCTGCAGCTGCCACTGTTGCACACGATGTGTCCCCCTATCGAGCAGCTAGTGGAAAGCGTCAGCAGGCTGTGTTGCAGATGATGTGTTTGGGCGACAGACACACCGCCGAGGTGCTGGCCGAGTACTTGAAGCGACAAACTGAGTCATGGCTGGGCAGTGTACATCTTGAGGCAGGCAAGGTAGTTAGTGATAACGGCCGTAATTTTGTGGCAGCCATAGCCCTTTCAAAACTCAGCCACATACCTTGCTTGGCTCACACCTTGAACCTGGTGGTGCAGTGCTTCCTCAAAAATTATCCGGAGTTAACAGCCCTGCTCCAGAAGGTGCGAAGACTGTGCGCGCACATCCGCCGGTCGCCTGTACACTCCGTTCGTATGCAGAAGCTGCAGTGATTGCTCCACCTTCCCAACCACCGCCTCATTATCGACATTGCAACAAGGTGGAACTCCACCCTGCACATGGTGGAGCGGCTGTGCGAGCAGAGGCAGGCCATAATGCATTTGTGGGAGGATACACGGCCAGGCACTTTGAGAGCAGACATGGAGTTGACAGGCGTGCAGTGGTCGAAGCTGAAAGACCTTTGTAAAGTCCTTCAGTGTTTTGAGGAATGCACACGGCTGGTAAGCGCAGACGACGCCATCCTAAGCATGAGCATCCCACTTATGCGTCTGCTCATGCAAACTTTGACGCACCTTAAGGAGCAGGCGTCTGCAGCCAATGTTGATGAGGAGGAAGAGGAGGAGGGAATCCTTGATGACATTCAGCCATTGTCTGCTCAGGGACCTCTCCTGGACGAGGTGGAGGAAGAAGAGGAGGAGGAGGAGGATGATGGGGATGATTACTTAGGGGAGGAGGATGCATCTCGTGGGGCAAGTGAAAATGTTGGCGTGGCAAGGTCTGGTACAGGGTTTGTGCGTGACTGGAGGGATGTGGATTTGCCAGAAAGTGCTCCTCCACCCAGCACTCGCAGTGCATCATTGACACCGGGAACATTGGCCCACATGTCAGATTATGCCTTGCGGATCCTAAAAAGGGACCCCCGCATTGCCAAAATGATGAACAATGACGACTACTGGTTAGCCAGCATCCTGGATCCACGCTATAAAGGCAAATTACAAAACATCATGCCACAGGAGAACCTTGACCTAGTATTGGCTAATAAACAAGCAACTCTGGTAAATCGGTTGCTTGAGGCATTCCCAGCACACAGCAGCGGTGATGGTTCTCACACGAGCCGTTCGGGCCGGGGGCAGCTTGGCAGAGGTGTTCGTGGTGCACACAGCAGAAGTGGTGTTGGAGACAGGGGTTTCATGACAATGTTGTGGACTGATTTTTCAAATACCGCTCACACAACTGGTAATACTGCATCGATGGAAAGTGACAGGAGACAGCAGTTGTCAACTATGGTTACAAACTACTTTTCCTCCCATATCGATGTTCTCCCACACAGGTCATTCCCCTTTGACTATTGGGCCGCTAAACTGGACACCTGGCCTGAATTGGCCCAATATGCCTTACAGGAGCTCGCTTGCCCAGCTGCAAGTGTGCTATCGGAAAGAGTCTTCAGTGCAGCTGGATCAATCCTGACAGAAAAAAGGACCCGTCTGTCAACCCAAAATGTGGATGATCTAACCTTCATTAAAATGAACCACGCATGGGTTTCCAAGGATTTTGTCCCACCTTCCCCTGATGACACATAGGGTGACAGAAAAATGGCTTGCTTTGGTCCACCTCTTCCTGGTACTTCACCTATTTCGCCTTTTGCATCAGCTGAATGTCCAACATCAACATATGCCACTTTCTAAAACTCCCTAACTGTGCTGCCTCCCCCCCCATGGCCGGGGTCACCACCTACCGCACGACACCGTGCGAGTGCCGTTGCCCTGGACAGGTGGGTAGGCCGACTCTTGGGCGCGGGCACTGGCACAGGGTCCCTCATAGTGCAATCAAGTGTCTCTGATGGTGGTGGTGCACACCCGCCGTCAGACACACCGCTGTACTATGAGGGGCCCAGTGCCAGTACCGACGCCCACGAGTGGGCCCCCCTTGCTTGGACAGGGCCCCAGCATTTGCAATCTTTACCTCTCCCTGCTCCTCCGCTGTGTAATCTGGGCCGTCAAATCCATACTGTGCCTGACACCGTCTGAGCCTGCCTCCTGAGACATATATTTTGAATGTGTACGCTATCCATACATGTTATCCGGGGATACGGTACCCTTTCTAACCTTTGTGCAATCACGTGCAATCCATACTGGGCCTAACACCGTCTGAGCCTGCCTCCTGAGACATATATTTTGAATGTGTACGCTATCCATACATGTTATCCAGGGATACGGTACCCTTTCTAACCTTTGTGCAATCACGTGCAATCCATACTGGGCCTAACACCGTCTGAGCCTGCCTCCTGAGACATATATTTTGAATGTGTACGCTATCCATACATGTTATCCGGGGATACGGTACCCTTTCTAACCTTTGTGCAATCACGTGCAATCCATACTGGGCCTAACACCGTCTGAGCCTGCCTCCTGAGACATATATTTTGAATGTGTACTCTATCCATACATGTTATCCGGGGATACGGTACCCTTTCTAACCTTTGTGCAATCACGTGCAATCCATACTGGGCCTAACACCGTCTGAGCCTGCCTCCTGAGACATATATTTTGAATGTGTACGCTATCCATACATGTTATCCGGGGATACGGTACCCTTTCTAACCTTTGTGCAATCACGTGCAATCCATATTGTGCCTGACACCGTCTGAGCCTGCCTCCTGAGACATATATTTTGAATGTGCAAGCTATCCATACATGTTATCCAGGGTTCACGGTACCCTTTCTAACCTTTGTGCAATCACGTGCAATCCATACTGGGCCTGACACCGTCTGAGCCTGCCTCCTGAGACATATATTTTGAATGTGTACGCTATCCATACATGTTATCCAGGGATACGGTACTCTTTCTAACCTTTGTGCAATCACGTGCAATCCATACTGGGCGTGAGAACGGCTGGCGAGCTGTTAAGCAAGCTACAGCACCTGTCCAGACAAGTACAGGGATTCCCTAGCAAGGAGACTTATTTGATTGTTTTCAATGTTGGGACAGCAATTTTTGGGGAGCACTATACTCTGGAGAATGATAGATGGGGCCCACCATACACTGGAACATTCCAAAGGTGGACATCAGACACTGGAGCAGCATTTACAGGGCCCATTATACACTAGAGCATTAGAAATGGGGCCCATTATGTTTGGAGCATTATTTGGGCCCATAAGACAGTGGAGCTTCATCCATGGGGACCAACATATACTGTAGCATTATGTGGAGCTCATCATATACTGTTTCAAACATTATATGGGACCAATGATTCTGTATGGAGAAATAGATGGGCCTCGTCATGAGATGTAAAAAGTGAGGTATTTTTCATTGTACTATACCGCTATTTATCTGCCGTATCGGAGCATGATGAGTTGTGGTATGTGTTAAAGGGGCGCTCTTTCGCCCAGGGCACATGAAAACCTGCAGCCAGCCCTCCCCCCCCCACAACTTTAGCCAAATAACCCCCATTTTTCAGTGCGTAACTTGTATTATGAAGTTAATTAAGGTTGACAAGCTTAAGTAAGAAGAATTGATGCTTTTGACATTCAAATGGGCACTGTAGGTGTGTTTCCTGTCCTCCTCTCACTGCCAACTTTTATTCCCCATTGACTTACATTGGGTTTCGTGTTTCGGGACGACCCCGACTTTTCCCTATAATCGGACGATCTTGCTCGACCCAACTTTTGGAAAAGTCGGGTTTCACGAAACGAAACGCGACCCTAAAAAACCAAAAGTCGCTCAACTCTAGTCAGTGTGTGTAAGGAGCTGATCAGATATATCCTATCTTTTACTGATCATAGTCATAGTAGTTATCTCCTTACTAATATTCATTGCCCTGTAATATGGTTTATAATGATTTCTTGCTGCGGCCGCTACCTTATTTCTTTCAAATTCACCATTCACATCTGAGCAATGTTAATTTAAAGGTGTCCTAAAGCCTCCCTGACATGTTTCAGCACAGACCTGGTGTCCTCAGGGGATAGAGGTTAAAATTGTAGCTTAGATGGGTTTTTTGTTGAATTAGGCCAATTGTAATTACCGTGACATACAGTAATAATGCCCACCACTTTGCCCCTTACATACACTGTGACTTCTTTGTGAGATGGTAAAATTGCCTCCTAGAAAACATTAATGCCCTATGCAAGTGCCCTAGAAAACAGTGTCCACATTTTCCCCCTAGAAAGTAATAATGCCCCTCGTGCACCTTTTGTCCTCTAAGTCCCCCAATGTACAACTCCTCTATAAACATTATGATGGACTCACAACTCCCTTATACACAATATGATGTTCCCACAACTGCCCTCTATACACTATAATGAAACCACAGCTCCCCTATACACAGTATGGTGATCCCACAGCTCCCCTATACACAGTATGGTGATCCCACAGCTCCCCTATACACAGTATGGTGATCCCACAGCTCCCCTATACACAGTATGATGATCCCACAGCTCCTCTACACATAGTATAAATACCCACGCTTCCCAACACACAGTATAATGACCACCACAGTAGCCCTCAAACTGTATAATGGCCCCTGCATTAGCCTCCAAGCTGTATAATGGCCTCCATATTAGTCTTCAAGCTGTCTACTAGCCCCCGCATTAGTCCCCAAGTTGTATAATGGCATCCACATGGATCCCCAAGCTGTATAATGGCCCCTGCAAAAGTCTACAAGCTGAATATTGCCCCTGCAATATTCCACAAACTGTATAATGGCCCGGTATTAGTCACTAAAATGTTTAAGGAATCCCCACACTGTTTCAGGGTCCCCCACAATATTTATAAGGGTTGCCCATTGTTTTTGATGTCCCCACTCCAAACTACAAGTTTTAATAAAAAAGAATCATATACTCACCTAATCCATGAGTCTAGCGCAAGCACAAGGCAAAACGTTGTCATAGTGTCGATACACACACCGAACAACAGAGTCCCAGAATGGAGAGATGACGACACTACACTGGGACTCTGATGCTCTGAGCTTGCGCTGGCGCCTTGGCTGTACTTTAGACTGCAGACGTAAATACGTTGGTAGCGTAGTATAAGCATTGAAATACCGAACAATCACTTTCTTCTTCAGTTCTGGCCTTCTTCTGGACCAGGTGACTGCTCTTTAGGATTTCTGGCTCACACAGTATAAAGTGGTGCTGCTTTCGCATTGTAAGTATATACCATAACACGCAGAACAAAGTTACATGGATTAATATTGAAGAAAACAACGTCCGGTTCACACATGAACTCTGTGTGAGTCGGCCAGTTAAATTTGAGCTCAAGTGATTCAGGTGAGGACCAGAGCAGGTGAGGACCAGAGAACACAGTTTTAGGCCACATTCACACTATCAGTATTTGGTCAGTATTTTACAGCAGTATTTGTAAGTCAAAACCAGGAGTGGGTGAGAAATACAGAAGTGGTGATGTGTTTCTTTTATACTTTTCCTTTTATTGTTCCCCTCCTGGTTTTGGTTTACAAATATTGATGTAAAATACTGACCAAATACTGAACGTGAGACCATACTCTTATACACATTTATAACACAGTTTTACCATTCATGTCTTTACTGAGCACCAGTGTGGTGCTGTTTTGGGAAAAAAGAGCCATGTTTTTTTTTAGATAACCCCTTTAACACATGCGGTGAGCGTTTCTGACGTGCACAAGGTGCCCTCACTCCAAGTGTGGCATATTACAGCCACAAGAATTTTCTCAAAATATTAACTCAATGTCTACACATGGGATTTAAAGCTCTGTATCTTAAAAAGACAATAAGGGATTCCAGAGCCTCACTGCTCTTACCGTGAAGAACCCTCTTCTATGCTGGTGCAGAAATTGTCTTTCCTCCAAACGAAGAGAATGCCCCCTTGTTCTTGTCACAGTCCTTGGTACAAACAGTTCATTGGAGAGATCTCTGTATTGCCCTCTGATATACTTGTACATATATATTAAGTCTCCCCTAAGTCTTCTCTTTTCTAGAGTAAATAGACCTAATTTTGATAACCTTTCTGGGTATTGTAGTGAACCAACTCCATTTATCATTTTAGTAGTCCGCCTTTGAACCCTTTCAAGTTCAGTAATGTCTTTCTTGAGCACCGGCGTCCAAAATTGCACACAATCCTCCAAGTGTGGTCTGACGAGTGATTTGTACAGAGGGAGAATTATGTTTTCATCTCGTGTCCCCAGACCTCTTCTAATGCAACCCATGACCCTATTTGCTTTGGTGGCAGCTGCCTGACACTGGGCACTCCAATTTAGCTTCTTATTTACTAAGATGCCTAAGTCTTTTTCCATGTCTGATTTCCCCAGCAGTTTCCCATTTAGTAAGTAATTTTAGCATCTGTTTCTCCTTCCCATGTGTATAACCTTACACTTATCTGTGTTAAACCTCATTTGCCATTTTTCAGCCCAATTCTCCAATTTACTCAAATCTGTCTGTAGTTGCAAACTGTCCTCCTTTGTGTTAACTACCTTACATAGTTTTGTATCATCTGCAAATACTGATATTTTACTGTGTAAGCCATCCACTAGATCATTAATATATATATATTAAATAGTAGGGGGCCCAATACAGAACCCTGTGGTACCCCACTAGTAACCCTGGCCCAATCTGAGTATGCACCATTAATAACCAGTCTTTGTTTTCTATCACTAAGCCAGCTACCTACCCATCTACACACATTTTCCCCTAGCCCAAGTTTTCTCGTCTTACTTACCAATCTTTTATGTGGGACAGTGTCAAATGCTTTAGAGAAGTCGAGATAAATGACATCCAATGATTCTCCTTGGTCCATTTGAGAGCTTACATCCTCATAGAAGCTGATCAGGTTAGTTTGACAGGAGCGATCCTTCATAAATCCATGTTGATATGGAGTTAAACATTTATTAACATTGAGATATTCCATAATGGTATCCCTTAGAAACCCTTCAAAAATTTTACCCACAACAGATGTTAAGCTTACCGGCCTATAGTTTCCAGGTTCCCTTTTACACCCCTTTTTTGAATATTGGTACCACATTTGCTTGCCAAAATCCTACACGTTTCATTAGAAAACAGGATCATTCTTTCTGTGCTTGTTTTATTGCTCATAGATCAGATGAAATTGAATTCTGCATAGTGACTGTTGCCCTAGGAAAAAAAATATATCGCTGATGGTTGTTGCTAAGAGAAGAAAGCAAAGTGTGTTTGAATTTTTCCTTCTGTCTCTTGACAGAGAATTAACCAGACATCATTTAAACAAATTGATGGGAACCATGACCTATTGTTGATTTAGTTAAGCCTGTGAACAATGACTCGAGACGTTACAATGATTCCATAGTTAATAAATGCTAACTCAAATATTATACTACATACCAGTGCCAGCCCCCAACGGCCCATGCACATGAACAGTGGCGTAATCAGAATCCTATGTGCCCCGGAGGAAAATTTGTACCAAGGGAGTCCACCCATTCTAGCAATCTCCACATCCTGAGTGACCTGCCCATCTGTCCTGCCACATTCTGTAATGCACTATTCTTCCTGGGAAAACTCAATCTCCTGTTTCTGAGGAAACTCAATCTCCTCTCCCTTCAGCTGTCACTTCACTAGCTGGCACACTATCTCTGGATGGCTGGGCACTTCCTTTAACTTTGTGGGGCATTGGGAAGCTCGGGCATGTTGCCCACCCGAGCAAGAGGGAGGCATATCTAAAGAAGAATATAATGCTGTCTGCAAAACCTGCAGGGCACAAATCAGATTATCTAAAGCTGACAATGAATTGAGGCTTGCAAGAGATGTCAAAAGCAATAATAAAGGATTTTGGGGATATGTCAAAAGTAAAAGAAAAGTCAAAGATGCTATAAGATTTTTACAGGATTAAAATGATGAAATGGTAAGACAGGATGTTGAGAAGGCTGAACTTTTAAATTCCTATTTTGCATCTGTTTTCTCTCAGAAAGGAAATGTAACATCAACTGTTCATCACTGTCCTATTAAGGGAATAGAAGAATCCAGGATATCTATAAACAGAAAGATAATGAGGAAACACTTAGCTAACCTAAATGAATTCAAGTCTCCAGGTCCAGATGAATTACACCCCAGAGTACTGAATGAGATAGCAGAAGAAATTTTTGAACCCCTCTCCATAATCTTTGAAAATTCTGGGAGAACAGGAGAAGTCCCAGAAGACTGGAGAAGAGCAAATGTTGTTCCTATCTTCAAAAAGGGGAAGAAGGTGGACCCAGGCAACTATAGGCCGGTGAGTCTGTCTTCTATACCAGGAAAGATCTTTGAACAAATTATTAAACAACATGTATGTCAGTACCTGGATAAAAATGAAGTGATTAAACAGAGTCAGCATGGTTTTGTAACTAATAAGTCATGTCAGGCTAACTTAATTTCCTTCTATGACGGAATCACTAATTGGGTGGATCAAGGAAATGCTGTAGATATAGTATATCTTGACTTCAGCAAAGCATTTGACAAAGTATCTCATACAATCCTTATTGAAAAAATGACTAAGTATGGAATGGACAAGGCAACTGTTAAGTGGATTCATAACTGGCTTAGAGATCGGACCCAAAGAGTGGTCATAAATGGCTGCACATCCAGTTGGAAGAATGTCTCAAGTGGGGTACCACAGGGCTCTGTCCTGGGCCCTGTATTGTTCAACATCTTTATCAACGATTTAGATGAAGGAATTGAGGGTAAACTGATTAAATTTGCTGATGACACAAAGCTAGGAGGGATAGCTAATACTAGAAAAGAGAGAGAGAGGATTCAAAAAGATATAAATAAACTGGAGAAGTGGGCAGCAACTAACAGAATGGTTTTTAACAGGGAAAAATGCAAAGTACTACATCTGGGCAATAAAAATGAAAAAAGCATATACAGAATGGGAGGAATAGGCCTAAGCAACAGCACACGTGAAGTCATTATTTCCCTCTACTCCTTTTTGGTCAGACCTCATCTGGAATATTGTGTCCAGTTTAGTTTTGGGCACCACATTTTAAAAAAGATATCAACAAACTGGAGCAAGTTCAGAAAAGAGCAACCAGAATGGTGACCGGTCTGCAAACCCTGTCTTATGAGGAAAGGTTGCAGGATTTGGGATTGTTTAGTTTGCAAAAGCGAAGACTGAGAGGAGACTTAATAGCTGTCTACAAATATCTAAAGGGCTGTCACATTGTAGAAGGATCAACTTTATTCTCATTTGCACAAGGAAAGACTAGAAGCAATGGGATGAAACTGAATGGGAGGAGACACAGATTAGATATTAGAAAAAACTTTTTGACAGTTAGAGTGATCAATGAGTGGAACAAGCTGCCACGAGAAGTGGTGAGTTCTCCTTCAATGGAAGTCTTCAAACAGACGCTGGACAGACATCTGACTGAGATGATTTAGCGAATCCTGCTTTGAGCAGGGGGTTGGACCAGTTGGCCCAGGAGGTCCCTTCCAACTCTACGATTCTATGATTCTATGACTAAGGGCTCCCCGCCCTAACTTACCAAACCTGTTAATCCTGCTCCCTTACTCCCCAACTAACCCCTCCTGTGTTAACTGTTTACATGGCGGCTCATACTAAAGAACTCTATTCCCCCATTTAGTGTCTAAACTGTACACTGCACGGTCGCTATTACCTACATTGTGCAGACTTCTATCAGCATTCAACAACATATTTAAATATACAGGACGGCCACAATGACCCCACTACATTATGACCACCATTTTCTTGCATAATGATCACCATCCTCGGCCCCATCCTAGTATAATATCTGATATTTGTTCTGTTTTCCAAAATATGTTCAAAATAAATACTTCTCCTTACCTTCCTTAGCTCCCACGGTATGCAGCGTCCTCTACTGTAGCCAGCTGCTGACTTCAGTTAGCCAGAACAGACAGCACATGACTGCAGCTGAGTGTATTGCGGCACAGGAAGACTGAGGGTCCCTGTATAGCAATACGCTTCATCTGAATATGCGTCGTCAGACGGACATCCAGCTGAAGTAGGCGCTGGTGTCGGCAGGACCCCCTCTGTAACTGCTATCCTTATATCGAAGCACGTGAACATGAGAGACAATTAGAGAGTAACTGTCGTTCCAGTTTATTTATTTTTTTAATAAATCAATTGTGCAGGTGAATATAAGAAACGGTGTAATATATCTTATTAGAGAAAGCTGCTTCTTTTTCCTACTAGATTCACTCTCAAAATTTTCAATTCATCGGGTAAAATCAGTCATCAGTGATTTTTCCATTGACAGGTGCTGTTCATAAAGTTGTTTGGAGAGCTGAAATGATGATTTCAAAAAGAACTTGCAGCAGGATGTCTGTGTCGGCCTCTAGCTCCTCCTTCCTCTCCATCCGTAGAGTTTTAAAAGCACCAACTGTCATGTCCTATCTCAGTATGGAAAAACTGTCTTCATTGAATACAGATTTTACAACTTTTACCCATGTCTTGGAAGTGAAAGATCAGTGCAGGAAATGAAGAAAGCAGATTTCTCTGATAAGATATATTATTGTGTTGCTCATTTTCAGTTGTACTATTGATCTATGAAATGAAAAATTAAATTGATAGCTATTCTTTAACATGTTGTAAGGTAAGAAGTAATGCTCGAGACTGCAGAGTAAACAAGTATGTCACGTTTTCTGTCTGCAGATGTTCTAGACAAATTACAGCCCGCAGTGTTACTTATCATCAAGCTAATGTGTTTTTCAAGCCTGAGTACTTCAATTTATTCCTTCTCATTAAGTCAAAGCATTAATTACTATGCTGTAAACACTATTCTCACACTTTTACTATACTAACCTCTAACTGCTATGGGCATTTATAACTTTACAGCAATGAGAGGAGCCCGGTCAGAGATATCACGAGAAACTACTAATCCTTGGCACAAACTCTTTGCTCTGTCCCATGACCTCCATGCCAATGACACCACACGCCATAAAATAAAGATGCTATTAAGGTTCTGCCACTTAAGATCAGGACGTATTCAATTACATGGAATAACTTTGTTTACCATTATTATTCTTCTATTATGAAATTTGCATAAACAATTATTTTATTGCAGAACAGCTTGTCGGGATCCATCAAGCAAAAAAAAAAAACCCACAGCCAGCTAACTGTTAGGCTGGCGGAACGCACCAAATAATAAAATAATAATGAGGTGCGTTTGCAGCCTGGGGTCCACCGAGATGGAATACTGCTGCTAAGTAATGGCAGACACTATATGGCGGTATAATATGTGAACACACGCGGGTTAACGTCACCTGGTGTGTACAAGGCGGACTCTGTTGCTTCACAGAGCCGCACCACAGCCAAATGCAAATGTCGAAGCCTGTTAAGCTCACAGAGCTCGGCCAAGTGAGCGCTGGTGTAAAGCCACAGGACTCTGCCCCAAGACACAGGGTCGGAGTCCCTCTAGACTCACCAGCACTTGGCGCCACAGTAGATGCGGTTCTTACAGTATGTGCCTAGCTGGATGGCACAATATGGCGCTTAGAGAGGTGCTGTGAACTGGGAGCACTGTGGCACTAGACTCAGCCACTACAAGGCGCTGACTCTGACTCTAAAACCCTAAACCATACGTATCCAAGGGAGGGGAGTCTTAGTGAGTCAGTCACCAGATACATGCATCCATCATCACTCACACACAATACCATAAGAGTCTATACTAGCGCATGGCCGTGCGGCCATGCGGCTCTTTTATAGCAGCATCCTTCTGGGACCTTCCCAGTAGTGGACCAATCAGAGCAGGAACGGGATCTGCGCATATGACCCCCGACTTCCAATGAGAGGTCGTCCCGCGGGCATGCACAGTAGGCAAAATACAGGACTTAGTCCCTGGAGCGTCTGTTTGCTGCTGACTCAAGCATGGTGTTACAGCAGAGCCTGAGGGAGCAACCAGACCCCTAGCATTAGCCTGGGCAAGACACCTGGACCGACGTCTTTGCTGAGCAGGAATCTCTGCGCAGAGGAATGGGAGACCACAGAGGACATGGCTTGAGATTCCCCCTGTACAGTGGGGGAAAATCGACGTCTAACACTAATTGCCATGGGTCATGCTCTAATAGGGGACATGGAAAGGGGTTATCTAAACAAACCCTTAATGGTCCCTGGTGGTCTAGGGTGATTATAGAACTGATGTGTATATATATGGTTAATTGGGATGATGAAGTAGGGGTTAATGAAACTATCCCTGGTGTTCTAGGGTGATTATAGCACTGATGTGTACATACATGATTATTGGGATGACTAAGTAGGGATTAATGACACTTTCACTGGTAGTCTAGGGCTGGACAAGAATTAAAGTTTTGGTCCTATTATTGCTTTTTCAGCTTTCTGCTTGCTAGGGAATGGGCACTCCTACTTAATTGATAGTTTGGGCCAGTGCCATTGTTTCCTCACTAGCCCAAATTGTATGTTTTTTGATACCACTATATCAGCTTTGCCTCTTCAGCACTGGAGGTGCATAGTGCATGGAGCTATTAGTGCTAGCACTCCAGTGATCCTGGACAGCAGTGGGGCAGTGCATGCCAGCTCGATACCAAAGAGCTTGTAAGCACTGTGCATGTCCAGTCCTCATAGAATGCAGTGGCATCCAGTGTCCCGGGCAATGAGCAGCCAATAAACAATAATAAAAAAAAAAAAATTATTATTTAGGGAGGGAGGGATTATGGTAAGTAAATTGGAAAGTTGCTTGTTTTTACAAGCACCTTTCATTTTACCCACCTTTGGAGACGGGGATTACCCATTAATATGTATATTCCTTTTGATATATAGTTTTATGGTTATGTAAGGGTAGCAGTAAGAATAATAATACATTTTATTTCTATAGCGCCGACATATTCCGCAGTACTTTACATCTCAGAGGGGACTTGTACAGACGATAGACATTACAGCATAACAATGATCACATAGATCATAACAGATACCAAGAGGAATGAGGGCCCTGCTCGCAAGCTTACAGTCTATGAGGAAAGAGGTAGACATGAAAGGTGGGTGGTATCAGTTGCCCTGATTGTTCAGACCAGCCATAATGTTAAGTGTGTAACAGTACAGACACAGAGGGCTAATGGATGCATAAAGCATGTGGGAACATGATGCGGGGAACCTGGTTATGATAAAACTTTTGGCTGTGCCACACAGGGATAGATTAGGTTAATGTGTTGAGGCAATAGGCCAGTCTGAATAAATGCGTTTTCAGGGCAGGCTTAATATTGTAGGGATTGGGGACTAATCGTATTGACCTGGGAAGTGCATTCCAAAGAATTGGCGCAGCACGTGTATAGTCTAGGAGACGGGAGTGGGAGGTTCTGATTATTGAGGATGCTAACCTCAGGTCATCAGCAGAATGGAGGGTGCGGGTAGGGTGGTAGACTGAAATGAGGGAGGAGATGTAGGGTGGTGCTGAGCCATGGAGTGCTTTGTGGGTGAGGGTAATAAGTTTCTACTGGACTCTGGAGTGGATGGGTAGCCAGCGTAATGACTGGCACAAGGTAGAGGCATTGGTGTAACGATTGGCGAGGAATTTGATCCTGGCTGCAGCATTCAAGACAGATTGGAGGGGGGAAAGTTTGGTAAGAGGAAGACCGATTAGAAGAGAGTTATAATACAGTACAATAATGTACAGCAGGTGCATTCTTAGTGTTCTAGGGTAGAGGAGTATTCATGCCAATGTTCCTGCTGATCTGGTGGAGTAAATTAGCTTATAACTACACGTCTAGCAGCCCAGTGTGCAGCCCTAAGTGGCTAATGACTCATCCTGAAAGTCAAGGTCAAGGGTATTGAAGAATTTTATAGGTACCATCTGGTAAATACATACATTTACTTGCCCTAAGTAATTAGGTATCCTACAATTAACCCCTAAACTATGCACTTTGAAGGGAATCTGTCTGCACAAAATGACTGTTCAAACTAAGCACAGGTGCACCCTTGGTGTGACCAAACAGTTCAGTGCACCTTTCCACCATCTATCTCCACCTCTATTTCCTGACATTACAGGAGGCAGATGAGGGTGAAGATTGTTGGAAAACAAATAGGTGGCAAGATGCATAGAACTGTTTGTCGTCCTAAGGGTGCACTGATCTCCTGTGCTTGGTTTGAACAGTCATTTACTGTATTTCCAGACAGACTTACCCTAAATATTAGACATTGTCATTTGCGGGAATGTTAGAGAAATTGGCTGCCAAGTTGTACGTCTCTGTTTCTGTCCTTAGCACAAACAGTTGATGATATCTTTTATTGATCTATTAATAATAAGCACAGTGATGACAGTACCTCGTTAAAAGCATCCTAAAAAAAGACTTACAGCATAACATTTGTTACGGAAAAATCACGTTTGCTTTGGCCTTGACAGCGCGCATATATAAAGAGGCAGTAAAATGTGTTATTATGACACTAGTTAAATATTTTCATTAGAAGCACAAACTTTCACAAAGTCTGCAAGTCACAGGGTGTCTGTACATGATATGCAGAGGAAGATCACAGAAAGTAAAATTACCAGTAACAAACTATCTAGTTAAAATTCTATTATTTGGGTTTACTTGTTTCTAAGAAAACCAAGTGAAATCATTAAAGTGACCTTAGAAAATGACCGTCCACATCTCTACAGTAGAATACAGCAAATCTGCCTAGTTATGTTATGGAACCTGTGTACATCATCCATTAAAGGTATATGATAGTAGGAATCCCAATGTATTTTGCTGATGGTGGGATGCAATGTATATAACTATAAAGTGGAACACTTTGCCTATAGGACCCCCACTAGACTGGCACCCCAATCTGCCCGTGCCAGAGATACTATGTCCTGGGAGCCTCCCGAGACAGTGATGCAACGTCCACATTTCAAAAGTTATCGCTTGACCTTACCAATTATGTATATAGACATTTCTCTGTAATGCAAGGACTCTGTCAGCACAGAGAGACTGTGCAAACCAGGTGCAGGCACTCAGTGCATCGTGGCAGGGCCAAACATTTATATACACCTTTCCACCTGCTTGGTTTCCATCTATCTCCAACCTTCCCTGGCCCTATTGAACCAGAGCTGCCAATCAAAAAAGGGGGGAGGTATGTAGACAGAGGGACAAAAGCAGGAGGGAAGGTGCATATAAATGATTGGCTCCACCATGATGCACCGAACGCCTGTACTTGGTTTGAACAGTCATTCTGTGCTGACAGAGTCCCTTTAATCAAAGGGATGGAATACAAAATAAAAAAGGTATTAATATACATTATGGAAGCGTTTTTATGGATTGCTTTATGGTTTTCTTTGTGAACGAGGGCTAATGTCAAGCTTTGAAGTAAGGACAGCAAATCCTCATTTACTTGAATGTGGCCATGCTGACAAGTTTCCTGCACAGTAAATAACGGGACTGTGTTGTACAGGGCAAAAATAATAAGAAGGAGCATTAAATGATTAAAACCTTTAAAGCATCACTGTGATGTTTGTTTCTTTATTTTACCCCCAAAGTGATATAAATAATGCAAGTTTCCTGTGTGTATTGTATTACTTACCAATTGCTGTCTCCTTTTGTTCTCAGAGCCGCCCCAGTCATCTTCTGCAGTTTGTGACCAGTGTTTGCTGGGTGAGCCGGAGGTCCAGGGGCGGGCTGGGCCGGGTGGCAGGGAGGCAATTTCCCCCCGGGCCGCTCCCCCAGCACCTCTACAGGGCCGGCCGCACAGCAAATTGTGCGCAGCCGTGCCCGCTGTACTGTGACGCGGCCGGCAGCAGACAAAGCCGCCGCGTCACAGTGTACCATGCCGGCCGCCAGCCGGGAGCTGTGCACCGCCGTCACCTTGATGGCTGCACAGCTCCCGGGCCGCTGCCATTGCCTGCATCTGCAGTCCCACTCCCTCCCTCTCCAGTTCCGGGTCAGGTGTGCGCGATGACGTCATTGCGCGCGCCGACATGTACCAGAGTCCGGACCCTGGAAGCAGAGAGGCGCTGCTGGGGAGCGGGCGGCTGTGAGGTAAGTATGGCAAACTTTTTTTTTCTTTATGACATGAATTACATGTGTGAGGGGTTGAAAGGGGAGTGAGTGGGGCCGCACATGATGAAGGGGAGGTGAGTGGAGCCGCACATGATGAAGGGGAGTGCGGGGGTTGCAAATGATGAAGGGGAGGTGAGTGGGGCTGCAAATGATGAAGTGGGGGGAGTGGAGCTGCACTTGATGACGGGGGGTAAGGGAGATTGCACATGATGAAGTAGGGGGAGTTCGACTGCACAGGATGAATTGGGGGTAAGGGGGATGGCACATGATGAATTGGTGGGTAAGGAGGATTGCACATGATGAAGGGGGTGAGTGGGGCTATACATGATGAAGGGGGGTGAGTGAGGCTGTACATGATGAAGGGGGGTGAGTGAGGCTGCATATGATGAAGTGGGGGGTGTGGGGCTGCACTTGATGACGGGGGTAAGGGGGACTGCACACAATGACTGGGGGGTAAGGGAGATTGCACATGATGAAGTTGGGTGAGTTGGGCTGCACATGATGAAGTTGGGGGAGTTCGGCTGCACATGGGAAGTGGCGGTTAAGGGGACTGCACAGGATGAATTAGGGGTAAGTGGGAATGCACATGAATTGGGGTTAAGGGGAACTGCACATGATGAATTGGGGGTAAGGAGGACTGCACATGATGATGGGGGAGTGGGGCGGCACATGAAGTGGGGGGTAAGGGGGACTGCACATGATGAAGTGAGCGGAAGGGGACTGCACATGATGAAGTGTGTCTGAGGGGGGACTGCACATGATGAAATGGAAGTGGGATAGGGGGCTGCAAATGATGAAGGGGCACTGCAGATGAAGTGAGGGGGTGATAGGGGACTGCAATGGATGAAATAAGGGGACTTCAAATTAAAGTGGGGGGACTGCAAATGATGAAGTAAGGGAGAGGACGGGGGACTGCAAATGATGAATTCAGTGTGAGTGACGGGGCACAGCAATTTAATTGAAGGTGGGGGGTGAGGAGAGCAAATGATGAATTGAAGGTGGGGGCTGGGGAGAGCAAATGATGATCTATGGGGAGAACAAATAATGAATTTTGAGAGTGGGGGAGTAAATGATGTATTGAATGTGGGGTAGAGCAGTTGATGATGAATAGAGGGTGGGAGAGAAAGCCATGACAATGAACTGACGCAGGATGGGCATGTAAATGTAATGAATCGGGGTAAGGGTTAGAGCGGGAGGTACATAGTGGGGGGCCTTGAGAATGAAGTGCCTGGTAATGAATTGGGGAAAAGAGTACAGGTGCTAATTAATTTACATATTAAATGGGGAAAGTGGCTATTTATAGTTAGTGGGTGCACAGTGGCGGATTATAATTTATATTTGGAATGATGGGTAGCATTATAACCAATTATATATTGATTGTGGGTGCACATCTGTATTCAGATGTGTAGTGTAGAAAAAAGAAACGGAAAAAGTGGGGAATGTGCTCTGCAAGTGGTGCTCTAGTAACTGTGTTATTTTACGCAGGGTCGAGTCGTGGCTGGAAGAAGTGATGGCTGCCTGTGCTTGATGAAAAAGAATAGCAAAGATGAAGGACTTCAGCTAGAGACGTCACTGGTGAGTCAGTGAATTACCTGTGCACTGGCACTATACACTGTATACTATATACAGAGCTCCTGTGTATAATGTCACTGGCAGTTGTACACAGACGCTATGTACAGAGTTCCTGTGTACATTATCATCGGTGATCACTGTATTTATTACCTATACACTGACGCTATACACTGTATACTATATACAGCTGTTCTGTGTATGATTTCACTGATGATCGCTGTATTACCTGTACACTGACACTATAAACAGAGCTGCTGTGTGTAATGTCACTGGTGATCCGTGTATTACCTGTACACTGACACTATATACTGTACAGAGCTCCTGTGTATAATGTCACCAGTGATCACTGTATTACCTGTACACTGACAGTAAATACAGAGTTTCTGTATACAATGGCACTTAGTATTATGTTTTTTTTTAATTAATGATCAGTATTGTAATATTTAGTCACTATGTGGTGGTAATATGTAGTCTGGCCATGGTGCGGTGGTATTTGTTCCTTGTATGTGGTATTATTCAGTCACTATGTTGTGGTAATATGTGGTCTGGCCAAGGTGTGGCAGTATTTGCTCCTTCTATGTGGTGTTATTCAGTCACTATGTGGTGGTAATATGTGGTCTGGCCATGGTGCGGTGGTATTTGTTCCTTGTATGTGGTATTATTCGGTCACTATGTGGTGGTAATATGTGGTCTGGCCATCGTGCGGTGATATTTGTTCCTTGTATGTGGTATTATTCGGTCACTATGTGTTGGTAATATGTGGTCTGGCCAAGGTGTGGCGGTACTTGTTCTTTGTATGTGGTATTATTCGGTCACTATGTGCTGGTAATATGTGATCTGGTCATGGTGTGACAATATTTGTCCCTTGTTTGTGGTATTAATGATTGTTTAAAAAAAAAGTAAATGTATGTGACTCATTCCATTAAAGAAAAATACAGAAATATATATTTATTTTTAATAGTTTAGAGTAGGTCCCGGCCGAAAGAGTCTCCCGTGTCGTGGTATCAGCTTAAAAATTATTTTGGCCAGAACAGAAGCTGCTCGTTATGAATGTGATCTGGTGTTTGATGGGAACTGTTAATATCTGATCGGTGAGGATGTGGTGGAGAAGTTGAGTTTTTCCAAGAGTGGGCGGTGGGACGGTGGAGGCGGAGCTGGTATAGAACCCGGGCGAAGTCTCAAGGGAACCCAAAAATTTTGCCAGTATGGGACCCCAAAATTCCTAGTGGAAGCCCTGGTCTGTCTCATAAGCTGCAGACCGCAGCTTCCTGAGACTTCAGTGTGCTCACGCAGACAGCGTGATTACATTATTGTCTCTTGCCCCTCTGGGAACCGGAAGAGAAAATGGAGGCTGCAGTGCCGGGAATCAGGACGAGGTGAGTATAAACTTCTTTATTTTTAATTTGGAGAACTGGGGCCATCCTTCTATATATATATAGGAGAACTGGGGTCTATTATACTATATATATGGGGAGAACTGGGGCCATCATACTATATGTATGTGAGGAGAACTGGGGCCATCATACTAGATATGTGGGGAGAACTAGGGCCATCATTCTATATATATGGGCAACTGGGGCCATCGCACTATATTTATGGTGGGAACTGGGATCATCGCATTATATATACTATATAAAATATATCCCATAGCTCTATAGTAAGCTTGGTTCTGCTCCTATATCTCTGTAGTAAGCTTGGTTCTGCTCCCTTATCTCTGTAGTAAACGCTGTTATGCTCCCATATTTCTGGAGTAAGCTCAGTTCTGCTCCAAATCTCTAGTAAGCTCGGTTCTGCTACCTTATCTTTGTAGTAAGCTCGGTTCTGCTCCCATACCGCTGTAGTAAGCTCAGTTCTGCTCTCATATCTCTGTAGTAAGTTCGGTGTTTTTCGCCCATATCTCTGTAGTAAGCTCCGTTCTGCTCCCATATCTCTGGAGTATTCTCCGTTCTGATCCATATCTTTGCTGTAAGCTCTGTTCTGCTCCCATATCTCTGGAGTAAGCTCTGTTCTGCTCCCAAATCTCTGGAGTATGCTCCGTTCTGCTCCCAAATCTCTGGAGTAAGCTCCGATCTGTTCCCTAATCTCTGGAGTAAGCTCCGCTCTGCTCCCATATCTCTGGAGTAAGCTCCATTCTGCTCCCATATCTCGGGAGTAAGCTCCATTCTGCTCCCATATCTCTGGAGTAAGCTCTGTTCTGCTCCCATATCTCTGGAGTAAGCTCGGTTCTGCTCCTATATCTCTGAAGTAAGCTCTGTTCTGCTCCCATATTTCTGTAGTAAGCTCGGTTCTGCTCCCATATCTATGCAGCTAGCACCGATCTGTTCCAATATCTACATACCAGCTTATTTTTAAAGCCTGTTATCTATGCTGCTTTAATTGAATGGCCAGAAATAAGCAGGGAAAAAGAGGGCCACCGCAACTCGAGGGCCACTGCCTTGTGATTGCCCCCCAGGCTGAAAAGTGCCAGCCAGCCCCTGCGGAGGTCACTTCTCAATGTAAGCCTATGAGAGTCAGAATGAGGGTCTCAGACTTACACTGAGCACTTATGACCGTTACCCATTACCTATGATTTCCGGACAGTCAGGAGCTGCAGTCACAAGATGGTGGAGTGGCATCAGAGCGGCACCTGGAAGAACAGAAGACGGCGGCTGGTAAGTATATTACTATAGGCAGGAAACAGGCATTAATGATGACACTCGGGGGTTGACATAAAAAAACCTGTGGTGTTTTAAGGATTTTTTTCTCTAGCAGTAAATAGAATAGGCATTTATGAGGTGAAAGATTTGGCACTGCTGCTTTGCTTTTCTTGACTGGGGCCATATGGCGGCCTGTATTTTATAATAATAAATGATGGTTGAATCTATTAAAACAACTCCAGTGTGAGTATCTACAGGCATAGTGCTTCGGTATGTAGTGGAATGATTTTGTCACTGGTCATCATTAATTATCATGTGTGGAGGTTGGTGACCTTTGACCTTCATCCATCACTAGAACTAAGGGTTAGTAGTGCTCCTTGGAATGCTATGGACGTTCATCTTCTTCTTATGATGGTTGTAAATCTCCCATTCATCCAATGGGACTGTCAATAATAGGTAAGACCCTGAGTGATTAGGCCCATGGGATTTTTTTTTTTTTTTTTGAGAACGCTGACAGGTCTGTGAAAATATATTATATTTACATCTCTCATACAGAAAACTCGGAATAATTTCATAAAGGTGATTATGTAGCACTGAAATGTTTCCTGTCGTCACTGAGATACAGGATAAGAACATATATTAGTTTGACGCAGTTCAAACATCCTGTCTCTTAAAGTGATTATATATACAAGAAGCCAGGCATGGCAGGAAAAACATTCCAAGGAAATGTGAATAAAATATAGAGAGCATTAGAAAATCTCATAAACGGACCAGGTGACAGCGTGATCCCGGAAGAATGATCTGACGCTCATTCTTAAAATATCTCGTCTCTTTGCCACCTTACATGGAAAGAAACCTCATAGTATGTCTAATAATGTGTATTATATTGTGTATACAGAGCAGTCCTGTGCAAGGGATGCATGGAAAGAATACACGGCTTAGCACTGTCAAGAAGGTAACAGAACAGGCACACGCTAGATGACTAAACTATAAGACTATAGTGACGTATTGTTAGGTTTCTCCCTGGAGATGTAAATTCTCTAAGGGTATGTGCACATGCTGCGGATTCTGCTGCCGATCCGCAGCGGATTTGGCCCTGCGGGTCCGCAGCAGATTCTGCTGCGTTGTACAGTACCTTTATTTCCTATGGAAATAAAAAAACGCAGTGCACATGCTGCGAATTTTTCCACGCGGTTTTGCTGCGGGTTACAATCCGCAGCATGTCAATTCTTTGTGCGGATTTCGCTGCGGTTTCACACCTATCCATTACTTTTGTCCTGCGGTTTACCTGCGGATTTTTCATCAAAATCCGCACAACCTAAAAACTACGTGTGCACTTACCCTAAGCCACCATCTATTTGGCACTGGCTAGACTGGGATGCAGAAGTTGTAAGAAATGCACTGAATTTTCATGGTAGGGCGCAGTGTAACTAACAGCATGGCCCTCATGGGCACTTCACTCGTGAGGTGGCAAAGAAGCAGCAGTACTAGCTTAAAAGGTTATTCCCATCCTCATAGATTGGTATTTTGGATAGTGCGAGAAAAAAACAAGCAATTAATTTTCCAATTAACTGTTTATTAAAAATGTACAGCTATTCATAAGATATTAACACTTTAATCTAACAAAAGTGGTCAAACATGTGCAGTGCTCACAAGCAATTTTTTTTTTATTGAGCTTGTAAGCGCAGCTGTGAAGCTGGTTGAGATAGTTGGATTGTATTGATACCTACTAATTCTAGCCAACTTTAGTGCAGTACTTAAAAGCTAGACAGAATAAGTGGTCGGTCTCCTAGGCAATGAGCTGTGAACAAAAAGATGTGTTAATTTCTCAAGAACGGACTCAGATTTTAACAAACAAAAAATGTCAAAAGTGCTTGATTTTATAGGCACTATCCAATAATACCTATATGTGAAGATAGGAACAGACCTTTCAATATTACAATACAGTTGATTGATGGCTTTGGGGATTAGGTGTAGATGGTGAGCATGAATTATTTATCTGTGTATGTTTTTTTTTTACATTCAACACATTAGCCGGATGATGGGACTAATACTGTCCCATCATTGGCTAATGTGTCAATCACTGTCAGTGTAGCAGGCATACAGGCCTATACACCATACAGGCACACAGTGTCGGCACATGCGCAGTTAAAAAAAACACGGAATCCATCGGTGGATTCCATCATTTGTCGGACAGCGACGGATCCGTCGTACATAGGCTTCCATTCTAGCAAAAATCGGACAGCGACGGATCCTCGCTGTCCGATTTTTTGATGTTGACAAAAAACGTTCCTGTGTCCTTTGTCTCCTGCCGACGGACAAAGAATTTCTGATGGATGAAACATGAGGCCATCCGTCGCAATTCGGCAATAATACAAGTCTATGAGAAAAAAAACAGATCCAGCGGCATCAGTCGCCGGATCCGTTTTTTTCAAAATTTGACGGATTGTGACTGATGGCAAAAAACTGATGTGTGAAAGGGGCCTTAATACTCTCCTTACATGTGGGCACAACTTCCACCTTGTGGGACAATCCTCCTACATAACTTAGGATATCACATCTGGACAACGTTTCCGCATTAGGTAGAGCCGCCAAGGGTACAAAAAGTGCCTGCTTACTAAACCTGTCCACCACAACCCAAACGACGGTATTACCGTTGGAGCAGGAAAGGTTGGTGATGAAATCCATGGACAAATGGGTCCATGGTCTCTCAGGAATTGGCAGTGGTACCAATTCCCCGGCCGGCCGGTTATGGGGGTTTTTCGCATGGGCACAAACATCACAAGCAGACACATATTCCCCAACATCAGAGGCTAAAGAAGACCACCAGAATATTCTAGTGATGGCCTTCCGGGTAGCCGACATCCCTGGATGTCCACCCAGAACTGGGTCGTCGAACTCCCGGAGGACATTGAGACGAAATTGAGCTGGTATGAAAAGTTTATCCATCGGCTTAGCTGGAGGTGCAAGAGACTGGGCTTCCCAAATCTCCTGTTCCAACATATTAGAAATACCTGCCACCACCACCCCGGGCTGAAGAATTGAGGATGGAGGATCGGGGGGGAGACACCGGATCTAGACTGCGTGACAAGGCATCAGCTCTGACATTTTTGGATCCTGGCCGAAAAGTGATAGAGAAGTGGAATCGGGAAAAAAAAAGTGACCATCTAGCCTGTCTAGGAGTCAACCTTTTAGCTGACTCAATGTAAGCTAGGTTCTTGTGGTCTGTAATTACGGTTATAGGATGGACAGCCCCCTCCAAAAAATGCCTCCATTCTTCAAAGGCCAACTTCACGGCCAGAAGTTCTCGATTCCCAACATCATAGTTTTTCTCGTGAGGGGAGAATTTCTTCAAGAAAAAGGCACAGGGTCTCAAATTAGTCAAAGTGGCGGGTCCCTGGGACAACACCGCCCCCGTCCCCACCTCTGAGGCATCCACCTCAACAATAAATGGTTCAGACGGGTCCGGTTGAATAAGAACCGGAGCAGACATGAAACATTTTTTTAAAAACTGAAACGCCGCTATCGCTGTGGCTGACCAATTCTTGATATCGGCTCCCTTTTGAGTCATGTCTGTGAGGGGTTTAACCACCTGTGAGAACCCCCTTATAAATTTGCGATAATAATTGGCGAATCCTAGGAAACGCTGCAGAGCCTTCAAATCACAAGGTTGAACCCAATCGACAATGGCCTGCACCTTATTAGGATCCATGTGATACCCCTCAGCAGACACAATGAATCCCAGAAAAGACAGCTCCTAAACAAAAAATAAACATTTCTCTAGTTTAGCAAAGAGACAGTTATCCCGAAGCCTTTGGAGAACTGCCTGAATATGACCAATGTGAGCCTGTTTATCAGGTGAGTATATCTGTATGTCATCCAAATAAACAACCATAAAACGTCTAATAAAATCAGAGAACACGTGATTGATGAAATTTTGAAAGATCACTGGAGCATTGGTCAGACCGAAAGGCATGACCAAATTCTCAAACAACCCTTCAGTAGTGAGAAAAGCAGTTTTCCACTCATTTCCTTCCCAGACTCGGATAAGGTTATACGCTCCCCGAAGATCTAATTTCGAAAACCACTTAGCTCCGGACAACTGGTTGTACAAATCAGCAATAAGTGGGAGGGGATACGTATTTCTCACAGTTATCTTATTTAACTCTCGAAAATCGAGGCATGGGCGCAAACCACTGTCTTTTTTCTTTACGAAAAAGAACCCCGCCGCCAAAGGAGAGAAAGAAGGACGTGCAGCCGCAGATCCTGAATCCGGTTGAATCGATTAGTGCTGGTCCCCGAATTGTTGCGGTGTCCTAATGCTTCACGCTATCCTGGTGATCGATCTGCTGCCTGCATGTTCCATCAGACTCCCCCTTGCTCTTTGCCCCTAGGCCAGCCTGACACTGCCCGCCATCTTGTTGAAGCGCCGCTTCTGCCGCTGAATGGGTGGTGCCGGCTGGCTGCCGCACGCGATGATATCCTCGCTGAGGGGCCTGCGTACCAGGCCCCTGTCCCTCTCACTGTATCCTCCTGACCACGCCGAGCGGATCTGCCACCCGACAGAGCGTCCACCGCACCCGGACCGTAAGCCTTCTGTGACGATGTAGAGAGGGAGGCCGACCCGTCCTCCATTGCAGGCCCCACCACCTAATCAGATTCCTCCCGGTTCTCGTAACGTGAGCTGCCGGCTTACAGCTCACACCCCGAGCCGGAGGGTCCCAGTAGGGGCTCCTGATGCGGTGCCGAACCAGAAGGGGACCTGCGGACTAAGGTATGCTGGAGAATTAGCTCTCTGCGGCCGACATCCATCCTGCAGTGCCTGAGATGACCCGGTCACAGCTCCCTGTAGCAAACCTTGGAAGGCAGCTTGCATCCAGCTTGCACCCAGCGACTCCTCAGCATACCTCAGTTGTTGGAGCATTGTTTCCACCTCCATAATTATGATTCTACAGAAGAGACCCCACAGCTTCGTCACTATGTGGGGGAACCTAAAGAGGTTGCCACACTAAGTTGGTCACTGTCTTTATAATGATAATACTCCAGCTCTCACCCCACCTCCCCCTCATCCCAGCACTAGCCCACACCTTATCCAAATACATTAATCCAGTAGTACCATCCTAATCCCTAACTCCAGCTCACTATATTCTCACTCAACCCTGTCATGTCGGCCTCCCTTTTAAGGCCTGCGGCCCAGTACGGCCTCTCTTGACAATAAATCCTTCCCTATAGTTATAAATGAGGTGAATTCAGTATTAACATATCTGGGATAAGTATGCAATTTGAGATTCCAACCCTCATAAATGAAGGGCAATGAATCACTTGTGAGAAATGACATTAGCATTCATGCAGAGTACTAGTGCTCAGAAAGCAGTCATTTTTTCCACTGTATCTAAAGCCTTTTTGAGCTGTGTTATTTAAATTAGATATATTTACATGAACATGGCTGTGCCGCAGTCCAGAGAGAGTCTTGAGGGGGTAACTAAGGGAGCACCTGATTCTTCACTAGAACCCATGATGGTGTGAGTAGACTTGAAGTCAGGTGGATGCCAGGTGCTGCTCCGGAATGGATCCCAGAACTGCGGCAGCTGACCCCCAAGGGGACAGGGAAGCAGGGCCGGCCAGAAACTGGTTAGCAAGATGTATGCAACTGGTAGACAAATGTGGGATAAAGCACAATCACCATAGGCACAGGAACTTGGGATGGCCTCAGGTATGGGATCACAGGTGCAGAGTCACAGGTGTTGGTTTAGATGGGTCAGGATCTGGACTAGGCAGAGGTATGGCAAGTTCAGGTATAGGTATAGTAGGATGGACAGAATCAGGTGCAGACTGGGCAGACAGGGTCAGGTAAATGGAATGGATAGGGTCAGATACAGAGAGGACTGGTATAGGTAGCTTATAACTAGGCAGCAGGAAACTCACTGGTACTAATGTTACAAAGGAACCTTTCCTTTGGGCAATGTGTCTTAAATACCTAATGTCTAAAAGCAATTGGCTGAGGACATTTTCAGAAGTGCGCGGCCCTTGTAAGAAGCAGGGAGTGCGTGCACACTAAGCATTCATCTAGAAGACCTGCGTGCAGTGCGAGGCCCTGGGAAGAGAGAGAATCAGGGGAGTAACTGTGGCGACCCTTGGGCTCAGTCGCCACAGAGATACTGCACCTTCTCCTAAGGTGTGGTGCTGCACCAACTAGGTAAGTTGGGAACTCCTTTCCACACTCCAACACCTGCACCCCACACACAGGATAGTTCAGCACTGACCACATTGCGGCTTCATGCTTAGAGGGTAGCAGAGCACCTTTTGTGGTTCCTTGCTTCGTAACACGAGATGTGCTGGGAGGTGGGTGGAGTTGAGACATATAAAAGGTTGGGAAGGTTTAGAATTACAGATCAGTCTGGAGGTTCAGTCTGACAGAGGGTCAGAGAGGAAGGAGGCCACTCGAGAGGAGTGGGGATCCCTGGAAGAGGGATGGAGGAAGGAGTGCGGCAGTTGCCTCAGTGAACAGAGCCAGCTGGCACAGGAAAGGAACAGAAGGAGAAAGACGTAGAACTGCAACCTAAGCTTCCATAAGAGAGAGAAGTAACAGCACGGAACGAAGAAGTAGGAGAACAGATAGGAATTGTGGGTTGGAAGAGGAACCCTGCCTATAGGTTCTCAGCGCAAGGCCGGGGCCCAGTCCCTGAGGTTGTATGGACACTTATGGTTCTGCAGCAGACACCGGTGGAGTAGTTGGCTGTAAATGCACTACTCCCATCTAAGACTTGGGGCACAATAGCAACTGAATAGAGAGCCAGGACTCTGGAGAAAGGAGTCCCCAAGAGAGGCTACAGCTGTCTGTCATAAAAGTAGAGTTGTTAGGAATATCTGACAGGAGGAACTTCAGAGTACCACGGTACTGGAGCTCTTCACACTAAAAGGTGCAATAGAGGAGTGGTTCAGGAAAGGTACATGTTGGCGGAGTGTTGGAGAGGAGAAGCCTGACTTGCCTGGGAGGTTGATTGAGTCTCTGCCCCGGAGGACACGGCACGGAGGCAGGCACCAGTGTGTACCACGAACTGTGAGTAAAGCTTTGGAACTGCGAGCCCTGGTGTCTTCCATTCCTTTGTGCGCTAACACCGTCAGCACTGCTACATCTGGGTACCAACATTCCTCACACCGCCTGCACCTATCCTCATCTATTGCAACTACACTGCCCTGGGGTTACAGCTTCACCTGTGGGGAGCTACACCATCTATGTTGCAACACACCATCAGCCCCAGAGGATCTGCATGCAGCGTTGGCTTAACATCTTGCTTGCCAAACACCACAGGTGGCGTCACGAACAATCACATAAACTATATTACAAACCACCATTGATTTGGGCGCCCAGGGCCATGGACCGGGTCACCGCCGCTGTGACACATTCCCCTGACACCGGCCCAGTACCGAGTACCCCACAGCCCTGGGATGGAGGGCGACCCAATTTTGGCATCACGAACAGGATGACGAGACCCGATGCCATCGGGTTCTGTGTGCCTGAAATTTGAGAGACTTTATACTTTTGAAAATGTGCAGAAGACCTGATTTGATAGACTGTAAAATGGACATTAGAAATGGCCGCTGGTGCGGAGAAGAAGGGCATGAAGAGATGGGAGGTCCTAGGAAAAGACCGCGAAGAGTATTGGGCCTTCCCTGCCTGAATTACTATGCAACAGCGACATGGCCCACCCCCCGAGGGGTTTGTATACTGGCTTGGTATGGAGGCACTGGAAGAAGACGCCGCCCCCGGAAGGAGGGGCAGAAGAATCCAGTGGCGGGAAAGGGGCTGAGGCAGGAAGAAGAACGCCAGAACGCCATTTTGGAGAGTGAGGGAAGGAGGCCTGTGGAGCGCGGGGAAACGGATCTCCCCGGCGCCATGGCTGAAGGCTCCGACCAGATCTCAGGGATGAATCATCAACAGCTGGAGGACGAGATTATTCAGCTGACGCGCTGCCTGCGACTGAGGCGAGAAGCGCTATGGACATTAAACCTGCAGCGCGCCCGGAAGGAGCCTACACATGCGGTACCCGCGACACTGGTACCCACCGCTGCTGCACCGGATCTTTTCCTGGCAGACCCCACGGAGCTTGGAGCCGCTGCCATGCCACCAGCAGCATACTCTGTCCCTTCTTTGCCGTGGATACCGGAAGAGTTGTACACAGCCCAGGGAGCTGAAGTGGAGGAAGAGAAGCTCCTGCTCTGACCTGACGCGGCTGCGCAGGCCCCGCCAGCGACCCCCGCGGAATCGGAACTGCTGTTGACTTCACCGCCGTCCCGGTGTCTCACCGAGCAGCACCCGTTGCCATCACGGCTGCACCGGAGCAGAGACCGCACCGCCGGGAACTCCCAGGTATATACCCCGGCCTTCCTAATGGGTTGATGGGGAGAAGGAGGAGGACCCTGCTGCTAGGGGTACGGTGGGAGCCGGCATGCCCGATCCGACATCTACAGGGCAGAGGGGTTCTGGATCGTTTTGGGACGGTGATCTCGGGATTCCTTCACTGCCAAGTCCCCAGGCAGTGGCTTGTCAGTGCCGACAAGCTGCAGAGGCCCTAGGAGCTAGACCTCGTACCAGGACAGCGGAACCACCTATTGAAGAGGAGCAGTTGATGGGCATTGAGAAACATCATGGGTTCCATTTGCCACAGCTTCAAGGCCCTTTAGCAAGAAACCAGAGTCAGGATGAGAACAGTTCCAGTTCGGCTTCCAGAACCCCAGAAGCACTAAGAAAACTTTCAAATCTCGTTACCCAGAATGGTTTATTTGCACCAGTTGTGCCTTTTTGTTCATCATGTTTTTGTTTTTCTGGTAGCACTTTTGCTGCCTAGTTTTTGCAATGGCAGCGTTCTTCAATTTTGAACTAGCGATCATGAACTTGGAGTGATCCAAAAACTTTTATTGTAAGTAGTTGCACCTCTTTAGGTGCCCTTTCTTGGTTTTATATAAAGACACTTTGGGAAGATAATGTTTTGCATGGACACTTTTCGAAGATGATGTCTACCTCAAAAGACACTGCAAGAGATCCCGGCTGGGAGCGGTGTCCAGCACTTACAAGAATAACTGTTGAATGTTTACTGTGAAGTATTTGATAATGTGTTTTATAAGAGTATTAGTAACTGAGAAATGGCTTTTATAGAAGAATTAGGAATGTCTGATCTAGAGATTAGTGATGAGAATAAAGAATTGAAAGTGACAGGTGACGGACCAGGTACTTGCGGTCAGCGTCTTGCGTCTAGAGAAAGAGAGGAAAATGAGGGGAAAAAATGTGTTACAGAGAATAGCACTTTGTATTGAAAATTGCACTTAGAATTAAAAATTTTAGATAGAATTTAAGATAGAATTGTTTGTAATGTTCAAGATGAGTACCTCCTATACTAGGAAGATTAGTTTAAGAAAAGTTTGTTATGCATTATAAAAATTTTTGTATGTTCCTGTACTGTCAACTTTGTTGTCTTGCAGCCCGTGGACATGCTGTGTTTAACGGGGGGTATATGGCGCCCCTGAGGCTCAGTCGCCACAGAGGTACTGCACCTTCTCCTAAGGTGTGGTGCCCCACCAACTAGGTAAGTTGGGAACTCTGCTATGATTGAGTCACCGTAGGAGGCAAAAACAGAAATGCTAGCTAAGTCCAGAAAACCAGAGAAGTTGGCAGCTATCGGATTGCAGACCCCTGAACCTATCAACACAACTAGCAGTAGCCGTGGGGGGTTCCTACGATGCCCTAGACCCCTCGATCACAGCCGGAGAATTAAATAGGCCTAAAGAAAGAAAGGGGAAATCTAAACTGCCCCAGAGCAGACCCCAAAGCAATAGGCAGCCCCCAACATATAATGACGGTGAAGCAAGATGAAAATACTAACACAGACAGAAAGATAGACTGAGCAAAGAGGGGCCCAAGCTAACGAAATATAAAAGGACAGGAAGGCTGCTGTCTGCAATCCGTGAAAAACCCTATGAAAATCAGAGCCAACAGACTGACAGTGAAAAAGGCCCTGAAGATGCTAGGCTTCAAAAAAGCTATGTCAGTACTCAGGAATATACTGAAGACAGAGCAACAGGCAAAAGGAGATTCAGCTCACCCCAGCAGGGAATGGCAGAATACTGAAAAGCAAGGAAAACAAAAAACAAAACAAAAAGCTAACAGGCAAAACAGAAACTTAGCTTTAGAGGAGCAGGAATCAGACTGGTGTCCTAGAAGTCCACAGAGAAATCACCCGCAGGGCAGAAGGGCGTCGGCAGCCTTATATCCAGTCCGTGACTCCACTCAGCCAGTCATCCTCATTAGACTCAGGTGCCTGATAATCAGGCTCATTACCTTCCCTTACCAGAATAGGGAGTTCACCAGACCCCAGTGACGAAGGGGAAAACGAACTCACAACAGAACTCCTTTCCACACTCCAACACCTGCACCCCACACACAGGATAGTTCAGCACTGACCACATTGCAGCTTCATGCTTAGAGGGTAGCAGAGCACCTTTCGTGGTTCCTTGCTTCGTAACACGAGATGTGCTGGGAGGTGGGTGGAGTTGAGACATATAAAAGGTTGGGAAGGTTTAGAATTACAGATCAGTCTGGAGGTTCAGTCTGACAGAGGGTCAGAGAGGAAGGAGGCCACTCGGGAGGAGTGGGGATCCCTGGAAGAGGGATGGAGGAAGGAGTGCAGCAGCTGCCTCAGTGAACTGAGCCAGCTGGCACAGGAAAGGAACAGAAGGAGAAAGACGTAGAACTGCAACCTAAGCTTCCATAAGAGAGAGAGGGAACAGCGCGGAACAAAGGAGTAGGAGAACAGAGAGGAGTTGTGGGTAGGAAGAGGAAACCTGCCTATAGGTTCACAGCGCAAGGCCGGGCCCGGTCACCGAGGTGGTATGGACACTTATGGTTCTGCAGCAGACACCGGTGGAGTAGTTGGCTGTAAATGCACTACTCCGATCTAAGACTTGGGGCACAACAGCAACTGAATAGAGAGCCAGGACTGTTGTGAGTTCATTTTCTGGTCTACCAGTTGTGCGTTCACCATCCAGGCTCCCTCTGGTGGTAACAGGAGGTAGTGAGGCTGATTTAATCAGTAGAGATCTGCCACCTGATAATGAGGATGACGATTGGACCTCAGGAATCTCAGATTGGATTTAAGACAGCCAACGCCCTACTCTGGTGCTGGTGAGTCCTTCTGCTTGTCAGGTCTTAGTTCTCAGCTCTGTTCCAGTCAGCTCAAGCTAAGTTTTTCTGCTAATGTTCACACTTGATTTTGTTGTTCTATTCAGTTTTTTTGTGTGGTCAGCCAGCCCTGGCTGGGGCTGTGCTGAATTTCCACTCTTATTTATCTGCATTTGCCAATTTGCTTTTAGTCCCTTATTAGATTGGCCTCTTTTAGCTCTGTCTCAGAATATTTCAGAGTGCTGATATAGTGGGAGAAGTCTAGTGACTTCAGGGTTAATTTTGTCATCTGAAGTGTTGGACATTATTTTGTAGGGTTTTGGGCAGATTGCAGACAGTGTCTTTCCTTTCCTTTCTAGTTAGTTTGGGCCCCATCGTTTGCTCAGCCTATTTTCCTGCCTGTGTTTGTGCTTTCATCTTGTTTCACCGTCAATACATGTGTGGGGGCTGTCTATTCCTTTGGGGTCTGCTCTGGGGCAGTTAGTTTTCCCCTTTTCTTGCTTTACGCTTATTTAGTCCTCCGGCCGTGACAAGGCGTCTAGATTCATCGTAGGTACGCTCCATGTCTGCTGCTAGTTGTGTGGTTAGGATCAGGGATCTGCAATCTGCATAGTTACCAACCTCTCTGGTTTTTCTGGGGCTTAGCTCAGTGACCCATTCATAACGGAATCACCAGCCATACCGCAGATTTTAGGGTACTCAAAAGCAGGAAAAGGTTGTTTAAAAAAAAAAAAAGTCAGAATTTTTTTTTTATATGTATTTTTTCCTCTTTTTCTCTGGGGCCGTAGGAGGATATTTTTTTTCCCTAATGGAGATTAAACAATTGTCTTATCGTGTGGAGCAACTTGCTGCTGAAGTGCAGGGAATTTCCACCTACCTCATTCAGTCACATGCTGCTGAACCTAAGCTCCCTACTCCTGATGTGTTTTCTGGGGATCGGTCTAAATTTCTGAATTTTAAGAATAATTGTAAATTATTTCTTGCCTTGAAGCCTAACTCAACGGGGAGCTCTGCGCAGCAGGTTAAAATTGTCATCTCCTTGCTGCGCGGCGATCCCCAGGATTGGGCTTTTTCTCTGACACCTGAAAATCCTATTCTGACTAATGTGGATGCATTTTTTCAAGCCTTGGGGTTGTTGTATGATGAACCTAATGCTGTTGATCAAGCTGAGAGAACCCTGTTGGCATTAAACCAGGGTCAGGATTCTGCAGAGTTATACTGTCAAAAATTCCGAAAGTGGGCGGTCCTTACTACATGGAATGATGGTGCCTTGGCAGCTCTCTTTCGGAAGGGTTTACCAGAGACCGTAAAAGATGTTATGGTGGGATTTCCTGTTCCCTCTGGTCTGGATGATTCTATGTCATTAGCCATTCAAGTTGATCAGCGTTTACGTGAACGTAAAACTACATGGGAGGCGCTGCCACCTTTTGAACAAACGTCTGAACCTATGCAATGTGATGGGGTTTTGACTAGGGCGCAACGTCAGGAGTTTAGAAGGCGTAATAAGCTGTGTTTTTTCTGTGGAGATGCCTCTCATTCTATTTCTGTCTGCCCTTAACGAGAGAAACGTTTTGCACACACATTTGCTGTGGGCAGTGTACAACCTAAGTTCCTTTTGGCAATTACTCTGATCTGCTCCTTATCCACATTTTCCACTAAGGCTTTTGTGGATTCAGGAGCAGCGTTGAATCTGATGGATTTGGACTTTGCTAACGTTGTGGTTTTTCCATGACGCCTCTGTGGACGCCTATTCCTTTGAGGGGTATTGATGCTACTCCTTTGGCGGAGAATAAACCTCAGTTTTGGACCCAGGTGATAATGCGAGTTACCCCAGACCACCAAGAAAATTGTAAATTTTTGGTGCTCCATAATTTGCGTGATACTATTGTTCTGGGTTTTCCCTGGTTGCAAACTCATAATCCAGTTTTGGATTGGAAATCTGGGTCTGTGGTGAGTTGGGGTTGTCAGCGTGTTCTTAGGGACGTTCCTGTTTTCTCCACCTCTCCTCAGGCTCATGATATTCCTGATTATCTGGCCGATTTTTCTGATGTATTTAGTGAGAGTAAGTTTGCATCTTTGCCTCCTCATAGGAGTTTTGACTGTGCAATTGAGTTGATGCCTGGGTGTAAATTTCCCAAGCGTCGGCTTTTCAACTTATCAGTACCCGAACATGATGCTATGCGATCCTATATTAAGGAGTCGTTGGAGAAGGGTCATATTAGACCATCCTCGTCACCTTTAGGTGCTGGGTTTTTTTTTGTGGCCAAGAAAGATGGTTCATTAAGACCGTGTATTGATTATCGTTCCCTTAACAAGATGACGGTTAAATATCAGTACCCGTTACCTCTGATGTCTGATTTATTCTCCAGAGTTAAGAGCGCCTGCTGGTTTACTAAGCTTGACCTCAGGGGGGCGTATAATCTTATTCGCATCAAGCACGGGGATGAATGGAAGATGGCATTTAATACTCCGGAGGGACATTTTGAGTACCTGGTGATGTCTTTTGGGCTCACTAATGCCCCTTCTGTCTTATAATCCTTTATGAATGATATTTTCCGTGACTTTGTGGATAAGTTTTTGATCATCTATCTGGATGATATTTTGATCTTTCCTAGTGATTGGGATTCTCATGTGGAACACGTCCGGACTGTGTTCCGGATTTTGAGGGAGAATTCCCTGTTTGTTAAGGGATCGAAATGCCTCTTTGGTGTACAGAGGATTTCATTTTTGGGATTTATCTTGTCTCCATCGACTATTGAAATGGACCCGGCCAAGGTACAGGCCATTTATGATTGGGTTCAGCCTACTTCTTTGAAGGCCCTCCAGAAGTTTTTGGGTTTTGCTAATTTCGTAAATTTATAGGTAATTTTTCTGGTATTGTCAAACCACTGACTGATCTGACCAAGAAGGGCGCTGATGTGCTGAATTGGTCTCCTGAGGCTGTCTCAGCATTTCAGGAGCTTAAGCGGAGATTTACTTCAGCTCCGGTTTTACGGCAACTTGATGTCTCACTTCCATTTCAGGTGGAGGTAGATGCTTCTGAGATTGGTGCAGGAGCTGTTTTGTCCCAAAAAGACCCTGTGACTTCTAAGGTGAATCCCTGTGCCTTCTTTTCTCGAAAGTTTTCCCCATCTGAATGCAACTATGATGTGGGGAATCGGGAAGTGGGCATTTGAGGTATGGAGACATTGGTTGGAGGGAGCTAGACATCAAGTTGTGGTCCTCACCAATCACAAGAATTTGATTTATCTGGAGTCGGCCAAATGCTTGAATCCTAGACAGGCTAGATGGGCCTTGTTTTTCACGGGTTTTAATTTTGTGGTCTCTTTTCTTCCAGGCACTAAGAATGTTAAGGCAGACGCCCTTTCTAGGAGTTTCTTTGCTGATTCTCTTAATGCAACCGAGCCTACTACCATCCTAGGTGAGGGGGTAGTTCTTTCTGCCATTTCGCCCGATTTGAGATGCGCCCTGGAGGAATTTCAGGAGGATAAACCTGAGCGTTGCCCTATGGAAAAATTGTATGTTCCTGACCAGTGGAGAAAGAGAGTGATGTCTGAAATTCATTGCTCCGCATTGGCTGGTCATCCAGGTATTTTTGGTACCAGAAATTTGGCGAGTCGGTCTTTTTGGTGGCCTGCCTTATCTCGTGATGTCAGGAATTTTCTACAGTCCTGTGGGACTTGTTCTCGGTCTAAAACCTGTTCTCATTCTAGTGGGTTGCTGATGCCCATGCCGGTGCCCAAGAGGCCATGGACCCATATCTCAATGGATTTTGTTTCTGATCTTCCTGTCTCTCAGAGAATGACTGTTATCTGGGTGATTTGTGATAGATTTTCGAAGATGGTCCATCTTGTACCACTCCCAAAGTTACCATCTTCCGCTGAGTTGGTGCCCTTGTTTTTACAACAGGTGGTTCGGTTACATGGGATTCCTGTTATGATGAGTCACCGAAGGAGGAAAAAAACAAAATACTAGCCAGAAAAAAACAGAGAGGTTGGCAGCTATCGGATTGCAGACCCCTGAACCTATCCACAACAACTAGCAGTAGCCGTGGGGGGTTCCTACAGTGCCCTAGACCCCTCGATCACAGCTGGAGAACTACATAGCCTATAGACAGAAAGGGGAAAAACTAAACTGCCCCAGAGCAGACCCCAAAGCAATAGGCAGCCCCCAACATATAATGACGGTGAAGCAAGATGAAAACACTAACACAGCTAGAAAGATAGGTTGAGCAAATGATGGGGCCCAAGCTAACTAAATAGGACAGGATAGGAAAGCTGCTGTCTGCCATCCACAAAAACCCTATCCAAAATGTGCCAACCGACTGATAGGAAAAACAGGCCCTGAAGTCGCTAGGCTTCAAAAGACTATATCAGCACTCAGGTATATTCTGAAGACAGAGCAAAAGATCAACAGATCAGAGACAAAAATGGAATTCAGCTCACGCCCGGCCGGGGATGGCAGAACTCCCAAAAAACAAGGCAAAACAAAAACAAAACTGAAGTGTACAAAGCAGAGCAGAAAAACTTAGCTTTGAGACGCAGGAATCAGACTGGTCTCCAAGAATCCAGCAGGATCACCAGCAAGGCAGAAGGGCGTCAGCTGCCTTATATCCAGTCCTCAATTCCAGCCGCCCAGTCATCATTTAGCTGCCCAGGTGTTTGGTAATCAGCCTCACTACCTTCCTTCACCAGAGGAGGGAGTTCATCAGACCTCAATGGTGAAGGGAAAAATGAACTCACAGCAGATTCCTGAGAACATTGTGTCCGACAGAGGAGTTCAGTTTGTTTCCAGATTCTGGAAAGCCTTTTGTTCCAGTCTGGGAATTCAGTTATCCTTCTCCTCCGCATTTCATCCCCAGACCAATGGACAGACTGAGAGAACAGACCAGACCTTGGAGTCTTATTTAAGATGTTTTATATCTGCTGGTCGGGATGATTGGGTCTCATTTTTGCCCTTGGACGAATTCACGCTGAACAATAGCTCTAGTTCTGCCACTTTGATGTCACCCTTTTTCTGGAATTTTGGGTTTCATCCTCGATTCTCTTCAGGGCAAGTGGAATCTTCGTCCTGCCCAGGTGTGGACACTGTGGTTGAGAGAATGCAGCAGATATGGGACCAAGTGGTGGATAAGTTGTCACTCTCTCAGGAAAAGGCTCAGCGATTTTCCAACCGGCATAGGACCATTGGTCCCCTATTTAAAATGGGTGATATGGTTTGGTTGTCGTCTAAGAATATTCCTATGAAGGTTGCATCTCCAAAATTTAAGCCAAGATTTATTGGACCTTATAAGATTTTGGAGATTCTTAATCCTGTTTCTTTTCGATTGGCTCTTCCAGTTACGTTCAAGATCCATAACGTATTTCACAAATCTCTGTTGAAGAGGTTTGTTGAGCCAGTGGTTCCTATGGCAGCACATCCTGACCCTGTGTTGGTTGAAGGCAATGTGGAATATGAGGTAGAGAAAATATTGGATTCTCATTTGGTTAGACGGAGACTCCAGTATTTGGTCAAATGGAAGGGTTATGGCCAGGAGGATAATTCTTGGGTCTCTGCCTCTGATATTCATGCCAATAGATTGGTTCGTGCTTTTCACCGGGCCCATCCTGATCGGCCTGGTGGCGTGGATGAGGGTTCGGTGACCCCTCCTCAAGGGGGGGTACTGTTGTGAGTTCATTTTCTGGTCTACCAGTTGTGAGTTCTCCTTCCAGGCTCCTTCTGGTGGTAACAGGAGGTAGTGAGGCAAGTTGTGAGTTCATTTTCCCCTTCATCACTGAGGTCTGGTGAACTCCCTATTCTGGTAAAGGAAGGTAATGAGCCTGATTATCAGGCACCTGAGCCTAATGAGGATGACTGGCTGAGTGGAGTCACGGACAGGATATAAGGCTGCCGACGCCCTTCTGCCCTGCGGGTGATATCTCTGTGGACTTCTAGGACACCAGTCTGATTCCTGCTCCTCTAAAGCTAAGTTTTCTGCTTTGCCTTTTTGCATTTGTGTTTCATTTTTGTTTTCCTTGCTTTTCTGGATTCTGCCATTCCCTGCTGGGGTGAGCTGAATCTCCTTTTGCCTGTTGCTCTGTCTTCAGAATATTCCTGACTACTGACATAGCTTTTTTGAAGCCTAGCGTCTTCAGGGCCTTTTTCACTGTCAGTCTGTTGGCTCTTATTTTCATAGGGTTTTTCATGGATTGCAGACAGCAGCCTTCCTGTCCTTTCCTATCTAGTTAGCTTGGGCCCCGTCTTTGCTCAGTCTATCTTTCTGTCTGTGTTAGTGTTTTCATCTTGCTTCACCGTCATTATATGTTGGGGGCTGCCTATTGCTTTGGGGTCTGCTCTGGGGCAGTTTAGATTTCCCCTTTCTTTCTTTAGGCCTATTTAATTCTCCGGCTGTGATCGAGGGGTCTAGGGCATCGTAGGAACCCCCCACGGCTACTGCTAGTTGTGTTGATAGGTTCAGGGGTCTGCAATCCGATAGCTGCCAACTTCTCTGGTTTTCTGAACTTAGCTAGCATTTCTGTTTTTGCCTCCTACGGTGACTCAATCATAACAGAATCACCCGCCATACCGCAGATCCTAGGGTACTCAATTGCAGGAAAGAATTGTGTTTAAAAAAAAATAAAAAAAAGTGTGTGTATATTCTTTCCTCTATATCTCTGAGGCCATAGGGGGAATTTTTTTTCTCTCAATGGAGATAAAGCAATTGTCTGATCGTGTGGAGCAGCTCGCTGCGGAAGTGCGGGGAATTTCCGCCTACCTTGCTCGTTCGCATGCTGTTGAACCAAAGATCCCTACACCTGATGTATTTTTTGGGGATCGATCTAAATTTTTGAGTTTCAAAAATAATTGTAAATTATTTTTTGCCTTGAAGCCTAACTCGTCAGGGAGCTCCGCGCAGCAGGTTAAAATTGTCATCTCTTTGCTGCGTGGTGATCCCCAGGATTGGGCGTTTTCTTTGAAACCAGATGATCCTATTCTGACTAATGTGAACGCATTCTTTCAAGCTTTGGGGTTGTTGTATGACGAACCTAATGCTATTGATGAGGCTGAAAAGACCCTGTTGGCATTGAACCAGAGTCGAGATTCTGCAGAGTTGTACTGTCAAAAGTTCCGAAAGTGGGCGGTCCTTACTACCTGGAATGATAATGCCTTGGCTGCTCTCTTTCGGAAGGGTTTGTCAGAAGCCGTAAAAGATACTATGGTGGGATTTCCTGTTCCCTCTGGTCTGGATGATTCTATGTCATTAGCCATTCAGGTTGATCGGCGTTTACGTGAACGCAGGATTGCACGAGAGGTGTTGCCACCGGTTGAACAGACGTCTGAACCTATGCAATGTGATAGAGTTTTGTCTAAGGCGCAACATCAGATGTTCAGAAGGCGTAATAAGCTGTGTTTTTTCTGTGGAGATGCCTCGCATATTATTTCTGTTTGTCCAAACGAGAGAAACGCTTTGCACACACGTTTTCTGTTGGTGGTGTTCAACCTAAGTTTCTTCTGGCAATTACTCTGATCTGCTCCCTGTCCACATTTTCCGCCAAGGCTTTTGTGGATTCGGGAGCAGCGCTAAACCTAATGGACTTGGATTTTGCTAAACATTATGGATTTCAGATGACACCTCTGCAGATGCCTATCCCTTTGAGGGGGATTGATGCTACTCCTTTGGCTAAAAATAAACCTCAGTTTTGGACCCAGGTGGTCATGCGGGTCGCCCCAGACCATCAAGAAAATTGCAGATTTTTGGTGTTGCATGGTCTGCATGATGCAGTTGTTCTGGGGTTTCCCTGGTTGCAAATTCATAATCCAGTTTTGGATTGGAAATCTGTGTCTGTGGTGAGTTGGGGTTGTCGGTGTGCCTTTAGTGAGGCTCCGGTTTTTTCCACCTCTCCTCAGTCGCATGATGTTCCTGACTATTTGGCGGACTTTTATGATGTATTTAGTGAGAATGAGTCTGCGTCCTTGCCTCCTCATAGGAGTTATGACTGTGCAATCGAACTAAGCCCGGGGTGTAAATTTCCCAAGGGTCGGCTCTTCAATTTATCTGTACCCGAGCACGAGGCTATGCGGTCCTATATTAAGGAGGCGTTGGAGAAGGGTCATATTAGACCATCCTCTTCACCCTTAGGTGCCGTTTTTTTTTTGTGGCCAAAAAGGATGGTTCTTTAAGGCTTTGTATTGATTATCGTGCCCTCAATAAAATTACTATTAAATATCAGTATCCGTTACCCCTGATTTCGGATCTATTCTCTAGAGTTAGAGGTGCTTGCTGGTTTACCAAGCTTGACCTCAGGGGGGCGTATAATCTTATCCGCATTAAGCAGGGGGATGAATGGAAGACGGCGTTTAATACTCCGGAGGGACATTTTGAGTACCTGGTGATGCCTTTTGGGCTCACTAATGCCCCTTCTGTCTTCCAGTGCTTCATGAACGATATTTTCCGAGACTTTGTCGATAAATTTTTGATTATCTATCTGGATGATATTTTGATCTTCTCCAAGGATTGGGATTCTCATGTGGAACATATTCGGACTGTGTTCCGGATCTTGTGTGAGAATTCCCTGTATGTCAAAGGATCGAAATGCCTTTTTGGAGTACAGAGGATTTCATTTTTGGGATTTATTTTGTCTCCGTCAACTATTGAAATGGACCCGGCCAAGGTACAGGCCATTTATGATTGGGTTCAGCCCACTTCTTTGAAGGCCCTCCAGAAGTTTTTGGGTTTTCCTAATTTTTATCGGAAATTTATAGCAAAATTTTCTAGTATTGCCAAGCCATTGACTGATCTGACTAAGAAGGGTGCTGATGTGTTGAATTGGTCTCCTGAGGCTGTTGCTTCCTTTCAGGAGCTGAAGCGAAGATTTACCTCCGCCCCGGTTTTGCGGCAACCTGATGTCTCACTCCCGTTCCAGGTAGAGGTGGATGCTTCTGAGATTGGTGCAGGAGCTGTTTTGTCCCAAAAGGATCCTGTAACATCTAAAATGAATCCCTGTGCTTTCTTTTCCCGAAAGTTCTCTCCATCTGATCGTAACTATGATGTGGGGAATCGGGAACTGTTGGCCATGAAATGGGCATTTGAGGAGTGGAGACATTGGTTGGAGGGAGCTAAACATCAAGTTGTGGTCCTCACTGACCACAAGAATTTGATTTACCTAGAGTCGGCTAAACGCTTGAACCCTAGACAGGCTAGGTGGGCCTTGTTTTTTACACGTTTTGATTTTGTGGTCTCTTTTCTTCCTGGAACTAAGAATGTCAAGGCAGACGCCCTCTCTAGGAGCTTCTTTGCTGATTCTCCTGTGGTGACCAAGCCTGCTACCATCTTAGGCCTCTTTCACACTTCAGTTTTTTACAATCAGTCACAATCCGCCAGGTTTTGAAAAAAACGGATCCTCAATTTTTTTTTGAGGATCCGTTTTTTTCCCCATTGACTTGCATTAATGGCGGATTGTGACGGATTGCTGTCCGTTGCATCCGTTTTTTTTTGAGGATCCGCCAAAAGTTGCTGTCCGTCACCATCCTCAAAGATTTCAAAACGGAGCTTGTAACGTTTTTTCCTCTGGCGGATCCTCCAGACACTCATTTAACCCGAAATTCTTTCTGGGTGCCGGACAAAAAAAAAATCTCTCTCTCTCTCTCTCTCTCTCTCTCTTTCTCTCTCTCTCCTTCTCTCTCTCTCCTTCTCTCTCTCTCTCTCTCTCTCTCTCCAGCGTTTCCTTTAAATTTCCTCATTTTCAGGATCCGTCTGAAAACGGATCCTGTGCCATCCATTCACATCAGTTAAGAATGGATCCGCTTGTCTGACTTTTTGGCGGATTTGAACTGATGCAAAAAACTGAAGTGTGAAAGAGGCCTTAGGCGAAGGGGTAGTTCTTTCTGCCATCTCGCCCGATTTGAGACTTGCTCTGCAAGAGTTCCAGGAGGACAAACCTGAGCGTTGTCCCAGTGGAAAGTTGTATGTTCCTGACCAGTGGAAGAAGAGAGTGATGTCTGAAGTTCATTGCTCTGCATTGGCTGGTCATCCAGGTATTTTTAGTACTAGAGATCTGGTGAGTCGCTCTTTTTGGTGGCCCACCTTGTCTCATGATGTCAGGAATTTTGTGCAGTCCTGTGGGACTTGCTCCCGGTCTAAATCTTGTTCTCGCTCTAGTGGGTTGTTGATGCCTTTGCCGGTCCCCAGGAGGCCATGGACCCATATTTCAATGGATTTCATCTCTGATATGCCGGTCTCTCAAAGAATGACTGTTATTTGGGTGATTTGTGATAGGTTCTCTAAGATGGTTCATCTTGTACCACTCCCTAAGTTGCCATCTTCCTCTGAGTTGGTGCCCCTGTTTTTGAAACAGGTGGTTCGCTTACACGGGATTCCTGAGAACATTGTTTCTGACAGAGGAGTTCAATTTGTGTCTAGATTTTGGAGGACTTTCTGTTCCAAGCTGGGAATTCAGTTGTCCTTCTCCTCTGCTTTTCACCCTCAGACCAATGGGCAGACAGAGAGAACAAACCAGACCTTGGAGTCGTATTTGAGATGTTTTATTTCCGCTGATCAGGATGATTGGGTTTCATTTTTGCCCTTGGCCGAATTTGCTTTAAATAATAGAGCTAGTTCTGCCACTTTGATGTCACCATTTTTTTGTAACTTTGGGTTTCATCCTCGATTTTCTTCAGGACAGGTGGAGCCTTCTGCCTGCCCAGGTGTTGACACTGTGGTGGAGAAAATGCACCAGATCTGGGACCAAGTGGTGGATAAGTTATCTCTCTCCCAGGAAAAGGCCCAGCGGTTTTCCAATCGACATAGAACCATTGGTCCCCAGTTTAAGATTGGTGATATGGTGTGGTTATCATCAAAAAATATTTGTATGAAAGTGGCTTCTCCTAAGTTTAAGCCTAGATTTATTGGACCTTACAAGATTTTGGAGATTATTAATCCGGTCTCTTTTCGTTTGGCTCTTCCTGTCACATTTAAAATCCATAATGTGTTCCATAAGTCCTTGTTGAAGAGGTTTGTGGAACCAGTTGTTCCTGGGGTAGCACCTCCAGACCCTGTATTGGTTGAAGGTAACATGGAATATGAGGTAGAGAAAATACTGGATTCCCGTTTGGCTAGACGGAAACTCCAGTATTTGGTTAAGTGGAAGGGTTATGGTCAGGAGGATAATTCCTGGGTCTCTGCCTCTGATATTCATGCCAAAAGATTGGTGCGTGCCTTTCATCGGGCTCACCCTGATCGCCCTGGTGGCGTGGTTGAGTGTTCGGTGACCCCTCCTCAAGGGTGAGGTACTTTTGTGAGTTCATTTTCCCCTTCGTCACTGAGGTCTGGTGAACTCCCTATTCTGGTAAAGGAAGGTAATGAGCCTGATTATCAGGCACCTGAGCCTAATGAGGATGACTGGCTGAGTGGAGTCACGGACTGGATATAAGGCTGCCGACGTCCTTCTGCCCTGCGGGTGATTTCTCTGTGGACTTCTAGTACACCAGTCTGATTCCTGCTCCTCTAAAGCTAAGTTTTCTGCTTTGCCTTTTTGCATTTGTGTTTCGTTTTTGTTTTCCTTGCTTTTCTAGATTCTGCCATTCCCTGCTGGGGTGAGCTGAATCTCCTTTTGCCTGTTGCTCTGTCTTCAGAATATTCCTGACTACTGACATAGCTTTTTTGAAGCCTAGCGTCTTCAGGGCCTTTTTCACTGTCAGTCTGTTGGCTCTTATTTTCATAGGGTTTTTCACGGATTGCAGACAGCAGCCTTCCTGTCCTTTCCTATCTAGTTAGCTTGGGCCCCGTCTTTGCTCAGTCTATCTTTCTGTCTGTGTTAGTGTTTTCATCTTGCTTCACCGTCATTATATGTTGGGGTCTGCCTATTGCTTTGGGGTCTGCTCTGGGGCAGTTTAGATTTCCCCTTTCTTTCTTTAGGCCTATTTAATTCTCCGGCTGTGATCGAGGGGTCTAGGGCATCGTAGGAACCCCCCACGGCTACTGCTAGTTGTGTTGATAGGTTCAGGGGTCTGCAATCCGATAGCTGCCAACTTCTCTGGTTTTCTGGACTTAGCTAGCATTTCTGTTTTTGCCTCCTACGGTGACTCAATCATAACAGAGGCTGATTTAATAAGTAGAGATCTGCCACCTGATAATGAGGATGACGATTGGACCTCAGGAATCTCAGATTGGATTTAAGACAGCCAACGCCCTACTCTGTTGATGGTGAGTCCTTCTGCTTGTCAGGTCTTGGTTCTCAGCTCTGTTCCAGTCAGCTCAAGCTAAGTTTTTCTGCTAATGTTCACACTTGATTTAGTTGTTCTATTCAGTTTTTTTGTGTGGTCAGCCAGCCCCGGCTGGGGCTGTGCTGAATTTCCACTCTTATTTATCTGTATTTGCCAATTTGCTTTTTGTCCCTTATTAGATTGGCCTCTTTTTGCGCTGTCTCAGAATATTTCAGAGTGCTGATATAGTGGGAGAAGTTTAGTGACTTCAGGGTTAATTTTGTTATCAGAAGTGTTGGACATTATTTTGTAGGGTTTTGGGCAGATTGCAGACAGTGTCTTTCCTTTCCTTTCCTTTCTAGTTAGTTTGGGCCCCATCATTTGCTCAGCCTATTTTCCTGCCTGTGTTTGTGTTTTCATCTTGTTTCACCGTCAATACATGTGTGGGGGCTGTCTTTCCTTTGGGGTCTGCTCTGGGGCAGTTAGTTTTCCCCTTTCCTTGCTTTAGGCTTATTTAGTCCTCCGGCCATGACGAGGCGTCTAGGTTCATCGTAAGTACGCTCCACGGCTGCTGCTAGTTGTGTGGTTAGGATCAGGGATCTGCAATCTGCATAGTTACCAACCTCTCTGGTTTTTCTGGGGCTTAGCTTGTTTAGGTTTTTTCCTCCTCGGTGACCCAATCATAACACAGGAGTCCCCGGGCTACAGCTGTCTGTCATACAAGTAGAGTTGTTTGGAACATCTGACAGGAGAAATTTCAGAGTACCACGGTACTGGAGCTCTTCACACTAAAAGGTGCAATAGAGGAGTCGTTCAGGAAAGGTACATGTTGATGGAGTGTTGGAGAGGAGAAGCCTGACTTTTACGGGAGATTGATTGAGTCTTTGCCCCGGATTACACGGCACAGAGGCAGGCACCAGTGTGTACCACGAACTGTGAATAAAGCTTTGGAACTGCAAGCCCTGGTGTCTTCCATTCCTTTGTGCGCTAACACCGTCAGCACTGCTACATCTGGGTACCAACATTCCTCACACCGCCTGCGCCTATCCTCATCTATTGCAACTACACTGCCCTGGGGTTACAGCTTCACCTGTGGGGAGCTACACCATCTATGCTGCAACACACCATCAGCCCCAGAGGATCTGCATGCAGCGTTGGCTTAACATCTTGCTTGCCAAACACCACAGGTGGCGTCACGAACTATCACATAAACTATATTACAAACCACCATTGATTTGGGCGCCCAGGGCCACGGACCGGGTCACCGCCGCTGTGACACATTCCCCTGACACCGGCCCGGTACTGAGTACCCCACAGCCCTGGGACGGAGGGTGACCCATAAACACACCAGATTCCCTGCAGGAAGGAAGAAGGGGGCACGTGCAGGGATCAGCGCTGTTGTAACAATTGCAATCAGAGACATACCATTCATAGCAGCAGCCAATGTGGGAGCCCTTACACTGAGTTGTCAGTTTTAGGGTCACTATACTGTGAGAGGATCTGAAGGCCATCATAGTATGGAAGCCCCCACATATTGTGGGGGATTCCAAACTAAGCAGGGGAAAAGTGAGGGGCCCCCATACTGAGTGGGAGGGGGCAGGTGGGCCCCATATACTGAGTGGGGGGGAGTTTAGGGGCATAATACTGTGGGGGTTTTATACTGTGTTAGTGACACTATAGAGTCATACTGGTACAAGGGGAGTGAATGGGGGGGATTCACTGGACATTTGGAAACATCATACTCTATAATAGCCATAAAAGGAGTATTGTTGGTGACAACACTGAGGGGTTTCAATGTGGACATATTATACTGCACATGCCACAATGCATGACCTTATTATTATTTATAAAAGCAGATAAGGTGTGTGTGGGTATGTTTGTATATCAAATATATAAAGCTCAATGTGTGTGTGTGTGTGTATATGTTTGTTTGTATGTATGTATGTATGTGTGTATGTCCGGGATTGGCATCTGCACCGTTGCAGCTACAGCCACAAAATTTTGCACAGTCACACGTCTGGACGCCGAGAGCGTCATAGGCTATGTTGTGAGGCAAAATTTTAATCCCGCGCGTTCCAATTCACCAAACAATTTTGCCCCTATCTACATATTGGGGAAAAACTGAAAGGAAAGGTGTTGGAGGCAAATTGACAGCTGCCAGATGTGAACAAGGGGGACTTAAAGAATGAGAGCGATGGCGCCAAAGAGTATATACTGTACAGTTGCTAAGGTGGGGCCCTGACATAGGATACTCACCACACACGGGATATGAACACACACACAAAATGCGCCACACACTACCACGTGCTTCAACACATACACCACCCTCAGCACACATTTCACCACACATACACCAACCTCGCCACATAAAAGTCGAAACACAAAAATCACCACTCAAAACTCGCCACGCTGTCCCAGAGCTGTTTACAAGATGAAAAATGAGCTGTGATTGGTTGCTATCAGCAACAGTTTTCTTTGTAGACAGTTGTGGTAACTGAGGCCTATTATTCTTATCATTTCTATGGTGTTATCGTCCTTCTGTAAAGCTGGAAATAACACAATTTATTACCGTGCCAACACAGACCACCCTCTTACACAGACTGCAGGGGGCGCCCAGTATCACACAGGATAGGATTAGATACCCGGCTCAGCAGTCAGTATCACACAGGAGAGGATTAGACACATGGCTCAGCAGTCAGTATCACACAGGATAGGATTAGATACACAGCTCAGCAGTCAGTATCACACAGGATAGGATTAGATACACAGCTCAGCAGTCAGTATCACACAGGATAGGAATAGATACACGGCTCAGCAGACAGTATCACACAGGATAGGATTAGATACACAGCTCAGTACACAGTATCACACAGAATAGTATTAGATACACGACTCAGCAGTCAGTATCACACAGGATAGGATTAGATACATGGCTCAGCAGTCAGTATCACACAGGATAGGATTAGATACACGGTTGAGCAGTCAGTAACACACAATAGGATTAGATACACAGCTCAGCAGAAAGTATCACACAGGAGAGGATTAGGTACACAGCTCAGCAGACATGATCACACAGGATAGGGTTAGATACACAGCTCAGAAACAGGATGTGCCAAAGGAGAGGACATTTTCATTCCAAGAATTCCACTCATTCCATCTGATTTGTTTTTTATTTTAAACACCTCCAGTTTCCAGTTCAACTGCTATTTGCAATGTCCATTAACAATGCTCAGGGACAGTCCTTGAAAGTAGTAGGGATCGATTTAAGTAGTAGGGATCGATTTGCAATCTCCATGCTTTTCTCATGGTCAACTTTATGTGATCTGTTCAAGAGTTGGAACTGCCAAAAATCTGTTCATCTTTGCACCGAAAGGAAAAACCAAACAGGTTTATCAAAAGGCTCTTGAATGAGTTGAAAATAAAATACTATCAATACTTGGGTAATCGTTTAGTTAATTTGTGTTGCAAATCTGTAGTGTTGAATATATGATGTGAAATGTTTTTATGTGCAATATAATCATTATAATTTGTTATAACTAACCACAGTTGGTTACTATGCCCAGGCAACGCCGGACTCTTCAGCTAGTATAATATTTATATAATGCATATATGCTATAGTCAAAAATATTGGCACCCTTCACATTGTTCCAGATAATGAAGGATTTCTCCCACAAAAGTATTGCAATCACACATGTTTTGCTATACACATGTTTATTTCCTTTGGGTGTATTGGAACAACACAAACAAAACAAAGAAAAGGTAAATTGGACATAATTTCACACAAAACTCAAAAAATAGGCCAGATCAAATTCTTGACTCCTTTCCAAAATTGTGGGTTAACAACTTTGTTTCAAGCATGTCATGCTTGTTAAAAGTCATTTGTGGCAAGTAACAGGTGTGGGTAATGTGAAAATCATACCTAAAATGAACTGAAAAGGGGAAAAGTGACAAGGTCCTTGCATTGTGTGTCTGTGTGTGCCACACTAAGCACGGAGATGTAAAGGAGAGAGATTTGTTGGATGCAGTGGAGAGCCGGAGACAGAGAAGGGGTTAATAGGATTTACTGAACAGGCAATTGAACAAGAAATACTCCACACAGGGAGACAAGACTAGTAACAACATTGATGGGAATCACGCACAAACGCAATACATGAGAGAAAGATGTATAAAAAAACAAGGTAACTTATCGCAAGCAGTTCTTGCAGTGGAAAGGCTGGAAAATCTTCTGACGACATTGCAGATCTTGAACAAAGTCTCTGGCTCTATTACGGAGGAATGAGAAGCCAGTTTCCTGACGGTGCTGATGTATCCAGTTTGGCTTGGCTTAAGTGCGCTAGTAGATTCCTCAGGAATGGCGTAGGACAAGAACCATGGGCACGCTCACAGACCCCGGCAGCGGGCAGTCTTCTGGAGTAGTCTCTGACAACAGAGCGAGTCAGCTTATCTGCAACTGCAGGCAGGATAGAGCTGTCCAGGAAAACAGGGTCAGGTGGTAACTTAGTAGCATCACAGTAAGCCTTAAAGTCAGTACGCTGAGGCATGAATGGCGTGAAGTTGTCAGCCGAAGCAGCGGAGAGGGAGTCAACCTTTTCCTGTCGATTTCCCACCTAGTCTGACCTGTTCAGTCCTCTTTATATTCCTGCGCCCCCTGCTGTCCAGCGTGAAGGTCCTTCCCCTCAAGAAAAACCTTCCCCATCAACAGTGGTGACTAGAGTTGAGCGACTTTGGTCGGATCAGGTTTCATGAAACAAAATTTGTTTCAGATGAAATTGGTCCGACTAGGGCAAAAAAAGTTGGAGGTTCGTCCAAATCCCGACCCCAATGCAAGTCAATGGGGAATAAAAGTCGGCATTGAGTGGATGAATGTCATCTGCTCAATGCCGACTTTTATTTCCCATTGACTTGTATTGGGGTCAGGTTTCGGACGAAACTACGACTTTTTTTTGCCCTAGTCGGACCAATTTCATCTGAAACAAATTTTGTTTCATGAAACCCGATCCGACCAAAGTCACTCAACTCTAGTGGTGACAGTCCCGATAGTTTCGGCCTTAAAGGGCACTGGAAACCGCTGACTCTGTCTCGGCTCATCTTCTTATAGAGAGCAGAAAGAGGAGAAGAGAGCTGTCTGAGAACGGGAACATTTGGGTTCTCAAGTTTTGAGACAGTTTTCTACTCTGTTTTTCAATATCTACAATCTCAAGGTTACGAGTCCATCTACAGAGATCTTGATGTTCCGTGGTCCACAGTGCACACATAATCAAGAAATTTAAAACCCATGGCACTGTTGCTAATCTCTCTGTATGTCCATGGAAGAGAAAAATTGATGAAAGGTTGAAATGCAGGATAGTCCGGATGGTGGATAAGCAGCCAAAAATAAGTTCCAAAGAAATTGCAGCTGTCCTGGAGGCTCAGAGTGCATGAGTGTCAGCGCAAATTATCTGTCGACATTTGAATTAAATGGAATACTCACACTGTCAAAAATCCATCTTGTCTCTTGCACTATCCATCTTCATGTAAGTGTCCCAAACAATTGAAAAAGATCACAGTCCACAGTGGTCCAGCTTCAAGTTTCAGGCATCAATAGTTAAAATCCATTATTTATTGGTTGTGATTAAAACCTATTGATGTCATAAACTTGAAGCTGGACCAGTTGTGCTGGTCTCCTTTTTCACTAGAAGTCCCATAACGCCCAATGTACCGTAAAACTCCCCCCTATACTCCAGTCTACAGTAAATGGCCAGCCGAAATTTTGGCTCTATATGTTTACCTGCTCCCTGCTCCAGTTTATTTTCCTTCTGTGTTGCACTCTTCACTGACTTTTACAGTGACTTCATCATGTTGCAGCGATGTCAGCGGCTTGAGTATGCCGTCACATTAGGGCTGGGAACTGAGTGGAGCTCCTCTGACTCACGGCAGTGCCGCCACATTCAGAGGTTCATTTGAAATTACGCCCTACATCCTGGTGCAGCTCCCCACAACCCGCCGCCCTAGGTATCAGACTTCCGGGCCTAAGGCCTCGATAGGTGATAACTTATTTCTACCGAAATACCTTATTAGTTAAAAAGAAAACAAGCTCCCTTTGTAATTATTCATGACTTAGGTGTCAGATTGTCCAGTAGGTTTCCTTTTCTTTTCTCACTTACCAGGCAGTGCCAGAGATAGTGTCAGGCGCAGGTTCTACATCTCGTCAATCCGAAGTTCCTAAGGATGGCCATCAGATACAGGAATAGATAATAAGGAGATGAGAAATACATATATTCTTTGTTTTTATTTGGGGTCGGGGTGTAAGGAAGAAGAATATATTTTTTATATAATTTTTGCTAATTTTTTTTTCTCTTATAACATTTTCTCAGCACACTCTTCCTCCTCTTCTGCAGTAGGTCAAGAATTGGTATCATTAGCTGATCTTCCGGGCCGTATGATGACTCTTGCAGACAACTCTCCATTAGGATGCACATTCACAGGAGTTGTAAGCATAGTCTCCGATAGGAGAAGTCACGTTTTCCACCAAGTACGTAGCCTTCAGAAAAGCATGTAGGCCGTGAGCAGGAATTTTAATTTTGGAAGAAGAGGTGCATCCTTGGTCATATTCTATAAATGTGAAGAGGATGGCATATTTGCTGGAGTCTGTTTTGGCAATGTAAGCCAAAACCAGTTCCTGATGCTCCGGCTTTAAAATCGGTTAACCCACTCCCAGAAAAGGTAGCCTTCCAGGCGTTCCGGAGCCAGATGATGAGTCAGGCTCAACACCTCCTGCCTTAGCTGATATTGTGCTTTTGCCACTACCAGAAGATGCCCCACCACCATCAGCACCAGCTGGCCCCCCAACCCACGTCCGCGGCCTCTTCCAACAAACTTCAAAATTTTGCAGAAGATGAAGCCAAAATAACATCAGCTATATGGTATTGTATCAAAAGCGTACAGCTCTATACAGTCAAAAGGTGTTGTGAGTTCATTCTCTTGTTCCCCTTCTGGACTCCCTCTGGTGGTGTCGGGAGGTGTGCGGCTGGTTTGATCGGTGGAGATCTGCCACCTGAGAATAAGGATGACGATTGGATCTCAGGATTCTCAGATTGGATTTAAGACAGCCGACACCCTATTCAGTTGCTGGTGATTCCTTCTGGCTTGTCAGCTCTTGGTTTTCAGCTCTGTTCCTGTCATCTAAAGCTAAGTTTTTCTGCTAATGTTCACACTTGATTTTGTTGGTCTATTCAGTTTTTTGTGTGGTCTGCCAGTCCCGGATGGGGGCTGAGCTGAATTTCCACTCTTATTTATCAGTATTTTGCCAATTGGCTTTTTGTCCTTTACTAGTTCGGTCTCTTTTTGCTCTGTCTCAGAATATTTCAGAGTGCTGATATAGTGGGAGAAGTCTAGTGACTTCAGGGTTAATTTTGCTATCAGAAGTGTTGGACATTATTTTTGTAGGATTTTTTGCAGGTTGCAGACAGTGTCTTCTCTTTCCTTTCCTGTCTAGTTAGTTTGGGCCCCATCATTTGCTCAGCCTATTTTCCTGCCTGTGTTTGTGCCTTCATCTTGTTTCACCGTCAATACATGTGTGGGGGCTATCTATTCCTTTGGGGTCTGCTCTGGGGCAGTTAGTTTTCCCTTTTCTTGCTTTAGGCTTATGTAGTCCTCCGGCCGTGACGAGGCGTCTAGGTTCATCGTAGGCACGATCCAAGGCTACTGCTAGTTGTGAGGTAAGATCAGGGATCTGCAATCTGCATAGTTACCAACCACTCTGTTTTTCTGTGGCTTAGCTTGTTTTGCCTTTTTCTCCTCGGTGACCCATTCATAACACAAAGCATAATTGTCAATCTCCCTATATATTCCATCAGTCACACAGAGACGCTCACAGGCTCAGTATGGATCAGACAAGAAAATAAAAAGTAGAAAAAGTGTACAGTATCATCAGATAGCAGGTATATATAGTATAGTTTAAACATTCTAAATCTCCGTAGATATTTCAGGAGGCAGACACAGACGCTCTCAGGCTCAGTATGGATTACAACACAATATAAAAAGCCATAAAACGGTAATGGATCTGAAGAGTACAGCTGTACACAGTATAGGGGTCATTGTTGTCAATCTCAGTATTTATTTCCACAGTCAGAAAATAACTCTCACTTGGTCAGTTTGGATTAGACCGGAATATAAAAAGCAGGAAATGGGTAATGTATCACAAGCGTACAGCTGTATACACTAGTGTTGTGGTAATTTTTATATGTAGATCTAAATTGCAGGAGTAACCCACAGACTGTCACATGCTCAGGATGGATCACACCACAATATAACATGAAGATCTGCAAGAAATAATCACACAAGTGGGACAATGTTCCAGGTGTCAATGATACACATAGAGTGGTGGGTGGAGGAGGACTTCCTGGCAGAAAGGGTACAGTATCACCAGATACCAGGTATATATAGCATAGTTTAAACATTAAAAATGTACGTCTATACATCAGGAGTAGTGTTGAGCCACCCCGCTAGTGTTCGAGTTCATTTTGGTTCGTCGAACAGGGGGCAAGTTCGTCGAATGTTCGACGAACACCGTCGAACACCATTGAAAACAATGGCAGGCAAACACAAACACATGCTAACACATAGAAAACAATTACAAAACACCTTAAAAAGGTGTCCCAAAGCAGACAAAATGCTCAGAATACAAAATTAACATATGGAAAAGGCAACTACATATAGAAAAGAGGTGGAGGAGTAAAAGGAGGAGGAGGAGACACAGATATAGGCATGTCATGCCCTTATGAAGTCAAGAAAGGCTGGAATAAAAATGTAAAATACAAAAAAAAATAAAAATCTGAAATCGAATACGATCATATACCGTCGGACTTCCCACCATAAATTATGCCAACTTCCGATCGGGCGGCGTTATTCCCACGAACCCCCGAACAGCGTCCATGAAGGCAAAGTGTTTGGCTTCCGGGGCAGTATGGTTGCAAAGCTGAACCTTAAAGGAATGTCCAGAAGGGCACCACCTGGAGTGGAGCCTGCGGCTTAATTGGACTCCACCCGGGAAACCTCAACCATGCCAGCTACAGAAAAGATGGACAGATTGCAAGCTTTGTCGATTCAGTGGGTGGTGGTGGATGTGCGTTTTTAGTTGTGCTAGCGATTTGTCAGCTTAATTCCGTTGACGAACGAGACTCCGGCATGCCCCCGTGGTACGCGTCAAGCTAACTAGAGGGACACGCGAGGCTCTGGCTCGCGAGATCGAGCAATAATAGGTCTGTCATGCCCTTACATGTCCGGGGCTGCATGCGCGCTACACTGAAAGGACCAGCGTGTGTCGCTTACAGGTGCAGATAACCCGCTGAACACCATTAGTGATGGGGATCTGGGATTCCAATTCTTCCCCGCGAACGAGGATTTCCCAGTAAGTGCAGGTCAACTGGAATTCCGGAATTAAGCCTAACCGGCATTCCAGAAAGAATGGAAAAATTAAGTGTCCAAACCACAGGTGCTGTAGCTTGCTTAACAGCTGGGCTCCTATGCTTAGTAGCACGCAGTTCTTACGTAAACAGGCGGCATAGCTTGGTTCACAGGTGGGCTCCTCTGCTGAGCAGTAGACACCGGTACTAGTCCCAAAGTATTCACTGGGCTAAATGGAGTTAAAAAATGGTTCTTACATAAACAGACGGCACAGCTTGGTTCACGGGTAGGCTCCTCTGATGAGTAGCAGACACAGTTACTAGGCCCAAAGTATTAACTGTGCTAAATGCAGTCAAAAACTGGTTCTTTCATAAACAGGCAGCATAGCTAGGTTCACTGGTGGGCTCCTCTGCTGAGTAGCAGACAGTGCTACAAGACCCTAAAGGACTTTCTGGACAAGATGCGGTAAAAAATTATTAGAAACACACACGGTGTAGCTCCTTGACAGGTGTACTACAACGCTTGCTACCACACACCGCTACTATGCCATGAAACAGTCTATTAACATTGAAAACCATTATTAATGTGAAAATGAAGTTACGCTTTTGGTGAGCGAACCGCTCTCGAACGGAACCTCGAACAGCCGAATTTTAAGCAAAGTGTTCGAGTTCGACCAATGGCTCGAACACCGCCCAAAACAGCTGGAATTTTAACTTGGCGAACAGATCGACTCGAATACTGCTCATCTCTAATCGGGAGGCAGACTCAGACGTTCTCAGGCCCAGTATGGATTCTACAAGATTGTAGAAAGTTGAGAAAGGGTACAGTATCAATGGATAGCAGGTATATATAGCATAGTTTAAACATTAAAAATCTGCGTGTATATTTCGGGAGTCTGACAAAGACACTCACAGCCTCAGTATGGATTAGACAAGAATCTAAAAAGTAGAAAAAGGGTTATGTATACACTGTTGGGATATTTTTCAATCTTCATATATAGTTCAATCTCAGTAAGACAGTCCAGACTCTCCGCAAGACGAAACGAGATGGATACAAGTACAGACGGAAGGTCGAGTAATTGCAGAAATTTTGGAATTACTAATCACGGGAAAAACTCCCGGGAGAATTCTCAGAGGCGATGTTGACCCTCAATTACCTTGTCTGTGGAGACAGCGAATACAGTTCTTGTGAAGAAAGGTTTGCTGTATCGCAGTACCATGGAACCCATCACCGTTACTCATCTCCATCAAACTGTGATCACGGGGAGAGATGTAGAAATTGTCCTCACTGCCTATCATGATCTGTCAAGTAACTTTGGAGTGCAAAAGACACAAGCCTCAGGCAGTAGGCGATTCTATTGGATTGGCATGAGAGGACACATTTCAAAATGTGGGCAGGAATGTCACACGTCTGTGAGTTGGAAAACCGTGAAAGCTGATGATAAACCACCACTGCATCTCATTGTGAGTCGACGTCCATAACAAATGGAAGCTATTGATCATCTGAAGATAGAGCCCAGCAGGACAGGGCATAGTTACGTCTTAACTGTCATCTACCATTTCACCAAATTTGTATTGGCAGTCCCAGTGAAGTATTTAACAGGCCAGACTACACAGTTGAGGAGCAAGCAGGGGATCCCACTCGTGGCTGGCGGTACTGGCACATGGCCCCTCATAGTACGCCGGTGTGTCTGACGGCGGGTGTGCACCCACACCGTCAGAGACACTTGATTGTACTATGATGGACCCTGTGCCAGTACCGTTGCCCAAGAGTGGGCCCACCCACCTGTCCAGGGCAACGGCACTCGCACGGGTGCGTGCGCCAGGTGGTGACCCCGGCCTTGTGGGGGGAGGCAGCCCAGTTAGGGAGGTGGAAAAAACGGCATATGTTGATGTTGGACATTCAGCAGCTGCAAATGGAGAAATTGGAGAAGTCCACGGAAGAGGAGGACAAAAGCGAGCCATTTTTCTGGCAACCTACGTGTCAGCAGGGGAGGGTGGGACAAAATCCTTTGAAACCCATGCATGGTTCATTTTAATGAAGGTTAGATCATCAACATTTTAGGACGACAGACTGGTCCTTTTTTCTGTCAAGATTGATCCAGCAGCACTGAAGTCTATTTCAGATAACACACTAGCAGCAGGGCAAGCGAGCTCCTGTAAGGCATATTGTGCCAATTCAGGCCAGGTGTCAAGTTTATGGGCCCAATAGTCAAAGGGGAATGACCGGTGAGGGAGAACATCGATATGGGAGGAGAAGTAGTTTGTCTCCTGTCACTTTCAATCGATGCAGTATTACCAGTCGTGTGAGCAGTACTTGAAAAATAAGTCCACAACATGGTCATGAAACCCCTGTGTCCAACGCCACTTCGGCTGTGTGCACCACGAACACTTCTTCCATGTTGCCCCCTACGGCTCGTGGGAGAAACATCACCGCCGCTGTGTGCTGGGAATGCCTCAAACAAACGGTTTACCAGAGTTGCTTGTTTGTTAGCCAATATTATCTCTAGGTTCTCCTGTGGCATGATGTTTTGGAATTTGCCTTTATAGAATGGATCCAGGATGCTGGCCAACCAGTAGTCGTCATCGTTCATCATTTTGGCAATGCGGGGGTCCCTATTAAGGAATTAAGGATCTGCAAGGCATAATCAGACATGTGGGCCAATGTTCCAGGTGTCAATGATGCACTGCGAGTGCTGGGTGGAGGAGCACTTTCTGGCAAATCCACATCCCTCCAGTCACGCACAAACCCTGTACCTGACCTTGCCACGCCAACATTTTTTCTTGCCCCTTGAGAAGCTTCCTCCTCCCCAAAATAATCATCCCCATCCTCCTCCTCCTCTTCTTCCTCCACCTCGTCCACGAGACTTCCCTGAGCAGACAATGGCTGAGTGTCATCAAGGCTTCCCTCTTCCTTTTCCTCCTTGGCTGCAGACGTCTGCTCCTTAATGTGCGTCAAAGTTTGCATGAACAGACGCATAAGTGGGATGCTCATGCTTATAATGGCGTCTTCTGCGCTTACCAGCCGTGTGCATTCCTCAAAACACTGAAGGACTTTACAGAGGTCTTTCAGCTGCGACCACTGCACACCAGACAACTCCATGTCTGCCCACAAACTGCCTGACTGTGTATCCTCCCACAAATGAATTACAACCTGCCTCTGTTCGCACAGCCTCTGAACCATGTGCAGGGTGGAGTTCCACCTTGTTGCAATGTCGATAATCAGGCGGTGCTTGGGAAGGTGGAGCAATCGCTGCAGCTTCTGCATACGACTGGAGTGTATGGGCGACCGGTGGATGTGTGAGCACAGTCTTCGCACCTTATGGAGCAGGGCTGTTAACTCCGGATAATTATTGAGGAAGCACTGCACCACCAGGTTCAAGGTGTGAGCCAGGCAATGTATGTGTCTGAGTTTTGAAAGGGCTATGGCTGCCACAAAATTCCATCCGTTAACACTAACTACCTTGCCTGCCTCAAGATGTAGACTGCCCAGCCATGACTCAGTTTGTTGCTGCAAGTAGTCGGCCAGTACCTCCGCGGTATGTCTGTTGTCGCCCAAACACAAAATCTTCAACACAGCCTGATGACGCTTACCACTAGCTGTTCGATAGTGGGACACCTCGTGTGCAACACTGGCAGCTGCGGATGGAGTGCTCGTGCGACTGCGCTCTGTGAACAAGCTTTCGCTTCTGGAGGAGGAGGAGGAGGTGGGTAGAATGCCTACAGCCAACTGTTTCCTATACCATGGGCTAGGCAGCACTGTCCCACCGCCGCTGTTCCCTGTGGACCCTGCATCCACCACATTAACCCAGTGCGCAGTAATGGACACGTAACGGCCCTGGTCATGCCTACTGGACCATGCATCAGTTGTGAGGTGCACCTTTCCACTCACTGATTGCTTGAGTGCATGGACAATGCGGTCTTTCACATGCACGTGGAGGGCTGGAATGGCTTTTCGCGAAAAGAAGTGCCGACTGGGTAGGTCATAGCGTGGTACTGTGTAGGCCATGAGCTCGCTGAAAGCTTTGCTTTCAACCAACCGGTAGGGCATCATCTCTAACGAGACTAGTTTGGCAATGTGGGTGTTGAAAGCCAGTGTACGTGGATGAGAGGTTGAGTACTTTCTTGTCCTACTCAGAGTCTCTGGTAGGGTGAGCTGGACTTGAGAGCTGCATATGGTGGAACTAGTGGTGGACATGGCGGACTGAGAGAGGGTTGGTGATGGTGATGTTGTTGGTGGTGTTGCTGATGGCGTAGATTCAGTCTTTCGTAGCAATAACATTGTGATTCCATAACTGCTTTGCCCTTGCGACGACACCTCGACATTTGCTGGTGGTGTGCTAATCGGTGGGCTTACAGTGGGAGAAGCGATGTAGCGTTGCTGACTACCTTCATTCGGAGCATGTACACATGTGGTACGTGAGGTTTGGTAGTGCGTCCACGCATGCAAGTGCATGGTGGTTAAATATCTAAGCATGCAACTGGTATTCAAATTTCTCAGATTTTTCCCTCGGCTAAAGTTCTTTGCGCACTTCTTACAGATAACTTTTTCCTGATCATTAGGATTTTGTTCAAAAAAGTGCCACACTACACTCTTCCTACTATGGAAGACATTTTGAGGCCTTGCATGCTGTGCTAATTTGACCATCTGGCCAAGTTGTCCTGCATCTCTTTTGGTATTTGTAACATGTTTTTGGACTGCTACGGTCCTGCCAGATAACAGCTGTTGCGATGTCGTTGCCTGCTGCGGATCCTCCTCCTCTTCTGAGCTATTGGCAGCGGCACCCTCTTCCCCCAATGGATGCCAATCTGGGTCAACAACTGGGTCATCCATCACCTCTTCAATTTCATGTGCACCTTCCTCTGTGTCACTGTGTAAGGTGGTATAGTATGCGGGAAGGGGCACCTGAGTTTCATCAGGGTCTGATTCTGCCTCAGTACACTGCGAGGACAATGTAGTGCTCTGAGTGAATGTACCAGCAGAAAAATCTAGCAGTGGCTGTGCATCAGTGCACTCCATGTCAGATTCATCTTGGACAGGGGAATTCACGATTTGACTTGATAACCCAGGCATGGTATGTGAAAAGAGCTCCATGGAGTAATCTGTAGTGTGGCCTGCCGCATCCTTCACTTTTGATAGGGGTGAAGGACATAAGGAAAGGTGTTGTTCCTGACCAGGAGCATCCACTGACGACTCAGTGCTTTTATTTTTTGAAACTTCAGAAGAGGAGGCGAGAGAGCTGGAGGCTGTGTCAGCAATGTAAGCCAAAACTTGTTCCTGAAGCTCCGGCTTTAAAAGCGGTTTACCTACTCCCAGAAAAGGGAGCCTTCGAGGCCTTGTGGAGCCAGACGATGACGCAGGCTCAACTCCTCCTGCCTTAGGTGCTATTGTGCTTTTGCCACTACCAACAGATGCACCACCAACACCATCACTATCAGGACCAGCTGGCAACCCCCGCCCATTTCCACGGCCTCTTCCACCATACTTCCTCATTTTTGTGAAAATGTACCCAAAATACTAGCAGCTATATGGTACTGTAAAACAAGGTAGAAGGTGTATATAGTATTGGTGAGAATCTCACTAGAGATTTGAGGACGCTGAACTAGTATCTAAGGGCCAGTAGAGATTACACCTCAATGTAACAGGCTGAAATTGGATGGTGTATGACAAGGTGGAGGGTGAATATAGTATTGGTGAGAATTTGAATCTCACTAGAGATTTGAGGACGCTGAACTATTGTCTCAGGCCCAGTAGAGATTACACCTCAATGTAACAGGCTGAAATTGGATGGTGTATGACAAGATGGAGGGTGTATATAGTATTGGTGATAATTTGGATCTCACTAGAGATTTTAGGAGGCTAACAATGATGCTCTCAGTCCAAGTATGGACACAGGCAGCCTAATAAGCAGGACTGCTGCACACAAAAGGGTGGAAAAATGAACGCTTGATAACTGTGCAGAAAAGAGGAAGAAAAGTATTTTTGCTTTTAAAAAAGCAGTTTGCACAGCAGTGTGCAACAGCAATGCAGCTATCAGGGAGCCTTATAAGGCAGCCTTATAACCAACAGAGCTGATGCACAAAAATAGAGCATCAATGAGGCATCAATAGTAAAAGATAAAATGTTAAAAATGATAAAAAATAAAAAAATTGGGGTATATTTACCTTCCGACATCCCGCGTTGCATTCCCGACCTAAGCGTTCCCAGTAATGCCTTGCGGCAAGGTCCTGTGATGGCGTAGTCTCGCGTGACTCTAGCGGTCTTGCGAGATCGCTATAGTAACGCGAGACCAACATCATCACAGGTCTCGCAAGGCATTACTGGGAACGCTGAGGCCCGGGATGGCAGCTCGGGACGTCGGAAGGTAAATATACCCCGATTTTTTATTTTTTTATCATTTTTAACATTTTATCTTTTACTATTGATGCCGCATAGGCAGCCTCAATAGTAAAAAGCTGCTCACACTTGTCAAACACTATGTTTGACGAGTGTGACCAACCTGTCAATCAATTTCCAAGCGATGCTTCAAATCGCTTGGAAAGTGCTTGAGAAAATCGCGGCAAAATCGTGAACAGAATCGCGGTAAAATCGCGCGGGAAAAAAACGTGCGATTTCTGGGAAGGAGTCCGGTTTTCAGTGTGCATTTTAACACGCAACATGGGCACATAGCCTAAAGGTGCCAGCCACCTCTGCAGTGGATCTGGTCTTCAGCTTCTTCATAATCCAGGCTTTGGTCACAGGGTGGATTTTTGGCATGTTGTCAGAGCTCAAGTTGCAGCTCAAGTGAAGGTCTGGGGTGCTAGGTTTCTTTTTATACACACCCACTAATTAACCGATCATTTACTGAGCACAGGTGAGAATGTATACTAGGATTATATGACCAGGCGACAAAACTTTTGTCTTGCCAAAATCTGACCATTCTGTGTCCATTAAATGATCAATATTTCAGCATTGATGGCAATTTATTTTCCTAACCTAAACCACATTTCGGAGGGTTTCAGCTTTCAAAAGAATAATTTATGCAACCAATGGATGAATTTAAAGTCATGTTATAAGCTTTTATTTACATAACATGGATAAGCGACATACACTCCCGACAGAAGTTATGTTTGACGAGTGTGACCAACCAGTCAATCAGTTTTCCAAGCGATGCTACAGATTGCTTGGAAAACACTATCATTCTGCAAGCTAATTAAGCTTGCAAAACGCGGGAAATACACGAGTATTACACATGCGGAATTCTAGTGTATTTCCCACGGCAGGGAGTTGCGGAATTCCCACGGACATTCCACAACGTGTGCACATAGTCGCCTTAGTTCTGGAATGGTATGGTTGAATAATTCTTCAGTATCCATCCCTTTCTTGGCATATTTTGATTTGCTATGGGACCTATACCATTTATTCAAAATTAGTTTTATTTCCAGTCAAATTCCCTGATGTCGCTTTATTACATTAAACATAAACATTTCTTTAGAAAAAAAAATATTTCTAAAGTCTGTTTATGATATTTAAATGAAACCTTTAACTAGTCAATGGGGTGTTAACAGTGCAATTACTGTTAAGCTCATATGGTGGGGTAGATCCTCCAAGTCCAAGGTCCGCGTTAAACAGGAAACATCTGGTAAAGATGTGGAGTATATAACCCATAAATGATAATATTATAATAAGCAGATGATATCTTAGAATGTAAAGGGGCTCAGAGTCCCAACAAATAGAATGATGGTCTTAAGACATTTAAAGAAGTTGAAAGCAGATATTGCCTTATTACAGGAAACACATTTGAGAAATGAAGACATGTTCAGAATGAAAAAATTGTAGGTCGGATAGGTATACAAATCTGAAGGAGAGGGGAGAAAGGCAGAAGTGTGAATATTATTGCATAAAAATTTCCCATACAAAGTCAAACAGGATACAGAAGGGAGATACAGAATGTCAAAAGTAGAAGGGAATGAAGGGGAAATGAGTATAATTAATGTATACGCACCCGATTTGGATCAAAAAACTTTTTTTGCGCAATTGTGTACTAAGTTATTGCAAAATACAATTTTAAAAATGGTAATTGGAAGAGACTTTATCAATACGCATTTTATAGTTTTTATAGAGAAGGATAGGCTAAAAATAGGAGGTACAAAGGAAAGATCATACAGAAACCAACTCTTCTAGCAGAATTAATAGAGGACACGGGCACATCAGATGTGTGGAGAATGAAATCGCCTAATGAAGCAGTATTCACACACATCAAACTTGGTCCAGAGTTGATTATCTATTCGTGAGAAGAGAGTTATAGTTATAGATTGGATAGATGTAAAGAAAGAGGCAAAAATAGAGGAAATGGTGATTTCCGACCATGCACCAATATCGCTAAAGTTTTTAGAGCAATATCCAAAAGAAACAGATTATATATGGAGGTTCCCGGCCTTTCTTCTTAGAGACCAACAATTTAAAGTGATATTGCAAGAATGGTGGGAAGAATATTTGTTTCACAATTCTGATGAATTAAATACATGAGCATATTTGGAGGCAAGAAAGGCAGTTTTGAGAGGGAAATTCATAGCATATGTGCATCGAAAGACCATCAAATATGAGGAGTTTAGAAATAAACTTAGGGAAAAGTATGTAGTCATCCAGCAACAACAAAAAAGACTTAAAAAGCCTGAGAAAACTGGAAGGAGGGCAAAAAGAATTTTGACAAATGGGCAAAGAAAAGACAAATGTTTAGGAAGACACAGATGAACATTGAGTTGAGGAGGCTTGGGGATAAAACGGTGATGCTACTAGCAAATTAAAGGGGTAAAAAATGTATTAAAACTTAAGGATAAAAATGGTCTAGTAGTGAATAATCCCAAAGAGAAACTCAATCCTGAGGGATTTTTATGCAAACTTATACTTAGAAGCGTCACAGGGGAAGGACAGAGGCAGAGATTTCTTGAGTAAACTTACAATGCCTAATGTCACAGAAGCACATTTGACTATGCTAAATGCCCGTTATGGAGGAAGAGGTGAAGAGCGCTATTGGTGGTCTACCAGCTGGAAAAGCTCCCGGGACTGATGGGTTCAGGGTGATTTCTTTAAAGTCATAACCCTACAAGTAGCTCCTATTCTAACTAAATGGTAGAATGAGATTCTACAAGGTGGAGACTTGTTGGGGGGCACCAATATGTCTCATATAAGTTTGATACCAAAAGATGGGAAAAATGCGGAGGATTCAGCTTCCTATAGAACTAGTTCTCTGATATACCAGGATATTAACAGAATTTCCAAACTTATGGCAAACAGGTTGACACTTGGCAGAAATACTCCCTACTCTAGTATCATCAGCTCTAGTGAGCTTTGTCAAGGGTAGAATTGCGGTAACAAATGTTAGATGGACATTATTATCCTTACACGCAATAAAAAGTAGAGAGAATAGGAGTGATACAATGGCATTAGTTACATTAGACTCAGGACTAGACAAAGTAAGGATGTTGGGTAATTTCAGAACTTTGTAAAAGTCTTGTATGCAAATCCTACAGCAAAAAAAATCAAACCCCTGGACATCTCTCATTGAGCTTCAGGGGTGTCCTTTATCCTTTGTTATATTTGACCCCTTGGCAGGCTACTTGGAACAACATGAGGTATTTGAATGGATAAGAGAAGGAGGCATGAGGATCAAAGCCTTTTATTTTGCGGATGACATAATACTTTATATGGCAGATGTGGAGAAAGATTTACCAGAATTATTAGATCCCTTAGAAGTTTTTGGCAGATTTTAAGGCTCCACCTTAAATAAAAGTAAATGTGAAACTCTACCTTTTTCCAGACAAAGAAAGAAATAATACAGGAAAAAAATAAATATGTGGCATTCCAGTAGTTGGAACGCATATCAAATATTTGGCTATCAAGTTATCCAGAAAACTCTATAATTTAAACTCCCCTCCTCGTTATATCTAAAATACAACAAGAAAAGAACTGGAAGGATGGCAAAATCTGCCTGTGAGTTTATTGGGAAGGATACACCTTTTAAAAATGCTGAGTATTTCAAAACTCATGTATCCACTACAGATAATACACGTTCTCCTAAAACATGTAGACATGGAAAGGATAAATTCAGCTGTCAGGAATTTCATATGAAACGGTCGGAGGCCCCGTATACAACAAAAGAGGAGGAGGGGGCAAATCTACCAGACATTACAAGATACAACCTGGCGTGTATCTCCCGGCACATAATCGACTGGTTGAAAGATACTAATACATTCTCTGACGTGGCCCTGGAAAAATCAAATGCCGATCTGTGAATCTAGTTGAGCTTTGCACACACCACAAAATCTAATGTCTAACACAATAAAAAAAACTCAATAGTATACCGGAAAACAATAGCAACATGGAAAGAATTCAGAAAAGACTAAAGTTGCCTTAGAGAATTTCAAGGGTTTTGCCCTTGTGGGGGAATCCAGCATTACGACAATTAGAGGAGAACAAATTGTTCCAGGAATGGAAGCTGAACGGAATAATCAAAATAGCTAATTTATTGCACGAGGAACAGAGTAGGTGGTTGACTGGAGAAAAGATTGTATCAAAATTTAAATTAAGTAAACAACAATTTCTACAATTTGAATAATTCAGAGGCATATCTGATAAATGTAAGGGAAGAAACTACAAGAAACACAATGGGTGCTGTGATGAATATTGGAGATATAATTCCATGTCAATCATTTTTATCCTATTTGGCATGGGATTATAAAAACCCCTTCATTGTGCATTCGTAACCAAACACCAAGAAGCAGCAGAGGGAGGGTCCAGTGTCAAAGGCCTGAGAGTGACAGAATTGACACTTTGTTCAGCTCAGAGCAGAACAAAAGGCTTGTTGAGATGTGGGGACTTTGCCCTCAAAATTACTTTGTTAAGTCAGCTAGGATTTCATAAGGAGAATATGGGCTTACCATATGTCCTGGTCACATAACAGTTACATTTCCGAGATCCCCAGAACATGGGGAGGCCCGGCTGGGTCTCGAACCATCCTAGCCTCGCCAAGTGGGGAGATACCTAGAACAGCCAGTAGGAACCAGATTGTAAAGCTGTGTTTGGTCTGAATGCATAATTGGAGCCCGGGCAGATCTGATGGTGCCAGAACCAACACCCTAGAATCGTCCAGAACGGAGTTATGATCTTTCATAGGTTTTGGAGTTTTACAGCTGCAGAGGCAAGGGGAGGGGGTTTAGGTTCAGTCCAGAGGGCAGGAGGGGAGTGGCCTAGAGGGGTTAAATGCTCCTGCAGAGCTTGGCCTGTTTTTTCTCTAGGGAGGTCACAACCACATTTGCTGTGAGAAAAGTCCAGGAACAAAGGGGACTGCAAGCCTCCCATGTGGCAGCCTCTCCCCCACAAGCCAGGCCTTTGACTGGTAACTGACACTTATATATTTTCTTCTACACTATTGTATTTGCATATCTGACCCTTTTATATGTGTAAACATTGTGTATATAGTGTATTGTCTAGTGTTTCCTTAAGGCACACTAAAGAATACACATGTCTGTTTCTCGCTTTAATGTTCCATGCTACCGGGGTATGTTTCTGGCCCGATATAACCCTGTTAATGGACCAGTTGTATATCAAACGAGGAACTGGTGGCAGTCCTACACGGTTGACCAGGCGCTGGTTCACTGTTGCTAGTGAAAGGGGCCTCTCAGCCTGTCAGAGTTGTGCGCAAGTGTGGTACCACATCAGTGACTGTGTGGGCCGCATTCCTCTAATTTCTCCCTGAGAAATCTTGGCCTTTAATATACCAATATCCAAAAAATATGAGAAATCGTCTGGCACATTATCCAAAATGCAAACTTAAGGACTCAGACTTACTACATGGGTTGGGGAGTTGTATTAAAAGTACAAGAATTCTGTAAAGACATAAAACATATATTGGAAAAAACAGGTGTAAGAGTGTTCCTCTATATCTGTTACCATTTCTTTTCCACTATTGGAGGAGTGAGGAAGGTGTACAACAAAAAGAGAAGGAAAAACTAACCCCGATATTCCATACATTCTGTTTAATAGCCATAAGAAGCTTGTTAAAACATTGGTTATCTCAATCTATTCCAAATTGGAAAGAGATAATAGGCCAAGTGAAGGCCATATTTCAGCCCTCTGTGTCTGTACTGTTACGCACTTAACACTATGGCTGGTCCAAACAATCAGGGCAATTGTTACCGCCCACCTTTCATGTCTAGCTTTTATCCTCATAGACTGTAAGCTTGCGAGCAGGGCCCTCATTCCTCTTGGTATCTGTTATGATCTATGTGGTTATTGTTATGGTGTAATGTCTACCGTCTGTTCAAGTCCCCTCTGAAATGTAAAGTGCTGCAGAATATGTCAGCGCTATAGAAATAAAATTTATTATTATTATTATTATTTGGAAAGGATGGAAGCAGAATGTGATAAGAAAAGATATGTAAAATCGCTTATGATAAAATGGAAAGGCTTTTTAGCAGATTATTATACAAAGCAGGAACTTTCTAAAATCATGAATCCATTTGACCAGACAAGTTGGTATTTATTGGAAGACTTGGGTGGAACATTGGCAAAGTTGAAAATAATTGATCAGCATGTGGAGGGAAAAGGGGGGAGAGATACTGGCTAATATACTGAATATTGTATAGCGATTAAATAAGGAAGTTGTCACGATAAAACTGCAGCCGCAGACACGGACCAACCCATAAACGCCCCCACGCCGACCGACCACAACGGCGTGGGGCGCGCGTCCCCGGTGTATGCAATATGGACCTTCTATACCACAGAGTGGGGACTCAAGCCTACCCAAACTAGGGAAAGGCAATGACTTGTATTCTGTGGCAGCTGAGCAGGTGGAGAAGGAGAAGACACGTAGGACTTGATAACACTGCACAACTTCAGGTATAAAGAACGTAAAGTTAACTAAAGTAAAGTCACACAGTCCATACACGAAACAGGGCTATGCCAGGCTCCCGATTCCACACCTCCCAGAAGGGTACCACTAAGTTGACCCCAAGCCACCAACGGATCACCAAGGCACACATAGGCAGGACATCGGGACACAGGCAGGATATAAGGGTACATAAGGACATCAAGACACAGGCTGGACACCAGGACATCAGGACACAGGCATGGACATCAGGACATCAGGAAACTGGCTGGACATCAGGAGATCAGAGTCACTGGCAGACATCAAACAGGAGTCGTTCGGTTCCGGACACCCGACATGACCTACAAGCACCACTGCAGTCATCAAGCTCTGGGCTCCAGGCAGCAGTCATCAGGTTCCAGACTGCAGTCATCAGGCTCCGGGCATTGGACCTAGAAAGCAACTCAAGCATGAAGGTGCTAAATCCGCAGGATTGCTGGGCCTGCATGGAGCTAGCACCGCATAGTAGTCAGAGCACAGGGTAGTAGATGCTCAGCAAAAACACCTATTACAAGAGATTCAGAGTCACTGGGCGCGAGGCTCCAGAAGCAGAGGGATTCCAGAAACATAACACAGCAGACAGTTCAGACAGGGTCAGGTACAGGACAGGTACAGGATCAAGGATTCAGGCCTGGATATACCGCATCCAGGCCAGGCGCAGGAACAGGACAAAACAGGAATCAAGGCAAGGACTTTGGTACCAAAACATAGAAAGGAGAAGTCCAGGAACACCAAACACACATGGCAAAGTTCAGGAGCTTTGTGAGTAGCTGTTGCAACTCCCTCAGGGAAGGGGAAGTTCATATAGGAGCTGCCCCTCAGCAATTGGCTGGGGACAGCATTTCAAGTACACACACTAACCCTAATAAAAGCAAGGAAAGTGTGGTTGTGCACACCCTAAGCACAAACAGAAACCATTGCAGCACAATCAGTGCAGGAACTGATGCTCAGGGCACCTGGCAGTGGCTGCACGCCCAAACCCATGTGCAAAGTCATGCACCAGCCTCAAATGACCTCGCAACCTGTGGACAGCTTCCACAGCGGCAACCAGGGACCGCACTGGCGGATGGTCATGCAGCAGAGCAAAGACCTAACACCACATGTACGGCTACACAGCAGAGCAGGGAACTGTGCAGGCTCCATACAGGTAACAGCCAACAGTATCCCAGCTCAATTAGGGGGAAAGGAGCAAAGGGTTAAAGCAAAAACATGCATTGTCACACCAACAAGCACATACAGACAGAACGGCATGACAGAAGTGCAACATCCGAGGGGTTACTTTGGTCAAGAGAAAGATAGGATAGAAGTGAACACTGGAAATATAAATAGTACTAGCTGAAGAGCCCAGCGCTGCCCGGGCATAGTAACTAACTGTGGTTAGTTATAACAAATTATAATTATCCTCCATCCCATAGTCCCGTGCCCATATACCTATCATACATATCCACCATCCCATAGGCCCGTGCCCATATACCTATCATACATATCCTCCATCCCATAGTCCCATGCCCATATACCCATCATACATATTCTCCATCCCATAGTCCCATGCCCATATACCCATCATACATATTCGCCATCCCATAGTCGAGTGCCCATATACCCATCACACATCCTTCATCTCATAGTCCAATGCCCATATACCCATCATACATATCCGCCATCCCATAGTTCTGTGCCCATATACCCGTCATACATATCCTCCATCCCATAGTACAGTGCCCATATACCTATCACACATCCTCCATCCCATAGTCCCGTGCCCATATACCCGTCATACATATCCACCATCCCATAGACCCGTGCCCATATACCCGTCATACATATCCTCCATCCCACAGTCCAGTGCCCATATACCCATCACACATCCTCCATCCCATAGTCAACCATTATGCTGCCCGAGCATAGTAACTAACTGTGGTTAGTTACAACAAATTATAATTATCCTCCATCCCATAGTCCCATGCCCATATACCCATCATACATATTCGCCATCCCATAGTCGAGTGTCCATATACCCATCACACATCCTTCATCTCATAGTCCCATGCCCATATACCCATCATACATATCCTCCATCCCATAGTCCCGTACCCATATACCCATCACACATGCTCCATCCCATAGTCCAGTGCCCATATACCCATCATACATATCCTCCATCCCATAGTCCCGTACCCATATACCCATCACACATGCTCCATCCCATAGTCCAGTGCCCATATACCCATCATACATATCCTCCATCCCATAGTCCCATGCCCATATACCCGTCATACATATCCTCCATCCCATAGTCCAGTGCCCATATACCCATCATACATATCCGCCATCCCATAGTCCCGTGTCCATATACCCGTCATACATATCCTCCATCCCATAGTCCAGTGCCCATATACCCATCACATATGCTCCATCCTATAGTCCAGTGCCCATATGCTCATCATACATCCTCCATCCCATAGTCAACCATTATGACATCATAATGAGCGGCGGGGTTTGATGACATCAGCGTCGCCATGGCAACCATTGTGACATCATAATGAGGGGCAGGGCTTGATACGCGCGCACTTTTTCCCCATTATGTAGACAGGGGCAAAATTGTTTGGTGAATTGGAACACGCGGGGTTAAATTTCGCCTCACAACATAGCTTAGGACGCTCTCGGTCCAGACGCGTGACTGTGCCAAATTTTGTGGCTGTAGCTGCGACGGTGCGGATGCCTATCCTGGACATACACACATACACACACACATACACACACACATACATACACACTTTGAGCTTTATATATTAGATATACCCAGAATATCTGGGTAGTGGGAGGGAAGTTGGGGAATTATTTGTTTTTTATTTCTTTTTCTTTTTCAATTACTCTGTTTGTGATCCTTTAATTTTGAAAATGAAAGAAAGGAAACCAAATCTGAGCATTTGTAAAATAAGTGTATACAATTTTATTGTATAAATTGTATGTATTTATTGTATTGTATAGATGTTAAAAATCAATAAAAAGTATTGTTTAAAAAAATGAACTTTTATTTGTGTGAAAACCCTTTTCACATTATAGCAAAGTCTAATGTGTATGGGGTCCCATGACTTTCATTCAAAGTTTTGGCTCACCCCAAAGTTAAACTGCTTCCAGAGGTGTCTGTGGAGGACAGAGGAGTCTGTGGAGGACAGAGGAGTCTGTAGAAGACAGAGGAGTCTGTAGAGGACAAAGGAGTCTGTAGAGGACAAAGGAGTCTGGCAGCAGTTCTCGCATTGAAAGTACTGGAGCATTCAACCATGTCATTTCTCGGTATGGAGGAATTGGGGGAGATAGGTGTCAGATAGAGTTGAGCGACTTTTGCTTTTTTAGGGTCGAGTTTCGTTTCATGAAACCCGACTTTTCCAAAAGTCGGGTCGAGCAAAATCGTCCGACCATAGGGAAAAGTCGGGGGTCCGACCGAAACACGAAACCCAATGTAAGTCAATGGGGAACTAAAGTCGGCAGTGAGAGGAGGACAGGAAACACACCTACAGTGCACATTTAAATGCCAAAAGCATCAATTCTTCTTACTTAAGCTTGTCAACCTTAATTAACTTCATAATACTAGTTACACACTGAAAAATGGGGGTTATTTGGCTAAAGTTGTGGGGGGTAGGGCTGGCTCCAGGTTTTCATGTGCCCTGGGCAAAAGAGCGCCCCTTTAACACATACCACAACTCATGATGCTCCGATACGGCAGAGAAATAGCGGTATAGTACAATGAAAAATACTTCACTTTTTACATCTCATGACGAGGCCCATCTATTTCTCCATACAGAATCATTGGTCCCATATAATGTTTGAAACAGTATATGATGAGCTCCACATAATGCTACAGTATATGTTGGTCCCCATGGATGAAGCTCCACTGTCTTATGGGCCCAAATAATGCGCCAAACATAATGGGCCCCATTTCTATTGCTCTAGTGTATAATGGGCCCTGTAAATGCTGCTCCAGTGTCTGATGTCCACCTTTGGAATGTTCCAGTGTATGGTGGGCCCCATCTATCATTCTCCAGAGTATAGTGCTCCCCAAAAATTGCTGTCCCAACATTGAAAACAATGAAATAAGTCTCCTCGCTAGGGAATCCCTGTACTAGTCTGGACTCCTCGTCGTCCCCATCTTCCATCTCACTGCACAGTATTTCAACCTTGCAAGTGCTGACATCCTGAGCAAGCAGGGGGGGCCCACTCGTTGGCGACGGCACTGGAACAGGGCCCCTGATAGTACGGTGGTGTGTCTGACGGCGAGTGTGCCGAACCTGCACTTTCATCTGCAGCTTCCTCTTTGTCACCGTGTAAGATGGAACTGTATATGGGAAGGGTAACCTGATTTTCATCAGGGTCAGATTCAGGCCGTGTAGTGTGCGGGGGGGAATGTAGTGGTCTGGGTCAATGTACCAGCAGATTCATCGAGCAGTGGCTGGGCATCAGTGCACTTGTGTCTCCCCCAGGAGTATGGTCGCCACAGTGGCATTACCTTCCTCCTAGGGAGTGTGATGTCATGATTGGGAGCAACGAAGGATCTCTCTAGCAGGTTAACTTATTGGGCGGCATTATTCCCACGAGTCACGACCCTCCAAACAGCGTTCATGAAGGCAAAGTGTTTGTTTTACGTGGGCAGTATGGTTGCAAAGCTGAACCTTAAAGGAATGTCCAGAAGGGCACCACCAGGAGTGGAGCCTACGGCGTAATTTGACTCAACATGGGCAACCTCAACCATCCAGCCACAAAAAAGATGCACACATTGCAAGCTTAATTCCGTTAACGAACGAGAGTCCGTCATGCCCCGCGGTCCGAGTCCGGCTTACTAGAGGGACACTCGAGGCTCTGGCACGTGAGATTGGCCAACCAATAACTGGTGTGTCATGCCCTTACATGTCCGTGGCTGCATGTGCGCTACACTGAAAAGGCCAGCGTTTGTCGCTTACAGGTGCAGATAACCCGCTGAACAACGTTAGTGATGGGGATCTGGGATTACAATTATTACCCGCGAACAATGATTTCCCAGTAAGTGCAGGTCAACCGCAGTTCCGGAATTAGGCCTAACCGTCATTCCTGAAAAAATAAAAAACTTACGTGTGCAAACCACAGGTGCTGTAACTTGCTTAACAGCTCGCCAGCCGTTCTCAGGCCCAGTATGGATTACACGTGATTGCACAAAGGTGAGAAAGGGTACCGTATCCCCGGATAACATGTATGGATAGCATAGTGTAATAGTGTACACATTCAAAATATATGTCTATAGATCAGGAGGCAGGCTCAAACGGTGTCAGGCCCAGTATGGATTACACGTGATTGCACAAAGGTGAGAAAGGGTACCGTATCACCGGATAACATGTATGGATAGCATAGTGTACACATTCAAAATATATGTCTATAGATCAGGAGGCAGGCTCAGATGGTGTCAGGCCCAGTATGGATTACACGTGATTGCACAAAGGTGAGAAAGGGTACTGTATCCCCGGTTAACATGTATGGATAGCATAGTGTACACATTCAAAATATATGTCTATAGATCAGGAGGCAGGCTCAAACGGTGTCAGGCCCAGTATGGATTACACGTGATTGCACAAAGGTGAGAAAGGGTACCGTATCACCGGATAACATGTATGGATAGCATAGTGTACACATTCAAAATATATGACTATAGATCAGGAGGCAGGCTCAGACGGTGTCAGGCCCAGTATGGATTACACGTGATTGCACAAAGGTGAGAAAGGGTACCGCATCCCTGGATAACATGTATGGATAGCATAGTGTACACATTCAAAATATATGTCTATAGATCAGGAGGCAGGCTCAGACGGTGTCAGGCCCAGTATGGATTACACGTGATTGCACAAAGGTGAGAAAGGGTACCGTATCACCGGATAACATGTATGGATAGCATAGTGTACACATTCAAAATATATGTCTATAGATCAGGAGGCAGGCTCAGACGGTGTCAGGCCCAGTATGGATTTGACGGCCCAGACTACACAGCAGAGGAGCAGGGAGAGGTAAAGATTGCAAATGCTGGGGCCCTGCCCAAGCAAGGGGGGCCCACTCGTGGGCGTCGGTACTGGCACTGGGCCCCTCATAGTACGGCGGTGTGTCTGACGGCGGGTGTGCACCACCACCGTCAGAGACACTTGATTGCACTATGAGGGACCCTGTGCCAGTGCCCGCGCCCAATAGTCGGCCTACCCACCTTTCCAGGGCAACGGCACTCGCACGGTTTCCTGCGCTAGGTGGTGACCCCGGCCATGGGGGGGGAAGGCAGCACAGTTAGGGAGTTTTAGAAAGTGGCATATGTTGATGTTGGACATTCAGCTGATGCAAAAGGCGAAATTGTTCAAGTCCCAGGAAGAGGAGGACCAAAGCAAGCCATTTTTCTGTCACCCTATGTGTCATCAGGGGAAGGTGGGACAAAATCCTTGGAAACCCATGCATGGTTCATTTTAATGAAGGTTAGATCATCCACATTTTGGGTTGACAGACGGGTCCTTTTTTCTGTCAGGATTGATCCAGCTGCACTGAAGACTCTTTCCGATAGCACACTTGCAGCTGGGCAAGCGAGCTCCTGTAAGGCATATTGTGCCAATTCAGGCCAGGTGTCCAGTTTAGCGGCCCAATAGTCAAAGGGGAATGACCTGTGCGGGAGAACATCGATATGGGAGGAAAAGTAGTTTGTAACCATAGTTGACAACTGCTGTCTCCTGTCACTTTCCATCGATGCAGTATTACCAGTTGTGTGAGCGGTACTTGAAAAATCAGTCCACAACATTGTCATGAAACCCCTGTCTCCAACGCCACTTCTGCTGTGTGCACCACGAACACCTCTGACAAGCTGCCCCCGGCCCGTATGGCTCGTGTGAGAACCATCACCGCTGCTGTGTGCTGGGAATGCCTCAACCAACCGGTTTACCAGAGTTGCTTGTTTATTAGCCAATATTAGGTCAAGGTTCTCGTGTGGCATGATATTTTGTAATTTGCCTTTATAGCGTGGATCCAGGATGCTGGCCAACCAGTAGTCGTCATCGTTCATCATTTTGGCAATGCGGGGGTCCCTTTTTAGGATCTGCAAGGCATAATCTGACATGTGGGCCAATGTTCCCGGTGTCAATGATGCACTGCAAGTGCTGGTTGGAGGAGCACTTTCTGGCAAATCCACATCCCTCCAGTCACGCACAAACCCTGTACCAGACCTTGCCACGCCAAGATTTTCACTTGCCCCACAAGATGCATCCTCCTCCCCTAAGTAATCATCCCCATCATCATCCTCCTCCTCCTCTTCTTCCTCCACCTCGTCCAGGAGAGGTCCCTGAGCAGACAATGGCTGAATGTCATCAAGGATTCCCTCCTCCTCTTCCTCCTCGTCAACATTGGCTGCAGACGCCTGCTCCTTAAGGTGCGTCAAAGTTTGCATGAGCAGACGCATAAGTGGGATGCTCATGCTTAGGATGGCGTCGTCTGCGCTTACCAGCCGTGTGCATTCCTCAAAACACTGAAGGACTTTACAGAGGTCTTTCAGCTTCGACCACTGCACACCTGTCAAATCCATGTCTGCTCTCAAAGTGCCTGGCCGTGTATCCTCCCACAAATGCATTATGGCCTGCCTCTGTTCGTACAGCCGCTCAACCATGTGCAGGGTGGAGTTCCACCTTGTTGCAATGTCGATAATGAGGCGGTGGTTGGGAAGGTGGAGCAATCGCTGCAGCTTCTGCATACGAATGGAGTGTACAGGCGACCAGCGGATGTGCGTGCACAGTCTTCGCACCTTCTGGAGCAGCGCTGTTAACTCTGGATAATTATTGAGGAAGCACTGCACCACCAGGTTCAAGGTGTGAGCCAAGCAAGGTATGTGGCTGAGTTTTGAAAGGGCTATGGCTGCCACAAAATTACGGCCATTATCACTAACTACCTTGCCTGCCTCAAGATGTATACTGCCCAGCCATGACTCAGTTTGTCGCTGAAAGTACTCGGCCAGCACCTCGGCGGTGTGTCTGTCGCCCAAACTCATCATCTGCAACACAGCCTGCTGACGCTTTCCACTAGCTGCTCGATAGGGGGACACCTCGTGTGCAACAGTGGCAGCTGCAGATGGAGTGCTCATACGACTGCGCTCTGTGGACGAGCTTTCGCTTCTGGAGGAGGAGGAGGGTCGAACGCCTACAGCCAACTGTTTCCTATCCCGTGGGCTAGGCAGCACTGTCCCACCACCACTGTCCCCTGTGGAGCCTGCATCCACCACATTAACCCAGTGCGCAGTGTTGGACACGTAACGGCCCTGGCCATGACGACTGGACCATGCATCTGTTGTGAGGTGCACTTTTCCACTCACTGACTGCTTGAGTGCATGGACAATGCGGTCTTTCACATGATGGTGGAGGGCTGGGATGGCTTTGCGAGAGAAGAAGTGGCGACTGGGTAGGTCATAGCGTGGTACTGCATAGGCCATGAGTTCGCGGAAAGCTGCGCTTTCCACAAACTGATAGGGCATCATCTCTAACGAGATTAGATTGGCAATGTGGGCATTCAAACCCAGTGTACACGGATGAGAGACTGAGTACTTTCTTGACCTACTCATAGTCTCTGGGAGGGTGAGCTGGACTTGAGAGCTGCATATGGTGGAAGTAGCGGTGGACAGGGCGGACTGAGAGAGGGTTGATGATGGTGATGGAGTTGGTGTTCTTTCTGATGGCCTAGAATCAGTCTTTCGTTGATATAACAGTGGGATTCCCTGACTGCTTTGGCCTTGCAACGACACCTCAACATTTGCTGCTGTCCTAACCGGTGGGCTTACAGTGGGGGAAACAATGTAGCGCTGCTGACTACCTTCTTTGTGATCAGTTGCACATGTGGTACTTGAGGTTTGGTGTTGTGTCCACACTTGCAAGTGCATGCTGGTTAAATGTCTAAGCATGCAACTGGTATTCAAATTTTTCAGATTTTTCCCTCGGCTAAAGGTCTTTGCGCACTTCTTACAGATAACCTTGGCCTGATCATGAGGATTTTGTTCAAAAAAGAGCCACACTGCACTCTTCCTACTTTGGAAGACATTTTGCGGCCTAGCATGCTGTGCTATTTTGACCGTCTGGACAAGCTGTCCAGCAACTCTTTTAATTTTTGGAACCTGTTTTTGCAGTGCTCCGGGCCTGCCAGATAACAGCTGTTGCGATGTCGATGTCTGCTGTGGATGCTCCTCCTCCTCATCTGAGCTATTGGATGCAGCACCCTCTTCCCCCAATGGATGCCAATCTGGGTCAACAACTGGGTCATCCATCACCTCCTCTTCAATGTCATGTGCACCTTCCTCTGTGCCACCGTGTATGGTGGTATAGTATGCGGGAAGGGGCACCTGAGTCTCATCAGGGTCAGAATCTGGCTCATTACACTGCGAGGACAATGTAGTGCTCTGACTGAATGTACCAGCAGAATCATCTATCAGTGGCTGTGCATCAGTGCACTCCATGTCAGATTCATCTTGGCCTGGGTAATTCACCATTTCACTTGATAACCCAGGCATGGTATGTGAAAACAGCTCCATGGAGTAATCAGTTGTATGGCCTGCGTCATCCTTCAATCTTGGTTGGGGTGAAGGACACAAGGAAAGGTGTGGTTCATGAACATGAGCCTCCAATGACGACTCAGTGCTTTTATTTTTTACAACTTCAGAAGAGGAGGCGATAGAGCTGGAGGCTGAGTCAGCAATGTAAGCCAAAACTTTTTCCTGAAGCTCTGGCTTTAAAAGCGGTTTGCCAACTCCTAGAAAACTAAGCCTTCGAGGCCTTGTGGAGCCAGACGATGATGCAGGATCAACACCTCCTGCATTTGGTCTTATTTTGCTTTTGCCACTACCATCAGATCCACCACCAACACCATCATTACCAGCTGCCAACCTCCGCCCAATTCCACGGCCTCTTCCACCAGCCTTCCTCATTTTTGGTAAAAATGTACACAAAATCCCACAAACTATATAGTAATGTAAAACAAGGTACAAGGTGTATATAGGACAGGGGAGATTTAGAATTTCTGAACACACTTGTGGACACTGTTGCGTGAGGCCCAGTTAATATCACACCGCTATGTCACAGGCTCAATGTCGTAGGTGTGAAAAATGTCACTATAGGACAGGGGAGATGTAGAATTTCTGAACACACTTGTGGACACTGTTGGATTGTGTGAGGCCCAGTTAATATCACACCGCTATGTCACAGGCTCAATGTCGCAGGTGTGAAAAATGTCACTATAGGACAGGGGAGATGTAGAATTTCTGAACACACTTGTGGACACTGTTGGATTGTGTGAGGCCCAGTTAATATCACACCGCTATGTCACAGGCAGAAATTGGCTAGTGTATGACAAACTACAAGGTGTATATAGAATTGGGCAGAATAGGAATCTCCCTAGAGTGTAGGTCTGTAAGAACGGAACATGTCCTCGACTTATTCTTACAGAGTGACACACAGATAGCTTCGCTGTGGCCGTGATAACAGCCATTACACGGTACTGAGAGAGGAGCGTGCACGTACACCGCTGTCCGGTGTCCGTAAAATTGTCAAGGTCTGTGTTTTTTAAGTATACGGACTGACACACGCTGTCTCTCTATAGTTTTGAATGTGATCAAACAGCAAATATACTTAACTTTTTGAAAAGCAGACAAAACTAGAAGGTGTAGGTCTGTAACAACGGAACATGTCCTCGACTTATTCTTACAGAGTGACACACAGATAGCTTCGCTGTGGCCGTGATAAGTAACAGCCGTTACACGGTACTGAGAGAGGAGCGTGCACGTACACCGCTGTCCGGTGTCCGTAAAATTGACAAGCTCCATGTTTTTTAAGTATACGGACTGACACACGCTGTCTCTCTATAGTTTTGAATGTGATCAAACAGCAAATATACTTAACTGTTTGAAAAGCAGACAAAACTAGAAGGTGTAGGTCTGTAAGAACGGAACATGTCCTCGACTTATTCTTACAGAGTGACACACAGATAGCTTCACTGTGGCCGTGATAACAGCCGTTACACGGTACTGTGTGACGAGCGTACACCGCAGTATGGTGTGAAAAAATGCACGCTCAGTACCTCACCAGGACAAAAAAAAAAATTTGGATTGCTTTTAAAAAAGCAGCTTGCAGAGCAGTGGGAAAACAGCAATGCAGCTATCAGGAGGCCTTATAAGGCAGCCTAACAACCAACACAGCTGATCCAGCAAAATATAGCCTCCACTGCACACACAGTGACTGGTGTGTTGTACAGGCAAAATCGCTAGCAGCAGAAGCAGTTTTTGGTGTCTTCTTCCCTGCCTAACGCTCTCCCTACAGAATCAGCAGCAGCAGCTCTCCCTATTCTGAGATCAGCATGAGTAACATGGCGGTCGGCGTGCACGCCCTTTTATACCCCCTGTGATGCCCCCAAAAGCAAGCCAATCACTTGCATGCCCTTCTCAAAGATGGTGGTGACCCCTGCCTATGTCATCACATTGCCCACAGTGTCCGTGGATCCTGATTGGCTGAAAAAGGGCGTAAAACAAACTTTTGAAACGCGACTTTGGCGCTAAAGTCGCCGAGCTCATGGCCGACCTCACCCTAGGGTCGGGTTTCGTTTCATGAAACCCGACTTTACCAAAAGTCGGCGACTTTTGAAATTTTTTGACCCGTTTCGCTCAACTCTAGTGTCAGATAAATGATCATTCAGCTATCTGATCTGTATGGGGGCTTTGGTTACACCTACAGAAAAGTTTTTTTTCCATACAAGATTTTGATACCGAATAGGTCATAATATATAGAAATCTATGCCCAAGGATGTTGCCATTCTACTTTAGTTGTACACCTTATAGAAGGCTGTTTAGTCTTCCTCACTATCAACACTAAAGAATAATAGATAATGGTGGGAGAAGTTCATGGTGTTGTCTAAGGTTTCCAATCAGGCTATGTTACTATGACGTGTTACATTGTTACTTAATTTAGTCCACTGCTTGTGGACTATTTTAAGATGTAAGTTTGTTACTTTTTGTATAGGTATGGGTAGGCCTGTAATCCCTCAGTTTATGCATTGCAATGTTTAATGCCATTAAGAACAGTTACACAAGGCTATATATAGAGCCTTCTTTGTGTTATAGCAATGTAAAGACTGAGATTGCTGCAGTTTAAATGAAGTCCCTGCCTAGAGATGATAAATGTCTTTCTCTTCTATCTGGTGAAGCGTGTTATAATTATAAATGTGATACAATGCTTGTGAGATCTGGGAATTCTTTTTTTACAGTGCATTCTCAATCCACAAGTTCTCAATCTTGTGGATAAGTCATAAATGTATGAGAATGGAATACCGTGGGCAGCGGATTACTCACGATACTCTCCAAGCATGTGACAACAAAGCTTCTTTATTCAGGAACAAGCAGGAACAATAAATGATAAGCTTAACAGATCAGGAATAAATCATTTCTGTGTCTCTATCCGTGCATCATCTACAGCAGGCTGCTTCTCTCATACACAGACACAGGAAAACAGGAAATGCAGTCAAATGCTATCCCTGTGTGAGCCTCTGGGAGGTTTTTTTTTGTTCTAACTTTATAAGCAGCATACAAATCTAGCAACTAAACACTCATAGACAGGAATGGAGTTGTTGCACCAAGCATATTCCAACAAGCTCACTCAACAACTACTTATTCTGTTAGTCTCTATTGCGGTTCTGAAGTCCACAAACTTGGCTCTTGATAATGGCTTTGTCATACCATCGGCTATCATCTTGTCAGACTTGCAATAAGCAAACTCGAGCACACCACGTTCCACTAAGTCACGTAAGTGGTGATGTTTTACATCACTGTGCTTAGGTCTTGCACTAATCTTTACCATACTTTTGTGAGTACCCTTTTGAGACCAATCTTGCCTTAAACTGGTGAACTTTACCTTCTGAGTCATATTTGTTTTTGAAGACCCACTTACACCCGATAACTCTTTTTCCTTGTGATAGCTCAGTAAGCTCTCATGTCTGGAGTTGGTGAAGGAACCCCATCTCTTCATTTGCAGCATTTATCCACTTCTGCTTCTCGAGGACAGGCAGCTTTTGCATCTCTTGCCATGACTGTGGCTCTGGTTCAGAAAGTGTTCTGACCATGTAAGAAAGGCGTCTAGCTGGGATACCTTTGCTTCGCCTTTATGATCTCCTGATTGGAGGTTGACTTGGTTCTTCTGTGTCTTCCTTGGTGGCTTCAGAGCTTATCCACACTTCAGTGTTTTCCTTTTTCAGCATCTGGGTTTGGTGATAGAGATTCTTGTTCTTGTTTCTTAGGTTGAATAACTGGTGTAACTTCATGGAATTTGAGCGATACAGAGTTTTCATCAATCACTACATCTCTGCTGATTGTTACTGTGTTGGTTACTGGGTGCAGGATTCTGTATCCCTTTTGAGTTTCGCTATAGCCCACCAGGACTCCTTGCTTCTGCGTGCGATTCCCACTTGGAACGTTTTTCTTTTGGGAACATACGGTAGATAAACGTTTTGCTTCCAAATATCCCGAGGTGCTTCAGGTTAGGCTTCTTGCAGTTCCATACCTCATATGCAGTTTTATTTGTGGCTTTACCTGGCACTCTGATTTGAAGATAGCAAGCTGTCATGATGCCTTCTCCCCAATACGTTTTAGGTAGATTCACATCAAACAACATACAGTATTTCTTCCACTTTCACAGAGAGTATCATATTTTCTCTCTACAATGCCATTTTGTTCTGGGTTGTATGGAATGGTAGTCTGGAACATGATTCCATTTTTTTTTTCAAAATGGTTTGCACCTTACCACTTGTATATTTGGTTCCATTATCTGCACGCAGGGCTTTTGGCATTCTTCCAAATTTGTTAAACACTACAGCAAGATATTCTTCAAGTTTCTGTGCAACTTCATCCTTAGGCTATGTGCACACGTAGTTTTTTGGGTGTGCAGATTTTGTAGACAAAAGTCCTGCGGTTTATCTGCGGTTTTACACCTCATAATGGATGAGGTGTAAAACTGCAGCGTTTCGGCACCAAACAATTGACATGCTGCGGATTGTAAACCGCAGCAAAACCGCACGGAAAAAACCGCAGCATGTGCACAGCTTTTTTTTATTTCCATAGGAAAAAAGGTACTGTACAACGCAGCAGAATCCGCACCGTGTGCACATACTCTTACTGTGAAGCAGGTAGGCGACTGTATATCTGAAGTAGTCATCAATAAATGTGAGAAAATATCTCTTCTTGCTAGGAGTTTGAACACTAATTGGACTGCATACATCTGTATGTATCAGATCCAGTGGCTGTGCAGATCTAGTGGTGCTTATTTTAGGAAAGGATTTTCTGGACAGTTTCCCTTTAAGACAGCTAGTGCACTTCATCATTTGACTTCATTGGTTGATTGACTCCAGCTTTAGAACATCCTTAGGCTGAGTGCAGACATACTTTTTGGCCCTGTGGATTTTTCTGCGCAGAATGGAAGAAATCCGCAGGTCAAATGACCGGCATTTTTCCTGCGGATTTCTTCCATTTTTCATGCGGTTTTCATGCGGTTTTTGTGCGGTTTTCCCCCTGGTGACAGGGGAGATGGAAAACCGCACAAAAGAAGTAACATGCTGCGGATTTTGTACCGCGGGAAAACCGCGCGGAAAAATCCACAGCGTCTGCACAGCGTTTTTTTTTACATTGATTTTAAGGCTACTGTACATCACAATGCAGAAATGCAACGTTTCTGTGCAGTAAAATCCGCTGCGGAGCCGCTGCAAATCTGCATCGTGTGCACACAGCCTTAGACTGCTAACAGAAACCTGCACCATTTAATATGACGGAGACATGCTTCCAATCAGTGCAGGGAAACGTGACATCAGATGCTGCAATCTTCTGGCCCCTTTCTGTTGTGGTAAACCCGTGACAGATGATCTTTTATGCTGCACAAAAGATATTTTTTGATCAGGAGCCCGTTTACACTGTAAGATAATTGTGAAACAATTGTTTTTAACCACGCTCGCTCATGGTCTAAATGCCCCTTTAGCTAGCTAGGCCAGCTTTTAAATGGCTAATTAATTGGCCATTCTCTTGTGTCTAATACCTTATGTTATTAGTAAATATGGCAATTTAAAAAAAAAAAAAATCAATGCCTCCTTTTATAGGCCCTTTTGTATGTAGTGAGGCGCACACACCTATTCCATTTGTCACAAATCAATAATGCATCTAATTTGCTTTGCATCAATAAGAAGGGGCAACTTTTTCCTGTGGACCACCATTTTTTTTTAAATAAGCTTCTACACTTCATCATGAATATGTATGAATGTCCTTCGTATATCTCTCATATAATGCAATCTGTGTTTTGTCACTCGTGCTTTCGCCTGTTTCATATCGTTCATGTTTAATTAGTGTTTAAACTGCTTCCTACAATTTCATTTATGTCGTGCGGAAATCATTCAGTTCTGTAATTGCTTTATTCTGCAAAGCTCTTAGACTTCATTTTATATATGAACGCTTCGATCTTTGCACTTGAACACTCCTAATAATTCTATCAGTGTTCATTTCCTAGCATTTTAGAACATTTACATGATGTAGGATATTTTACATATAATGTTAAATTACTGCATGTAAAAAGCGTTTTTCAAAGTAAATTGGATTTAGATCACGTGCGTTTGTTATTTTTCAATTCTTCAAAACAAAAAATGTGTTATATTATTTTACCTATAATTTAGACATATTAGTGTATATATGTATAAACAGCCGTAGGGGGTACATAGGTCCCATAGAATTTAATAGTTCAGTGATCAAGCATATATACCACCACTTTGGGAACTTTGGGTCCAGTATCATTGTGATCAGCAGGTGTCAGCAGTTGGACCTCTGGTGGTGATGCATTTATCTATCATGTGGCTAGTGAATATTGCTGATGGGATAACCCCTTTAACTAAAGAACCAGCCCAGAATGTACAAGATAAGATGTAATTTGTAGACCAGAAGGAAAATTCCCCAAACATGTAATTTTTAAAGTCATCTTTGCTTGTGGCTGCATTTTCATTATTTTCCCTTAACCCCTTTTCCCCTCCAAGGGTGGTTTGCATGTTAATGACCAGGCCAAATTTTACAATTCTGACCACTGTCCCTTTATGAGACAACAACTCTGGAACGCTTCCATGGATCCCGGTGATTCTGACATTTTTTTCTTATGACATATTGTGCTTCATGTTAGTGGTAAAATTTCTTTGATATGACTTGCGTTTAATTGTGAAAAGAACGGAAATTTGGCAAAAATCTTGAAAATTTCGCAATTTTCCAACATTGAATTTTCATGCCCATAAAACAGAGAAATATGTCACACAAAATAGTTAATAAATAACATTTCACATATGTCTACTTTACATCAGCACAATTTTGGAACCAAAATTTTTTTTAGTTCGGAAGTTATAAGGGTTAAAAATTGACCAGCGATTTCTCATTTTTATAACACCATATCACATTTTAAGCCACTTTGAGGGGTCTATATGATAGAAAATACCCAAAAGTGACACCATTCTAAAAACTGCACACCTAAATTTGCACAAAACCACATTTCATAAGTTTATTAACCCTTCAGGTGCTTCCCAGGAGTTTTTGGAATGTTTAGAAAAAGATGAATATTTAACTTTTTTTCACACAAAAAATAATTCAGATCCAATTTGTTTTATTTTACCAAGGGTAACAGGAGAAATTGGACCCCAAAAGATATTGTACAATTTGTCCCGAGTACGCTGATACCACATATATGCAGGTAAACCACTGTTTGGGTGCACGGCAGAGCTTGGAAGGGAAGAAGCGCCATTTGACTTTTCAATGCAAAATTGGCTGGAATTGAGATCGGACGCTATGTCACATTTGGAGAGTCCCTGATGTGCCTAAACAGTGGAAACTCCCCACAAGTGACACCATTTTGTAAAGTAGACCCCCTACTGAACTTATCTAGATGTGTGGTGAGCACTTTGAACCCCCAAGTGCTTCACAGAAGTTTATAAAGTAGAGCCATAAAAATAAAAAATCTTATTTTTTTTAACAAAAATGATCTTTTCGCCCCCAATATTTGTTTTCCCCAAGAGTAACAGGGGAAATTGGACCCCAAAAGTTGTTGTGCAATTTGTCCTGAGTATGCTGATACCCCAAATGTGGGGGTAAACCACTGTTTGGGCGCATGGCAGAGCTTGGAAGGGAAGGAGCACCGTTTGACTTTTTCAATGCAGAATTGGCTGGAATTGAGAACAGACATTTGTCATGTTTGAAGAGCCCCTGATTTGCCTAAACAGTGGAAACCCCCCCAATTCTAACTCCAACCCTAACCCCAACACACCCCTAACCCTAATCCCAACTCTAATCTTAACTTTAGCCCCAGACCTAACGCTAACTTTAGCCCCAACCCTAACCAAAACTTTAGCCCCAACCCTAACTTTAGCACCAACTCTAACCCAAACCCTAATGGGAAAATAGAAATAAATACATTTTTTATTTCATTATTTTTCCCTAACTAAGGGGGTGATAAAGGGGGGGTTGATTTACTATTTATAGCAGGTTTTTATGTTTGGCAGCTTTCCACACTAAAAGATGCTTTTTATTGCAAAAAAAATAGTTTTTGCATCACTACATTTTGAAAGCTATAATTTTTCCATATTTTGGCCCACACAGAGTCATGTGAGGTCTTGTTTTTTGGGGGACGAGTTGACGTTTTTATTGGTATCATTTTCAGGCACATGACATTTTTTGATCACTTTTTATTCCGATTTTTGGAATGCAGAATGAATAGAAACCAGCAATTCATGAATTTCTTTTGGGGGGGGTGTTTATACCGTTCCGCGTGTAGTAAAATTGATAAAGCAGTTTTATTCTTCAGGTCAGTATGATGACAGTGATACCTCATTTATATCTTTTTTATGTTTTGGCGCTTTTATACAATAAAAACTATTTTATAGAAAAAATAATTATTTTTGCATCGCTTTATTCTGAGAGTTATAACTTTTTTATTTTTACGGTTATGGAGCTATATGGCAGCTTGTCTTTTGCAGGACAAGATGACATTTTCAGCGGACCCACATTTATTTATATCCGTCTTTTTGATCGCGTGTTATTCCACTTTTTGTTCGCCGGTATGATGATAAAACATTGTTTTTTGCCTTTTTTTTAGTAGTGTTCACTAAAGGGGTTAACTGGTGGGACAGTTATATAGGTCGGGCCTGCTTGATACCGCACACAACATCATAGTCACCAACTCACAAGTAACATAGCTGCCCTGTGACACAGCTCTGCCCGTGGAGAGCTACACCATCTCTGCTGCTGTACCACCATTCCAGAGGATTTGCATTGCAGCGTCAGCTACCCTTGCCAAATACCTCAGGTGGTGTCACGATTCCTTTTTTCCCTACCATTTTTCCCACCATCTTTCTCCCCATTGAACTTCCATCTTTACTGGACGCCCAGGGCCACGGACCAGGTCGCTGCCACCATGACACATCCCCTTTAAAGAACCTGACCGTCCCGTCCCAAGTAAACTAAGGCCCTGTGGGGGCATCACGACCAGGATCATCGAGCTTGGCAAACCTGGGTACTTGGAGCTCAGCAAAGCTGGGTACCTAGAGCCTGGCAAACCTGGGTACTGTGTGCCAGAGACTGTAACCTACTTTATGCCAGAGACTGTAACATACTGAGTGCCAGAAGCTTTAATGTATAGTGTGCCAGAAGTTTAATTATTCAGTGTAATAGGGATTTATTGCATTGCTAGAGAGTTAATTGTGTTAAGTGATAAAAATTTGCTAGGCTGTTAAAACATCGCCATAACTGCATCAGAGCTATTAAATCCTCACCATAACCGCGTTATTGTTTGCTGCATCACAGGAGGTGAGCATTTGTGCAGGTGCTGTGTCACAGACTGTGCGTGCTAGCTAAAGGAGAAACCGCCATAACCTAGTGACTGGGTGAGCATGCGCTGTGAAGAGAGACAGCGGTGGTGGGCGGGGCCAGAGAGAGTGAGCAGAAAAGGATGCCTGCCCACTGCCTACGTGATCCAGTGATGCGGAGGTGTCCATCAGCAGGGACGGTCCACCCCTGGCATAGCAGTGATGAGTATGGGGAAGAGAGGAAGTCCCGCCCTTGGAAGTCAGCGGGGAAGGGCTGGCAGGAGACCGGAAAAACGCCAGATAAAATAGCAAACAAGGCGGCGAAGTACCCAGAGGGAGGCTATGGTCTGGATCTGGAGCATAGGAGAGACTGTGTGGGGGAGCTGAGTCGCCAGCTCCTAGACCAGTCTCTCACAGCGGCTGATGCCGACCCGGTTACTGCGGCTGTTACTGATCTGGCCCTGGATCCGGATGACACAATGGTAGGGCCATTTCCTGTCCCCGCAGCCCCTAAACCTGGTTGGGCGCATTATAATGTTGCATGGGAAGGGGGGCCACAGAAGTGGGGGAGCAGCAGTGTTGCATGCTGCAGCCTATCAGCTCCTCCCCAGCAGCGAAGGGGGAAAAAGTGGCATTTTGTTGGAAAAACCTGGGGACCGATTTAATTGGGCTCCCAGGAGAAGAGCGTTTGGGAGGGTCCCAGGTAGAAGACCTTAACTGGGACCAATATCAGCAACAGATAGCCCTTATGTGGGGAAAATAAAGATGAGGAGTGCAAGGCTCAGTACAGGGCTTTGAATGAGCGAAATCTGTGTGTTAAGAAACAGGCCCGCAAGGCAAGGAAAACAGACCCGGGGCCACAGAAACGGGGCACTGTAGTGGTTTTCTGGCTCGACAGGGGCTGGGGTTTTATCAAGGACCCCGACTTGTTGGTGGAGGTGACACCCGGATAGGGATCTGTATCCAGGGGACTGTGTTACCTACACCCGTCATTGGGGTGATAAAGGCTCACTACCCCTGGCTCAGAAGACACCAGCAGGGAACCACAGCCAGTGTCAATGTCAACCTCACCTGAGACCAAAACCAACACCATGCCAATCGCAGTACGGTCCCAGGCAACTCAAACACCTATAGCAGGACATAATTTAGCGGTGCATGACTGCGTAGGACATGAAAACTTTGTATCACCAGGAGTGGCCTTCATATACGAACCATCCAGCCAGGAAGTGTCAGGTACCCAGGAGGTACCCTGGAAGGAAAGAGTAAAAGTTTTGTTGAAACAACTGTATATAGTATACAAGGTTACCTGGTTGGGTCTTAGCCAATACTGAAGTTTTATAAAGACTATGAGGTCATGGACAATGAATAATCTGAACTTTTAGTGTAAATAGTTAGTACTTCTTAACGTGCTGCTTATTGGTTTTACATCAAGCCGTAGAAAGTGCCTTAATAGACCACAGAGCAAAAACCCGTTGGCGTGGCCGAAGACATGGTCCAATGTAGAGACCAACAATGCCTTGTAGCCTGCTCAAGGCCTACGTTGGAGGTTTGAAATGGGTCCCCCATATAACACCAAAAAGGAAATAAATACCTCGGCTAAGGATGAACTGAACTTTTTGGCCTTTGATTAAAAATGTTTTTGACATTGTAACGCAAATGATGTATATGCAGATGTATATATTTAATATCCTTATTTATTCCTCCTATAGATATTTATATTTGATATATAGTAATATATTTGTTATAAGGTATATCTATTTATTAAAAAAGTAGCCATTTGTAGCGTTAAAGAAAAAAGTGCCTTCCATAAAGGGAAGATGAGTTGTTATACGCGTTGTAATGCATTACTCAAAAATCTTTTGTATATTTCTTTAACATCTGTTTTTACTCTGTTCCAGCCCATGGACATGCTGTGTTTAATGGGGGGAATGTGGCACCCCTGAGGGTCCAGTCGCCACAGAGGTACTGCACCTCATCCAGAGGTGCGGTAACCCACCCTCGGGTAAGGAAGGGAGCACCACCTGGGACTTCAACACCTGCACCCAACACACACCAAGCAGGCCAGGAAAGGGTGTTGGGAAGTGGGCAGAGTCGTAGGGTAAGTGAGGAAAGGTAGATAGGGGAGGAGCTAAGGAGATGGTGTGAGGAATGTAGCCAATCAGAAAGTGATTGGGAGGAGTTAGTGGAGAGATAGAGAGAAGATTCCAGAAAGTGTCAGTTGGTGACAGGACAGCGAAGGAGCAAGACGGAAGTAGGAGGAGTCAGAGCCAGAGTGGAGGAAGAAGAGCTGAAGGAGTACAGAAGGGGTCCTTGGGGCATGGGAAGTGCGGCAGCCACCCATGGGGCCCGCTCCAGTTTGGAAGGACCAGGTCGCGGTTGGGGTACCATTCCCTGAGCCCAGTGGAGAAAACACCCGACTCAGCTGTCAAGCCGGAGGTTGAGGGAACTGTAGGTGCCTCAGATGCATCTACATCAACTCCCTGAAAAGGCAATCAGATAAAAGGATCCTGGGGCCTGACCCACATTGCCCGGTGAGGTCTAAGGCTGCTGGCTTGGGGACACTGTTGTGAAGGTGCTAGGCAGATAGAAAGTAAAGACCACCACAGGGAGACGACCAGGAAGGGGGGAGCACAAAAGGAAGTCCTGGAGATGTGTTCCCGAAACTACCTGGGAGTTGGCTGGACCCCCTTACCCAGAGGACACAGTGCTAAGCGGGACACCTGGGTGCATGGGTTAAGCGTGAGTAAAAACTTGTGTCTTTTGCGTCCCACCTGCTTGACACCACACACACCATCATAGTCACCAACTCACAAGTAACATCATAGCTGCCCTGGGACACAACTCTGCCCGTGGAGAGCTACACCATCTCTGCTGCCGCACCAACGTTCCAGAGGATCTGCATTGCAGCGTCAGCTACCCTTGCCGAATACCATGGGTAGCCTCACGATTCCCTTTTTCCCTCCTGGGTTCGAATGCCTCCAAGGACAACATTTGCAAGGAGTTTATATGTTCTCCCCCTGTTTGCGTGGGTTTCCTCCAGGTACTCCGGTTTCCTCCCACACTCCAAAGACATACTGATAGGGAATTTAGATTGTGAGCCCCATCAGGGACAGTGATAAAAATGTGTGCAAACTGTAAAGCGCTGCGGAATATGTTAGCGCTATATAAAAATAAAGATTATTATTATTGCTATTTTTCCCCATCATCTCCCCATTGAACTTCCATCTTTACTGGACGCCCAGGGCCACGAACTGGGTCGCTGCCACCATGACACATCCCCTTTAAAGAACCTGACCGGCCCGATACCTAGTAACCTAAGGCCCTGTGGGGGCGCTCCACTCTACTTGCATTTATCCTGCTACTGTAGCTAACCTGAACGTCAATCCTTTATAAGTGACTGGTTCAGAATGCATTGGACTGATTCCAAGGGCTTGGTTCACATGGGATATAGAGAATTACCAGAAAAACTGTATTGAAATTTGTTTTTAAAGTGTTCGTAGATTTTTTCCCCTGATGTCACTGTAGATCTCACAGTTTCAAAGTTAGGCATGCATCAGAATCTGTCACCTTTCCTTATCAGAATCGCACCAAAAAGCCCTAAAATCGATGCATATTTTGAAAATCTCAACTCATTTGCCCTTATGTTAGCAGGTAAGTCCCCTAAAGTGAGTGGATGAAACACCCAGCGGAAAGTCAAGATTTCTGCAACAAATTAACCAGCGGATTCATGAATGGACTAAATTCAGCATAATTTAACATTCCTTCTCCCATCCATGAGCGGGAAAATTCGATACCGATAACAATCACTGTATACTATCTCGAAGGTGGGCCATCACATTACTGCGCAATAGTGGACCCGATACAAATCAGAACTTCGCACCATACTCTCGAATGTCACTACAACAATGGAAAATCATGCTTCCTAAACCTTGGCACAAACAAAAACAAGAAAATTAAATCTTAAACTGATTTATGATTCATGCCACGTCTGCACTTCTATGACTTTACTGTGCGTTCTGTAGTACGCGTTGCATCCTGTTTTCTTTGTTTCTACATTGCACATTACTGATTCTGGGCATCCACTTCAGTTTACAGACACCGTATAAAACAGACAGCAAAACAATCTGCCTGCAGGAGATGTTCATTGTCTGAAAAATAAGAATATCACATAAGTGTGGCAAACATCACGGATGGGAATTATGCAATATAAGGCAATCTTCTCTGCTGGGCATAACAATCTGCGAAGCCTTTATGCTTGTTATCCATGCAGGGAAGTAGAAAACATCATTTTCAAAGTTATTCCTACAAATACAATCAGACAATGGTTAGTTGTTGAAGCTGTGTAATAAAAGCAAAAAAAATAAACATATACATTTTCTCATCATCACACATTTGGTATATTTTAAGTGAGTCGTGTTAAAAAGAATCTAGGATGATGTCAGCATATACAGTGGGTACGGAAAGTATTCAGAACCCTTTAAATTTTTCACATGGCTTTACCATGTTATTAGCCAGAGGTTAGTTCACACTAGGCAGTTAGTATAGGGACCCGGTCAATGAGATCACCTTGACGTTGGTGAATGGGCTCACATCTTTTGGCCAAATTTTGTGCTAAGTATCTCATTTGTTTTTCTAGATTACAAAAGCCATTATGCTATTCGTATTTCACATATTTCATATTTGATATGCCTTAATGCAATTGAGTGCAACCATTTCCTTTTTGATATATAGCCCCATAGAATACCATTGGTCCGAGTGTGATCTGATGTTTTGTCTGGTCGAACTAGGACGGAAAACATGGTGATGTAAGCGAGCCCCAGTGATTTCACAAGCTCCTCTTCTCTCTGCCAGTATACTGGTTGGTGATCCATCTCTTCTTTTAATATGCTACAATGAGATCCATTAAAAAAACCTACAAGAAACAAAATAAACATAAACCCTACTATAACTAAATATGTAAAAAGCAAAAATGTGTTTAAATAACAAGGGTTCCTAGTAATACTGTTTAAGCCATCCCACCGTCGACAAGTGTAGGATGGGATGGTCCTTCACTGTCTAATATTAGGAACCTTACCATGTGTCAGAGTTGACCTCAATGTGTGAATAAGGGCAGAGAAAAGGACTGGGTATCGACCTGTGGACACCAGTCTGAGGAAGCCTTTAAATGTAATTACCAGCTCAGGATCCATTACGTTGCACCTCCCACAATTCCCCTCATAAACATGTGGTGTATTTTCAGGACCCTTCTATGCATCAGCACACACTACCTAAATATCCAATGTTACAACTTCTCATATAATTTCATACGTTTCCCCTTTCACTGATTTCCGACAAGGATTATGACACAGCGTGATTGGCAAGCATGAAGCAATCACAGTTTTCTCGCACATTTTATCATGTGATTTGCCTTGAAGTAAAAGTCAGGATTGATTTGAAGAGTCCGTGTGATGTGTGCGAGGGCACCCAAGCTGCAGACTGAAGACTGCAAGACGTGAATATTTTGTTCTGAATCCTGTTTCTCTTCCAGTACTAGCAAACATATTTCTGCCAAGTGATCGGGCAGAATTAAAGATTCATTTGATGTCACACCCAATTACTCAAGTGTATTTTAGTTTGTTGAATATTTTCATTTCATTATGTTACAATCTCTTGGTAACTATATGTCTTTATAAATGTATTTACATTATTTTCTAGGCATTACAGGAACATTTGCATGGTAGGCAGCATGCAGTGCTATTCTAGCTGCCAAAAAATCTGAAAAATTACTGCAGAACTCAATGCACCCCATCATAGGTCAGTGGAGGTCATTGAGTGCCAATGCTATTACATTTCTTCACAGATATTGTAGTATCGTCAACACAAGATGGGTTATATCAACTGCACGTCATGTGAAATATAATCAAATATACAGAATTTTCTCATTTTCAGTACCTATTTATATCAATGAAAATGTAAGTGACATTTTTATTTTTCTGCAGTAATAGTAGCTATTTAAATGTTTCTGAACCTATCTATTGCTTTCTAAACTTGTTCATAAAAATTTGTGCCAGTCATAGATGGACCATTAACTGTGTAAGCTACAGACGACCCATAACAGTGTGTGCCAGAATTGGATCCTTTCATACCAGCTTGTGCCTGTTGCAAATATCCTCCCTTCCCCCTGCCTTCACAATGGAGTGACCTACAAAGTGTCCAAAACAAGCTCTTAACCCCTTAACGACCAGAGGTATTTTTGATTTTGTATTTTCATTTTTGCCCCCTTTCTTCCCAGAGTCATAACTAGTTTTATTTTTGGTCAATATAGCCATGTGAGGGCTTGTTTTTTTGCGGGATAAGTTTCACTTTTGAACGACACCATTGAATTTAACATATCGTGTACTGGAAAATGGTTAAAAAAAATCCAAGTGCTGTGAAATTGCAAAAAAAGTGCAATCCCACAGTTGTTTTTTGTTTTGTTTTTTTTACCATGTTCATTAAATGCCAAAACTCACCTGCCATTATGATTCTCCAGGTCATTACAAGTTCATAGACAAACATGTCTAGTTTCTTTTTTTAAGTGATGAAAAAGAATTCCAATGTTTGTTAAAAAAAAATAATAAAAAATTGTGCCATTTTTGATTCCCATAGCGTCTCCATTTTTCGTGATCTTGGGTTGGGTGAAGTCTTATTTTTTGCATGCCGAGCTGGCATTTTTAATTATATCATTTTGGTGCAGATATGATCTTTCGAATGCCCGTTATTGCATTTTAATGCAATGTTGCAGCGACCAAAAAATGTAATTCTGGCGTTTTGACTTTTTTTTATCTTTACGCCATTTAGCAATAGGGTTAATTTTTATATTGATAGATCGGGGCGATTCTGAACGCGGCGTTACATATGTGTATGTTTGTTTCTTTATTGTTTTATTTTGAATGGGGCTGATTTTCACTTTTTAAAAATATTAAAAAAACAAAAATATAAAACTTTTTTAAAAATTTTTGCATGCTCCCGACTGTAAACTACAGTAGAATGAATGGGAGCAACCGGCGCACGCTCAGTAACGAGCAGTGACGTCACCACTCATCGTTGAGTCTGCACTCTGATTTTTATTGATTCTGCTCTCCTGCTTGCTGTTGCCAGAATTACAGCGGCGTTCAGCTCCAACCGCCGGGAACAGCGCTTACTGTAGCGCTTCGTCCCGATGGTAGTCCGTGTGGTCCTGATGTGGCACACGTGCCACACGGAGATACCACATATCCACACGGACACAGATAGCTCCGGTACCGTGTTTACCTGTAGGCCGGTGTCACACTAGCGAATAAATCAGACAAATGCAATGCGATAAAAAAAAATTGCATTGCATTCGTCCCAATATTATTCTATGGGGCAGCTCCCATCATCCGATTTTTTTTTTCGGAACGTTTCCTCGGACTGAGACAATCGCAGCATGCTGCGATTGTCACCGATTTTCGGATCGGGCTCGCCAATGCCAGTCTATGTGTGCGAGAAAAAATCGAATTACAAACGGACCAGATGTGTGACTTGCAATAAAATTGCACCTGGTGTCCTTTACACTAAGGCCGGCAATCCATTTAGCAATACAGTAAAATCACACTGACAGGTTAAATAAAGAAACGAAAGAATAGATGTAGACACATACAATACATATGAATACATATATATATATATATACACATGTCATAGAGACACATATATATATTTATAATTCATACAGTTCTTCATAGCAGAATAGCCGCTGAAACATTTGCCGGCTTTTGTAAAATCATTCCCCAACCCGACATGAAATGACACATGGTTTACATACAGTTAACCATTTCATTTCATGTTTTTTTATATGTCTATTACTAGTAATTAGATGAGGGATTGTGTGTAAAATTTTGGAGTTGTAGGTGTTAATTTAAGGGATTAATTTGTTGTAAAAAATTTCGGGGACTTACGCTGACGTCACTGAGGCTGCAGCGAGTCCCCGCAATTTCTTACAATTAATTAACCTCTTAAATTAACACCTACAACTCCAAAATTTTACACACAAACCCTCATCTAATTACTAGTGATAGACATATATAAAAAAAACCTGAAATGAAATGGTTAACTGTATGTAAACCATGTGTCATTTCATGTCAGGTTGGGGAATGATTTTACAAAAGCCGGCTATGAAGAACTGTATGAATTATAAATATATATATATATATATATATGTGTGTCTGTATGACATGTATGTATGTATATTTATATATATATGTATTCTATGTGTCTCTATCTATTATTTCCTTTGTGTTTGAAAACCTGTCATTGGGCTCCATTATATGTCCGTTTTGCAAGCCTGCGAGAAAATCTCGGCAGACGGATGTCAAACGGATGCTTTGATGCGATTAAAATCGCATCATCACAGGAAATTCGGACGACAGACAGATCACTGGTCAAGAAACCTTTGTGCGATTTCGAACCGTAAAAATCGGACCGATTTTTTATCGTTGTGTGTGACTCCAGCCGTACCGGAAATATCTGAACGTGTGAAACTTGCCTTATATGTATTTTGTGCACTTTATTTTTCAGGGTGCAGCCAAGCCCAGCATGTTGGGTCTTGTATGGATAGGTGGTGAGTGACTGTTTATTTAGTATTTTGCACCTGTGCTTTGCAATATCTTTGCTATATGGGCTGTCTGCATCCTGTAGTGCATTTGTTCAAAGACCTGGGCAAGTTGGCAGTGCTGCCCATTTTTCTGCTGTATTTTTGGATTTCACACCTCAAACTATTTACAGTATATGCATTTGTAGCTCTTCCAAACACAAGTCCAACAATACCTTTACATGACCAGTCCATTCCACCCTTACATAGAAATCGGGGTTTGAATTGATATGTAAATAAAGCTGAAGAGCTATTTGTATCTTCGAAGCCTCTGTCACTCCAGCTTTTTTCCCTGCTCAGTGCCGCCTCCCCCTTGTTGACTGACAGCCTCTATGCTGTGTGACTTCAGGCAAAGGAGTCATCAGTAAAGCAGGAGGAGGCAGCACTGGGCAGTGAATAGAGCTTGAGCGACAGAGGTTTCAGATCTACAAATAGTTCTTCAACCTCATTAACAAATTGATTCAAACACCGACTTCTCAGTAAAGAAAGAATAGACTGTCCATGTAAGGGTATTGTGTTGGACTTTTCTTTGAAATAGCTACATGTGCATACAAATAGTTTGTCTGTGTGCCCACGTAAGCATTTTTTTCACGTTTTTGAAGCTTTTGACCCAGTCAAAATGCTTCAAAAACGCATACAAGAAGTATCACATTCATTTTAAATGAATTCCGCACTTTTTGTGCACATTGATGCTTTTTTTGCTGCGAAAAACGCAGCATGCTCATTAATTTTGCAGAAAAGTCCGCATTTTTAACTATCTTCTATGAGTCAGAAGATGCGCGGAAAAGACGCATCAAAAACGCGTGGTTTTCCTGCAAAAAACGTGTGGAAAACGTGCAAAAACGCACATTTTCTGGGAAGGAGTCCGGTTTTGAAGCAGAAATTTTCTGCATACGTGGGCACATAGCCTAAGGGTTGTAATCCTTCTGACAAATTCCCTTCAAAAGTTACTGCCAGGGTAATGGGGGTGGGCAGACTGCATTGGAAGGTGATAGTGTTCTCTGTAGAGTCAGCAAGACACCAAAATATAAGAACAGTTCAACATGGCATTATTAACAATAGATTTATTTTCAATATGGCTGCAATACGTATCAACATACTTGAAACATGGCAGAATTTACAGTGTCTGCTAACATGCTCTTTGCTCATTAAACAGGCCCTTTGCTAATGACTCTAGACTAGAGATGAGCGACTTTGCATTTTTTCGGGTCGAGTCGGGTTTCATGAAACCCGACTTTCTCAAAAGTCGGGTCGAACGAAATCGGCCGATTATCGTGAAAATTCGAAGGCCAACTGAAACACGAAACCCAATGCAAGTCAATGGGGAAGAAAAGTCGGCAGTGAGTGGAGGACAGGAAACACACCTACAGTTCCCATTTTAATGCCAAAAACATCAATTCTTATTTCTTAAGCTTGTCAACCTTAGGCTACTTTCACACATCAGTTTTTTGCCGTCAGGCAGGATCCGGCTATTTTTAGAAAAAACGGATCCGGCATAAATTTTGGAGAACTGTAGAAACGGATCCGTTTTCTTTGCTGGATCCGTCTCTGTTCCTGGGGGCTGGCCAATTGGATCTGAGCATGCGCAGACTTAAAAAAAACCGGATCCGGTGGCTGGATCCGTCTTTTTCTGGATCCGGCGCATTCCGGCGCCCATAGACTTTCATTGTAGCAAAAAGCTGGAAGCGCCGGATCCGGCGCTTCCGGCTTTTTCGCCGGAGACAAAAAACGTTACAGTAGCCGTTTTTTCCAGACGCCGGAATGAGACAAGTTGCCGGATCCGGCAAAAAACGGATGAAACGCAATGCCATCCGGCACGATCCGGCGCTAATGCAAGTCAATGGGGAAAAACTGGATCCGGCATTGCATTTTGCCGGATCCGGTTTTACAAAAAAAAGCCGGATCGCGCCTGAAGGCAAAAAACTGATGTGTGAAAGAGGCCTTAATTTACTTTATAATAATAGTTAGGCATTGAAAACTGGGGGTTATTTGGCTAAAGTTGTGGGGGGATAGGGCTGGCTCCAGATTTTCGAGGGCCCAGGCCCAAAGAATGTCAATGGGCTCCTTTAACACATGCCACAATTCATGATCCTCTGATACGGCAGAGAAATAGCGGTATAGTAAAATGAAAAATACTTCACTTCTTACATCTCTTGACTGATATCCATTTTAAATTCTCCAATAGCTCCAAAAACGGACAGTATATTACTCCATACAGTATTATGGCCACCGCATAGTGCGCTATACAGAGTAATGAGGCCCATATATTTCTCCATACAGAATCATTGGTCCCATATAATGTTTGAAACAGTATATGATGAGCTCCACATAAAGCTACAGTATATGTTGGTCCCCATGGATGAAGCTCCACTGTGTAATGGGCCCAAATAATGCTTCATATATAATGAGCCCCATTTCTAATGCTCCAATTTATTATGGGCCCTGTAAATGCTGCACCAGTGTCTGATGTCCACCTTTGGAATGCTCCAGTGTATGGTGGGCCTCATATATAATTCTCCAGAGTATAGTGCTCCCCAAAAATAGCTGTCCCAACATTGAAAACAATTACCAAGTCTCCTCTCTAGGGAATCCCTGTAGTAGTCTGGACTCCTCCTCGTCCCCATCTTCTATCTCACTGCACTTGGACTGTTTAGGCAGAGGGCATACAGACATGATGTCATCGCGCTCTCTGACCAGAATGTCACTGTCAGGAAACGCGGAAGACGTCACGGCGGTGGAGCAGGGAGAGGTAAGTATTTCAAATTTGCAAGTGCTATGATCCTGAGCAAGCAGGGGGGGCCCACTTGTTGGCGACGGCACTGGCACAGGGCCCCTCATAGTACGTTGGTGTGTCTGACGGCGGGTGTGCACCCCCACCGTCAGAGACACTTGATTGTACTATGAGGGACCTTGTGTCAGTGCCATTGCCAAACAGTGTGCCCACCCACCTGTCCAGGGCAATGGCACTCGCACGGGTGCGTGCGCCAGGTGGTGACCCCGGCCCTGTGGGGGGAGGCAGCCCAGTTAGGGAGGTGGAAAAATTGGTATATGTGGATGTTGGACATTCAGCAGCTGCAAATGGAGTAATTGGAGAAGTCCGCGGAAGAGGAGGACAAAAGCAAGCCATTTTTCTGGCAACCTACGTGTCAGCAGGGGAGGGTGGGACAAAATCCTTTAATGAAGGTTAGATCATCAACATTTTGGGTCGACAGACGGGTCCTTTTTTCTGTCAGGATTGATCCAGCAGCACTGAAGACTCGTTCAGATAACACACTAGCAGCAGGGCAAGCGAGCTCCTTTAAGGCATATTGTGCCAATTCAGGCCAGGTGTCAAGTTTAAAGGCCCAATAGTCAAAGGGGAATGACCGGTGAGGGAGAACATCGATATGGGAGGAGAAGTAGTTTGTTACCATAGTTGACAACTGCTGTCTCCTGTCACTTTCGATCGATGCAGTATTACCAGTCGTGTGAGCGGTTCTTGAAAAATCAGTCCACAACATTGTCATGAAACCCCTGTGTCCAATGCCACTTCGGCTGTGTGCACGATGAACACCTCTTTCATGTTGCCCCCTACGGCTTGTTGGAAAAACATCACCGCCCTGTGTGCTGGGAATGCCTCAAACAAACGGTTTACCAGAGTTGCTTGTTTGTTAGCCAATATTAGCTCTAGGTTCTCCTGTGGCATGATGTTTTGGAATTTGCCTTTATAGCGTGGATCCAGGATGCTGGCCAACCAGTAGTCATCATCGTTCATCATTTTGGCAATGTGAGGGTCCCTTTTTAGGATCTGCAAGGCATAATCAGACATGTGGGCCAATGTTCCAGGTGTCAATGATGCACTGTCAGCGCTGGGTGGAGGAGCACTTACTGGCAAATCGACATCCCTCCAGTCACGCACAAACCCTGTACCTGACCTTGCCACGCCAACATTTTTTCTTGCCCCCTGATAAGCATCCTCCTCCCCAAAATAATCATCCCCATCATCCTCCTCCTCTTCCTCTTCTTCCTCCACCTCGTCCACAAGACTTCCCTGAGCAGACAATGGCTGACTGTCATCAAGGCTTCCCTCCTCCTCTTCCTCCTCGCCTGCAGATGCCTGCTGCTTAATGTGCGTCAAAGTTTGCGTGATAAGACGCATAAGTGGGATGCTCATGCTTATGATGGCGTTGTCTGCGCTTACCAGTCGTGTGCATTCCTCAAAACACTGAAGGACTTTACAGAGGTCTTTCAGCTTCGACCACTGCACACCAGACAACTCCATGCCTGCCTGCAAACTGCCTGCCCGTGTATCCTCCCACAAATGAATTACAGCCTGCCTCTGTTCGCACAGCCTCTGAACCATGTGCCGGGTGGAATTACACCTTGTTGCAAAGTCGATAATTAGGCGGTGCTTGGGAAGGTGGAGCAATCGCTGCAGCTTCTGCATACGAATGGAGTGTACGGGCGACCGGAGGATGTGAGAGCATAGTCTTCGCACCTTATGGAGCAGGGGTGTTAACTCCGGATAATTATTGAGGAAGCACTGCACCACCAGGTTCAAGGTGTGAGCCAGGCAAGGTATGTGCCTGAGTTTTGAAAGGGCTATGGCTGCCACAAAATTCCAGCCGTTATCACTAACGACCTTGCCTGCCTCAAGATGTATACTGCCCAGCCATGACTAATTTTGCTGCTGCAAGTAGTCAGCCAGTACCTCCGCAGTGTGTCTGTTGTCTCCCATACACATCATCTTCAACACAGCCTGCTAACACTTACCACTAGCTGTTCGATAGTGTGACACCTCGTGTGCAACACTGGCAGCTGTGGATGGAGTGTTCGTGCGTCTGCGCTCTGTGAGCGAGCTTTCACTTCTGGAGGAGGAGGAGGGTCGAACGCCTACAGCCAACTGTTTCCTATACCGTGGGCTAGGCAGCACTGTCCCACCGCCGCTGTCCCCTGTGGACCCAGCATCCACCACATTAACCCAGTGCGCAGTGATGGACATGTAACGGCCCTGGTCATGCCTACTGGACCATGCATCAGTTGTGCACCTTTCCACTCACTGATTGCTTGAGTGCATGGACAATGCGGTCTTTCACATGCACATGGAGGGCTGGGATGGCTTTTCGCGAAAAGGAGTGCCGACTTGGTAGGTCATAGCGTGGTACTGCGTAGGCCATGAGCTCGCGGAAAGCTTTGCTTTCAACCAACCGGTAGGGCATCATCTCTAATGAGATTAGTTTGGCAATGTGGGCGTTCAAAGCCAGTGTACGCGGATGAGAGGATGAGTACTTTCTTGTCCTACTCAGAGTCTCTGGTAGGGTGAGCTGGACTTGAGAGCTGCATATGGTGGAACTAGCGGTGGACATGGCGGACTGAGAGAGGGTTGGTGATGGTGATGGTGTTGGTGGTGTTGCTGATGACCTAGATTCAGTCTTTCGTAGCAATAACATTGTGATTCCATGACTGCTTTGCCCTTGCGACGACACCTCAACATTTGCTGATGGTGGTGTGCTAACCGGTGGGCTTACAGTGGGGGAAGCGATGTAGCGTTGCTGACTACCTTCATTCGGAGCAGGTGCACATGTGGTACGTGAGGTTTGGTAGTCCGTCCACGCTTGCAAGTGCATGCTGGTTAAATGTCTAAGCATGCAACTGGTATTCAAATTTCTCAGATTTTTCCCTCGGCTAAAGGTCTTTGCGCACTTCTTACAGATAACTTTTGCCTGATCATTAGGATTTTGTGCAAAAAAGTGCCACACTGCACTCTTCCTACTATGGAAGACATTTTGAGACCTTGCACACTGTGCTAATTTGACCGTCTGGTCAAGCTGTCCTGCAACTCTTTTGGTTTTTGTAACACGTTTTTGGACTGCTACGGTCCTGCCAGATAACAGCTGTTGCAATGTCGTTGCCTGCTGCGATCCTCCTCCTCTTCTGAGCTATTGGCAGCGGCACCTTCTTCCCCCAATGGATGCCATCTGGGTCAACAACTGGGTCATCCATCACCTCCTCTTCAATTTCATGTGCACCTTCCTCTGTGTCACTGTGTAAGCTGGTATAGAATGCGGGAAGGGGCACCTGAGTTTCATTAGGGTCTGATTCTGCCTCAGTACACTGCGAGGACAATGTAGTGCTCTGAGTGAATGTACCAGCAGAAAAGTCTAGCAGTGGCTGTGCATCAGTGCACTCCATCTCAGATTCATCTTGGACTGGGGAATTCACGATTTGACTTGCTAACCCAGGCATGGTATGTGAAAAGAGCTCCATGGAGTAATCGGTAGTGTGGCCTGCCACATCCTTCACTTTTGGTAGGGGTGAAGGACACAAGGAAAGGTGTTGTTCCTGACCAGGAGCCTCCAATGACGACTCAGTGCTTTTATTTTTTGAAACTTCAGAAGAGGAGGCGAGAGAGCTGGAGGCTGTGTCAGCAATGTAAGCCAAAACTTGTTCCTAAAGCTCCGGCTTTAAAAGTGGTTTACATACTCCCAGAAAAGAGAGCCTTCGAGGCCTTGTGGAGCCAGACGATGATGCAGGCTCAACACCTCCTGCCTTAGGTGCTATTGTGCTTTTGCCACTACCAACAGATGCAACACCACCACCATCGGGACCAGCTGGCAACCCCCGCCCACTTCCATGGCGTCTTCCACCATACTTGCTCATTTTTGTGAAAATGTACCCAAAATACCACCAGCTATATGGTACTGTAAAACAAGGTAGAAGGTGTATCTACTATTGGTGAGAATTTGAATCTCACTAGAGATTTGAGGACGCTGAACTATTGTCTCTGGCCCAGTAGAGATTACACCTCAATGTAACAGGCTGAAATTGGATGGTGAAGAGAAGGTGGAGGGTGTTATAGGATTGGTGAGATTTTGAATCTCACTTTAGATTTGAGGACGCAGAACTATTGTCTCTGGCCCAGTAGAGATTACACCTCAATGTAACAGGCTGAAATTGGAGGGTGAATGACAAGGTGGAGCGTGTCTATAGGATTGGTGAGAATTTGAATCTCACTATAGATTTGAGGACGCAGAACTATTGTCTCTGGCCCAGTAGTGATTACACCTCAATGTAACAGGCTGAAATTGGATGGTGTATGACAAGGTGGAGGGTGTCTATAGGATTGTTGAGATTTTGGATCTCACTAGAGATTTGAGGACGCTGACAATGATGCTCTCAGTCCAAGTATGGACGCAGGCAGCCTAATAAGCAGGACTGCTGCACACACAAAAGGGTGTAAAAATGAACCCTTGGTAACTGTGCAGAAAAGAGGAAGAAAAATATTTTTGCTTTTAAAAAAGCAGTTTACACAGCAGTGTGCAAACAGCAATGCAGCTATCAGGGAGCCTTATAAGGCAGCCTAATAACCAACAGAGCTGATGCACAAAAATATAGCCTCCCCTGTCACTGCACACAAAGTGTTGTGTTGTAAGTGGAAATCGTTAGCAGCAGAAGCAGTTTTTTAGTTCTTCTTCCCTGCCTAACGCTCTCCCTACAGAATCAGCAGCAGCTCTCCCTATGCTAAGATCGGCATAAGTAAGATGGCGGTCTGCGTTCACCCCCTTTTATAGCCCCTGTGATGCCACACAAAGCCAGCCAATCACTTGCATGCCCTTCTCAAAGATGGTGGTGACCGATGCCTATGTCATCGCGTTGCCCACAGTGTGCGTCCTCCATCATTGGCTGAAAAAGGGCGCTGGAAGCATCTTTTGAAACGCGACTTTGGCACTCTGGTCGCCGACCTCGTGGCCGACCTCACGCTATGGTTGGGTTTCGTTTCATGAAACCCGACTTCAGTGAAAGTCGGCGACTTTTGAATATGACCGACCCGTTTCGCTCAACTCTATTCACAGTTGTAGACATATTCTTTACATGAACTAATGCAAACCCTCAAGAAAACCAGTGAAATTCCAGGTTGTGAGGTAGCAAAACATGAAAAATGGAGGGGTCAATACTTACGCAAGTCACTGTAACTAGGAGAGTGCATCATTAGATTAATTTCCCAATGTAACCTATCTATGGTGTGTATTGGTGATTGCTGTTTTTTGGGGAATTTTACAAATAAAGAAGATTTTTATACTTTTTTCTTGACAGTTGTGGATCCTTGGCACAGGCTGGAGATGATCTGCCTATTCACTGGCCTTTATTCTTGTGCAACAAACTCACTCTCACACCCATGGTCGACATTCTCTCCACCTCTCCTTACAAATGGGCTCATCTTCCTCTGCTCAGGACTGCACACTGGGGCTACCATTCCTTGGACCTATATTGACCTGATTGATCCCTATCCATCACTGGAGTGCATAAATTTGAGAGTGCAGCCCATCCCCCACTTGACCTCATGTTATCTCCTGACCCGTCTCATCCCATGCACATTTTCTGTACTTTAAAACATTAAATGTGTCCACTCCATACATTCATCGGCCCTAATGGCAGGAACTTGAGACATTGGCAGTTATCCCATCACTCTGTCAGGAATGGCGATTGGAGCCCTCTAAAGCCCCCGTCACACACAGCGAGATCGCTAGCGAGACCGCTGCTGAGTCACAAGTTTTGTGTTGCAACTGCAATCTCACCAGCGATCTCGCTGTGTGTGACACGTATCAGCGACCGCCCCCCCCCCCCCCGCCGGGTATCGCTGATTGTTTACTAATGTCCAGGACATTTTTTGATCGTTGGTCGCCCGCTGGTCAGCACGCATTGCTGCTTGTGGCAGCAGGAGACCATCGATCAGAGAGCTCCCAGCGCTGTAAGCAGACACTGGGAGCTGGTATCCAAGGTAAATATCAGGTAAGTAAGCGTGCACGTCGCTTAGCTACCTGCTGTGTACCTTGGATACCAGCGTGCTCGCACTGGGAGCTGGTATCCAAGGTAAACAGTGGGTTTCTAAGCAGTGCGCGCGCTTGTTACCCACATTGTCGCTGGTCCTGATCGCTGGTGAGATCTGCCTGTTTGACATCTCACCAGCAATCATGTAGCGACACACCAGCTGACCAGGTCATATCTTTGTCGGGATCGCTGGTGCGTCGCTATGTGTAATGGGGGCTTAAGCCTAACGGAACCCATGGTATGCGCTTAATATTCAATGCCCCCCCAAGAGATGAATTAATCACTTTGCATAACCCAGGTTCATGGTCCAGGTCAGTGCTCACTGGCCGTGGATAGGAGCTGCGTGAAGTCCTTACCCTCCAAGAACCCAGGCTCGACTTATAATTAACCAGGCTGGAAAGATGTCATCTGTGCGCCACATGCTGAACTGACGAAATTATGCCAGGCTGATGAATAAAAAGCCAAGGAATCTTGAAGGTCAGGATATTTGCACATCTCCTGTAGTGTTGAGCGAGCACGCTCGGATAAGTTATTATCCGTGCACACTCGGGTGCTAATAGAGTATCTTTGGCGTGCTTGAATACTATGTTCAAGTTGCCGAGGCTGTTCAACAGCCACAACATATGCAGGCATTACCTGTTTGCTAGGCAATCTCTGCATGTGCTGCGGCTGTCGAACAGCCATGAATCATGGAGATGCGGTGACTCGAACACAGTAATCAAGCACGCCAAAGAAACTCTGTTAGTTCCCAAGAATACCTTATCTGAGCACGTTCGCTCAGCACTAATCTCCTGTCCACAGCCGAGAGCAGTGGCATGGACCATAGTTCAGGGTTGCACAAAGCGATCCTCTCTTCTCTAGCTGCATTCTCATACTTCCACATATACAGTTGTGGCCAAAAGTATTGACACCCCTGCAATGCTGTCAGATAATACTCAGTTTCTTCCTGAAAATGATTGCAAACACAAATTCTTTGGTATTATTATCTTCATTTAATTTGTCTTAAAAGAAAAAACACAAAAAGAATTGTCCTAAAGCCAAATTTGATATAATTCCACACCAAACATAAAAAAGAGGGTGGACAAAAGCATTGGCACTGTTCGAAAAATAATGTGATGCTTCTCTAATTTATGTAATTAACAGCACCTGTAACTTACCTGTGGCACCTAACAGGTGTTGGCAATAACTAAATCACACTTGCAGCCAGTTGACATGGATTAAAGTTGACTCAACCTCTGTCCTGTGTCCTTGTGTGTACCATAGAGAAAAGAAAGAAGACCAAAGAACTGTCTGAGGACTTGAGAAACCAAATTGTGAGGAAGCATGAGCAATCTCAAGGCTACAAGTCCATCTCCAAACACCTGAATGTTCCTGTGTCTACCGTGCGCAGTGTCATCAAGAAGTTTAAAGCCCATGGCACTGTGGCTAACCTCCCTAGATGTGGACAGAAAAGAAAAATTGACAAGAGATTTCAACATAATAACCACAATGTCCAAAACCTAATAAGAAGGGCACTTCACACAATTGTGTAACACAAATCCCATGAAAAAATACCATGGAACAAAGAAGAGATCCCAATAATGAAAAATCCTTTTATTCAATAATTATATTAAAATGACAAAAGCATAATGCCATATAGGGGACGCCATAAACACTCAAAAAATCATCAAGAGGAGGAAATAATAAATGACCCAGACTGGTTCACACATGTTCCAATCACATGACAACACATGTCAATTATTCAGATTTGTTTATATAAACGACCATAAGTAATGTCCAAAATAAATAATATACAAAAGATTGTTATTATTATCCCTCCCCAATAAGTGAGAAAAATCTCTCCGTGAACTCTAGGCATAAATACTGTAAGACTGTGTATAAATAACACAGTCACCATATAAGGCAATACCTAATCAAGAAAACGCCACAGTGCACGGAGAAAATAATGTATAATTACCTCAGTGGGAGAGTGTAAACCAGCGTCCCCTCACCCCGACGCGCGTTTCGCCGCCTGCTTCTTCCGGGGGCGTGTCCAGGGTGAGGGGCGGCAGAGTTTAAATAAGAGTAGAGATTAGGACGTGACCAATAAAAATGGTCGGCGCATAATGTTATGAAACACGCCTCATCACCAATCAGATGAAACGGCGCATGACGCCGCTGAACGCGCCCCTATGATGTGCTTCCTCCAGTGCTCAATGAACCGCAAGCTCAGGGCTATGCGTGTCAATATCAGAGCGTCGCAAGGAAGCGCCAGAGGCTGTGATAAGCAGCGCATGCGCACAATCTGAAGGTCAGATTACATACCGGGAATAACAAAAGGAAAATGAATCTAATGTTAGTGGCAAACCATATAATTTAAAGTGACTAGTGCTTAAGAACCCTATTAGAGGTGTATATAGAATATATTATTATATATAATCTAATGGATCGTGACTTTACATACAACATTATCACATTATAAAAAACGTCATGACATTCACAAGACACCAATAAAGTGCATTAGTGCTGTGTATACTACCTAATTGGGACACAAACCTTAATGTCCCCATAGCAAGTGACACTTGATATATAGTAACAAATATGATAAAAAATAATAATAAAAATGACATAGTGCCCACACATAGACAATACAGTACACATAACACAGAAACACATATCGTGGATAATATCAAGAATGCATATATGTTCAAATTATGCTGTTATGAAAACGACAGTGTTGGGCTTGAATCTTGATTGTAGAAACATCCACGACAGAATCTCTAAACCCGGATATCTAATAACGGACTCAATGATGAAATCAGACTACTCTTTAACTAGAAACAAGAAAAAACTGTTAAAATAATGATAAAACAAATGATAACCCCAAACCCATAAGAAAGATACCAGATTACAAAAAAGCAGCAAATCCCATATTTTCATTTAAACCCAATGGTGTAAGAGTGCTTAACCGGTAGATCCATTTACTTTCAAGTTGAGAAAGAATCCTAAAGACATCACCACCTCTAACACCTAAATCCACCTGGTCAATGGCTTTAATACACAAACCCTTAGGATTACACCCATGATACTTCTTGAAGTGCCTTGGAATGGTTTTTAAAGAAGTAAGATCCTCAATTTTCTGGGCCTTTTCTATGTCCAAGACATGCTCCCTTACACGAAACTTCAACTCCCTAGTGGTTAACCCAACATAAACCTTATTACAGGGGCACTCAGCATGGTATACCACCCCTTTAGAAGAACATTTAAGATGTTTCCATATTCCATACTGGCGTGACCCATCAAAATTGATAAATGTTTTGGATTTGACCAAATTCAAACAAGCCTTGCAAAGACCACAAGGGAAAAAACCTGGTGTCAATACTACCCTACCAGAGTTGGTCCCTTTTTCGTAATGGCTGTGAACCAGGAAGTCCTTGAAACTAGCCGATCTTCGTGCCACAAACTGTGGAACCATGGGTAAAACTTTTTTAAGGACCGGATCCGTCAGTAAAATCCTCCAATGTTGGTTAATAATACCTTGTAAGTTTTGCCACTGCGCATTAAACGTGGAAATGAATCTAATCACATTACTGTCCACCTCTTTCCTTTTCACATTATTGTACAGTAGCTCATTACGAGAAGTACGAACCGCTCTATTATAACCCCTCCGGATCATCCTACGACTGTAACCTCTATCTTCAAACCTCCTATTAAGCTCTAAACTTTGATTTTCAAATGATCCAAGATCAGAACAAATTTTCTTAACACGTAAAAACTGACCTATGGGAATTCCACAGACAGTACTGATAGGGTGAGATGAATCCGCTTGTAGATAAGAATTCACTGCTGTGGGTTTCCTAAAAACGTCCGTATGTATTATTCCATTTGAAGCATCTATCCAAATATCCAAAAACTCCAGACATCTGCCAGATTTAAACGTGAGTTTAACATTAATGTCATTGCTATTAAGTTCTTTCATGAATAATCCTAGATCCATTTCATTGCCTTCCCAAATGAAGAGCACATCATCGATGTATCTCATCCAATTATTAACTTTATCAATATCGCCAATTTTATCTCCCAGAAAAATCTCACGTTCCCACGCCCCTAAAAAAAGGTTAGCGTAGGAGGGGGCACAAGAGGCCCCCATTGCTGTACCTTGGCATTGGAGAAAGATCTTGTTATCAAAAGTAAACACATTGTGATTCAAGATGAATTCTAGTAGAATCAAGAGGAGGTCCACCATTGAATTTTTGACATTATTTGCTCGTAAAAACCAAGCTGTGGCTGCTACGCCATCACTGTGTTTAATTTAAGTATATAATGCCTCAACATCAGCAGTCACCAAAATCTGATTATCCTCCAATTGCATCTGGTCAATACGTTGCAATGCCTGGTTGGTGTCCCTGATGAAAGAAGGCAATGTGGAAACAATAGGCTTAAGAAAGTGGTCTATGACATCAGAAATAATCTCACATAAACCCCCATCCCAGCAACAATAGGTCGCCCTGGTGGGTCTAGTGCATTTTTGTGTACCTTGGGAATGAGGTAAAACGTGGCCAGTCTGGGTTGGAGATTCCGAATTCTGTCCAAAAATGTCTTGGTAATAAGGCCCTTGGAAAATGCCTTTTCCAAAATCATGACCAATTTCTGTTGGAAAAAAGAAGTTGGGTTATGCGTGAGTCTCTTGTAACATTCCTCGTCCTCAAGCAATTTATAGGCCTGTCTTTCGTACATTTTTTTAGGCCATATAACTAAATTGCCCCCTTTGTCCGCTTGCTTGAATAAAACATCCTCCCATCCCCGAAGTTCTTGAAGGGCATCTCTCTCAGCTCCAGACAAATTATCCTTATTTTTTTGATTGGAAGCCAACGTTTCAATATCCTTAGTAACCAGCCTGGTGAAAACCTCAACCGCCGGGCATAAACTCAAAGAGGGAAAATTCTTTGATTTACTGAATAAGGACGAAGGAATGGTACTCACCTCATCTGGTCCACTTTCACGTGCAAGAGATTCCAGGGTCTCAATAGCCTCTCTTTCCAAAATCATGGGATCCGGACTAATGTCCTCTCCTCTAAAATGCAGTTTCTTGAGTACAATTTTTCTGGCAAATAAATTGAGATCCTTTACCGCAACAAAGGGATCTAAACGGGACATGGGAGAAAAATTAAGACCTCGTTCCAACAAATTGGACTGCGAGGGTATAAGTACATGTGTAGATAAATTAATCACCTTTAGTTGATCCTTAGATTTTCTTAATTTCTGCGGTCTCTGAAACATATCATGGTATTTCCGTTTTCCACCACTCCTCAAGTGGAAATCTCTCCCATATCCAATATCACTGGATGAAAGCCCACTTTCGCTTCCTAAGACGCTAGAAGCGTCTGATCTCTCTTTTGAAGTATGTTGTGTTGTCATATCCATTTTTTTAGGTTGTTGCCACCGGTATATTCGGATTCATAATCCTTGGAGTCTCTAGTAAATTTTTTTCAACTTGCCCTGGCTCACATCCTCCTCCCATTTATCAATTTCCTTACTGAGGTCCTTAAGCCATGTCTCTAGAGTATCCTTAGACATATTAGACTGTAGGGACTTGAAAATAGATTCCAACTCACTATCGATGCTATTTAAGGTCATAGTATTATGTTCAACTATAATTTTAATAAAATCAAAGGAGCATACTGACGCTGCTTCCATCCATTTGTTAATCAAATTTTCATTTTGTAATTCAAAAGTAGGATAGAGCTGTACCCTGAGACCCCGAGGTATAATTTTCTTGCTTAGGTAATTTTCCAAGGCTGCACGATTCCACCAGATCTTAGTTTTCTTGTGGAGGGCATTCTTATATTTAAACATGAATTCTTTACTAGTAGTACTGGTATCTTGTGAAACATGAACGGCATTATGCTTAAAAATATCCTCTGCTTTCGTACGCCAAGTCTGTTCCTTGGCCCTGAAATCCATCCCTAGGACAATCTGTTTCTGAAAAACAGCATAAATATAATAACCACAATGTCCAAAACCTAATAAGAAGGGCACTTCACACAATTGTGTAACACAAATCCCATGAAAAAATACCATGGAACAAAGAAGAGATCCCAATAATGAAAAATCCTTTTATTCAATAATTATATTAAAATGACAAAAGCATAATGCCATATAGGGGACGCCATAAACACTCAAAAAATCATCAAGAGGAGGAAATAATAAATGACCCAGACTGGAACATGTGTGAACCAATCACATGACAACACATGTCAATTATCCAGATTTGTTTATATAAACGACCATAAGTAATGTCCAAAATAAATAATATACAAAAGATTGTTATTATTATCCCTCCCCAATAAGTGAGAAAAATCTCTCCGTGAACTCTAGGCATAAATACTGTAAGACCGTGTATAAATAACACAGTCACCATATAAGGCAATACCTAATCAAGAAAACGCCACAGTGCATGGAGAAAATAATGTATAATTACCTCAGTGGGAGAGTGTAAACCAGCGTCCCCTCACCCCGACGTGCGTTTCGCCGCCTGCTTCTTCCGGGGGCGTGTCCAGGGTGAGGGGCGGCAGAGTTTAAATAAGAGTAGAGATTAGGACGTGACCAATAAAAATGGTCGGCGCATAATGTTATGAAACACGCCTCATCACCAATCAGATGAAACGGTGCATGACGCTGCTGAACACGCCCCTATGACGTGCTTCCTCCAGCGCTCAATGAACCGCAAGCTCAGGACTATGCGTGTCAATATCAGAGCGTCGCAAGGAAGCGCCAGAGGCTGTGATAAGCAGCGCATGCGCACAATCTGAAGGTCAGATTACATACCGGGAATAACAAAAGGAAAATGAATCTAATGTTAGTGGCAAACCATATAATTTAAAGTGACTAGTGCTTAAGAACCCTAATAGAGGTGTATATAGAATATATTATTATATATAATCTAATGGATCGTGACTTTACATACAACATTATCACATTATAAAAAACGTCATGACATTCACATGACACCAATAAAGTGCATTAGTGCTGTGTATACCACCTAATTGGGACACAAACCTTAATGTCCCCATAGCAAGTGACACTTGATATATAGTAACAAATATGATAAAAAATAATAATAAAAATGACATAGTGCCCACACATAGACAATACAGTACACATAACACAGAAACACATATCGTGGATAATATCAAGAATGCATATATGTTCAAATTATGCTGTTATGAAAACGACAGTGTTGAGCTTGAATCTTGATTGTAGAAACATCCACGACAGAATCTCTAAACCCGGATATCTAATAACGGACTCAATGATGAAATCAGACTACTCTTTAACTAGAAACAAGAAAAAACTGTTAAAATAATGGCATTATGCTTTTGTCATTTTAATATAATTATTGAATAAAAGGATTTTTCATTATTGGGATCTCTTCTTAGTTCCAAGAGATTTCAATGCAAGATTGTGCGGATGTTGGATAAAGAACCTCGACTAACATCCAAACAAGTTCAAGCTGCCCTGCATTCCGAGGGTACAACAGTGTCAACCCGTACTATCCGTCGGCGTCTGAATGAAAAGGGACTGTATGGTAGGAGACCCAGGAAGACCCCACTTCTTATCCTGAGACATAATAAAGCCAGACTGGAGTTTGCCAAAACTTACCTGAAAAAGTGTAAAACGTTTTGGAAGAATGTTCTCTGGTCAGATGAGACAAAAGTAGAGCTTTTTGGGCAAAGGCATCAACATAGAGTTTACAAGAGAAAAAAGAGGCATTCAAAGAAAAGAACACGGTCCCTACAGTCAAACATGGCGGAGGTTCCCTGATGTTTTGGGGTTGCTTTGCTGCCTCTGGCACTTGACTGCTTGACCGTGTGCATGGCATTATGAAGTCTGAAGACTACCAACAAATTTTGCAGCATAATGTAGGTCCCAGTGTGAGAAAGCTGGGTCTCCCTCAGAGGTCATGGGTCTTCCAGCAGGACAATGATCCAAAGCACACTTCAAAAAGCACTAGAAAATGGTTTGAGAGAAAGCACTGGAGACTTCTAAGGTGGCCAGCAATGAGTCCAGACCTGAATCCCATAGAACACCTGTGGAGAGATCTAAAAATGGCAGTTTGGAGAAGGCACCCTTCAAATATCAGGGACCTGGAGCAGTTTGCCAAAGAAGAATGGTCTAAAATTCCAGCAGAGCATTGTAAGAAGCTCATTGATGGTTAGCGGAAGCAGTTGGTCGCAGTTATTTTGGCTAAAGGTTGTTCAACCAAGTATTAGGCTGAGGGTGCCAATACTTTTGTCTGGCCCATTTTTGGAGTTTTGTGTGAAATGATCAATGTTTTGCTTTTTGCTTCATTCTCTTTTGTGTTTTTTCATTTAAGACAAATTAAATGAAGATAATACCAAAGAATTTGTGTTTGCAATCATTTTCAGGAAGAAACTGAGTATTATCTGACAGAATTGCAGGGGTGTCAATACTTTTGGCCACAACTGTAACCACAAAACAGGATGAATAAAACATTGAACACAACCAAGATAAGCTCAAAACAACAATCTCTGCAGCACAAAAATAGTCCTCCTGACAAAATTAAGGAAGGCATCAGTTTTAATAATGTAAAGTCTATTAAAGTGCTACAACTTAATTATTAGAGGGCGTTGATAAACATTTTCATCCATCTTACAAGTAAAAGTCTTTCCCTTCTAAAGAAGAAAGAATCATTTGGGCAGTTTTGCAAGTAAAGCACACTGCCTGGAATCATATATGAAGCATACTGACATTAAACTGACTCACAGAAATTCTCCAGAATCAATCATTATGTGCTCTAAGGAAGTGTGGGGGCTTGGTTTGCCTCAGGTGCCCGAACTAGTATCTGGATTCTTTAATTTTAAAATATTTTCCTGATCTATTGCATTGTGAAACCATGCAGAGACACTTCTCTAATTCTCTTCTGGGTTATGAAATCTCCATTCTTAAAGTGTGAATGTTTTTTTGAAAATGTTATCAGATAAGAATGCTTCTACAACTAAAGTAAACATCTCTACATGGAATGTGCAGGAGGACAGGTGCTCACTCGGGAAACAGTTACTCTGTTAATAAAAAAAAAACATATCATTGAATGAAAGAAGAAACACTATTAACAGATATTCTAAAAGCGGTTTTCTGAGTTCAAAAGTTTTGTTGCCAGTAATTAAATATTGTCAGAAAGAACAATGACATTTAGTCACATTTGCTCCTCATGTGAGGGTGTCCTATGTACTGATCACATGGTCTAAAAGATAATAATCTCTGACCCACCCCATATACAGGAATAATCATAAATCTAATGTAAATTTTCCTGCATCCAATGTAGAAATTCAGTTTGGCACCTACTCTTATACACAACTTAAAGAAGTTGTCCACTACATGGGCAACTTCTTCTCATACCCCTCACTTGGCCCCCCATAAAATAACAAAGCTTATACTCACCTCCCGTACTGGCGCCGTTCCCACAGTGTCGGCACTTTGTCTTCCGGGGCTTCCGTTGTTGTGACATGTGAAATCAGTGCAATCGTCCCCACCTCCCGTCGAATTGAGCAAGATGAGAAAGCTCGAGATCAGCGGCAGTCCAGACTTCCTCTTCATGTTGGAGTTGTCCAGAATCGTGGACAGTGACGCCAATGATGATTTTGCATCGCGTGTCACAAGAGCAGCACCAGAGCTCTGATACCACAAGTGCCGACATCACAGGAACGGCGTCAGCATGAGAGGTGAGTATAAGCTTTATTATTTAATGGGTGCCAAATATTTGGATCAAGAAGGGGTTTTCCTAGTAGTGGACAACCCCTTTAAGTGATTTGAATAGTCATCATGTGACTGCTCATATGTGATTGACATACACACACTCATGTGCTAAATAGCTGCTTTTCCTAAAGCCCCCGTCACACACAGCGAGATTGCTAGCGAGATCGCTGCTGAGTCACAAGTTTTGTGACGCAACAGCAACCTTACAAGCGATATCGCTACGTGTGACATATAGCGGCGACCAGGCCCCCGCTGTGAGATTGCTGGTCATTTCAGAAAAGTCTGGACATTTTTTGGTCATTGAGGCCCCGCTGGGTAGCATGCGTCGTTCTGTTTGACACCAAACCAACGACCTCGCTAGCGACTTGAAATGAGAAAGAATAGGCGAGTTTAAGCGGTGCCTTTTCCGCGCCCCTCAGCTCCGATTGGTGGCCGCTACTGCGTTCTGATTGGCGCCCTTGCCCTTAAAGGATGTAACACAGTGGCGCTTTTATTCTTTGTTCCTGACCCCGTGAAGAAGGCAGCATAGCAGCGTTTGTGTTCTTTGTCCCTTCTTGCTGGTCACACATCGAAATAGCGTTCTCTGGCTGCAATTCCACACTGCTATATCAATTCATCAACGGATCTCCTGATCACAGTAGGTATCATTTGTGGTCTCAACTGCGTTCCATTTTAACAAATTTATAGAAAAGTTACCAATTATCTGCTTTCATAGCTCTTTTTGGAGGGAGGGAGTGGTTTCTTTGTCTGTGCATATGTTTAATACCTGGTCAGCCATTTTAGGTGGTCTTGTGTGCGCACAACCAACCCCCAGCACAACATCTAATGTTTTTTTGTTTGTTTCAGTTTGTACCATCATGAATAATGCAGAGTGTGCTGTCGTGGTTGCTGCATTACTTCTTGAGGAACAACGGCGGCAAGAAGAATCTCGGATGCAGGAGAGGCGTTCAAAAAGAAAGCGTCGCATGTGGACAAGAGATTGGCTGCAGAGGAGGTCCGAATTGTCCGACATGCAGTTGGTGAACGAGCTTCAGGAAAAAAATCTGCATGATTTCCGAAATTATCTGCGGATGTCTGAGGAATCATTCTCATTTTTACTGAACAAAATTACACCACTTATCGAATGCAAGTATAAAGTGATGCGTGCTGCCATCCCAGCAGATGAGAGATTGGCAGTCACGCTACGCTACCTGGCCACCGGACGCTCCTTGCAAGATTTGCATTTAACTTCTGCAATTTTAAGGCCACTGCTGAGCGTACTGATTCCGGAAACGTGTAAGGCGATCTTTAGTTATCTTCGGGCCTACATGGAGTTTCCCACAATGGAGGCGGAATGGAGATCGCCAACTATTTTGATCCGTTGTGGTAGTTCCCAAACTGTGGTGGGGCTTTGGATGGAAAACATGTCCGTATAACTCAACCACCTAACGGTGGATCATATTTCTACAACTACAAGGGCTATTTCAGCATCATACTGATGGCCTTTGTAAACGCCAACTACGAGTTCATTTATGTTGACGTTGGAATGAATGGAAGGGTTTCCAATGGTGGGGTTTTGGAGAATACTTACTTTGGAGAGCGTTTGTATAACTCCGAACTTCACCTGCCTTCCAAAACAAACACAAGAGGAAACCTGAACTTTGCTTTTATTGGCGATGAGGCCTTCCTGCTTCATCCCAATCTTATAAAGCCTTTCCCTCAAAAAACTCTCACACCGGAACGGAGAATTTATAATTACTGTTTATCAGTTCTACAGACTTCCTCATGCCTGCGCTTTGCAGGCAGTGAGGAAGTCAGCTCCCTACAGCCCCCCGAAGGCCCCCGTCGCCATCTTGGATCCGGGGGCCTGTAGGGAAGGAGTCCCCCGCAGCAACGCTGCACATTGCGCTGCCGTGGGGGGCTCAGGGAAGCACGGAGGAAGCCCCCTCCCTGCCGATGCTTCCCTTTAACCCCTGTACACCGCGATCGTGTTTGATCGCGGTGTGCAAGGGGTTAACGTGTCGGGGGCGGTCCGTGACTGCCCCTGACACATTGTGCCGGGTGTCAGCTGTGAAAATCAGCTGACACCCGGCCGCGATCAGCGGCGCTCACCACGTGGGCGCCGCTGATCGCATTAGATGTACTATCCCGTCCTTGGGAATTAAGTCCCAGGGCACATGGACGGGATAGTACGTCTAATGGCAGAAAGGGGTTAATGGTCCCGATGCTGTTGATTGGCAGCACCAGAACTTATAGCGGACTACTCATGATAAAGTTCACATTTCTTACAATTTTTGCCATTTTTTGATAATATTATGTGTTTTTTACGGTTATGGATAATTATGTTTGTATTCAGTATTGTAACAGTTTTCTAATGCTTTGGATAACAAACTTGTTTTTTTTCTATTTCAAAACCTTGCTTTCTCAATGTTTCCTTTTTTTTTAGTTTCTAAAACCAACTTAGGCACAATAGTATACTGAAAAATACATACATACATTCATATTAACATTAACATACAAATTCCTATAGAAACACATCTACACACATATATAGAAATGCACATATATACACAAACCCCCATATACACATTCAAACTTTTACATACATGTATACATATGTATATAGTTAATTTTATGACCTCTGATGAATAATTGAAGAAGCAAACATTTTTCAGGACGCAATTGCGTCATAAGAATTAAGGCGAGTCTTTAGTGAACGCATCAGCGTTCTCTAATAGCCGGTGGCCCCTGCTGAAAACACTGGGCGGAGCTAATGCGTCATGGGCGTGTTTTAGAATGCTGTTGTGGCCTAGTCACTGTAGAGAGGCATTAAAATGGCGGCCAGGCGTCGAGCAGGACCGTGGGGGGACCTAGAGGTACGTTACCTCATTGAACAGATTCATGCCCATGACTACGAATGCGCTGAACAATATGAGCACCCGGTCCTGCACAAACAAGCTGTGCTGCGCAGGATAAAGCGTGGCCTGGCAACATGGTTTGGGATTCACCGCTCCACCACCCAGATACTCAAAAAGTTGGCAGATCTACGGTATAGATCTCGTGACCGCCTTGCAAGTGTACGCTGGTGAGTATTATACCCCTCCCCCCACCCTGTGCCATGTAATAATGAATAATTCAACAGGGGAATAATGTAAAAAAAAAAAAACAGAAAGAAAAAAAATTGAAAAATGTATGATATACTGTACCATAATAAATGGGTCAAATCATATATGGAGCATTATTTGGGCACATCATATACTGGAGCATCATCCATGGAGCCCATCATATACCGTAGCATAATACATGGCCCTTATTATATATGGTGCATTATTTGGGCACATCATACATTGGATCAGCATCCATGGAGCCCATCATACACCGTAGCATAATACAAGGCCCTTATTATATATGGAGCATTATTTGGGAACATCATATACTGGAGCAGCATCCATGGAGCCCATCATATACTGTAGCATAATACATGGCCCTTATTAAATATGGAGCATTATTTGGGAACATCATACACTGGAGCAGCATCCATGGAGCCCATCATACACCGTAGCATAATAAATGTCCCTTATTATATATGGCGAAAATGAGGATGAGTGACCTCATGGAGATCAACATCCAACACTGCGGAGACACCATCACATGTTTCTCAACGCAGTGATTCTAGAGCAATGCCCCCATCCCTTATGGGAAATATGCAAAAACATGTAAATCAACAGCCGCGGAGACACCATCACATGTCTCTCAACGCAAGCAATGACTAGCCAGGTCTTTCACCGGGAAGGAACAACCACGGAAGGGCGGTCTCCAATGAAGGAAACCACCTATGCCAAAACATGGTATCCATCCACAGACAGCTGTTTCGGGGTATTGCCCCTCATCAGTGTGGAGTAGGAAACTGGCTAGTAGGAGCAATGCCTAGTAAAAAGACTGCGAAAATGAGGATGAGTGACCTCATGGAGATCAACATCCAACACTGCGGAGACACCATCACATGTTTCTCAACGCAAGCAATGACTAGCCAGGTCTTTCACCGGGAAGGAACAACCACGGGAAGGGCAGTCTCCAATGAAGGAAACCACCTATGCCAAAACATGGTATCCATCCACAGACAGCTGTTTCGGGGTATTGCCCCTCATCAGTGTGGAATAGGAAACTGGCTAGTAGGAGCAATGCCTAGTAAAAAGACTGCGAAAATGAGGATGAGTGACCTCATGAAGATCAACATCCAACACTGCGGAGACACCATCACATGTTTCTCAACGCAGTGATTCTAGAGCAATGCCCCCATCCCTTATGGGAAATATGCAAAAACATGTAAATCAACAGCCGCGGAGACACCATCACATGTTTCTCAACACAAGCAATGACTAGCCAGGTCCTTCACCGGGAAGGAACAACCACGGGAAGGGCAGTCTCCAATGAAGGAAACCACCTATGCCAAAACATGGTATCCATCCACAGACAGCTGTTTCGGGGTATTGCCCCTCATCAGTGTGGAGTAGGAAACTGGCTAGTAGGAGCAATGCCTAGTAAAAAGACTGCGAAAATGAGGATGAGTGACCTCATGAAGATCAACATCCAACACTGCGGAGACACCATCACAAGTTTCTCAACGCAGTGATTCTAGAGCAATGCCCCCATCCCTTATGGGAAATATGCAAAAACATGTAAATCAACAGCCGCGGAGACACCATCACATGTTTCTCAACGCAAGCAATGACTAGCCAGGTCTTTCACCGGGAAGGAACAACCACGGGAAGGGCAGTCTCCAATGAAGGAAACCACCTATGCCAAAACATGGTATCCATCCACAGACGGCTGTTTCGGGGTATTGCCCCTCATCAGTGTGGAGTAGGAAACTGGCTAGTAGGAGCAATGCCAAGTAAAAAGACTGCGAAAATGAGGATGAGTGACCTCATGGAGATCAACATCCAACACTGCGGAGACACCATCACATGTTTCTCAACGCAAGCAATGACTAGCCAGGTCTTTAACCGGGAAGGAACAACCACGGGAAGGGCAGTCTCCAATGAAGGAAACCACCTATGCCAAAACATGGTATCCATCTACAGACAGCTGTTTCGGGGTATTGCCCCTCATCAGTGTGGAGTAGGAAACTGGCTAGTAGGAGCAATCCTCATTTTCGCAGTCTTTTTACTAGGCATTGCTCCTACTAGCCAGTTTCCTACTCCACACTGATGAGGGGCAATACCCCGAAACAGCTGTCTGTGGATGGATACCATATTTTGGCATAGGTGGTTTCCTTCAATGGAGACTGCCCTTCCCGTGGTTGTTCCTTCCCAGTGAAAGACCTGGCTAGTCATTGCTTGCGTTGAGAAACATGTGATGGTGTCTCCGCGGCTGTTGATTTACACTTTATTATATATGGAGCATTATTTGGGCACATCATACACTGGAGCAGCATCCATGGAGCCCATCATATACCGTAGCATAATACATGGCCCTTATTATATCTGGAGCATAATTCTGTATGGAGTTATATGCTGTCCTTTTTTGAGGTATTGTTGAATTTTAAATAGATATCAGTCATGTCATGCAATTAAACTTTAGATTAATCTTTATGGGGTATTCTTTTCTCCTGCAACTGCAGACCCGGAACCACAGGAAGAGGAGGAGTCAGATGATGAGCCTGAGCAACAGCAGGACATGACTTCACGAAAGCCCGAGGATGCGAGAGGATTGGGGTGGTCCGTGAGCCCATCTCCACCAGAATCGATGGAAGGCGCATCCAGTTTTGATACTCAGGAAGCACAAAACCGTAAGTGTGAAATAACAAACACATACAGTGGGGCAAAAAAGTATTTAGTCAGTCAGCAATAGTGCAAGTTCCACCACTTAAAAAGATGAGAGGCGTCTGTAATTTACATCATAGGTAGACCTCAACTATGGGAGACAAACTGAGAAAAAAAAATCCAGAAAATCACATTGTCTGTTTTTTTTTCCTTTTATTTGCATATTATGGTGGAAAATAAGTATTTGGTCAGAAACAAGCAATCAAGATTTCTGGCTCTCACAGACCTGTAACTTCTTCTTTAAGAGTCTCCTCTTTCCTCCACTCATTACCTGTAGTAATGGCACCTGTTTAAACTTGTTATCAGTATAAAAAGACACCTGTGCACACCCTCAAACAGTCTGACCAAACTCCACTATGGTGAAGACCAAAGAGCTGTCAAAGGACACCAGAAACAAAATTGTAGCCCTGCACCAGGCTGGGAAGACTGAATCTGCAATAGCCAACCAGCTTGGAGTGAAGAAATCAACTGTGGGAGCAATAATTAGAAAATGGAAGACATACAAGACCACTGATAATCTCCCTCGATCTGGTGCTCCACGCAAAATCCCACCCCGTGGGGTCGGAATGATCACAAGAACGGTGAGAAAAAAATCCCAGAACCACGCGGGGGGACCTAGTGAATGAACTGCAGAGAGCTGGGACCAATGTAACAAGGCCTACCATAAGTAACACACTACACCACCATGGACTCAGATCCTGCAGTGCCAGACGTGTCCCACTGCTTAAGCCTGTACATGTCCGGGCCCGTCTGAAGTTTGCTAGAGAGCATTTGGATGATCCAGAGGAGTTTTGGGAGAATGTCCTATGGTGTGATGAAACCAAACTGGAACTGTTTGGTAGAAACACAATTTGTCGTGTTTGGAGGAAAAAGAATACTGAGTTGCATCCATCAAACACCATACCTACTGTAAAGCATGGTGGTGGAAACATCATGCTTTGGGGCTGTTTCTCTGCAAAGGGGCCAGGACGACTGATCCGGGTACATGAAAGAATGAATGGGGCCATGTATCGTGAGATTTTGAGTGCAAACCTCCTTCCATCAGCAAGGGCATTGATGATGAAACGTGGCTGGGTCTTTCAACATGACAATGATCCAAAGCACACCGCCAGGACAACGAAGGAGTGGCTTCGTAAGAAGCATTTCAAGGTCCTGGAGTGGCCTAGCCAGTCTCCAGATCTCAACCCTATAGAAAACCTTTGGAGGGAGTTGAAAGTCCGTGTTGCCAAGCGAAAAGCCAAAAACATCACTGCTCTAGAGGAGATCTGCATGGAGGAATGGGCCAACATACCAACAACAGTGTGTGGCAACCTTGTGAAGACTTACAGAAAACGTTTGACCTCTGTCATTGCCAACAAAGGATATATCACAAAGTATTGATATGAAATTTTGTTTCTGACCAAATACTTATTTTCCACCATAATATGCAAATAAAAGGAAAAAAAAACAGACAATGTGATTTTCTGGATTTTTTTTTCTCAGTTTGTCTCCCATAGTTGAGGTCTACCTATGATGTAAATTACAGACGCCTCTCATCTTTTTAAGTGGTGGAACTTGCACTATTGCTGACTGACTAAATACTTTTATGCCCCACTGTACCTGTACATTTAATCCTTGGATAAAATTAAAAATGTAACTATCCCTTTCCTTTTAAGGAACACCTACTAATCAAGAACTTGTGGCTTCACTGGGGAGAGCAATTGAAGCCTTGGAAGACCTGAGAACGCCCCTGCTACGCTCCTTGGCTGGCCAAGAACAGGGCAGCAGCCGTTAATTTTTTTGTTTGTGTGTTTGTTGTTCATTTGTATTTTGTTTACATGTCCGGGCACTGTTCAGCCCTGTTATAAAAAAAAGGTATACTTATAAAAAGGTATACTGAAAAGATCCGCTGTTGTGTTGTATTTATTTATGGGTTTGAGGTCTCAGGAGGTGGAGGAGTACAGGGGTCACATGATCAGGGGCCTCCCTGATATAGCACATCCATTACATTAAGGCTAAGTGCACACGTACCAGAACTCTCAAGGAAATTACCGCGAGAATTCCGGAATTACAGTCCGCGGGAAAATCGCATTTTAAATTCCCGCGATTTTCCTGCGGAAAAACTAGCATTTTGCAAGCGTTATTAGCTTGCAAAATGCTAGCGTTCTCCAAGCGATCTGTAGCATCGCTTGGAGAACTGATTGACAGGTTGGTCACACTCGTCAAACATAGTGTTTGACGAGTGTGACCAACTTTTTACTACTGAGGCCGCCTATGCGGCATCAATAGTAAAAGATAGAATGTAAAAAAAAAATAAAAAATATTGTTATTCTTACCCTCCGACGTCCCGCGCATCCGTTCCCAGTAATCCTTTGCGAAAATGCCCGCGATGACATCAGTTCTCGCGGGATCGCGACATCTCGCGGTAATTCGCGATGACGTCGCGCGAATGACCGCGAGACTTCGCGATCCCGCGAGAACAGACGCCATCGCAGGCATTTTCGCAAAGGACTACTGGGAACGAGAGCGTGAAGAGAAGCAGGAAGACTGCGCGGGACGTCGGAGGGTAAGAATAACAATATTTTTTATTTTTAAATTCTATTTTTTACAGGGATATGGTACCCAAAGCCCAGAGGACAGTCTCCTCTCCTCCGGACCGTGGGTACCATCCGCAAATGTTCTGCTTACTTTCCGCATGGTGTGCACAGACACATGCGGAAAGTAAGCGGAACAATGCATTCCTATGGGTGCGGGATCGCCGCGATTCCGCAAATTAATGAGCATGCTGCGGTTTTTACCGCGAGGCGATTCCGCCGCGGTAAAAACCGCAGCATTAGCACAGCATTGCGGAATCCCATAGGAATGCATGGGATGCTTATTTTTTGCGTTTTCGCGGCAAAATCGCGCGGTTAAAACCGCCGCGAAAACGCGAAAAAAACGCCACGTGTGAACTCAGCCTAACTCACATCCACAACATCTACGCATAAATAATAATGCACCAAGCCCATTCACCCGCCAAGTTGACCTGGCAATAAGCAGCTGCTCAATTCGTCAAAGCCTCATGCACGTTATAAAGCAAAAACAATTTTTATTAAATAAAAACCAAATATTTCAACCAAAACATAAGTTAATAAAATGTGGAATGTACAATTATTTTACAATAGTACAAAAGAAATTAAAAAACATTGGTAAATGGCGCTACTATTCCTGGTAATGGATTTATGCTCCATTCCATTGGCCTCAAGGACACCGTTCTCTCTTGGTTCTCCTCCTATCTCTCCGACCGCTCCTTTACTGTTTCTTTTGCCGGTTCCTCCTCCTCTCACCTTCCCCTTACTGTTGGGGTTCCTCAAGGATCGGTTCTAGGCCCCCTCCTCTTCTCCTTGTACACTGCCCCTATTGGTCAAACAATCAGTAGATTTGGTTTCCAGTACCATCTCTACGCTGATGACACCCAATTATATGCTTCTTCTCCTGACATCACGCCAGCCTTTCTAGAAAACACCAGCGATTGTCTAAACGCTGTGTCTAATATCATGTCCTCACTATATCTGAAACTGAACCTGTCAAAGACTGAACTCCTGGTGTTTCCTCCCGCTACTAATGTACCTATACCCGACATTGCTATTTCTGTGTGTGGTTCCACTATTACTCCCCAGCAACATGCCCGCTGTCTTGGGGTCATACTTGATTCCGAGCTTTCCTTTGCCCCCCACATTCGATCACTGGCTCGCTCTTGTCATCTGCACCTCAAAAACATTTCTAGAATTCGACCTTTTCTTACTTTTGACTCTGCAAAAACTCTTACTGTTTCTCTTATTCATTCTCGTCTCGACTATTGTAACTCTCTTCTAATCGGTCTCCCTCTTACCAAACTCTCCCCTCTCCAATCTGTCTTGAATGCTGCAGCCAGGATCATATTCCTCACCAATCGTTACACCGATGCCTCTACCTTGTGCCAGTCATTACACTGGCTACCCATCCACTCCAGAATTCAGTATAAACTTATTACCCTCACCCACAAAGCCCTCCATGGCTCAGCACCACCCTACATCTCCTCCCTTGTTTCAGTATACCACCCTACCCGCGCCCTCCGTTCTGCTGATGACCTGAGGTTAGTATCCTCAATAGTCAGAACCTCCCACTCCCGTCTCCAAGACTTTACACGTGCCGCGCCAATTCTTTGGAATGCACTTCCCAGGTCAATACGATTAGTCCCCAATCCCCACAATTTTAAGCGTGTCCTGAAAACGCACTTATTCAGACTGGCCTATCGCCTCAACACATTAACCTAACCTATCCCTGTGTGGCAGAGCCAAAAGTTTTACCATAACCAGGTTCCCAGCATCATGTTCCCACATGCTTTATGCATCCATTAGCCCTCTGTGTCTGTACTGTTACACACTTAACATTATGGCTGGTCCATACAATCAGAGCAACTGTTACCACCCACCTTTCTTGTCTACCTCTTTCCTCATAGACTGTAAGCTTGCGAGCAGGGCCCTCACTCCTCTTGTTATTTGTTATAATCTACTGTATGTGATTATTGTTATGCTGTAATGTCTATTGTCTGTACAAATCCCCTCTGAAATGTAAAGTGCTGCAGAATATGTCGGCGCTATAAAAATAAAATTTATTATTATTATTATTATTATTATTTTGTCGAATAACCACGCCTGGGTGATGAAGACATTTGTGGCAAAAAAGATTGGGAAAAAGCGGGATACTCAGGGGGCGGGGGGTGTAAAACCCGGTTTGGAGGATGACAAAACCTCCGCACAGGCGTGCTCCGAAGTGGCTCCGGCATTTGTGATCAAAACTGTTCAGAAGGATCACGGTCGAGCACACTTCGGACAGTTGAATACTCATCCAGTTGTCCTTCTTCGGCTTTACTCAACGTTTCGAATATCAACCTTTCGGCGTGCTTCCTTTGTCGAGCATCCAGCTTTCCACGTCTATCCGCCGCAAAGTTTGCAAATGTGTCCATGGTGGTCTTGGCCTGATTTGCCATAATTTGATTAGCCAAAAATGGGAGGTCAGGGGATGGCTGACGAGGTAGACTAGATGGTGCTGGGTCTTGACTATACCCCTCATAAGGGTCCTCCATACTGTTCTCACTACAAGTTTGTTCAGCAGTTGTTGGAGTACCAAGTTCTTGGCGATGGGGCTGCAGAAAAAGAAAATAACGGTTAAAGACAAACCCAAAAAAATACAAATTTAAATTGCTATATTCAGGAAAGCAAACAAGTAACTTACATCTCCAACAGGGGAATCTTGATCAATTTGGATCGCTGGGTCTTCATCCAAGGTCTGTCGCACCGAAGAAACTGTTGCCTGTGGTAGCTCCTGGTCACGGGTGAAGCCAAGTAAGTCATAGTACCACAACGAGGGCGTATAAACCTAGTCCGTGCCGGCACCAGACTTCCTTGACTTCTCCACTTTGTTTAGTTCCTTTATATAGACAGTGCGTAGACCTTGGATTTTTTTGCGAACAACACCTTCATCCACCTTCTCGTCCGGATTATGCCGCTTGAAGAGGGCAATCATCTTCTCGTATGCCTCCCGTTTCTTTATGCGATTACTGTAATCGGCCGACTTAATTTGCCAAAGGCATGGCAGAGACTGATACAGTTCGATGAGATCACGAATAAACTCCTGTGTATTGTAAGACATCTGAAATAAAGAATAGCATATAGTGAGCATACATGGAAAATGGGAAAAAAGAATACGAAACATTGAAGCGCAGTACTGTTGTCGTGAAAAACTGAGTGTGCGCACACAAGACCACCTAAAATGGCTGCCCATCCACAAATAGAGCCACGCCCTCAAGAGCTAAGAAAGCAGAGAACTTCAATAAAAATTTATAAAATGTAAAAACATTAGCGACCACAAACATTACTTTTAGAACCCCCAAAAAATATGAAAAAAAAAATTGGAAGCACAGAACTTTGCAGCATAACATGTGTTTTCACGGGTGTGTGAACACAAGGCCAATAAAAATGGCTGCCCATGTAAAAGCATACCGAAACAATCACTGACCTCAGGGAGACCAGTCAAAGAAAACACTGCAGCAGCCGGCAAAGGCGCTCAATCAGTGAAATCCTAGGTGCATTGCTCCCTGGGAAATACGAATAAGGGAGCAATGCACCTAGGATTTAACTGATTGAGCGCCTTTGCCGGCTGCCGCAGTGTTTTCTTTGACTGGTCTCCCTGAGGTCAGTGATTGTTTCGTGATGTTGGTCTACTAGGCATTGCTCCCACCTAGCCAGAATCCTACTCCACTCTGATGAGGGGCAACACCCCGAAATAGCTGTCTGTGGATGGATACCTGGCCTTGGTATTTCCCTTGTCATATCTGTAAACTCGTAAAGAGCTGGATATTGACTTAAAGGGCCACTTAATATGGTGGTAATGGTGGTTTCCGAAAGGAGCCAGTCCTTGGCTGGGTCCTTCCCTGGAGGAAGATCTGGCTAGTCCCGTGTTTGAGACTCTTAAATGAGGCTCTACGGACTTTATTTGCATGTAAAAGCATAGGGACACAGGTAGATGCCACGCCCTCCCTCCCTCACTAACGATCACTTTTGTAAATTGGATTTTGTTTTTCAAATTTCAGCTCATTTGAGACACCAAATATACGTACCGTGCACAAAATATAGTTGTCCAAATAATAATCGTGGAAAAAAATGAAATTCTGTTTGGAGTCGCAGCTGGAGAAAGCTAGTATGATCTTGCAGGAACAAAGCTGGCTGGAACAAAGAGCGCTACTATGATCTGAAATACGCTGGCAGGAACAAAGAACGCTACTATGATCTGAAATATGCTGGCAGGAACAAAGAACAGAAGCACTGCGAGGTTGCCTTTTCATATGGTCAAACAAAGAAGAAATGCTCCACCAATCAGAATGCAGTAGTGACCACCAATCGGAGATTTGGGGCGCGGAAAAGGCAACGCTCATCCACGCCTGGGTGCCTGCAAACGTCACAAACTACTGCCCTCATCGTGTACTGCATCGTCAGAGCAAAAGTAGTGTGACAGGGTTTCAACGACCACCGAGATCGTTACAAAGGTCGCTATGGGTCGCCATATCGTTACAGCGTCGTTGGGAAGATCGGTCAGTTTGACATCTCAGCAGCGATCACACAGCGATGCAGCAACGATACTTATCTGGTCGTATCGTTTGCGGGATCGCTGTAGAGTCGTTATGTGTTACGGGGCCCTAATTCTCCAGATGCACTGTGAAGAACTATAGCCCATGTTTTATTGAAAGAAGCAAGAAAATGAAGCTAGGTAGCCTGTGACTCTAAGTATGAATTTGCAAATGAATGGTCATATGATGACTGCTGGAATTGGCAAGCAGAGCTGAATCCTGACAGCGAGTATATTATATGCCATTAGGATATGGCACGGTACAGTTATGAATTTTATAATTAATGTTCCTAACATATGTACAGATCTAGTAACCCTTAAATTGTCAGACAGCACAATATCTTTATTAACAAAGCTACGTATCACGTTATCGGACAAGTTATGGATTGACACATACGTACAATATCAGAACCAATAACAAAGCAAGAATATAGCATTAGAAAAAAACAATGATACAGAAATGAATTATCAGAACCACCAACAGTACATAAGTACATCAATAGAAGCAACAACGGTACAGAAATACATCCCCAGAACCACCAACAATACAAAATAATATCTCCAGAGGCACAAACAGTACAGAAATACATAATCAAAACCACCAAAATTACAGAAATGAATTAGCAGAATCATTGTCAGTACAAAAATACAGCACCAGAACCACCAATAGTACAGGAATACATAATCAGAACCACAAACAATACAGAAATACATCACCAGAACCACCAACATTTCAAAAATACATCCAAAGAACCTCCAACAATGATGCAAAAATTCATCACCAGAGCCACCAACAGTACAAAAATACATCACTAGAACCACTAGAACCACTATCAGTACATAAGTACGCATCACAACCACCACCAGTAAAAGAATACATCACCAGAACAATCACAGTATATGAATACATCAGTAGGACAACCCATAATACATGAATATATCACAAAGCTTAGTACAGTGATCAATTACAGTGTCAGGTAAGCCCCATATACAGCCTTATTGTGTGAACCTACATTTCCAAGTATGTCTTTAACAATGGTAAGGAGATAATGGGAATTGTTGTTAAAAGCCACGAACAGACTTTGGACCATACAGGAACGTAATTATTAGACACAGGCAGTATCACAAATAAAAACTTACATTCATGTACCTAATAGATGACATCTCTGATTGGAGTCATTCTCTATCTTTTCTTTTCCATCTGGTTCGATGCCATGAAAACTTTGGACATCAATCTATACCGGTCTTCTTCAGCACATCCCAACATTGTGCCATTAAATATAACAGGGTGATTATAGTGCTCTGGAATACAAATATGTGTGTCATGTCACCACTGTATACTCCCCCTGCCTCCGCTCCCACGCCGCAGCCCCTCACCGCCCGGCAGCTGCGGCGGGCCCTTGTAACAGGTCCGCAGCCGACGGCGTCTCTTCATGCTATGTGCATGCGCCGTAGGCCGCGCCTCCCTCCTGTCTCTTGTGCTCCGGCGGTGCCCTGACTCAGAAGCACCGCTGGAGCAATGGGAGACCAGGCAGGGGCATATCAGGCCGCCCTCCTATAATGGAGGCGCCTGATCTTCGTGTTTCATAGTACATTAGGCCCCATGTTTTGCTACCAAATGCTTCTCACCTTTTTCACGCTTGTCTCCCACAGTCCTACTCCGGTCCTGTCTTCTGTGTCCCCGCTCCGTCCTGCTGTCCGTGGTCCAGTCCTGCAGTCCTACTCTGGTCCTGTCTTCCGAGTCCTTGCTCCGGCCTGCTGTCCGTGGTCCAGTTCGCAGTCCTACTCCGGTCCTGTCTTCGTGTCCCTGTTTCGTCCTGCTGTCCGTGGTCCAGTCCTGCAGTCCTACTCCGGTCCTGTCTCCTGTAGTCCCGTGATCTTACTCCAGTCCGTTCTGAGCCGCCCCTCTCGGTACCAGCTATCATGGTTCCCGAACCCCTGGGCCTGCTCCTAACGATCCCTGTATAGGGGTCGGCTGCACCTGGAGGCTCGCCCAGGGTCCCTCGGTGCTACGATCCAGAGGGTCCACTCCTGGAGACTTTCCTCACCTGACCATCTGTTAACAGTGTGTCCAATACTTTCCCCATAGCTAAGGCGTAGGGTGCACTACATCAATGGGCATAAATATATAAAGAAGGGTGCTGCACCATGCATAGAAAAAATCAGAACAAAACAAGAGAAAAAGGTCTATGCATAAAATAGTGCACACCTGAATGAAGAACAATAATAAGTCATGTTTATTGACGACAAAAAAAAGGCACCCACAGATCAAAAACATTTAAAAGAACAAAAACATGAACACCTCCCTGACATCCACATGAATAATATAGAAGGTTAATACACACAATGACAATACAATAAATAAATGGGGTAAAAAAAAAGTCCCCTTAAGGTCTATGCAGAGAAAAAGGGACTGTCCCTGAAAATATTCTGCATCTGCAAGAACAATAATGCCAATGGGAAACATACAAGGTTTACAATATCACATAGCATCACATGAATAAACGAAACTGGGGGTCCCCAGAGTCAAATAGGAAAACACACGTGAATAGTTGGGCTCAGCGATTAAACAAGCAAAATTGTAATAGTCCATGTACATACAGTGGGGCAAAAAAGTATTTAGTCAGTCAGCAATAGTGCAAGTTCCACCACTTAAAAAGATGAGAGGCGTCTGTAATTTACATCATAGGTAGACCTCAACTATGGGAGACAAACTGAGAAAAAAAAATCCAGAAAATCACATTGTCTGTTTTTTTTTCCTTTTATTTGCATATTATGGTGGAAAATAAGTATTTGGTCAGAAACAAGCAATCAAGATTTCTGGCTCTCACAGACCTATAACTTCTTCTTTAAGAGTCTCCTCTTTCCTCCACTCATTACCTGTAGTAATGGCACCTGTTTAAACTTGTTATCAGTATAAAAAGACACCTGTGCATACCCTCAAACAGTCTGACTCCAAACTCCACTATGGTGAAGACCAAAGAGCTGTCAAAGGACACCAGAAACAAAATTGTAGCCCTGCACCAGGCTGGGAAGACTGAATCTGCAATAGCCAACCAGCTTGGAGTGAAGAAATCAACTGTGCGAGCAATAATTAGAAAATGGAAGACATACAAGACCACTGATAATCTCCCTCGATCTGGTGCTCCACGCAAAATCCCACCCCGTGGGGTCAGAATGATCACAAGAACGGTGAGCAAAAATCCCAGAACCACGCGGGGGGACCTAGTGAATGAACTGCAGAGAGCTGGGACCAATGTAACAAGGCCTACCATAAGTAACACACTACACCACCATGGACTCAGATCCTGCAGTGCCAGACGTGTCCCACTGCTTAAGCCTGTACATGTCCGGGCCCGTCTGAAGTTAGCTAGAGAGCATTTGGATGATCCAGAGGAGTTTTGGGAGAATGTCCTATGGTCTGATGAAACCAAACTGGAACTGTTTGGTAGAAACACAACTTGTCGTGTTTGGAGGAAAAAGAATACTGAGTTGCATCCATCAAACACCATACCTACTGTAAAGCATGGTGGTGGAAACATCATGCTTTGGGGCTGTTTCTCTGCAAAGGGGCAAGGACGACTGATCCGGGTACATGAAAGAATGAATGGGGCCATGTATCGTGAGATTTTGAGTGCAAACCTCCTTCCATCAGCAAGGGCATTGATGATGAAACGTGGCTGGGTCTTTCAACATGACAATGATCCAAAGCACACAATCAGGGCAACGAAGGAGTGGCTTTGTAAGAATCATTTCAAGGTCCTGGAGTGGCTTAGCCAGTCTCCAGATCTCAACCCTATAGAAAACCTTTGGAGGGAGTTGAAAGTCCGTGTTGCCAAGCGAAAAGCCAAAAACATCACTGCTCTAGAGGAGATCTGCATGGAGGAATGGGCCAACATACCAACAACAGTGTGTGGCAACCTTGTGAAGACTTACAGAAAACTTTGACCTCTGTCATTGCCAACAAAGGAAATATCACAAAGTATTGAGATGAAATTTTGTTTCTGACCAAATACTTATTTTCCACCATAATATGCAAATAAAAGGAAAAAAAAACAGACAATGTGATTTTCTGGATTTTTTTTTCTCAGTTTGTCTCCCATAGTTGAGGTCTACCTATGATGTAAATTACAGACGCCTCTCATCTTTTTAAGTGGTGCAACTTGCACTATTGCTGACTGACTAAATACTTTTTTGCCCCACTGTATAACTGTTAGGAATCTGGGTTCTATGATGCCTATGCGGGAATCCAGATTCTCACATTTGTCTCCAGAGGCTAAGTCCTTTTTTCCACCTTCTGAGTATGCCCACGGGACGAGCTCCCATTGGAGTTCAGCAGTCAGATGCTCAGGTCCTGCTCCTGATTCCATTGGTTTAGCTCAGGGCTCTGGAGATTTCCGGCAGGTCCCGTACACTATAAAAAGTGCGCATGGCCGTTATGCCATGTGCTAGTATTTTCATACTGCTGCTGTGTGTATGGTGATGGATGCTTGGACTTGTGACTGACTCATTAAGAAACCCCTTCCCTCTGATAATACGTCTGTGTGTGTGAGTGGTCAGTACCTGTGCTAGCTCCAGCGCGCACAAGCTCCATCTTTCCAGCAGCTTAGCATCCTGCATCGCGCTTGCGATATTTGCGGTTGCAGCTTGTCCAGGCGTGCACAGTTCCGACGCCGAGCACACGTGTACACGGTAAGTCCGCTCGGTTGTAGTGATCTTATTTAACTACTCTGGTTTCCGGCTACCGCTCGTGTGCCGCTGAGATCCTGTGCTGCTAACAGGCTCAATGATACTATTTTGGTATTATTTTCCCTGCAGCTCTGTGTCCCTTAACAGAGCTTGCCTTATTGCTTCTGGGTGTGTTAGAACCCTGTGCATATTTGTGCTCTGCCTCTCTCAGCAGCGGTTTTACCATCCACTGCACGGTGGACCCAGAGTGGCGAAGGCACTTTAATTATTTATTTTTTTTTAGTGCCTTCCGCCACTCTTAACAATAACAAGCCAAGTGTAGAGGAAGACCACAGCTAAGACATGTAGTGATATGTAATGGTGGAATGATGTCCCCCAGAAGGCAAAAGCGATAAAGATGCAAGAATATATGATAATCTATAAATGATGCAAATAAGAAGAAAATAAGATGGAGATCAAATCATGATAGTAAGCAATACTAAAGAAAAAGAAAAATGGTCACCATGTGAGGCAATCAAGTAGTCAGATCAGAGAGCGTCAGGGATGTCCATGTTTGGGGGGAGGGGGAAATAGTCCTGGAACCAGGGAAGTGTGGGAAGCCCCACACGTATCGATAAGGGGTTAATATTGTGTTAAAAAAAAATTTGCTTCAACAAAATGCCGCCGGTTGTGTTCCGTGTACCAGTGCTGGAGCATTGGCTATGTTCAACAGCGACAATTTCTATTTCGTCTGCGCGTTCCCACACTGGAACACATATATGATGTGAAATATTTTTATGTGCAATATAATCATTATAATTTGTTATAACTAACCACAGTTAGTTACTATGCCCAGGCAACGCCGGGCTCTTCAGCTAGTGTTATATAAAGCAGAAATACTAGACCCGATTTATGAAACTGTACAGAAAGAATCCATGCACAGCACTGTTTTCATTTTACCTTAGCACAATACAAAATAAAAGTTACTCTATGTTAAGTTGCTATGAGCAATAAAAACAATTTTTATTTTAGACAGTTTGATAAGTTTCAACCTATATCTTTAATTGTATGGGAGACGATATATTCAGAAGAACGGGAAGTGTGGGGCTGTGTGCAGAGGGGAGGAGAGCAGCCAGTAGGGATCTGTTAGATGATGTCATCATGTAATTGACCTATTGTGTGCACATTAGCGCATAGCATCGACCATTTGTCAGACTGGCGATCACATGATCCTACTTCCAAAAATAAAAGGGAAAATATATAGCTGTACAGTGCCTTGAAAAAGTATTCATACCCTGTAAACCTTTTTATGTTTTTTTCACATTACACCGACAAACTTAAATGTATTATATTGGGATTTTATGTGATATACCAACAGAAAGTTGCAAGTATTTGTCAAGTGTAAAGGATACATGGTATTCTAAATATGTTAAAAATATAAATCTGAAAATTATGACGTGCATTTGTATTCAGTCCCCGATTCAATACCTTCAGGACCTCCTTTTGCTGCAAGTCTTTTGGGGTATGTCACTACCTGCTCTGGACATTTAGAGGCTGACATTTTTCCGATTCCTCTTTGCAAATTAGCTCTAGCTCAGTAAGATGGGATGGAGAGTGTGGTGGAACAGCAATTTTCATGTCTTTCACAGATACTCCATGAATTTTAGGCTTGGACAGTGACTGGAGCATTCACATACATATGAATGTGCTTTGCTCTAAACCAAGCATTGTAGCTCTGGCAGTATGTTTAGGGTCGTTGTCCTGCTGGAAGGTAAACCTATGCCTTAGTCTCAAATGTTTTGCAGCCTCTAACAGGTTTTCCTCCAGGATTGCCTTGTATTCAGCTAAATACTTCTTCCCATCAACTCTGAATAGCTTCCCTGTCCATGCTGAAGAAAAGCATACACACAGCATGATGCTGCTGCCATCATGTTTGACAGTGGGGATGGTGTTTTCAGGGAAATGTGTAATATTACTTTTTCACCCCACATAGCGCTTTTCATTTAGCCCAAAAAGTCTGACTTTGGTCTCATCTGACAAACGCACCTTCTTCCACATGCTATGTAGGGAACACAGTTAGCTGCACACCAATTTTAGTAGCATTTAGATTCATTTTTATTTAGATGCATTAATAACTACAAGGTACACATAAACATATTCATTATTTCTGAAAATATATGTGCGATGTGAATAGAAATTTAACTTGGATAATGATTAATTCCTGAGTCTGTTGGTGCTGCTCAGTCATGGAGCTAGTGAATTAATTCCTGGCTTCTATCTTTGAGCCCTGCGCAGAGCTGTAATCTACATAAACCCCTGGCTTTCACCGCCAGTTAAAGCTGTGCTCTAGTTCTGTCTTGTGCTATCTGCTCCTGCTTTGTTTATTTGATTTCCTTTTATCTGACTATGGCTTGCTTGCTGACTATTCTTTGTCTTCTGATTTTGTGCCTTTACTGCCATCCTGGTTCTGACCTAGATACCTTAATTTCTGTTGCTTCTGGTTTGCTCCACCGGCCAGCAGCCCTCCGATGGAAGCAATCCAGTGGACCGCATTGTAGGACCAGATTCCTGAACATCAATTAAAGTGCAAAGACCTTGGTTCTGTTGACATGTGCCCGATTGAGTATCTAGCCCCATGCCTGTCTAAGGTAGCCTTTTTGAACCTATAACCTCTAACAAAGTTACAATACTACATTATCCCTGCAGAAACTGCTGATAAGACAACTCCATTAATATGAGGGCTATTACATCTAAATTGGATGAGCATAATAAATGTATAAAGTAACAAAATCGTAAAGTAAAGTCACTTTTTGAAAAAATATCTAGTTATAAATCCTAGTCTGGTAAACTATAAATTAGACCACAAATTAGGTTTATCTTCTCATTAGCAGGCAGATGCCACTAGAGGGTGCTTAGGAGCTTACTCCATACCGCAAATAAACTGCCTAGGCTCCCTCTAGTTGTGGCAGCTTGGAGCTAGTATATTATTTTTTCATTCTATGTCACTATTGGGGATTTGGAGCTTTGTATCAGAAAAATTAGCTCTAGTGGCTATAAAGACAAACTTAAAAATAGGCACAGATTTTTCAAACTAAAATATGATGGTGGATATTCAGCTTGAAGCAAAAGTGGACCTTCAACGACTATTAGGGACACAACAAAAAAGTACTTACAATATGTTTATCTTCTAAGACTATCTAGTAGAGAAGAACAACTATGTCAGGAATTTCTGTTTTTTTTAGATAGCAGAGGAAAAAAATATTGGACAAAAGTCCTAGTATTTTCTCCAAATAAAGAAATATATAAGAAGGGAGGGAAACAGATTCATCATTTCAACGCTTAATTTTCAGTACAAAGAAACCAAGTATGAAGGAAAGGTGATCCATAGTGCAAGCAGTCAGAATTTATTACAATTTGCGAACACCGCCAGTATTCTGAGAATATGGAACTGGTACAATAGAAATCTGAGACATTATTTATAGGATTTGACATTTCTTTCGAGTAATAAGAGAAGTCTTGTTTTCATTGGGTATGGATTAGCAGCTCCTGAAATTACATGGGGTATGTTTGGCTCCTCAGTCATGTAAGAGATAATAATATATCTGGCATAAAAAAATGAGAATGGATTTTTGCTATTATTTATCCACATTTTTGATGTGTGACAGAAATACCATTCTCTGTTATTAACATTTCATACTTTCCACATGTTTTAACAAAAATTGATAACTATAATAACAGAAACCCCATTATTTGGCTGTACTGATACACCCCATGTTATTTATATTAAAATCTAGCAAATGAAACATACAATTCTTTCCCACCGATCGTTATTGTATTCTGAGTTCTTCATTCTCACATATGTGTTGGAGCCGCCAGTACGCACTTTACACATTATTAAACTTAGAAAATGGGGAGTGATTCAAAGCTTTATATTCTTTACATCTTCTTATGCTTTTAAAAAAACAACTTTTTTTTAACTATTTTTAGTCCCCTTTTAAATCTCTTCTACAATATATACTGCAATATGTTAGTATTGCATTCTATAGGATATTTTATGGTCTTCTACGAAGCCCAGCCGGCACCTGGCAACTAATTGATGGAGTACTATCCATCAAGGCAAAAGTGATTCCTATGTGTTTTGAAGAACAAAACATTAAGTTTTTGGGTCCATGACCAGGAAATTCCATATATCTCAATCTCATTGAGAATCTGTGGTCAATCCTCAAAAAGCATTGGACAAAGTAAAACACAGACATTGTGATAACCTCCAAGTACAGCGTTAGTCTGATCCATGCATCTTTCAAATAATATCTTTCAAAGTACATCTTTTTAAGTACAATATTTTGAATTAGCCTTAAATTCTATGATGCATTTGGCCAATCATCACCATCATTAATGCTGCATTATCATTATCATCACTACCACCATCTGTATCATCTAACCGAGTGCTTCCTCTTCCCCGAGGTATGCTTTCAATGTACTCAACTTTTCCTGGCATCTGACTGTGTGAGTACATACAATCTCTCTCTGGTATGCTTTTCTTACCTATTATTTCTTTTGCCATGATCTCTTAATTCCTCTTGATTTAGTATTCTAGCACATCTTTGAGTGTTCACTTAAACCCCTTCCTCTCTTTTATGACCTTTGTCTAACTCTGTGCTTTTGATCTGACCATTCCCTCCCACCTCCCCCTCACACCTGATTGCCATTAGCTCAAGATGTATTCAGACCCATACGTCTGATCCAGACGTTAGTCTGATCCATGGATCTTTCAAATAACATTTTTGAAAGTACATCTTTTTAAGTACAATATTTTGAATTAGACTGGAATTGACTGCAAGGTACTGATATAAAAAGACACTACAATGTTTCTGTTTCTTTTCAGTTTCATCCCCATACTGCTTTATTTCTTACGATCCCCTGTAATCCCTCCACCTAGTAAGGAACTAGTCATATCTCCCTCCATCCTTCCAAGCCATCTCACCTCCTCCTCAGAACTGTTCCTCCACATACAATCCTTTTTCTCCAGGCACACATGGTCGTCGCATCATATCCTATCCTGCTCCCACCTTCTAATACTCTGTCTGATACTCCTCATTGCTGGTGAAGTATCACCAAATTCTGGCCCTCCTCAACACATCCCCACACTCAATTCTAAGACCTTGCCATGATCCTCTACAAGTTTTCGCAACCATGATAACCTCATACCCATTCATCCAGCCCCCACTAACCCGGATCCCCTACCTGGAGCACTATGGATTGCACGCTTTGTCTGCAACAAACTGTCGTATATCCATGACTGCTTTATCACTAGCAAGCTCTCCTTCCTTGGCATCACTGAAACATGGCTCACCCCCTCTGACTCAGCCTCTCCAGCTACACTTTCTTATGATGGATTCCATCTCTATCACACCCTTCGCCCCAGCAACAAATGTGGTGGAGGAGTTGGCTTGCTCCTGTCCGATACCTGCTCCTTTAATGCATTTCCACTCTTCCCTCGTTTGAGGTGCACTCCGTTTGCATCTATTCCCCTCCAACTTCCAGCTGTCTGTCATCTACCACCCCCCAGAACTGCCCATCTCCACCTTTCTTGACCACTTTACCAACTGACTACTTCATTTCCTTTCTGCTGACATCCCTACTATCATCATGGGTGACTTCAACACCCCCATTGACCCTTCCACCTCAGCTGCCTCTAAACTTTTATCACTGACTGCTTCCTTTGGCCTTACTCAATGGTACTCCACGACCACTCACAAAGATGGCTACACACTGGACCTTATCTTCACCCGTGTCACGATCCGTTTTTGGTTCCGTGGCAGATCTGGATTCTCAGATTAAAACTTTTTTCCTTTCAGGCCAATGGGGGTTAATGTCAGTTTTTTCCAGTGGTGGCCGCTGGTGTAATTACATTGCTGCTGAGTTTGCTGATGCAGGTGGTGACCACTCCCACCTTCCTTCAAAATGTCATCTGATGCATCAGCTGACCATCGGTGTTAGAGTTCATTCTGCAGCGACCAAGCTGGGAAAAGGAGCTTGCTGGGTGCAGTTGTTCATAAGCTGAGTCCAGTGTATCTGGTGTTTCATTCCTGCTGTGCAGTGATTTGTAGCAGAGAGCTAAGTGTTGTTTTCCTTTACCTTGTCTATCAAACCTTCCCTTTGTGTTGTATTAGTGCAGCGGTGGGACCAGTGTCCTCACTTGCCAATTCCCTACTTACCTACTTAGGGATAGGTGCAGGGCAAGCGAGGGCTTAGGTATCCTGCTCGGCGACAGGTTGAAAAAAACTGAATAGGGACGTCAGGGAGATCAGGGCACATCCTTAGGAGAGTGCAGGAAGTGTCCATTTCCCCATTCCCTATCGCAGGGCCCATCGTTGTAATCGTGTCCCCGGTGTTCCCTTGTTTGTTGTGCTTTTGGTGACTGACCTACTGTTGGATCATTTCATACTGGGTCAGTCACTTTCGTGACAACCCAATTCTGTTTGCTTACTAATCTCACTAACTCACCCCTCCCCTTGTCTCTCCACAACCCACTGATATTCTCTTCCCTCTCCTCTCCTAGTGCACAACCCCCACTCCACAAAGTCACTCACCCTTGCAGAAATCTCAAAAACCTCAATTTACAATCACTCTCTGAGTCCCTTCTCCCACTTACAGACATAGCTTCCTTACATGACACAGATGCTGCTGCCACTTTTTATAACACCACAAAAATATCAACACTCAATTCAGCCGCCCCCTCACGCACACTAAAATTTGTACAATCAACAGGCAACCCTGGCTGACCAGCCTGACCAAAGAAGTGAGATGGGCTTCCAGGATTGCTGAGCGGAGATGGAAGAGATCCCATTCTGCCGAGCACTTTTTCGCATACAAGCAGTCCCTTGCCAGCTTCAAGTCCACGCTCACTGCCGCAAAACAAACTTATTTCTCATCTCTCATATCCTTCCTGTCTCACAACCCTAAACAGCTTTTCAACACTTTCAATTCTCTACTCTGTCCCACAGCATCTCCTCCCTCTCCTCTCATTTCTGCTGAAGACTTTGCCTCTTTCTTTTAACAGAAGATCGATAACATCAGAGAAAGCTTTGGCCCGCAGCCCCCAATGCTCCTCCTCTTAACTGTTCAGCCCTGTTCTTCCAAAACCAGCTTCTCCACCATGACAGAATATCAGCTCTCCACCCTTCTGTCAAGATCACATCTCACAACTTGCACGCTTGACCAGCTCCCGTCTCACCTCATCCCCAACCTCACCACAGTCTTCATCCCAACCCTAACACATCTCTTCAACCTTTCACTTACAAGTGGTGTCTTCCCCTCATCCTTCAAACATGCCTCAATCACATCCATCCTCATAAAGCCCTCCATTGACCCATCCTCTGTGTCTAGCTATTGCCCAATATCACTTCTTCCTTATACCTCAAACTACTAGAACAGCATGTCCATCTTGAACTATACAAAATATAAAGACACGTCACTCCTCAAATTATGGTGGTGCCCGGATAAGGGAGAGTGCATTTTTCATCGGCTCCCACCCGTTACTGCACAGCGCTTCTACACCAGATTGTCTCCTATGACCTACTCATGATTCTCTCTTCTAATGGGCTTCAATCTTAAACCGTCTGATGAAGGTAAATGAATAGACCAAAACGTCATGTTTTTTGGATAATGCGCTCTGAAATAAAATTAAAATATTCATTATCAGCATTGATCTTTTGAGTGCCGGATTAATTTTTTACATTGTCCATCTTGAACTGTCCTCCCACCTCTCCTCCTGCTCCCTCTTTGAACGGTTACAATCTGGCTTCCAATCGCATCACTCCAATGAAACCGCACTAACTAAACTCACCAATGACCTACTAACTGTCAATAGCAAGCAACACTACTCTGTCTTCCTGCTCCTGGACCTGACTTCTGCCTTTGACATTGTAGACCATTCCCTCTTGTTACAGATTCTCTCATCTCTTGGCATCACAGATTTGGCCCTATCCTGGATCTCGTCATTTGTAACAGATCAGACATTCAGTGTCGCCCTCTCCCACACCACCTCCGCACCTCGCCCCCTGTCTGTTGGTGTTCCCCAAGGCTCAGTTCTAGGACCTCTACTCTTCTCCATATACACTTTCAGACTTGGATAGCTCATAGAATCACACAGTTTGCAGTATCATCTCTACACCAATGACACACATTATCTACCTATCTGGACCCGACATCACCTCCTTACTGACCAAAATCCCACAATGTCTGTCCACTATTTCATCTTTCTTTTCTGCTTGCTTTCTAAAACTGAACATGGACAAAACAGAATTCATCAGCTTTCCACCATCTCACTCTACCCCTCCACCAAACCTATCCACCAACATCAATGGCTGCTCACTTTCACCAGTCCCGCATGCTCGGTGCCTCGGGGTGATCCTCGACTCTACCCTCCTTTCAAGCCACATATCCAAGCCCTTGCCTCCTCCTGCCTACTCCAACTCAAAAATATTTCTTGGATCCGTACATTCCTTGACCAAAAAACTATGAAAACGCTCATGTGCGCCCTCATCATCTCCTGCCTCGACTATTGCAACCTCCTACTTTCTGGCCACCCCTCTAGCACTCTTGCACCACTCCAATCGACCCTAAACTCTGCTGCCCAACTAATCCACCTGTCTCCCCGTTATTCCCCAGCCTCTCCTCTCTGCCAAGCCCTTCACTGGCTTCTTATTGTCCAGAGGCTCCAGTTCAAAACCCTAACTATGAAATACACAGCTATCCACAACCTGTCTCCTCCATACATCTGTGACATGGTCTCCTGGTATTTACCTACACACAACCTTCGATCCTCTCAAGATCTCCTTCTCTACTCCCCTCTTATCTCTTCTTCCCACAACCGCATTCAAGACTTCGCCCGTGCTCCTTCTTACTCTGGAACTCTCTACCCCAACACATCAGACTTTCGCCTACCACGGAAACCTTCAAAAGGAACCTGAAGACCCACCTCTTCCATTCCGGAAAGCCTACAATCTGCACTGATCCTCAGTCTACTGAACCACCGCATGACCAGCTCTACCCTCTCCTAATGTATCCTCACCCATCCCTTGTAGAAAGTGAGCCTTCGCGGGCAGGGTCCTCTCTCATTTTGTACTTGTGTGTGCCTTGTATTGCTCATGTTTATTGTTCTTGTCTTTGTGTGCCCCTTTTCGCATGTAAAGCGCCATTTAATAAATGGCACTACAAAAATGAATAATAATAATAATCTATATATATAAACAACATATCATGTCTGTCTATAACCGAAATCCCACTGCGCTGATTGGTCACAGCCGCCAGGCCCCCGCCAGGCCGCAACCAATCAGCAACAGGCGCTGTGCGCAGGCGCAGTCCGCAATTAGCAGGACGCACGCCACTGCTACCATGCCATTGGGAGATCAGCGGTGCTAGCTGCTGATCTCCCGATGGTTGCCGTGGGTCATCTCTGGGCGCACAGGCGTTAGCGGCGACGCAGCCGGAGATGCCCGGCGCTAGCCGGTACCCAGGGTCCGGAGGAGAAGAGACTCCTTTGGACCCTCGGTACCATAAACGTGTAAAAAATAGAATTAGAATAAAAAATAGTGATCTACTCACCTTCCGACGGCCCCCGGAATCTGTCCCCCCTCTCCATGCTGCTGGCATCTTCCGTTCCCAGTACTGCTTTGCGCAAAATACGGCTGATGACGTTGCGCTCTCTCGAGAAGACATCAGCGCAAAGCAGTACTGGGAACGGAAGATGTCGACAGCATGGAGAGGAGGGACAGATTCCGGGGGCCGTCGGATGGTAAGTATATCACATTATTTATTTTAATCTGCCGCTGGTAGAGTTGAGCGACTTTTGGTTTTTTAGGGTCGCGTTTCGTTTCGTGAAACCCGACTTTTCCAAAAGTCGGGTCGAGCAAGATCGTCCGATTATAGGGAAAAGTCGGGGTCGTCCCGAAACACGAAACCCAATGTAAGTCAATGGGGAATAAAAGTCGGCAGTGAAAGGAGGACAGGAAACACACCTACAGTGCCCATTTGAATGCCAAAAGCATCAATTCTTCTTACTTAAGCTTGTCAACCTTAATTAACTTCATAATACAAGTTACGCACTGAAAAATGGGGGTTATTTGGCTACAGTTGTGGGGGGGGAGGGCTGGCTCCAGGTTTTCATGTGCCCTGGGCGAAAGAGCGCCCCTTTAACACATACCACAACTCATCATGCTCCGATACGGCAGAGAAATAGCGGTATAGTACAATGAAAAATACCTCACTTTTTACATCTCATGACGAGGCCCATCTATTTCTCCATACAGAATCATTGGTTTGAAACAGTATATGATGAGCTCCACATAATGCTACAGTATATGTTGGTCCCCATGGATGACGCTCCACTGTCTTATGGGCCCAAATAATGCCCCAAACATAATGGGCCCCATTTCTAATGCTCTAGTGTATAATGGGCCCTGTAAATGCTGCTCCAGTGTCTGATGTCCACCTTTGGAATGTTCCAGTGTATGGTGGGCCCCATCTATCATTCTCCAGAGTATAGCGCTCCCCAAAAATTGCTGTCCCAACATTGAAAACAATCAAATAAGTCTCCTCGCTAGGGAATCCCTGTACTTGTCTGGACTCCTCGTCGTCCCCATCTTCCATCTCACTGCACAGTATTTCAACTTTGCAAGTGCTGTGATCCTGAGCAAGCAGGGGGGGGCCCACTCGTTGGCGACGGCACTGGCACAGGGCCCCTGATAGTACGGTGGTGTGTCTGATGGCGGGTGGGCCGAACCTGCACTTTCATCTGCAGCTTCCTCTTTGTCGCCGTGTAAGATGGAACTGTATATGGGAAGGGTAACCTGAGTATCATCAGGGTCAGATTCAGGCCGTGTAGCGTGCGAGGGGAATGTAGTGGTCTGGGTCAATGTACCAGCAGATTCATCGAGCAGTGGCTGGGCATCAGTGCACTTGTGTCGCCCCCAGGAGTACGGTCGCCACAGTGGCATTACCTTCCTCCTAGGGAGTGTGATGTCATGCTTGGGAGCAACGAACGATCTCTCTAGCAGGTTAACTGATTGGGCGGCGTTATTCCCATGAGTCATGACCCTCCAAACAGCGTTCATGAAGGCAAAGTGTTTGTTTTACGTGGGCAGTATGGTTGCAAAGCTGAACCTTAAAGGAATGTCCAGAAGGGCACCACCAGGAGTGGAGCCTACGGTTAAATTCGACTCCACCTGGGAAACCTCAACCATGCCAGCTACAGAACAGATGCACACATTGCAAGCTTAATTCCGTTAACGAACGAGACTCCGTCATGCCCCGCGGTCCGAGTCCGGCTTACTAGAGGGACACGTGAGGCTCTGGAACATGAGATTGGCCAATAACTGGTGTGTCATGCCCTTACATGTCCGTGGCTGCATGTGCGCTACACTGAAAAGGCCAGCGTTTGTCGCTTACAGGTGCAGATAACCCGCTGAACAACGTTAGTGATGGGGATCACTGATTACAATTATTACCCGCAAACAATGATTTCCCAGTAAGTGCAGGTCAACTGCAGTTCCAGAATTAGGCCTAACCGTCATTCCTGAAAAAATGAAAAACTTACGTGTGCAAACCACAGGTGCTGTAGCTTGCTTAACAGCTCGCCAGCCGTTCTCACGCCCAGTATGGATTACACGTGATTGCACAAAGGTGAGAAAGGGTACCGTATCCCCAGAAAACATGTATGGATAGCGTACGCATTCAAAATATATGTCTATACATCAGGAGGCAGGCTCAAACGGTGTCAGGCCCAGTATGGATTGCACGTGACTGCACAAAGGTTAGAAAGGGTACCATATCCCCAGATAACGTGTATGGATAGCGTACACATTCAAAATATATGTCTCAGGAGGCAGGCTCAGACGGTGTTAGGCCCAGTATGGATTGCACGTGATTGCACAAAGGTTAGAAAGGGTACCGTATCCCCGGATAACATGTATGGATAGCGTAAACATTCAAAATATATGTCTCAGGAGGCAGGCTCAGACGGTGTTAGGCCCAGTATGGATTGCACGTGATTGCACAAAGATTAGAAAGGGTACCGTATCCCCGGATAACATGTATGGATAGCGTACACATTCAAAATATATGTCTATACATCAGGAGGCAGGCTCAGACGGTGTTAGGCCCAGTATGGATTGCACGTGATTGCACAAAGGTTAGAAAGGGTACCGTTTCCCCGGATAACATGTATGGATAGCATACACATTCAAAATATATGTCTCAGGAGGCAGGCACAGACGGTGTTAGGCCCAGTATGGATTGCACGTGATTGCACAAAGGTTAGAAAGGGTACCGTATCCCCGGATAACATGTATGGATAGCGTACACATTCAAAATATATGTCTATACATCAGGAGGCAGGCTCAGACGGTGTTAGGCCCAGTATGGATTGCACGTGATTGCACAAAGGTTAGAAAGGGTACCGTATCCCCAGATAACATGTATGGATAGCGTACACATTCAAAATATAGTTCTCAGGAGGCAGGCTCAGACGGTGTTAGGCCCAGTATGGATTGCACGTGATTGCACAAAGGTTAGAAAGGGTACCGTTTCCCCGGATAACATGTATGGATAGCGTACACATTCAAAATATATGTCTCAGGAGGCAGGCTCAGACGGTGTTAGGCCCAGTATGGATTGCACGTGATTGCACAAAGGTTAGAAAGGGTACCGTATCCCCGGATAACATGTATGGATAGCGTACACATTCAAAATATATGTCTCAGGAGGCAGGCTCAGACGGTGTTAGGCCCAGTATGGATTGCACGTGATTGCACAAAGGTTAGAAAGGGTACCGTATCCCCAGATAACATGTATGGATAGCGTACACATTCAAAATATATGTCTATACATCAGGAGGCAGGCTCAGACGGTGTTAGGCCCAGTATGGATTGCACGTGATTGCACAAAGATTAGAAAGGGTACCGTATCCCCGGATAACATATATGGATAGCGTACACATTCAAAATATATGTCTATACATCAGGAGGCAGGCTCAGACGGTGTTAGGCCCAGTATGGATTGCATGTGATTGCACAAAGGTTAGAAAGGGTACCGTATCCCCGGATAACATGTATGGATAGCGTACACATTCAAAATATATGTCTCAGGAGGCAGGCTCAGACGGTGTTAGGCCCAGTATGGATTGCACGTGATTGCACAAAGGTTAGAAAGGGTACCGTATCCCCAGATAACATGTATGGATAGCGTACACATTCAAAATATATGTCTATACAGCAGGAGGCAGGCTCAGACGGTGTTAGGCCCAGTATGGATTGCACGTGATTGCACAAAGGTTAGAAAGGGTACCGTTTCCCCGGATAACATGTATGGATAGCGTACACATTCAAAATATGTCTCAGGAGGCAGGCTCAGACGGTGTTAGGCCCAGTATGGATTGCACGTGATTGCACAAAGGTTAGAAAGGGTACCGTTTCCCCGGATAACATGTATGGATAGCGTACACATTCAAAATATATGTCTCAGGAGGCAGGCTCAGACGGTGTTAGGCCCAGTATGGATTGCACGTGATTGCACAAAGGTTAGAAAGGGTACCGTATCCCCAGATAACATGTATGGATAGCGTACACATTCAAAATATATGTCTATACATCAGGAGGCAGGCTCAGACGGTGTTAGGCCCAGTATGGATTGCACGTGATTGCACAAAGGTTAGAAAGGGTACCGTATCCCCAGATAACATGTATGGATACCGTACACATTCAAAATATATGTCTATACAGCAGGAGGCAGACTCAGACGGTGTTAGGCCCAGTATGGATTACACGTGATTGCACAAAGGTTAGAAAGGGTACCGTTTCCCCGGATAACATGTATGGATAGCGTACACATTCAAAATATATGTCTCAGGAGGCAGGCTCAGACGGTGTTAGGACCAGTATGGATTGCACGTGATTGCACAAAGGTTAGAAAGGGTACCGTATCCCCGGATAACATGTATGGATAGCGTACACATTCAAAATATATGTCTATACATCAGGAGGCAGGCTCAGATGGTGTTAGGCCCAGTATGGATTGCATGTGATTGCACAAAGGTTAGAAAGGGTACCGTATCCCCAGATAACATGTATGGATAGCGTACACATTCAAAATATATGTCTCAGGAGGCAGGCTCAGACGGTGTTAGGCTCAGTATGGATTGCACGTGATTGCACAAAGGTTAGAAAGGGTACCGTATACCCAGATAACATGTATGGATAGCGTACACATTCAAAATATATGTCTATACAGCAGGAGGCAGGCTCAGACGGTGTTAGGCCCAGTATGGATTGCACGTGATTGCACAAAGGTTAGAAAGGGTACCGTTTCCCCGGATAAAATGTATGGATAGCGTACACATTCAAAATATATGTCTCAGGAGGCAGGCTCAGACGGTGTTAGGCCCAGTATGGATTGCACATGATTGCACAAAGGTTAGAAAGGGTACCGTTTCCCCGGATAACATGTATGGATAGCGTACACATTCAAAATATATGTCTCAGGAGGCAGGCTCAGACGGTGTTAGGCCCAGTATGGATTGCACGTGATTGCACAAAGGTTAGAAAGGGTACCGTATCCCCAGATAACATGTATGGATAGCGTACACATTCAAAATATATGTTTCAGGAGGCAGGCTCAGACGGTGTTAGGCCCAGTATGGATTGCACGTGATTGCACAAAGGTTAGAAAGGGTACCGTATCCCCAGATAACATGTATGGATAGCGTACACATTCAAAATATATGTCTATACATCAGGAGGCAGGCTCAGACGTTCTCAGGCACAGTATGGATTTGACGGCCCAGATTACACAGCGGAGGAGCAGGGAGAGGTAAAGATTGCAAATGCTGGGGCCCTGCCCAAGCAAGGGGGGCCCACTCGTGGGCGTCGGTACTGGCACTGGGCCCCTCATAGTACAGCGGTGTGTCTGACGGCGGGTGTGCACCACCACCGTCAGAGACACTTGATTGCACTATGAGGGACCCTGTGCCAGTGCCCACGCCCAAGAGTCGGCCTACCCACCTGTCCAGGGCAACGGCACTCGCACGGTGTCGTGCGCTAGGTGGTGACCCCGGCCATGGGGGGGGAGGCAGCACAGTTAGGGAGTTTTAGAAAGTGGCATATGTTGATGTTGGACATTCAGCTGATGCAAAAGGCGAAATAGGTCAAGTCCCAGGAAGAGGTGGACCAAAGCAAGCCATTTTTCTGTCACCCTATGTGTCATCAGGGGAAGGTGGGACAAAATCCTTGGAAACCCATGCGTGGTTCATTTTAATGAAGGTTAGATCATCCACATTTTGGGTTGACAGACGGGTCCTTTTTTCTGTCAGGATTGATCCAGCTGCACTGAAGACTCTTTCTGATAGCACACTTGCAGCTGGGCAAGCGAGCTCCTGTAAGGCATATTGGGCAAATTCAGGCCAGGTGTCCAGTTTAGCGGCCCAATAGTCAAAGGGGAATGACCTGTGTGGGAGAACATCGATATGGGAGGAAAAGTAGTTTGTAACCATAGTTGACAACTGCTGTCTCCTGTCACTTTCCATCGATGCAGTATTACCAGTTGTGTGAGCGGTATTTGAAAAATAAGTCCACAACATTGTCATGAAACCCCTGTCTCCAACGCCACTTCTGCTGTGTGCACCACGAACACCTCTGCCAAGCTGCCCCCGGCCCGTACGGCTCGTGTGAGAACCATCACCGCTGCTGTGTGCTGGGAATGCCTCAAGCAACCGATTTACCAGAGTTGCTTGTTTATTAGCCAATATTAGGTCAAGGTTCTCCTGTGGCATGATGTTTTGTAATTTGCCTTTATAGCGTGGATCCAGGATGCTGGCCAACCAGTAGTCGTCATCGTTCATCATTTTGGCAATGCGGGGGTCCCTTTTCAGGATCCGCAAGGCATAATCTGACATGTGGGCCAATGTTCCCGGTGTCAATGATGCACTGCGAGTGCTGGTTGGAGGAGCACTTTCTGGCAAATCCACATCCCTCCAGTCACGCACAAACCCTGTACCAGACCTTGCCACGCCAACATTTTCACTTGCCCCACGAGATGCATCCTCCTCCCCTAAGTAATCATCCCCATCATCATCCTCTTCCTCCTCTTCTTCCTCCACCTCATCCAGGAGAGGTCCCTGAGCAGACAATGGCTGAATGTCATCAAGGATTCCCTCCTCCTCTTCCTCCTCATCAACATTGGCTGCAGACGCCTGCTCCTTAAGGTGCGTCAAAGTTTGCATGAGCAGACGCATAAGTGGGATGCTCATGCTTAGGATGGCGTCGTCTGCGCTTACCAGCCGTGTGCATTCCTCAAAACACTGAAGGACTTTACAGAGGTCTTTCAGCTTCGACCACTGCACACCTGTCAACTCCATGTCTGCTCTCAAAGTGCCTGGCCGTGTATCCTCCCACAAATGCATTATGGCCTGCCTCTGCTCGCACAGCCGCTCCACCATGTGCAGGGTGGAGTTCCACCTTGCTGCAATGTCGATAATGAGGCGGTGGTTGGGAAGGTGGAGCAATCGCTGCAGCTTCTGCATACGAACGGAGTGTACAGGCGACCGGCGGATGTGCGCGCACAGTCTTCGCACCTTCTGGAGCAGGGCTGTTAACTCCGGATAATTTTTGAGGAAGCACTGCACCACCAGGTTCAAGGTGTGAGCCAAGCAAGGTATGTGGCTGAGTTTTGAAAGGGCTATGGCTGCCACAAAATTACGGCCGTTATCACTAACTACCTTGCCTGCCTCAAGATGTACACTGCCCAGCCATGACTCAGTTTGTCGCTTCCAGTACTCGGCCAGTACCTCGGCGGTGTGTCTGTTGCCCAAACACATCATCTGCAACACAGCCTGCTGACGCTTTCCACTAGCTGCTCGATAGGGGGACACATCGTGTGCAACAGTGGCAGCTGCAGATGGAGTGCTCGTACAACTGCGCTCTGTGGACGAGCTTTCGCTTCTGGAGGAGGAGGAGGAGGAGGAGGGTGGAACGCCTACAGCCAACTGTTTCCTATACCGTGGGCTAGGCAGCACTGTCCCACCACCGCTGTCCCCTGTGGACCCTGCATCCACCACATTAACCCAGTGCGCAGTGATGGACACGTAACGGCCCTGGCCATGCCGACTGGACCATGCATCAGTTGTGAGGTGCACCTTTCCGCTCACTGACTGCTTGAGTGCATGGACAATGCGGTCTTTCACATGATGGTGGAGGGCTGGGATGGCTTTGCGAGAGAAGAAGTGGCGACTGGGTAGGTCATAGCGTGGTACTGCATAGGCCATGAGTTCGCGGAAAGCTGTGCTTTCCACCAACCGAAAGGGCATCATCTCAAACAAGATTAGTTTGGCAATGTGGGCGTTCAAACCCAGTGTACGCGGATGAGAGACTGAGTACTTTCTTGACCTACTCATAGTGTCTGGGAGGGTGAGCTGGACTTGAGAGCTGCATATGGTGGAAGTAGCGGTGGACAGGGCGGACTGAGAGAGGGTTGATGATGGTGATGGAGTTGGTGTTCTTTCTGATGGCCTAGAATCAGTCTTTCGTTGATATAACAGTGGGATTCCCTGACTGCTGTGGCCTTGCAACGACACCTCAACATTTGCTGCTGTGCTAACCGGTGGGCTTACAGTGGGGGAAACAATGTAGCGTTGCTGACTACCTTCGTTGTGATCAGTTGCACATGTGGCACTTGAGGTTTGGTGTTGTGTCCACGCTTGCAAGTGCATGCTGGTTAAATGTCTAAGCATGCAACTGGTATTCAAATTTTTCAGATTTTTCCCTCGGCTAAAGGTCTTTGCGCACTTCTTACAGATAACCTTGGCCTGATCATGAGGATTTTGTTCAAAAAAGTGCCACACTGCACTCTTCCTACTTTGGCAGACATTTTGCGGCCTAGCACGCTGTGATCTTTTGACCCTCTGGACAAGCTGTCCAGCAACTCTTTTGATGTTTGGAACCTGTCTTTGGAGTGCTCTGGGCCTGCCAGATAACAGCTGTTGCGATGTCGATGTCTGCTGTGGATGCTCCTCATCTGAGCTATTGGAAGCAGCACCCTCTTCCCCCAATGGATGCCAATCTGGGTCAACAATTGGGTCATCCATCACCTCCTCTTCTATGTCATGTGCACCTTCCTCTGTGTCACCGTGTATGGTGGTATAGTGTGCGGGAAGGGGCACCTGAGTCTCATCAGGGTCAGAATCTGGCTCTGTACACTGCGAGGACAATGTAGTGCTCTGAGTGAATGTACCAGCAGAATCATCCATCAGCGGCTGTGCATCAGTGCACTCCATGTCAGATTCATCTTGGCCTGGGTAATTCACCATTTCACTTGATAATCCAGGCATGGTATGTGAAAACAGCTCCATGGAGTAATCAGTAGTATGGCCTGCGTCATCCTTCAATCTTGGTTGGGGTGAAGGACACAAGGAAAGGTGTGGTTCATGAACATGAGCCTCCAATGACGACTCAGTGCTTTTACTTTTTACAACTGAAGAAGAGGAGGCGATAGAGCTGGAGACTGAGTCAGCAATGTAAGACAAAACTTTTTCCTGATGCTCTGGCTTTAAAAGCGGTTTGCCAACTCCTAGAAAACTAAGCGTTCGAGGCCTTATGTAGCCAGACGATGACGCAGGCTCAACACCTCCTGCATTCGGTCCTATTTTGCTCTTGCCACTACCATCAGATCCACCACAAACACCATCACCAGCTGCCAACCCCCGCCCAATTCCACGGCCTCTTCCACCAGCCTTCCTCATTTTTGGTAGAAATGTAGACAAAATCCAACAAACTATATAGTAATGTAAAACAAGGTACAAGGTGTCTATAGGACAGGGGAGATTTTGAATCTCTGCACACACTTTTGGACACTGGACACTTTTGGATTGTGTGAGGCCCAATGAATATCTGAGCGCTATGTGACAGGCTCGATGGCACAGCTGTGACCAAAGTGACTAGAGGATAAGGGAGATTTTGAATCTCTGCACACAATTTTGGACACTGGACACTTTTGGATTGTGTGAGGCCCACTGATATCTGAGCGCTATGTGACAGGCTCGATGGCACAGCTGTGACCAAAGTGACTAGAGGATAAGGGAGATTTTGAATCTCTGCACACACTTTTGGACACTGGACACTTTTGGATTGTGTGAGGCCCAATGAATATCTGAGCGCTATGTGACAGGCTCGATGGCACAGCTGTGACCAAAGTGACTAGAGGATAAGGGAGATTTTGAATCTCTGCACATACTTTTGGACACTGGACACTTTTGGATTGTGTGAGGCCCAATGAATATCTGAGCGCTATGTGACAGGCTCGATGGCACAGCTGTGACCAAAGTGACTAGAGGATAAGGGAGATTTTGAATCTCTGCACACACTTTTGGACACTGGACACTTTTGGATTGTGTGAGGCCCAATGAATATCTGAGCGCTATGTGACAGGCTCGATGGCACAGCTGTGACCAAAGTGACTAGAGGATAAGGGAGATTTTGAATCTCTGCACACACTTTTGGACACTGGACACTTTTGGATTGTGTGAGGCCCACTGATATCTGAGCGCTATGTGACAGGCTCGATGGCACAGCTGTGACCAAAGTGACTAGAGGATAAGGGAGATTTTGAATCTCTGCACACACTTTTGGACACTGGACACTTTTGGATTGTGTGAGGCCCAATGAATATCTGAGCGCTATGTGACAGGCTCGATGGCACAGCTGTGACCAAAGTGACTAGAGGATAAGGGAGATTTTGAATCTCTGCACACACTTTTGGACACTGGACACTTTTGGATTGTGTGAGGCCCAATGAATATCTGAGCACTATGTGACAGGCTCGATGGCACAGCTGTGACCAAAGTGACTAGAGGATAAGGGAGATTTTGAATCTCTGCACACACTTTTGGACACTGGACACTTTTGGATTGTGTGAGGCCCAATGAATATCTGAGCGCTATGTGACAGGCTCGATGGCACAGCTGTGACCAAAGTGACTAGAGGATAAGGGAGATTTTGAATCTCTGCACACACTTTTGGACACTGGACACTTTTGGATTGTGTGAGGCCCAATGAATATCTGAGCGCTATGTGACAGGCTCGATGGCACAGCTGTGACCAAAGTGACTAGAGGATAAGGGAGATTGGATTGCTTTTAAAAAAGCAGTTTGCGGAGCAGTGGGTAAACAGCAATGCCAGCCTGTCAGGAAGCCTTAAAAGGCAGCCCAACAACCAACACCACTGATACACCACTATATAGCCTCCCCTTGCACTGCACACACAGTGACTGGTGTGTTGTGCAGGCCAAATCGCTAGCAGCAGAAGCAGTTTTTTTGTCTTCTTCCCTGCTTAACGCTCTCCCTACAGAATCAGCAGCAACCTCTCCCTATACTGAGATCGGCAGAAGTAAGATGGCGGTCGGCGTGCACGCCCTTTTATACCCCCTGTGACGCCCACCAAAGCAAGCCAATCACTTGCATGCCCTTCTGAAAGATGGTGGTGACCCCTGCCTATGTCATCACGTTGCCCACAGTGTCCGTGGATCCTGATTGGCTGAAAAAGAGCGCAAAACAAACTTTTGAAACGCGACTTTGGCGCGTAAGTCGCTGACCTCGTGGCCGACCTCATCCTAGGGTCGGGTTTCATGAAACCCGACTTTGCCAAAAGTCGGCGACTTTTGATATTTTTCAACCCGTTTCGCTCAACTCTAGCCGCTGGCCATATTCTAGAGTACCTGATGCTTTAGAATCGGGCCAGCAGCTAGTAATAATAATAAAGCACAGGTTAGGTAAGAATGGGCGATCATCAGTCAGGATTTGGCCCAGAAGCTGAGATCCAGCTGCCAGAGCAAAGGGGAGAAGTCTAGAAAAATATTAAGTGTTCACATAAACTTGACATATTTGTCAATAAGAGTTTAAAAACTTATGAAATGTTTATAATTGTACTTCAGTAACCATAGAAACATTTGACTAAATATCAAAAAACACTGAAGCACCAAACTGTATGAAAACCAGAATTTGTGTCAGTCTCACAACTTATGGCCAAGAAATAAGTATTCATGTAGTGTAAGCTGTGTGTGTAGTATTGCTATTGTGTATGCTGTGTGTAGTGTTGCTATTGTGTATGCCGTGTGTAGTATTGCTATTGTGTGTAGTGTTGTGCAAGCTGTGTGTAGTGTCGTGTTGACGAGGTAGCTTTTGAGGGAGGGCTAAAATAACCCTTCATGGTTGACCAAGTGATTTCCAAATTAATCCACAAGGCGTTGCTAGCAACTGGGAATGACCAGACGGAGACGTGTCTCTGTATGGGAGGATCAAAGGAGATCGCTAACCCCGTTTATTATGCCACCTCTTTTATAGTATTTTGCTTAATTATGCAAAGTACCCAGTTACCAATAGCATCGTCATGACACATTTACTTTATAAGCCAATAGTATTGCAAGAAAATTGGAATATGTCCCTAGTTACGTGACGTAGAGAATAGAACAATAGCACATTCATCAGGGTCTCATGTCTCATATCTTGTGCAAGCTGGAACAGTCTGGTTTTATAACAGCTGCGAACTTTCACCTAGTTACAAAATTTAACTCGTAAACAACAAAATGGCGTCGCAAGCACAAAAATGGAGGTCTGGAGAACAAGATATCCTGTACAACTGAATACTGTACTCGACAATCACCCCTAGAGAAATTTTGTTAACTAATATGCAGTATCAGAGGTGCTATCCCAAGCCATAAGCTCGAGGGGTACTGGCCTTCACATGGCTGATACCGTGTTATCAGTCATGGCTGTTGTGGCGCACCCATCTCCCCTGTATACTACAATTTATGAATAACAATTTTTTGATGACAGTGGTGATCTTTTGAAGGTAGCCATGCGCTTAGCTTCAACATCTTCATCAAATAACCTTTTGAGATCGGTGTAGAGAAGAGCAGGGGTGACGACGTCTTTGGTATCATCATTAGCTGTCCTAGTGCAGAATTTCCTAATACATACAGAAATACACCAAAGAACAAGTTTTAGTATCACATATGCAACAAGGATACAGGCAGCAATGTGTAATAAGCTTTGTAAGATCCCAGCTATACAGCCCCCAACTCCCTTAAACCAATTGGCTGGATTTAGAAAGGAGAAGGTGTCTGACCACCAACTGTTCTTATTACGATCATTATCTTTATCATATTGATCTCTGAGTCTTTGAATATCTTCTAACTTTAACTTTAATTTCTACCAATAATAATATGGAAAATGCGGAAAACCAAAACATTATGCCCCCGTTATTTGCTATTGACTTGTTGGGTGATGAGGAGGACTTGATAGGGACCGTCATACCATGGTTCTAGTCCGTGCTTTCTGACATGCCTTTTCACGACTACCAAATCACCAGGCTTCAGGTTATGACAGGTGTCGGTTTCTGCTGAATCTGGAAAAGAAGAAACTTGAGCATGGGTGTTAGCAAGATTTTTACTAAACTGAATAACATATTGAACAGCATGGTCAGTTTCATCTGATAACTGCTGAGGCTGGAAATTTGCAACTGGGGGCCTAGCACCAAACAATATCTCATTTGGGGACAGGCCATGTTTTGTAATAGGGGTAGTATGGATGTGGTATAGTACAATGGGTAGGAGCTCTGGCCATGGAGCCGTAGTCTCCTGCATCATTTTGGTCAATTGTCCCTTCAGTGCGCCATTCAGCCTCTCAACTTTCCCACTGGATTGTGGGTGGTATGGAGTATGGAGGGCTACAGTGGATCCAAGCATTGTCAGAACTTATTGGTTCACATGAAAAGAAAAGGCCGGATCTTGATCACTTTCAGCAACTTCTGGAACCCCGTACCTGCATATGACTTCCATCACCAGTTTCTTCGCTGTGGTTTTTGCAGTCATGTTGGTAACAGGGAATGCTTCCGGCCAACTGGAGAACATGTCAACAACAACCAAACAGTATTCATACCTTCCAGACTTGGGTAACGTGATATGGTCCACCTGGAGCCTTTGGAAAGGATAGTCGGGCTTAGCAAGATGCTTCGGGGGTTGAAGGTGACCGGGATTGCAAGTCTGACAGATATTACAGGCACGGTTGAGCGCTGTCAAAACTGTGGAAATTCCTGGTGCCCAGTAGAATTTTTTTGCACCAGTGCGAGGGCCTGATTCTTTCCTCAATGTGTAGGTCCATGTGCCCATGTAGCAATAGCAGGGTACATCCGCTTAGGGAGACACACGAGTTGGTCCTTTTTCCAGAGACCATTATCCATACATGCCCCATCAGTCTTCCATTGCTTCACCTCTTCCTTTGGAGACATTCTCTGCATCGTCATTAAGCGGTCTCACGGGGTCCGACAGAAAACTTCAGTCTGTTGTAGATCATCAGGTTCTTGTAGGGTCAATGCTTCTTGTAACTGTTTACACTGAGAGCCTGTGCTCACCATAGCTGGTATGGTTGGTTCAACGGGTAAAAGAGCAGTGGCTTTTGCTTGCATATCCGCAAATGCGTTGCCAACAGTCCGTGGACTGTTCCTAGGACCGTGCGCCTTAACTTTGATAATAGCCACCTGAGTAGGTAATTTGATCGAGTCCATGAGGGTTTTAACAGCTTCAGCATTTTTCACTGGGGTTCCGACAGTAGTAATAAACCCTCGATTGGCCCATAGAGCCCCAAAATCGTGAGCAATACCAAATACATACCGTGAGTCCGTGTATATATTAGCCCGTCTGTTCTTGACCAAAGTACATGCAGTAGACAGAGCCTGGAGTTCTGCTTCTTCGGCTGACTGTGAGGGCCAGAGTGCAGCTGCGTGCACTACAGTGTCCTCTGTGGTAACAGCATATCCCGTGTGGAATCTACCAAACTCGTCAGCATATCTTGAACCATCCGTGTATAACACCAGATCGGAATTTGGAAGTGGATTCTCACTGACATTTGATAGCATCTTTTGGGAAAGGAGCTGACAGCTTTTTTTTCTTTCTTCTGTGAGGTGTCTGACATCCTGAAGTAGACAGTGACCCAAGAATATCACTTGACCAAGGCAGAACTGAAGTTTCAAGGCCGAAACCCGACAGTTCAGTGCTGCCAGATGCTTGAGGAGGCTAACAGTGGCAGCAATGGCTTCCTGCTCCGTTCGTGCACACAACAAAAGAATCATCCACATACTGAAGCAGCGTAACCTGGGGGTGATCTAACTGCCAGGGCAAAAGACACTCACTCATATTTTTTGCAAACTGATTGGGACTGTTTTGGGCCCCATGTGGCATAGCTGTCCATGTTAACTGTCATCCTAATAAGTGAATGCAAACAGAAACTGGCAGTCTGGGTGTAGCGGAATACTAAAGAAGGCATTGGTAAGGTCGATGACTGTAAACCAAGCAGCATCCTGGGGTATTTAGGGCAAAAGAGTTTGTGGACTAATCACCTCTGGAGTTTCCAGAACAGTAGCTGCATTAACTGTCCGTGGATCTTGTACCAGCCGGTACACAGAGGGTTGGCCAGGTGGGGTCTTTTTCTTAACGGGAAACAAGGGTGTATTACATGGAAAAACACAGGATACCAGAGCACCGTTATCAAGTAACGTTTGTATTTCTTCCTGGAGGCCCCGCTCCTGATCATGTTTCAAAGGATATTGATGGACTTTGGGAAAAGGGGCACCAGGTTTGAGAAACACTTTTACTGGTTCTACAGGCATTTTCCCTATATCATTTGGCCCTTTTGACTAAAGTTTAGATGGTATCTCTGAGAGGTGTGGGGTGAGTCGTTGATCCTCAGGCAATATTGGGGGTGGATCTGGGCCTATCATGGCCATCATAACTGTGGGAAGGGCATGCAAAATACAAATTTCCTCACTCTCTTTATCTGCATAGGGATTATGTAACGTAAGAACCATCTGACCATCATCCTGGAATTATATTCTGGAGCGGAAATGTGATAATAAATCTGCCCCCAGTAAATTTATTGGACATGTGGGAGAGATTACGAACTGAGCAGTAACCTCGTGGAAGGGTCCCACAGGGATGGGTTTTGTAAGAGTGTGTTTATTGGGTCTGCCATCTACTCCGATTAAAACAGTGGGGGTATGACAATCTGTCTGAAAGTGACCGAGTCGGCCACAGCGTCAGCATTGCAGACGAGAATTGGAACAGCGGATCTGGGGAGTAAGGTTCCCAGTCATAGGATTGGAAGAGATATTGGAGTAGGGAGCTGAAGTTGTGTATGGTTGGAGCGCAGGAGCTGAGTTTGCTGTGTGCCACTGATAAGGAAGAGCTATGTCCCTGCAGCTGCGGTGGGGGCAGTGGGGGATGTGGTGGGGGGAGAGCTGGAGCAGCTGCTGGCTGCTGGTTTGCTTTTTTTTTCTTTCCCTGCTGATACAGAGCGAGCTAGATTCTTCTGAAAACTTTTTTTTTCCTCTACTTTCAATGCATCGTCCGGAGTCTTTCTGGCACATGGCACATTACTCTGTCACTTTCTCACACCACAGTCATTTTCTTGCACCACAGAACATCCAGTCCTTGCCATAATAATAGACAATTTTTCCTTCTTCAACATAGCAGTAACAGAAACAATCAGAATTCACTTCCTCTGTTCTTCCTAACACCTTCGTCACACAATTCATGTGCCAAGCCACAAAATTCTTCTTTTTCTTCCACGGATTCTCACCTTTAGAGCTAAATATCCTTACTTCAGTTGTGCACAGTACTGGAGCGGCCGTTTCAGTCTGTTCCACAGGGTCTATCCCCCTCTGGGATGCCCAAAATTCAATGCGGTACTCAGCGAAAGGAGGAGGGCGTCTCAGACTATCCCTCCGGACACCTCTGGTTATATATATATATATATATATCTATATATACCTGAGTTACGTATCCTACCCAATCTTCGATCACTTCACCATGCCTGACTCAAACAGTGATCAGGATTTCAGGATATTTTGACTATAAAGTGAGTCACAATCACTGGTCAATCCGGGGTGTCCGTCCCTTATGAGGTACGGTTCGAGCACTGGGCCCCCAACTGGACAGCACCTCTATATGATTCCACCTAAGAATCACCCCACCATCAAGGACAAACCTCAGATCCTCTTTGCAGCAACAAGCACAGTAAAACCACGCCAACGGTATAACTGCCAACTTACCGTGGTTGTCGTGGGGGATGATCAGTCCCAATTTTCCAGTGCCTGTGTCCGGTCCAAGGGTCCTTTGTATCATTGTCCTCCGGGGGGCAGAGGAGTCCCTATTCGGGGGCCCCACGTCGGGCAGCCAGCTGACAAGGTAGCTTTTGAGGGAGGGCTAAATTAACCCTTCGCGGTTGACCAGCTGATTTCCAAATTAATCCACAAGGTGTTGCTAGAATGACCAGACAGAGACGTGTCTCTGTATGGGAGTATCAAAGGAGATTGCTAACCCCATTTGCTATGCCACCTCTTTTATAGTATTTTGCTTAATTATGCAAAGTACCCAGTTACCAATAGCATCGTCGTGACAAATTTACTTTATAAGCCAATAGTATTGCAAGAAAATTGGAATATGTCCCTAGTTACGTGACGTAGAGAATAGAACAATAGCACATTCATCAGGGTCTCATGTCTCATATCTTGTGCAAGCTGGAACAGTCTGGTTTTATAACAGCTGCGAACTTTCACCTAGTTACAAAATTTAAAAAATAATTTTTAACAACCAACAGCGCTGTGTGGGGGTATAGCAGCTGCAAATTAGCAGACTACGCCACCTATTCGTCTGAATATTAAAACAATTAAAAATAAAGCAGGAATTTGCGCTAATAATACCCACATAAAACCACTCTCTATAGGGAAAGCAAAAATTGATGCCAGAGAATTTTAATCTGCGTCTATGTGAAACAATAATAATGACACCCCTTAGTACTGTGGGGGTGTGCTATAAATATATATCTCTCACTGTAAAAAGTGAGTAGCAGTCTAAAAAATACAACCAGTCTCACTGACCAATAAACATAAATGAGTCTGTCACTAGAGAGAAAAAATCATACTGACCGTCCAGGTTACTGTTCATACCATGGGCGATAATAGCAGTCTTGAGTTCAGAACATAGCAACTCCTCTCCTGATGGGCTTTGGTGAATTCCAGTGGTGGTGTAATGCTCAGTCCAAAAAAATGCAGGCTAATGGTGGGTAGAATCCAAAAGGTCACCTTTGCTATAGTCGCGGGCGATGCTCCGGCCGGTAGCAATCGCCCAATTCACCCGATGTTGCGCTGCCCGTTATCAGTGGGACATGCAGCGGGAGACGCGGTTATTGCCGGCAAGGTGCAGGACCTTGCGTGACGTCACAGTCACGTGTTAAGTCACGTGACCGGCTTAGAAAGACTGACAGGATCAACAACCAATCCTACGCTTTTCGGAAGCTTACTGCTTCCTTCCTCAGGGATGATTCCTGTCATTAAGGTGACACATATATACCCAGCCCGTGTGATGTATTAGTCCTATTTGTTGAAAGCAAATAGTTCAATCTCGCTATTTAAGCCATTTGGTCTGAGCGTGTTCATTTTAAATATCCACTCACTTTCTACTTTTGACATTTGTTCAATGAAATTACCTTTTCTCCAGCTTTTCTTAACTATTTTAATACCGGTTACCGTAATTCCCTTAATAGAACCTCCGTGATGTGTAACAAAGTGATCAGAAAGAGGATGACCAGTAAATTTATTATTAATATTGCGAAGATGTTCAGCAATTCGAACCCGCATTGGACGAATAGTTCTTCCAATGTATAGTTTACCACATGGACAGATTACCCCATAGATAACCCCTTTTGTGTTGCAATCAATGAAATCAATTCTATTGTTCTCAATACCTTTATTAATAATCGTTTTTTGTTTCTTAGTGTTTAATTTTTTACATGGTCCACATTTCTTACATGGGAAAAAACCACTAAGAAGGTCTCGTTCACCATTAATTTTTCTATTTGGAACTCTTGGGATTGAAGGTGCTATCAAATTCCCAAGATTATTTGCCTTCCGAAAAACAAATCTAGGGTACGTAGGCAGTAATTCCCCAATAATTTTGTCATTTTGTAAGATATTCCAATGCCTACTAACAATATTCCTAATGATCCTGAGATTGGAATTGTATTGTAAAATAATCGGAATTTCATTCTTGACAAAAAAATCATTAGGAATACGTTCTTTTATAGGGTCCAGTAGTTGGTCTCTTGGTATTTTTCTAACCATTTCTGTAATTTTTTCTAATGCTTTTACATCATATCCCTTATATTTAAACTTAATATTCATGGACTCTGCTTCTTTTTCAAAGTCCTGCTGTTTAGAGCAATTTCTATGCACTCTAATGAGCTGACTCTTAGGGACATTAAGAAGCCATTTCGGAAGATGACAGCTATCTAGAGAAATAAAAAATTTTGAATCCGTAGGTTTGTGAAAAAACTACAGAAATGGTTAGAAAAATACCAAGAGACCAACTACTGGACCCTATAAAAGAACGTATTCCTAATGATTTTTTTGTCAAGAATGAAATTCCGATTATTTTACAATACAATTCCAATCTCAGGATCATTAGGAATATTGTTAGTAGGCATTGGAATATCTTACAAAATGACAAAATTATTGGGGAATTACTGCCTACGTACCCTAGATTTGTTTTTCGGAAGGCAAATAATCTTGGGAATTTGATAGCACCTTCAATCCCAAGAGTTCCAAATAGAGAAATTAATGGTGAACGAGACCTTCTTAGTGGTTTTTTCCCATGTAAGAAATGTGGACCATGTAAAAAATTAAACACTAAGAAACAAAAAACGATTATTAATAAAGGTATTGAGAACAATAGAATTGATTTCATTGATTGCAACACAAAAGGGGTTATCTATGGGGTAATCTGTCCATGTGGTAAACTATACATTGGAAGAACTATTCGTCCAATGCGGGTACGAATTGCTGAACATCTTCGCAATATTACTAATAAATTTACTGGTCATCCTCTTTCTGATCACTTTGTTACACATCACGGAGGTTCTATTAAGGGAATTACGGTAACCGGTATTAAAATAGTTAAGAAAAGCTGAAGAAAAGGTAACTTCATTGAACAAATGTCAAAAGTAGAAAGTGAGTGGATATTTAAAATGAACACGCTCAGACCAAATGGCTTAAATAGCGAGATTGAACTATTTGCTTTCAACAAATAGGACTAATACATCACACGGATTGGGTATATATGTGTCACCTTAATGACAGGAATCATCCCTGAGGAAGGAAGCAGTAAGCTTCCGAAACGCGTAGGATTGGTTGTTGATCCTGTCAGTCTTTCTAAGCCGGTCACGTGACTTAACACGTGACTGCGACGTCACGCAAGGTCCTGCACCTTGCCGGCAATAACCGCGTCTCCCGCTGCATGTCCCACTGATAACGGGCAGCGCAACATCGGGTGAATTGGGCGATTGCTACCGGCCGGAGCATCGCCCGCGACTATAGCAAAGGTGACCTTTTGGATTCTACCCACCATTAGCCTGCATTTTTTTGGACTGAGCATTGCACCACCACTGGAATTCACCAAAGCCCATCAGGAGAGGAGTTGCTATGTTCTGAACTCAAGACTGCTATTATCGCCCATGGTATGAACAGTAACCTGGACGGTCAGTATGATTTTTTCTCTCTAGTGACAGACTCATTTATGTTTATTGGTCAGTGAGACTGGTTGTATTTTTTAGACTGCTACTCACTTTTTACAGTGAGAGATATATATTTATAGCACACCCCCACAGTACTAAGGGGTGTCATTATTATTGTTTCACATAGACGCAGATTAAAATTCTCTGGCATCAATTTTTGCTTTCACTATAGAGAGTGGTTTTATGTGGGTATTATTAGCGCAAATTCCTGCTTTATTTTTAATAGTTACAAAATTTAACTCATAAGGCCTGTTTCACACTTCCGTTTTTGACCATCAGTCAAAATCTTCCGTTTTTGCAAAAAAACGGATCCGCCATTTTTTTGGCGGATCCGTTTTTTTCCCCATTGATTTGCATTACCAGCGGATCTTGACGGATGGCCATCCATTGGATCCGTTTTTTTGCGGATCCGTCAATTTTTTGGCGTCCGCCGAGATGCCTGGACGGACCATGTAGCGTTTTTTGTGCTGAAGGATCTGCATTTTTATAGTGCGCATGCCCGGAGGAATGAAGTCAGGTGGAAATTTAACCCTGAAATCATTTCTGGAGGACAGAAAAAATTCTCTCTCTCTCTCTCCTACCTTCCCGGTCAGCGGTTCCTTTAAAATTATTCATTCAGCGGATCCGTAAAAAAAATGGTCCGGTGGCATCCGTTCACATCAGTTAACAACGGATCCGCTTTCCGACATTTTGACGGATTTTAACTGGCACAAAAAACTGATGTGTGAAACAGGCCTAAACACCAAAATGGCGTAGCAAGCACAAAAATGGAGGTTTGGAGAACAAGATATCCCGTACAACTGAATACTGTACTTCACAGTGTGTAGTGTATCCTGTGTGTGTAGTGTTGCTATTGTGTATTTTGTGTGTAGAGTTGTTATTGTGTATGATGTGTTTAGTGCTGTTGTTGTGTATGCTGTGTGTAGTGTTACTATTGTGTATGCTGTGTGTAGAGTTGTTATTGTGTATGCTGTGTGTGTAGTGTTGCTATTGTGCATGCTGTGTAGTGTTGCTGGGTATGCTGTGTGTAGAGTTGTTATTGTGTATGCTGTGTGTAGTGTTGTTATTGTGTATGTTGTGTGTAGAGTTGTTATTGTGTATGATGTGTTTAGTGCTGTTGTTGTGTATGCTGTGTGTAGTGTTACTATTGTGTATGCTGTGTGTAGAGTTGTTATTGTGTATGCTGTGTGTAGTGTTGCTATTGTGAATACTGTGTGTAGTGTTGTTATTGTGTAAGCTCTGTGTAGTGTTGCTATTGTGTATGCTGTGTGTGCAGTGTTGCTATTGTGTATGCTGTTTGTAGTGCTGTTGTTGTGTATGCTGTGTGTTTTGTTGTTATTGTGTATGCTGTGTTTAGTGTTGTGTGTAGTGTATGCTGTGTGTGTAGTGTTGCTATTGTGTATGCTGTCTGTAGTGTTGCTATTGTGTATGCTGTCTGTTGTGTTGTTATTGTGTATGCTGTGTGTAGTGTTGTTATTGTGTATGCTGTGTGTAGTGTTGTTATTGTGTATGCTGTTTGTAGTGTTGTTATTGTGTATGCTGTTTGTAGTGTTGTTATTGTGTACGCTGTGTGTAGTGCTGTTATTGTGTATGCTGTGTGTAGTGTTATTGTGTATGTTGTGTGTAGAGTTGTTATTGTGTATACTGTGTGTAGTGCTGTTGTTGTGTATGCTGTGTGCAGTGTTGCTATTGTGCATGCTGTGTGCAGAGTTGTTATTGTGTATGCTGTGTGTAGAGTTATTGTGTATGCTGTGGGTAGTGTTGTTATTGTGTATGCTGTTTGTAGTGCTGTTGTGTATGCTGTGTGTTTTGTTGTTGTGTATGCTGTGTGTAGTGTTGTGTGTAGTGTATGCTGTGTGTAGTGTTGCTATTGTGTATGCTGTGTGTAGTGTTGCTATTGTGTATGCTGTGTGTAGTGTCGTTATTGTGTATGCTGTGTGTAGTATTGTTATTGTGTATGCTGTTTGTAGTGCTGTTATTGTGTATGCTGTGTGTTTTGTTGTTATTGTGTATGCTGTGTGTAGTGCTGCTGTTGTGTATGCTATGTGTAGTGTTGTTATTGTGTATGCTGTGTGTGTAGTGTTGCTATTGTGTATGCTGTGTAGTGTTGTTGTGTATGCTATGTGTAGAGTTGTTATTGGGTATGCTGTGTGTGTAGTGTTGCTATTGTGTATGCTGTGTGTAGTGTTGTTATTGTGTATACTGTGTGTAGTGTTGCTATTGTGTATGCTGTGTGGGTAGTGTTGCTATTGTGTATACTGTGTGTAGAGTTGTTATTGTGTATGCTGTGTGTAGTGTTTCTGTTGTGCATGCTGTGTGTAGTGTTGTTGTGTATGCTGTGTGTGTAGTGTTGTTATTGTGTATGCTGTTCGTAGTGCTGTTGTTGTGTATGTTGTGTGTTTTGTTGTTATTGTGTATACTGTGTGTAGAGTTGTTATTGTGTATGCTGTGTGTAGTATGCTGTGTGTAGTGCTGTTGTTGTGTATGCTGTGTAGTGTTGCTATTGTGTATGCTGTGTGTAGAGTTGTTATTGTGTATGCTGTGTGTAGTGTTGCTATTGTGTATGCTGTGTGTAGTATTGTTATTGTGCATGCTGTGTGTAGTGTTGTTATTTTGTATGCTGTGTGTAGTGTTATTGTGTGTACTGTGTGTAGAGTTATTGTGTATGCTGTGTGTAGTGTTTCTATTGTGTATGCTGTGTGTAGTGTTGTTATTGTGTATGCTGTGTGTAGTGTTATTGTGTATGCTGTTTATAGTGCTGTTGTGTATGCTGTGTGTTTTGTTGTTGTGTATGCTGTGTGTAGTGTTGTGTGTAGTGTATGCTGTGTGTAGTGTTGCAATTTGTATGCTGTGTGTAGTGTCGTTATTGTGTATGCTGTGTGTAGTGTTGTTATTGTGTATGCTGTGTGTAGTGTTATTGTGCATGCTGTTTGTAGTGCTGTCATTGTGTATGCTGTGTGTTTTGTTGTTATTGTGTATGCTGTGTGTAGTGCTGCTGTTGTGTATGCTATGTGTAGTGTTGTTATTGTGTATGCTGTGTGTGTAGTGTTGCTATTGTGTATGCTGTGTAGTATTGTTGTGTATGCTATGTGTAGAGTTGTTATTGGGTATGCTGTGTGTGTAGTGTTGCTATTGTGTATGCTGTGTGTAGTGTTGTTATTGTGTATACTGTGTGTAGTGTTGCTATTGTGTATGCTGTGTGGGTAGTGTTGCTATTGTGTATACTGTGTGTAGAGTTGTTATTGTGTATGCTGTGTGTAGTGTTGCTATTGTGCATGCTGTGTGCAGTGTTGTTATTGTGTATGCTGTGTGTGTAGTGTTGCTATTGTGTATGCTGTGTGTAGTGTTGCTATTGTGTATGCGGTGTGTAGTGTTTTTATTGTGTATACTGTGTGTAGAGTTGCTATTGTGTATGCTGTGTGTAGTGTTTCTATTGTGTATGCTGTGTGTAGTGTTGTTATTGTGTATGCTGTGTGTAGTGTTGTTATTGTGTATGCTGTTTGCAGTGCTGTTGTGTATGCTGTGTGTTTTCATGTTATTGTGTATGCTGTGTGTAGTGTTGTTATTGTGGATACTGTGTATAGAGTTGTTATTGTGTATGCTGTGTGTAGTGTTTCTGTTGTGTATGCTGTGTGTAGTGTTGTTATTGTGTATGCTATGTGCAGTGTTGTTATTGTGTATGCTGTTTGTAGTGCTGTTGTTGTGTATGCTGTGTGTTTTGTTGTTATTGTGTATGCTGTGTTTAGTGTTGTGTGTAGTGTATGCTGTGTGTGTAGTGTTGCTATTGTGTATGCTGTGTGTAGTGTTGTTGTGTATGCTGTGTGTAGAGTTGTTATTGTGTATGCTGTGTGTAGTGTTGCGTGTAGTGTATGCTGTGTGTGTAGTGTTGCTATTGTGTATGCTGTGTGTAGTGTTGTTGTGTATGTTGTGTGTAGTGTTGCTATTGTGTATGCTGTGTAGTGTTGTTATTGTGCATGCTGTGTGTGTAGTGTTGTTATTGTGTATGTTGTGTGTAGTGTTGTTATTGTGTATGTTGTGTGTAGTGTTGTTGTTGTGTGTAGTGTTGTTATTGTGTATGCTGTGTGTAGTGTCGCTATTGTGTATGCTGTGCATCTCTGACCTTTCCTGGTGCCTGCGTACTGCAGTACTTGGCTCTGCCCTCAACAGGGCAGATCAGTACGCCTGCGCAGGAGCCACAACACCAAGCAAGGAAGATGACGACATTGCCTGAAGATGGGAGACGCCGGACCCTGACCTGCGACGCCCATCGGACCGAACCGCCCCCCAAGTGAGTATAAGAAAACTTGTTTTTCTTATTTTTCAGGTTAGATCGGGGGCTTATTTACAGCATTATAAAATGCTGTAGATAAGCCACGAAAGGCAGTGGCCGCATCTCATAGCTGAAAAACGAGGTGACAGGTTCCCTTTAACACTCGTTCGAGTTATACGCTGGCTACTCATCAGTGTGAATGAACCCTAAAGTATATGCTGTGTGTATAGTTTATGCCATGTGTATAGTATATGCAGTGTCTCTAAACAAATGGACCGTTGCATAAGTTTGTATAAGTGCAATGTGCAGGAGCACAGTCACACTGTGGCCATTTAACCACTTAGTGACCGAGCCAATTTTGACTTTAATGGCCAGGCTAGTTTTTAAAATTTTGACCACTGTCACTTTATGAGGTCATAGCGCTGGAACGCTTTAACGTATCCCACTGATTCTGAGACTATGTTTGTAAACACATATTGTACATCATGTTAGTGGTAAAATTTCGTCAATATGACTTGCGTTTCTTTATGAAAAAATGGAAATTCAAACTTTTAATTTTTATGCCCTTAAATCAGAGAGTCACATGTGAACTTTACGTCAGCACAATTTCTTTGTTAGAGCGTTATAAGGGTTAAAAGTTGACCACGTATTTCTCATTTTCCAACAAAATTTACAAAACCATTTTTTTAGGGACCACTTCACATTTGAAGTGACTTTGGGGGGTCAATATGACAGAAAATACCAAAAGTGACACCATTCTAAAAACCACACCCCTCAAGGTGTGCAAAACTACATTTAAGAAGTTTATTAACCCTTCAATTGCCTCACGTGAACTGAAGCAATGTGGAAGAAAAAAAATAACAGAAAATTTGTTGAGCAATTTCTCCTGAGTATGCTGATTCCCCTATATGTGGGAGAAAGAAGCCACTGTTTAGGAGCATGGCAGGGGTCAGAAGGGAGGGAGCACCGTTTGACTTTTTGAATGCAAAATTGGCTGGAAACGATGGGCGACATGTGGCATTATAGACCCCTAATGTGCCTAAACTGTGGAATCGCCCCAATCCTAACTCAAACCCTAACACATCCCTAACCCCAACACACTCCTAACCCTAATACCAATCCTAACCTAAATTACAACCCTAACCCCAACCCTAACCCCAACACAACTCTAACCCCAACACCACAATCCTAACCCCCGCACCACAACTGTAATCACAACACAATAACCCCAACCCTAATCCCTAGCCCCAACACAACCCTAACCCCAAAGCAACCCTAACCCCAACCCTAATCCATAACTCCAACACAACCCTAACCCCAACACAACCCTAATCTCAACGCAATCCTAACCCCAACACAACCATAACCACAAACACCAGAAGTGTAATCACAACATAACCGTAACCCCGACCCTAACCCCAATCCTAATCCCTAGCCCCAACACAACCCTAACTCCAAAGCAACCCTAACCCCAACCCTAATCCCTAACCCCAACACAACCCTAACCCCAACGCATTATTTTATTATTTTTAACTAACTAAGGGTGTGACAAAGAGGGGGGGGGGGTTGATTTACTATTTTTTTATTTTGATCAATGTGATAGGGTCTATCACAGTGATCAAAATGAATAGGAAAAATCTCCTATCGTTGCCGGTAAAGTAGTATATGCAGTGTGTGTAGTATATGCTGTGTCTGCCTACTGAGCAGTGTGTTTATTGCATAGCCAGTGTTATATATAGTGTGCCTGGAGTGTATGTTGTGTCTCTCATGTGAATGTGCAATGTAAGCTGTATACTGAATGTAAACTGCACGCTATCAGCATAGTATTTGTAGCATGTGTCATAAAAATAACACTGGCGATTAACAGCACTATTTATTTTGGAAATTACCCATTCGCAGACCAGGCTGGTAAGGCATGTGGTTAATGGAGAAATGTATTTTAGGCCACCATACCCTACTAACATTTATAGCATTTCAAGAATGTTTAATGATGCTTTTAGCAGTTACTTAACACCTTCATTAAGTCCCATATTGAGTTATCATGACTGATTAGATTTACGGATAACAAGGCAACAAAAATATTTTAAAAGTTAAAAAATGATTTTATTTTTTAGAAAACTATTTAACGCCTCTTGTTCTTTGCAGTCATTAACAGCAAGCAGCCTCGCAGCACAATGAAAGGTGAAGTGCATACATTAAGGGCCATACTGGGCAATTATTTTCATTATGACAGCATTATTCTGAGGAATACAGCAGTGACTTCCCCTGAGATAATAATGGTCTGAATGCAACCTAACATGAAGCAGATAAATTAAAGTACTCTGCTCAAGCACATAATAAAATAATGGACAGTTCCTAGAAACACTTAAGAAAATCTGCTACTGTAGGAACAGCTGGGGGATATTAATCATTGTAATGCCAATTTTCATGTCAGAATTTAATTTAGGAAAAACCCAATCTCTAGATATCTGCCGAATTTGTTCGATCTACTGAAACCAGCCATCTAGTCACTAAAGATAAGAAATCATAAGTGGACGCAGAAACATTTTTAGCACAAAAACCATACTTGTAAAAATTTCAGCTATCTTTTCCACCACTAGGTGGCCTATCTGTATGAAACCTCTGTTCAAACCACTGCTCAGACTACCCCTTTTTAACCCATATGTTTCCCCCTTATAACATAACACTTAGGGGTTGTACACATGACCGTATTTTTGGTTCACGTACAATCCGACAAAATAACAGATCGCACACGCCCAATAGTCCTTGGCGAGTAGCGCAGTGTGTATCTGCTGATTGGAATGTATGAGGGCACATTACAGTAATGTCAGGTGCTGTTACACGCTGAAATCAGCTGCTAGCATTAGAACAGTACGCCACTGCGAGGGAGCGGAGGGAAGGTAAGTAGAATTGTTTATTTTTTTAAGTGTGCAGCATGATGGGGGCCATATATACCTGTATGGGGATGGGGGGCCATGTATAACATGATGAGGATGGATTACGTATACCAGGATGGGGGGCCATATATACCTGGATGAGGAGCCATATGTACCTGAATGGGCACATATAAATCAAGATGGAGGCATATATGTCAGGATGTGGGATATTACCCCTATAGCAGTGTCAGCAGCAGCTCTCCCCCTCCATAACACTGCGTCATGACCACATTTTTTACTTCAATTTACTTTATCTATTTCCTCCTCTAAATCCTAGGTGCGTCTTGTGGTCCGGTGCGTCTTATAGTCCGAAAACTACGGTAGTTTAAAGTACTATGGGATTGAAAGGGTTAATCATCTTAAAAGGGAGGGCAAGGGAAGAAACAAAGTTTTTTGAGAGAAATGTATTGTATTCTAACTATGAACACGAAAAAGCCTAAAAGAATGTATTTTCCGAGCGATGCGATGTATCCGTATTGATATTTGTGTAATGATGAAACAATACATTGGTCAAAATTGTTTTTAAATGGTCACTGACAAATAATGACGATCACTCTACGACTTAGGCTACTTTCACACATCAGTTTTTTTGCCGTCAGGCAGGATCCGGCTATTTTTAGAAAAAACGGATCCGGCATAAATTTTGGAGAACTGTAGAAACGGATCCGTTTTTTTGCTGGATCCGTCTAGCAGGTTATTTCTGTTCCTGGGGGCTGGCCAATTGGATCTGAGCATGCGCAGACTTAAAAAAAACGGATCCGGTGGCTGGATCCGTCTTTTTCTGGATCCGGCGCATTCCGGCGCCCATAGACTTTCATTGTAGCAAAAAGCTGGAAGCGCCGGATCCGGCACTTCCGGCTTTTTCGCCGGAGACAAAAAACGTTACAGTAGCCGTTTTTTCCAGATGCCGGAATGAGACAAGTTGCCGGATCCGGCAAAAAACGGATGAAACGCAATGCCATCCGGCACGATCCGGCGCTAATGCAAGTCAATGGGGAAAAACTGGATCCGGCATTGCATTTTGCCGGATCCGGTTTTACAAAAAAAAGCCGGATCGCGCCTGAAGGCAAAAAACTGATGTGTGAAAGAGGCCTAAGGGCGTGGTTAACCCCGGAAACACGGATTTCAATTTAAAAATAGTGGATGTGCCGTTTTACCTACACTTTTACTACAGTACTGAAAGTTAGCAGTTGAAATGGATCCCACAAAACTATATCACAGAGTTTGTAATTTATCTAACATGGTGAGTACAATTCTTTTATTTATTGCACTGTAAAAAAGAAGCACTATGACAATCAATGTAATGAATTCAGAGACTTATTCTGTCTAAATATTATAAAGATCATTTTAGTCTGAAAAATGTATTCCAGATTCATGAATAATACCTAGCTGTCGAAACGCGTCGGTTTTGCCTCCAGGGTATGCATGGTATGACATTGTCCTTGCTTTTACAATGAAAATACAATAAATGTTAAGTTTTATTCATAAAGTCCATCGCTGGAGAAAATTTCTTTTTTCTATTACAAGATAGGGGCCAGGACAGAGGACATTATTACAGGATTGGGACTAGAATGAGAAATATACATTACTACTTTGTGATGCAAATGAAGGCTATAATTACTGTAGGGAGCCAATTTGGAGACATTATTACTGTATAGGAGTGATTGGGGATAATATTATTGTAACTCAACTGTAAGATTCTACCATAACCTATACGATGAAAGTCACAGAAAATAAATAAAAACACAATAGTTCAACTCTTTTAATAAACTGCCACATAAAAAAATTGAATAAAAAGTTATAGTAAAAAAACGAAGGTATCACTGAAAACGTCATCTCGTACCATTTTGCTGGTTTCTTTATAGTATTGAGAAGGAGTTAAAAAATAAAAAGGATTATATTCACCATTCCAGATGCAGCTTCCTGCCCGATCATCTGCTCTCTTCAAGTATTTGGTTTGAATCATAGAATGGTAGAGTTGGAAGGGACCTCCTGGGCCATCTGGTCCAACTCCCTGCTCAAAGCAGGATTCACTAAATCATCCCACACAGATGTCTATCCAGTCTCTGTTTGAAGACTTCTATCCAAGAAGAACTCACCACCTATCGTGGCAGCCTGTTCCACTCGTTGATCACCCTAAACGTCAAAAAGTTTTTTCTAATATCTAATCTGTCTCTTCCCATTCAGTTTAATGCCATTGCTTCTAGCCTTTCCTTCTGCAAATGAGAATAAAGATGATCCTTCTACAATGTGACAGCCCTTTAGATATTTGTAGACAGCTATTAAGTCTCCTCTCAGTCTTCTCTTTTGCAAATTAAACATTCCCAAATCCTGTAACCGCTCCTCATAGGACATGGTTTGCAGACTGGTCACCATTCTTGTCACTCTTCTCTCAATTTGCTCCAGTTTCTTGATGTCTTTTTTAAAATGTGGTGCCCAAAACTGGACACAGTATTCTAGATGAGATTTTTGCTGCTGCTGCATCACACTGTTGACTCATGTTCAGCCTGTGATCTGTTATTATACCCAAGTCTTTTTCACACGTGCTGTTGCTCAGCCCTATTGCTCCCATTCTGTATATGCTTTTTTCATTTTTATTGCCTAGATGTATGTACTTTGCATTTTTCCCCTATTAAAAACCATTCTGTTAGTTGCTGCCCACTTCTCCAGTTTATTTAGATCTTTTTTAATCCTCTTTCTCTCTACTGTAGTATTAGCTATCCCTCCGAGCTTTGTGTCACCAGCAAATTTAATCAGTTTACCCTCAATGCCTTCATCTAAAACATTGATAAAGATGTTGAACAATACTGGGCCCAGGACAGAGCCTTGTGGTGCCCCACTTGAGACATTCTTCCAACTGGATGTTCAGCCATTTATGACCACTCTTTGGATCCAATCACTAAGGCTAGTTTCACACTAGCATATGGAGGAGCTGTGGAGGGATGCGGACTTGGTCTGTGAAGCTCCACCCAATGCCGCGCCTCCTCCATGAAGCTACACCTCCGTCAGCATGCGGCCTGCATACCCTATCTTTAGCATTGGGTACGCAGGCTGTGCCAATGTATGCGGATGCCTCCGCATGTGTCGTTTTGACGGTGCGGTGACCTGCGCTGAATGCAATGTGTTGCATTTTGGTGCGATCGCCGTACCGTCAAAACGATGTATGTGGAGTCATCCACATACATTGGCACAGCCTGCGTACCCAATGCTAAAGATAGGGTATGCAGGCCGCATGCCTACGGAGGCGGAGCTTCATGGAGGAGGCACGGCAGTGGGTGGAGCTTCACAGAGGATGTCCGCATCCCTCCACAGCTCCTCCATACGCTAGTGTGAAACTAGCCTAAGCCAGTTATGAATCCACCTAACAGTTGCCTTGTTCATTCCATACTTAGTCATTTTTTCAATAAGGATTGTGTGAGATATTTTGTCAAATGCTTTGGTGAAGTCAAGATATTTTATATCTACAGCATTTCCCTGATCCACCCAGTCAGTGATTCTGTCATAGAATGAAATTAAGTTAGTCTGACATGACTTATTAGTTACAAACCCATGCTGACTCTGGTTAACCACTAAGGCTATGTGCACACGTTAAGGATTCTGCTGCAGATCCGCAGCGTTTCAGGCTCTGCGGGTCCGCAGCAGATTTAGGTGCGTTGTACAGTACCATTGTTTTCAATGGTAAACTGAAAACGCTGTGCACATGCTGTGGATTTTTCCGCTGCGGTTTCACACCTTCTCCATTGTAGAGGTGTGAAGCCGCAGGGCTAAACCACAGGCTAATCCGCAGGTAAACCGCAGATCTTTTGACCTGAGAATTTACCTGCGGATTTTTCCAAATCCACGTGGAAAAATCCGCAGGACCTCAAACTACATGTGCACATAGCCTTAATTCTTATCCAGGTACTTACATATATGTTGTCTAATAATTTGTTTAAAGATCTTTCCTGGTATAGAAGCCAGACTCACCGGTCTATAGTTCCCTGGGTCCACCTTCGTCCCCTTTTTGAAGATAGAAACATTTGCTCATCTCCAGTCTTCTGGGACTGCTCCTGTTTTCCAAGAATTTTTAAAGATTTTGGAGAGGGGTTCAAAAATTTCTTCTGCTATCTCCTTCAGTACTCTGGGGTGTAATTCATCTGGACCTGGGGACTTGAATTCATTTATGTTAGCTAAGTCAATATCTTTTATAGATATTCTGGATTATTTATTTATTTGTTTATAGATATCCTGGATTCTTCCATTCCTTTAATAGGACAGTGAAAATCAGTTGATGTTACATTTCCTTTCTGAGAGAAAACAGATGCAAAATAGGAATTTAACCCCTTTCTGACATATGATGTACTATCCCATCCATGTGCCCTGGGCCTTAATGCCCATCAGTCGCGCTCGTGGGGGGAGTGCGACTGATCGCGGCCGGGTGTCAGCTGATTCTCACAGCTGACACTCGGCACTAAGTGCTAGTCCGTGACCGCTCCTGGCACTTTAATCCCTGGTACACTGCAATCAAACATGATTGCAGCATTCCGGGAGCAGGTAGAGGGGCTGTCAGTTGTGCCTTTGGATCGGAGACCTCGCGGCATGATGTGGGGTCTAGATCGCTCCCATGGTAACCCAATGTCGCCATGATGACATCCAGGTTACCAGAGCTTTAGAGACTTCCTGTCATGCGCAGTGCATGTCAGGAAGTCTCTGAAGTCAGTGTGCACAGATCTGCATGCCATATAAGCGATCAGTCTGCACGAAATGAGTTTCCCATAGTGGGACACAGTGTAAAAGTGAGAATTAAATAAAAAAATTAAATAACTGTAAAAATATTTAAAAAAATAAATACAAAAATCAATATTTATTCCATCATTAAATCAATATTTGAATAAAAAAAATCTCCGCATCCATAGCGACAAGACCTATAAAACTGTCCCACTAGTTAACCCGTTAGTGAACACCATTAAAAAAAGGCAAAAAAAATGCTTTATCATCATACCGCTGACCAAAATGTGGAATAACACGCAATCAAAATTACGGATATAAATAAACGTGGTACCACTGAAAATGTCATCTTATCCCACAATAAAACAAGCTGCCATATAGCTCCATCACCAGAAAAATATAAAAGTTATAGCTCGCAAAATAAAGCGAAGCAAAAATAATTATTTTTTCTATAAAATAGTTTTTATTGTATAAAAGCACCAAAACATAAAAAAAATATAAATGAGGTATCACTGTCATCATACTGACCCGAAGAATAAAACTGCTTCAATAGTTTTATCACACGCGGAACGGTATAAACGCCCCCCCCAAAAAAAAGAAATTAATGAATTGCTGGTTTTTGTTCATTGTGACTCCCAAAAATCAGAATAAAAAGCAATCAAAAAATGTCACGTGCCTGAAAATGGTACCAATAAAAACGTCATCACGTCCCGCAAAAAAATGTGATGATGCTAAAACTATTTTTTGCAATAATAAGCATCTTTTAGTGTGTGACAGCTGCCAAACATAAAAACCTGCTATAAAAACCCGCTATAAATAGTAAATCAAACCCGCCCTTTATCACCCCCTTAGGGAAAAATAATAAGATAAAAATATATTTATTTTCATTTTCCGGTTAGGTTTAGGGTTAGGGTTAGGGTTGGGGCTAAAGTTAGGGTTACGGTTGGGGCTAAAGTTAGAGTTTGGGTTGGGGCTAAAGTTAGGGTTAGGGTTGGGGCTAAAGTTAGGGTTAGGGTTGGGGCTAAAGTTAGGGTTTGGGTTGGGGCTAAAGTTAGGGTTAGTGTTGGGGCTAAAGTTAGGGTTAGTGTTGGGGCTAAAGTTAGAGGTAGGGTTGTGATTAGGGTTAGGGTTGGAATTAGGGTTAGGGGTGGATTAGGGTTAGGTTTGTGGTTAGGGTTATGGTTGGGATTAGTGTTAAGGGTGTGTTGGGGTTAGGGTTGGAGATAGAATTGGGGGGTTTCCACTATTTAGGCACATCAGGGGCTCTGCAAAAGCGACATGCATCTGATCTCAATTCCAGCCAATTCTGCATTGAACAAGTCAAGCGGTGCTCCTTCCTTCCGAGCTCTGCCATGAGCCCAACCAGTGGTTTACCCCCACATTTGGGGTATCAGTATACTCAGGACAAATTACACAACAACTTTTGGGGTCCAATTTCTCCTGTTACACTTGAGATAAAAAAAAATTGGGGGCAAAAAGAACATTTTTGTGAAAAAAAATAAGATTTTTTATTTTTACGGCTCTACGTTATAAACTTTTGTGAAGCACTTGGGGGTTCAAAGTGCTCACCACACATCTAGATAAGTTCCTTAGGGAGTCTACATTCCAAAATGGTGTCACATGTGGGGGGTTTCCACTGTTTAGGCACATCAGGGCCTCTCCAAACGCGACATGGCGTCCGATCTCAATTCCAGCCAATTTTGCATTGAAAAGTCAAACGGCACTCCTTCCCTTCCAAGCTCTGCCGTGCACCCAAACAGTGGTTTACCTGCATATATGTGGTATCAGTGAACTCGGGACAAATTGTACATCTTTTGGGGTCCAATTTCTCCTGTTACCTTTGGCAAAATAAAACAAATTGGATCTGAAGTAAATTTTTGTGAAAAATGTTAAATGTTCATTTTTTTTTTTAATCATTCCAAAAATTCCTGTGAAGCACTTGAAGGGTTAAGAAACGTCTTGAATGTGGTTTTGAGCACCTTAAGTGGTGCAGTTTTTAGAATGGTGTCACTTTTGGGTATTTTCTATCATATAGACCCCTCAAAGTGACTTCAAATGTGATGTGGTCCCTAAAATAAAATCATGTTGTAAAAATGAGAAATCTCTGGTCAACTTTTAACCCTTATAACTTCCTAACAAAAAACAATTTTGTTCCAAAATTGTGCTGATGTAAAGTAAACATGTGGGAAATGTTTTTTATTAACTATTTTGTGTGACTTATTTCTCTGTTTTAAGCACATGAAAATTCAAAGTTGGAAAATTGCGAAATTTTCAAAATTTTCCACAAATTTCCATTTTCTTCACAAATAACCACAAGTCATATCAAACAACTTTTACCACTCCCATGAAGTACAATATGTCATGAGAAAACAATGTCAGAATCACCGGGATCTATGGAAGTGTTCCAGAGTTATTACCTCATAAAGGGACAGTGGTCAGAATTGTAAGATTTGGCCTGGTCATTAACATGCAAACCACCCTTTGGGGTAAAGGGGTTAAAAGTTTGGCCTTCTCAACATCCTTTTTCATCCTGTAAAAATCCTATAGCATCTTTGACTTTTCTTTTACTTTTTACATATCCTCAAAATCCTTTTATTGTTTTTGGTGTCTCTTGCAAGCATTAATTTATTGTCAGCTTTAGATAATCTGATTCATGCCCTGCAGGTTCTGCAGACACATTATAATTTTCTTTAGATATGCCTCCCTCTTTCCATTTGATAAATATTTATTTCTTCCTTTTTAGCATGTGTCTAAGTTCTGTGTTCATCCATCCTGGTTTCCTTAAATGCTTCCTATTCTTCCCTCTTTTCGGAATTGTTAATGATTGTGCATTGAGAATATCATTTTTCAAGATCTCCCATCCTTCCTGGACATTTTTGTCCTTAAAAATATCCAGGCATTGGATCCCTCCGATTCTCTTTCTGAGTCTCTTAAAATCTGCCTTTCTGAAATCTAACCTTGAAGTCTGAGTCTTCACGGGTCTTCCTGTTCTAGTTATCCAAAATTCTAAAATAGCATGGTCGCTACCTCCTAGGGTCCCAGCCACCTTTACCTCCTCAACCAATTCCTCCCTGTTTATAAGGATTAGATCCAAGGTAGCAGATCCCCTTGCTTTCTTCCCTACCTTTTGGAAGATAAAGTTGTCAGCAAGAGAGGGTAAGAATTTCCTTGACCTGTTAGTTTTGCCTGAGAGAGATTCCCAACAAATGTCGATAACTGAAATCTTCCATGACCACTATGTCATATTTTTTGTAGAATTTGACCATTTTATGCATAAAGAGTTCATCCATATCTTAAGCTTGCACAGACGGCCTGTAGTAAATGCCTACAAAAGTGTCCTTTCTGTTTTTCTCTCTTTCTCTCCAGCTTCCACAGAACTCCCAGTATCTGAAGCTTCAATCTCTGTACAGATATGTGCTTTTCTAAAGGCCCCATCACACACAGCGATCTCGCTAGCGAGATCGCTGTTTTTGTGACACCACAGCGATCTCGCCAGCGAGATCGCTGTGTGTGACGGGGATCGGCGACAGGCCCCCCTGCCAGGTATCGCTGATCGTGCTCGATCGGCCTGGGCCATTTTTTCATCGCTGGTCTCCCGCTGGCCACCACGCATCGCTGTGTGTGGCAGCAAGAGATCGTCGATCAGCGACGCTGGACGCTGGTTTCTAATGTAAACATTGGGTATCCAGGAGCCGCGCGGCTGTTAGATACCCAATGTTTACCTTGCAAACCAGCGTGTACGCCGGTTTCCAAGGTAAACAGCGGGTATCCAAGAGCCGCGCGGCTCCTGGATACCCGATGTTTACATTAGAAACCAGCTTGCTCACTGGTCCTGATCGCTGGAGGGGCTGTCTATGTGACAGCTCACCAGCGATCACCCTAACGATGTCCCAGCGATCCCATCCATGTCAGATCATTGGTGGGGATCGCTGGGACATCGTTATGTGTAACGGGGCCTTTACATACAATGCGACACCTCCTCCTCGCTTATCAAGTCTATTTCTTGCAAATAAGTTGTATCCTTCTAGCCTTGTAGTCCAATCATGTGTATCGTCCTATCAAGTTTCAGTGATTCCAATGACATCATATTTCTTTTCCTGCGTTAGTAGTTCCAGCTCTCCTTGTTTGTTGCCCATGCTCTGTGCATTTGTATAGAAACATTTTAGTTTGTGATTTTGTTCTCCTTTTCCAATATTTTTATTATTTAGATTTTTTTTGTCTTTGTTCTTCCTTTCCATTTCTAATAGCAGCGTTCTCAATAGTATTTGTCATGTGTATGGCTTTTTCTTTGTCTTTTTTCTCCTCATCTTTTGTCTGGGATCTTTTAGCTCAAGGTCTTTAATCAAAGTCAGAAGATCCTAGACAGAAGAACAAAGACTAGAAGAGTAGGAGACCAAATGGAAGAACACCAAATACCCGAAGTGAGCAGAGGACCAGGCAGGGACCTTTAATTGCAGAACAGGAGCATATAATTATTTATAATCATTTATTATTTTTAATTTTGTTTATCATCTGGGGTCTGGAGAAACTTCAGAGCATAATAAATGTCTTTTCAGGGCTGATTTAATTTAGGCTGAAATTCATTACACTGAAGCAAATCTGCTTTCCAACTTGAGCAAACCTGCCTGAAACAAATCTCAGAAGATCGCTACTCACCACCAAGGGGCCCAACTGCAGCCAGATGGTCTGCCTCTATGGCAAATGTGTTCTTAAGAGATAAATGTAATTTTGGGCCATAGGTTTTCTTGACATTAGATTGTTTGCAAAGTAAAGAAGACAATGTATGAAATAAATGATAACAATATAAATGTGCTCATCTGTGTAGGTGTGAGGTGCTGGGGAGTATGCCAATGTGCAGCTGCTGTTCTATTTTATTAGTAATGCAGGTGGACATTGAAAATATTGTTGCCTGCAGTACTAATCACCGTCCACCGGAGGCTACGGTTTCCCCTTTAACTGCTCGATGACTCTGCCTTAAACTGATTTATGCAGGATTTTTTTCAGAGACAGCTAAACGATTCTGTGTGGAGAAATAAAAACAACGATTCTGTTGGCAGAAACTTTTGTTATGTTAAATAGACTCGGTTCTGTTGGTGTGAACTGAAATTTGGGCAATGCCAGATAGAACCCCAGGCCAGGGGGTGGTGCAAGTAATCGAGAGGAAGTGTCTGGCAGGAAGGGGTTGATTTGCAGCCATTTAAGAGAGCGAGGTGAGAACTGGAAGGAGAGTGATGTCTCTGTCAAGTGCCAATCGAGGAGCCGAAATCCCCAGGATTCAACATCCATGACGCACCCGAAGGACCCTCCAGCAAGTCAGCTGTGGTACCACGCACTAGTTAGAAACTCATCATCCCTTGGTCAAACAGTTGTCATCCATGCGGGCTCATCTCTGCAACAACACAGCGACAAGACATGGGTCGGTAAATCCTGACCTCCGGCCTCCAGCACGAGGATTACGTTGGGAGGGTGCACGCACACATAGTTTGGCCCCAAACTCAGACAGGCAGATGCAGGCACTTGAATGCATCAGTGCCCATCAGACTCAGCTTTTCTGAATCACAAGTGACTAGTGATAAAATATCGCATAGCATTTGGCCCAGTGTTAATCTATGGGGCAGATCACATCTATCACATCTGCGATTATTTTCTCATGCTGAATCGGTACACGAGAACAATCGCAGCATCCTGTGATTAGCACCAGTGTAGGAGAGAGAGCTCCCGGATAAGGACCCGCTGTAAAGCCGGGCAAGAACTAAGTGGACTGTCACCTAGGTTCCCAAGGGGTCTGTTTCCGGGGGAAGGAGTTACAGGACGGGACAGACTCTTCTAGAAAGTGTGGGGCTGGAGAGCAGGAGGGAGCCAGCATCTTCCAGAGAGACAGGACGGGGGCTCACCTAATCCAGGGAGAGGACGGTAGTGAGCAACGCGAGGAAGAGGCACAGAGCTGACATCCGCAGCTGCGTACCAGATGCTGAAACCCGTGGTCGCCACTGCCCTCTCCATCCTGCGGCTGCGGCCTGCCCGCTGCCACCCACGGCTGCAACTGCCCCGCTCCATACCGTGGCTACGGCCTGTATGCTGCCACCCGTGGCCGCCACTGCCACGCTCCATCCCGCGGCTGAAAACTGCATGCTGCCACCCGCGGCCACCACTGCCCCGATCCACACCGCAGCTGCGGCCTGCACGCTGCCACCAGCGGCCGTCACTGCCCCGCTCCAGACCACGGCTACGGCCTATACGTCAAGGTCCGCGGCTGCCACCACCTCACCTCCGAGTGGGGCCCCGATGCTGAGGAACTCTCCTGGGGCCTGTTGCGCCCCTTCTGCACCTGAGCGTAGAAACGCCCGAAGCCTATGACAACTTCTTGTCGGTAGGGCCCAGCGGCTGAGACGCCGAACGGATACCTCACGGACAACAACTCTGCAGGACGTCAGAGTAGGATAAGTGACACTCCGTTAATTGTTAATTATAGTTCCAGGACACGTAGTCGGCCATATCGCGGCTATACAGTTGCTGGCACTTGCAGAGTAGTCTAATATTGTGCTATTTGGTGTATTAGTGTCTAGCTTCCCTGCGTGAAAAACTATTGTCAGCTTTACCATTTATCCATATAATCCATATATAAAGGTTGAATTTGAGCTTACGCCGTCTCCGACTCGTCACTGCATCCTGTGTACCTGCGAGTACCACACCGAGACTATGGGTGCGAGTGACACAACGCGCATCACTCAGATATCATCGAAGTGCGGTGCGATATACTTTCTCCGTCTCCTCCGTAGCTGTTCTTGGAGAACAGTAGCATGACACTCGGCTCCCGCTCGCAGCAGAGCAGGAGCCGAGGGTTATTAGCATAACGCACCGATGCTCTCGCATCAGATGTCATACGCTAGTATGACTCCGGCCTAAAAGTTCATTTGACAAGTTTAGTTTTTACTGCTTTCTTTGTCCACGACTTCGCTGTATCCTGGGGAGCCCATCCCAGTACTTGGTTTAAATAGGAATGACTAAGGTCCAAAGAGTTAAAGTTTGAAATTTAACATATTTTTTCTACACGGAATAAATTCCTTTTGTTGTAAACATAAAATGTATTTGAAGAAAATTCATCCTGTCGATTTCCATGTTCTGTTACACCAGTGAAATTAGAAAATGGATTAAATATGATAAACCAGCTGCACATTCTTCAGTGCTAATCCAATCTAGCAATGTATTTTTCCAGCCTCACTTTTTATTTATAAAGACACGCTTTGCAAATTATAGTCATTGAAAAATTAACTTGCAAATATTTCAGCAGCAGCTTGTAAATTACAGTTAATCACATACAATTTTGGAAGACACACACAGCATTTAACTGCCATTGAAAGCAGCCAGTTTCCTACCAGCCATCGCACTCATGTACTGTAACATCTCAATATACAGCCCTAGTTATATTTTTCAAGTCCAAATATTTCACAATAATTGCTGTGGACTTATTATACATTGTAGCGTATCCAAGAATTTAAGGGAAAATGCACAACTTTCTAACCATCATTTGTATTCATTGCATGGTGTAAATGTGCATTTAGAACATCTCATTAAGTGCATGTAATTTCCTCCAACTCAGTTTATGATACACTTTATTGGCATTTCTGTGGTTCTTCTTTTACTTTTAATACAATCTTAGTTTGGCCTCAGATCACATCCCATGTGTGGGGCGAGAGGAATATTGGAGGGCTGTGTTTATTTATACAATGTCTATCAGGGGCTTGACATCTTCAATATCATCTTGCTTGCAAATCATCTAAATGGTAGAAGATGTTGTGTAAGGCTGGATTCACACAACCATGTTTTATCTCATACATGATAAATGATCGGTCTCTTTCTCAGTGTGCCAGATCCATCTTTGGGTTGTTGCATCCATTTTCCATATAGGAAAAAAAATCTTATGTTCTCCTCCACATTAAAGCGAACCTGTCACCAAGTTTGGCCGATATAAGTTATGGCGATCACTTTTCAGGGCTGATATACAGTATTCTATAATGCTGTATATCGCTTCCCACCTGACCTGTAAGAGTAGAAAAATAACTTTTATCATACTCACCTGTGTGGCGGTCCGGTCCGAGGGGTGTCGCTCTTCATGGTCCGGCGCCTCCTATCTTCTTATGATCGCCGTACTCCTTCTTGGTTCGTGTGGATGACGCGTCCCTCCATCATCCGTACAGTCTCCTTGGCATCGCGCTCCTGCGCAGGTGTACTTCTTTGCCCTGTTGAGGGCAGAGCAAAGTCCTGCAGTGCGTAGGCGCCGGGGCACACTGCAGTATTTTGCTCTGCCCTTAACAGGGCAGAGAAGTACGCCTGCGCAGGAGCGCAATGTCAAGGAGACTGTGTGGATGACGCAGGGACATATTACGGATTTAAAATGCCTTGTACAGTGGTGATCAGTACCTGGGCCATCAGAAATCAGCGTTTAAAGCAGTACACAGTTTGAACAGCAGAGTTGTCTGGGATCTCTCCCGTAGAGCGTAAGCTCTTTTTTGTCAGCAGGGTCCACTCTCGCCTGTAAAGTGTAAACTCTTATGATTGGAAGAGTTCTCTCTTCTCTCCTCCATATGTACTTTACGAGCAATTCAGCAAATTCTAATTTCAAAAGATCCTCTCATCTGTAGAAAACAGCCATTTTAGGTGAATCAAAAGGGGACCTGGGAATTGGTGGCTCATTAAAGAGAATGTGTGATACCTACATGTGCCATAGAACAGCACCCCATGTCTTTGTTACTCCAAGGTGAGAACCTATGTAGGTCTTCCCTCCAAAGATCAATTGCATAGTAGCAAACAAAGAGTAGAACAGTGACTAGTGTTGAGCGATACCGTTCGATACCCAAAAATATCGTATCGGATGTTATCGCCCGATACGAAAAAAATATCGGGTATCGCCGATTCCGATACCGGAAGTCCCATTCAAGTCAATGGGACTTCCGGGATCGGAATTAAAAAAAGCCCTTTATTTCCTTGTTGGCTAATTCTACATAATTGAAAACAAATAAGAATCATGTAGAATGTATTGTGGGAGGTGGAGGAGACATTAAAAGCATAGTGGTTTATTCAAATCACATGGCATAGCATTAATTCCAATTTTTTTTTCAAGACGTTCGGAGTTAAAAAGATATTGACTATGTTAACTTTTTTATATTTAGTCAGATATGTATGTTTCGCAACTTCCATGCTCTTCACCTTCTTTTGTACTTCTCCCACACTTTCTCCTTCATGATCCGCAGCAGTAGCATTTTTTTCATCAACTTTTTCTTCACCTTATTCATCTTCTTCTTCTTCACCTTCTTCCCATTAATTTTTTTTTCCATTCTTCATATTCTTCTTATTCAGCTATTATTAATTTTCATATGCTATTTCTTCATCTTCTTCCTATTCTTCTTTTTCTTCATTTTCTTATGGTGACAGGCATTCCTGTAGTACTTATCTATAAAAGTTATAAGATTACACCTTACGTTCTGCCTGTCACAAAAGATTTACAACAGGATTTGTCCGCGTTCAGTTTGGCCTGCAGCAGCAGGCATTTTCCAGGCGCACCACGAGGAGGAACGGACTCACCCCCAATTACTGCTTAGTCTTCTTCTGCTTATAATTTTGATTTCTTCTATGCTGATTTTTTGTCTTATGCTTAATGTTCTTCTGCTTTCTGTTCTTCTGCTTTTGCTTCTTCTGCTTCTTGTTCTTCTGTCTTTTGTTCTGTATCTTGGTGGTTGTCTTCATGTTCTTTGTCCTCTTGGTCTTATTATTTAGGGTCATATTTCTGGTGTTCTTTGGTGTGGTCTTCAGGGTCGTCATCATCAGGGTCATCGTCATGGAGATCAATAAGGATTACCAAAGACAATTTCAAAAAGCTTGATCTTGGAAATGTAGCAGAAGGTACAAGAAGGCTGAGAAACTGGCGAGAACCAGCAGACAGTGCTGGCACCCGGATGGGTAGCAGAAGGAACAAGAGCCAATGGCACTACCGAAGACCAACTGACGGTGCTGGACAACGGTTACTAAGCAGAAGGTACCTGTGCTAAAAAGCACTACCAAGGACCAGCTGACGGTGCTGGACCTCGGATACCGAGATGGAGGCACCTAGGCCAAAGGCTGTGGCAAGAACCAGCAGACAGTGCTGGCACCCGGATGGGTAGCAGAAGGAACAAGAGCCAATGGCACTACCGAGGACCAACTGACGGTGCTGGACCACGGTAACTAAGCAGAAGTTACCTGTGCTAAAAAGCACTACCAAGGACCAGCTGACGGTGCTGGACCTCGGATACCAAGATGGAGGCACCTAGGCCAAAGGCTGTGGCGAGAACCAGCAGACAGTGCTGGCACCCGGATGGGTAGCAGAAGGAACAAGAGCCAATGGCACTACGGAGGACCAACTGACGGTGCTGGACCACGGTTACTAAGCAGAAGGTACCTGTGCTAAAAAGCACTACCAAGGACCAGCTGACGGTGCTGGACCTCGGATACCGAGATGGAGGCACCTAGGCCAAAGGCTGTGGCGAGAACCAGCAGACAGTGCTGGCACCCGGATGGGTAGCAGAAGGAACAAGAGCCAATGGCACTACGAGGACCAACTGACGGTGCTGGACCACGGTTACTAAGCAGAAGGTACCTGTGCTAAAAAGCACTACCAAGGACCAGCTGACGTTGCTGGACCTCGGATACCGAGATGGAGGCACCTAGGCCAAAGGCTCTGGCGAGAACCAACAGACAGTGCTGGAACCCGGGTGGGTAGCAGAAGGTACCCATTGAAAGCAAAGTAGCCAGGCCGCAAGCCGGCCGCAGTTACCGAAACCCACAGTCCTACAGGGGGTCCATGTCCCATTGGCACTACGGATCCAGCCTTCAGTGCCAGTTCCCGCAGCCCACATAGGAGTCACCTAAACTGCAGGCACCGTAGAGTCGGCTAACCCGGCCGCAAGACGACAAGACAACGGATTGGTGGCATAGTGACCTTGACACTACCCGGAAACAGCAGGCGTGCTGGAACCAGGCTGGGCAACAGGGAGTCCCCGTGCCAAAGACACTGCCGAGAACCAGCTGACGGTGCTGGAACCCAGATGGGTAGCAAAAGCTACAAGAGCCAATGGCACTACCGAGGAACAGCTGACGGTGCTGGACCACGGTTACTAGGCAGGAGGTACCTGTGCTAGAAAGCACTACCAAGGACCAGCTGACGGTGCTGGACCTCGGATACCGAGATGGAGGCACCTAGGCCAAAGGCTCTGGCGAGAACCAGCAGACAGTGCTGGAACCCGGGTGGGTAGCAGAAGGTACCCATTCAAAGCAAAGTAGCCAGGCCGCAAGCCGGTCGCAGTTACCGAAACCCACAGTCCTACAGGGGGTCCATGTCCCATTGGCACTACGGATCCAGCCTTCAGTGCCAGTTCCCGCAGCCCACATAGGAGTCACCTAAACTGCAGGCACCGTAGAGTCGGCTAACCCGGCCGCAAGACGACAGGACAACGGATTGGTGGCATAGTGACCTTGACACTACCCGGAAACAGCAGGCGTGCTGGAACCAGGCTGGGCAACAGGGAGTCCCCGTGCCAAAGACACTGCCGAGCACCAACTGGCGTTGTTGGAGCCCAGGGACAATCATGGTGTAGGCCGAGGCCTACTTGGTGGTAGTTTTAGATTGTTTGTAGGCTACAACAGACTGTCAACGTGCTCCAATTAGGCATCTGTCTCCACTCTGTTTCCAGGATTTCACGTGACCAACAACACCGCCAGTTTATGCGTACAGCAGCCGTCTGCCCAATCCACACGTGTTGCTGTGTTACTGGGATTCTGTAATGTCAGCAGATCCCCTGATGTGTGTCTGCCACTGTCTTCTGCTCTGTCCACATTCCCACCACTTGCAGTGGGAAGGTGGACAGCGCAGGAGACAGTGGCGGACACACATTGGGTATTTCCGCTGGCTTCCAACCACGCCAGTTGCTGCTCTGAAATGCCGTCTGCACAACCCACACTTGTTCCTGTGTTACTGGGGTTCTGTAACAGCAGCTTCTCCCTAGAGGTGAGTCAGGCAATGTCTCCTGCTCTGTCCACATTTCCACTACAAGTAGTGGGAATGTAGACAAAGCAGGAGACATTGCCGTGCTCAACTCTGGAGATGAGCAGATGTTACAGGACCCAGGTACCACAGGATCAAGTGTGGATTGTGCAGACGGCACTTGAGAGCAGAAACAGGCGGTGTTGTAGGCCGGAGGAAATGCTCAAAACAGAGTGGAGACAGAGGGCAAATCAGAGAACATATTAAATCAGAGGTAATCAGAAGTTGTAAGCAGCAGGAGAGTTTGCCGTACACACAGCAGGGGATCAGCTGACGTTACCGAACCCCACTTACACATGAACGAGTGTTTTGTCTGTGCGGACAGCACTTCTGAGCAACAACTGGCGTTGCTGTAGCCCAGGAAATAAAGTTCAGGTCATAGAAACATGAACACAACAGGAGACCTGGATCCTGTTGCCAGCCAATTATTTATTCTGGAAGAGGACTGGCAAATTCAGGTGAGATCCAGGCCTTGTTCATTTTCACAAAAGTAAGCCGGTCAACATTATCGGCAGATAGTCGCGTGCGACGGTCTGTTACCACACCACCTGCAGCACTAAAGACACGTTCCGATAATACACTGGCAGCAGGGCAAGCCAGCACCTCCAATGCATACTGGCTAAGCTCTGGCCATGTATCCAGCTTAGAGACCCAATACTTGAACGAGGAAGAGCCGTCTGGCAGAACACTAACAGGGCACGACAAGTAGTCTGTCACCATCTGACGGAAACGTTGCCTCCTGCTGACTGGAGCCGTCTGTGATGGTGTAGCCGTTTGTGGCGGTCCCACAAAACTTTTCCACATTTGGGCCATACTGGCCTTGCCTTGTCCTGTGGCACTGCCTCTGCTACCTCTTTGTGCAGAGCTTCCTCCACTGCCTCTACCCACATGGCTGCTTTGAAAAGCACTACCAGCAACACTTGTGGGGGGAATGGAGAACATGATGGCCTGCACAAGTGTTTCTTGGTACTCCTGCATTTTTCGCTCCCGGTTCAACTGTGGTATGAGGCTTTGTAAGTTGTCCCGGTAGCGAGGATCTAGGAGGGTGTACACCCAATAATCAGCCGTGTGGAGAATGTTGGCGATGCGGCGGTCATTTAACAAGCACTGCAGCATGAAATCAACCATGTGCTGCAGACTGCCAACTGGACCGGAAACGCTGTCCCCAGCTTGAGGCAGCATCTCTGCCTGCTCAGCATCACCCCAACCTCGCTGTACACACTGACTACTAGAGCCTTGTGTACCTCCCTCCTCTGGAGAGATGTGTTCCTCCTCCTCCATTGACTCCTCGTCATCCTCCTCACTAAGTGTCCCCTGCCTGGGCCTTTGTGTGGAAGCACGTTGCGCAGACTTGCCAGAAGCAGATGGCATTTCTGACTGCTCATCCTCGACCTCTTCAAAAACCTCCTCACTTAGTGCTTGTAAGGTTTTTTGAAGCAGACAGATGAGGGGGACAGTCATGCTGATTAGTGCATCATCTGCACTGGCCATCCGCGTGGAGTCATCGAAGGCACGCAAAACTTGGCAGATGTCCCTCATAGTGGCCCACTCAGTGGTGGTGAAGTGTGTCCGGCGCACAGTGCGACTTGTTTGCGCCTGATGCAGCTGGTACTCCATTACTGCTGCCTGCTGCTCACACAACCGCTCCAACATATGTAACGTTGAATTCCACCTGGTGGGGAGGTCACATATGATGCGATGTTCTGGCAGGCGGAATCGGCGTTGCAGAGATGCAATGCGCGATCTTGCCATGCTGGAACGCCGCAAGTGAGCACACTCTAGGCGAACCTTGTGCAGCAGTGCATCAAGATCCGGATAGTCCCTCAGAAAGCTCTGCATGACCAAATTGAGCACGTGTGCCAGACATGGTATGTGAGTGAGGTTGCCTAGGCCCAGAGCTGCCACTCCAGCCATTGTCACTCACTACCAAACCTGGCTGGAGATTCGCTGGCACAAACCACACATCGCTCTCCTGCTTGATGGCATTCCAGAGCTCCTGTGCTGTGTGGCTCCGATTCCCCAAAGAAATTACTTTAAGGACGGCCTGTTGACGTTTGGCCACACTTGTGCTCATATCTGGCCTAACAGGCTCACGCAGTGCTGATTCCGAGGAACTAGAGTTGGAGGAGGACTCAATATGTACAGACTGCATTCCTGCAATCCTTGGAGTTGGCAGAATACGTACAGAGCCACTCTCCAGATCTGTACCCGGCTCCACAACATTGACCCAATGGGCAGTGAGGGAAAGGTATCGTCCCTGTCCATGGCTACTGGTCCACGCATCGGTGGTCAGGTGGACCTTGCTACTGACGGCATTTAGTAGCGCATTTTTAATTTTTCCCTCCACATGCTTTTGCAGGGCAGGGACAGCTTGCCTGCTGAAATAAAAGCGGCTGGGCACATTGTATTGTGGAACTGCCAATGAGATAAAGTTCCGGAATGTGTCAGTCTCCACCAGCCTGAATGACAGCATCTCAAGGGCCAGTAGTTTGGCAATGCCGGCATTCAGAGCCATTGCTCGGGGATGGTTTGCCGAGTATGGCCGCTTTTTCTCCCTTGCCTGTGCTACCGATTGCTGGTGAGTGGCCTGGGAGGGTGCTGATGACTGCGAACGTGGTTCAGTGGGTGGGATTTCACTGGGTCTCTGGACAACAGTGGCAGTGGTTCTTCCATGGCGTTCCAGTGAGGAAGCCGAACCAGCTGTGTGTGAGCTGGAGGAAGAGGCCCCAACACGAGCTGAAGAGGTGGTAGGTGCTGCTGAAGGTTGGCCTACATCTTCAGTGTGTCTGTGTAACTCCACCTCGTGCTTGGTACGCACATGTTTCCACATATTTGTGGTATTGAGGTTGCTCACATTTTTCCCTCGTTTCACTTTCTGATGACACAGCTTGCATTTGACAAAGCAAATGTCATCTGCAACTGTGTCAAAAAAAGACCACGCACTGCAAGTCCTGGGAGCGCCCGTTTTGTGTTTTGGAAGAGGATTGCTCCTCACGGGTGCCAAAGTGGAGGCTACAGGCAACCAAGTCTGCCCCCGCCCTCTCCCTCCTCTTTTGGCCGTTCGGGGAATCTCTTCCTCAGACCTGCTCCCACCACCTTCCTGTGGCTGACGCCATGATGGGTCAAGGACCTCATCATCTCCACTCCCCTCTTCAAGCACCGGCTGGTCCTGGGTTGTCTCGCCAGCACCGTACGCACCAGAAATTGGCAACTGAGTCTCATCATCATCTGATGCATACTGAGGTGTGCTGACCATAGGCACTGGCCCACCCGCCTCTTCAGATTCAGAGGGACAAAGCAGTTGCGCATCACTGCGTACTCCCTCTTCTTCACGCTCTAGAATGCTGCTTGGCTGGCCACCTCTTTCCAAGCCAACAGATTCTGAGAACAGAAGTAAAGATTGAGATGGCTCCTGTCCAGGGCTCTCACACTGCCTGGGCAATTTGGCAGGTGGTGAAGAGACAGATGGTTGCTATTCAGTGCTCTGGCCTTGGGAGGATGCGGAAGTCATTGAAGTGGATGCGTTAGCTGCCATCCATCCGACAACGGCTTCAATTTGTTCGTCACGCAGCAGTGGGGTACGGCGAGGTCCTACAAAGCTGCGCATGAAGGACTGTTGCCTGGTAAAAGTGGGGGATGCCGGGTCACTGGTGGCCGCAGCAGATACCGAATCCCCACGTCCTCTCCCTGCTGAATCCCCCCGTCCTCTCCCTGCTGAAACTCCACGGCCACGACCACGTGCCTTACTCCCTGCCTTCTTCATCTTGGTAGACTGATAAAGATAGGCAGAAAAGTAAAAAAGGGGTGGCTTAGTGTTCTTATTCCTGAACACCTGCTAACCAGTATAAGAAACACTAATTTGGCTAAGAGTGTGTGTACTACACTTTAATATGATCTAATGTGGCCTAGACAACTGTAAAGTGGAGTGTTTGGTGAACTTTATTTCCTTTTTTTTTTTTGGGTGGGGGGAAAGGAAAGGATGTGACCAAAGTTTGAAAGTTATAGTATCACAAACTTTTTGGAGCGATTACAATGCAGGAAGCTAACCTACAATGCAATTGATGAGGCTCCAAAAAATAGGGTGATACTAGCCTGGCTGGCCCTGAAGGGCACAAGCCAGCAAAAAGGCTCCTCTATCTAATCCTATATAGTGTTTGCAACCAACCAATGACAATGGATGCGGTTTGAAGCACACTAATATAGGAGCAAAAATCTGGCTAAATTTGCTGCAAAAAAAGGACTATGTATGAGGCAGTGACGCACGCTGAGCGGACTACAGCTAGCGGTGGCTGTAGAACACACTGCAATGTGAGCTGCACTCACACACAGAGAGACCTATCAGACAGCCAAAAACAGTGCAGAGAAATGGGCTATAGCACTGAAAGGCTGCTGAAAGGCTCCGCTGTCCACTCCTTTAGTGTTTGCAACCAACGTATATGGATACGTATGGAAGCACACTATACAGGAGAAAAAAAAAGCAGCAATAAAAGAAAAATGTGTATGAGGCAGAGACACACGCTGGCCGGCCTACAAGCAGACGTGCCTGCAGGACACACTACACAGCGTGGGTCTGCACTCACACAGCCCTTGCAGACAGCAGTGAAAAAGGCGCTGCTAGGGAAAAGCAAGCTACAGTGGTGGTTTATGTAGCCTGGGTTAAGCACTATATGTTTTGTGGAATCGCTATTTCTAACTGTCCCTCACAGTCTTCAACAGCAGCCTGTCCCTAACTGAATTCACAGCAGAGTGACCAGAAATGGCGGCTGCAGCGCTTTTTGTAGTGCATCATGACATCATTTCAGCAGCCAATCACAGCCATGCCAGTAGTTAACATGCCTACATGCCTAACAGGATATGCCCACACTTCTGAGGATCCCCATTGGCTGAATCAAATCGAGCGGGCTCCTAGCATTATGGGAAATTCCGATTCCGGTATTCGATATGAAAAAAGTATCGGAACTAAGTATCGGAATTCCGATACAGCTAATATCGGCCGATACCCGATACTTGCGGTATCGGAATGCTCAACACTAACAGTGACCCAACTGTCAGAGAAGGATGTGATGGTAGCAACAAATATCAGGTTCTTCTGTTCGAATTCAGATTAATGTCTTAATGTTGACAATATCATTCTATGTACAATACCTTTACTTTATATCTAAGAATACAAGAAGAAAGCTATGGCGTAACCCATTTTACAATTGATGTATAATAAATGCATCTAACTGGAAAAAGTTTACAGCTATTAAGTAATGACTGTGAATAAAACTAACCTGGGAGCATAGCTTCTTCTTCATTCTCATTATCCATTTATCTAGTAATTTTATTTTTTTATAAAGCATCAGGACTCCTTTGTTCCGTTCATTTCCGTGAGTTGCAGATTGAATTTCGGATATCACAAATCAAATAAATAGCTGTAATGTAATAACAGAGACTTAGGGACATTAATGTGTCCAGCTATTTAGTTGTCTAAGAATAATGGGTTCAGCTCCTAATGATTTCTGATATGTGATGTTTTTTTTTTAATAACCGGCTGCTACAATGTAGCAAATGTAGACCTGGAAATATTAGCACTTTTAAGTTTTTCTTGCAATCTGCACTGGGACAATAATTCTTGCCCTGTTAAAACGCGCACTTACATGATTGAAATAATCTTTTACACTGTGATTCATAGTCTTAGGCTAAGTGCACACGTTTTTTTTCCGCAGCGGTTTAAAACCGCATGGAAGAGGCCTAAAACGGGGAAAATCTGCAAAATTAATTTCTTTCTGAACCCTGCTCATGAAGGTATTATTCACATGTTCAGGTTTTTAAATATATTAGATAGGACTGCTCCGAGAAGGGTATGCCTTGACGCGGCGGAGTGGCTTAGCGTACATTTTTTTGCAAAAAAACGTATCAACAAAATACCCTGGTTTTGTTAACATCTTTTACTAGCACTTGCTACTTACAGTTACATATATTTTACAACAGAGTATTTATGCACGTTTGTCATACTGTGTTCTGTTTCTGTGTCTTAGTTCTTGGGTGGTGTGAACAGGGTCTTATTGACCCGTTCAGTTTTTGTGCATGTGTCATGTGTTCTGATTGAATTTATTGTTATATGTTTGTATATATAAATCTGCATTATATCTTTATGGCTGGTTTGTGTCTTGGTTTTCCTGGAGGTTTTACCTCAAGGCCGTCCCAGGGGATTGAGGAGTGCTGTCCACTAGGGGAACCATTACAAAGCATAGGGATACAGTTTAGCTGCATTCGGGGTAAGGTATAGTTAACAGCTTGGGAATAGCCCACATATTGGTAGGGGTAAGATCAGATAAAAAGGGGAAGCACTTCCTAGTTGAGGCAAAGTAGGGAAGTCTCAGACAGTGTTAGTAGTGGAAGGTTCTAGGTCAGTGGATTCAAAGGCGGCAAAGTGTACTATCAGTTTCTAGTCTATGAATCAGCATGAAGACACATCTGAAGTTTCACGCAGATCCTGGGACGGTCCAGGGCCTAGGGCCCAGAAGAGGCACAGGATTTAAGGGCTCTTTCTCCCCAAAGTGGAAGAGGTCGATCGGGTCACATTGAGAGGGAAAGATGGTCAACCTCAGAGAAGCTGTGATGCCGAATAGGAAGCCTCTGGTACCAACAGAAGCTGTTGAGGTGGGGGCAGTTTGGGCAGAAGGGAGGGTAGAACTAACAGTGTACTGGCCAAAGGGAACATCAACTGGAAAGAACTCTGTCTTCTTCTGTATGCCTCAGTTGAATGTATCCAAATAACACAGTAAAGCTGAACCTGTTGAACTGTACCAAACGTCTCCTGCTATGTGTGCAGCTCTTTCTGGTCGCAAGGAGGGAGAGGTAAGAAGGACTCTCAAATGACAAGTGAGTACAGTGCAAATCCCACGGCACAACACACATATGTCAGGTTCCCTTTTAGAAGAGGGATTTCAGGGTGTAGAGGAGTCAGAACCAGCTCACAGCTCCAGCCCTTGCCTCCACCTTCCATCCTACTGATCAGCTGGTACTTAGAGGTACGGCCAATTGGATTTTGTAGTGTACATAGCTGAAAAACTACAGCTCCATATATTCTGTAACGGCCATTCTCAAGTACTGCAGATCAGTTCTCATTGAAGTGAATGTGATCCAAGCTGCAGTAGGTAAGTATGGCCACAGTGTAGTGTACTGTGCTGAGGTGTTCCAGGTCTGCACATTATAACTAGCTATGAAAACATTTTGGGTATGCTTTGTTGTCTCTCCAGACACCAAAATATAGTAACCATTTGGATTTGGTTAAAGACAAAAAACATAAACATTAATGCAGTATACTCACTTTTCATTCGCACTTAACTCCTTATGCCGCCACGGCTTCAGTTCTCATGTCCTTAACACTAATTGTGGCTCTTCTGCCAATGAGATTCACAAAGTCACCAGAGTACAAAATTTGGGGCAAATTCATAGCAAATCAGATTCCTTACACATTGATCTGCTCGTCTCTAAATGTGACCTTCCATTCGTAGCTGTCAGATAATTGGGTTGACTATGTCAATCACACTGATGTCATGATCCAGATTGGGTTTTGAGTCCTGTCTTTCCATATTCCTGGTCTGGTCATTTCAGGGGTTAACTTTTCTCAGCCTCAGTCTGGTTTCAGGTTTGCTATTTAGCTCCAATGCATCCTGCAGGTGCCGTCGGCTATATTTCTGCCTTCGGCGTGTGTATCTGACTCTGGTATATCTTGATTTGTCCTGCTGTGATCCCTGACTTGCCTCGTGTCTGTTTATTCCCTCTGTCTTTCCTGACTCAGTATTTCCCTGTAAGTTTGTTGACTCCCTGGTTTTGACTTGGCTTACATTTGGACCTGCTTCTGTCTTTTGTCTTTGTCTTGTCCGCTTCCGACCGTTGCTGATCCCATGGCTTGTTTCTGACCACGTGTACTTACGTGACCTCTGGTACTTCTGCTCCTGACTGTTTCTGACTCGGCTCATCTGACCACTCTTTCGCCATTTGGTGTCACTTGTGCTGCTGCTCAGTGTTGCTGCGCTGTGTGTGCAACCTCTCTTCCCTCACCCACACCCCCTGGTGGGGGTTGTGCTATATTGCACGGCAGTAGCATGACAAATGATCAGAGTTTGATCACAGTGTGATCCAATTCTCAAATGTGGATGAGATGGAAAAAAATTCTCTATTTTCCCATTCTGTCAGTCTGTGATGTCATCCGAGTTCAGTCTGATGTTTAACACTTGCATGGCTGAGTGCAATCCGAATATCAGATGCAAATCGTGCATGCCGTAATTTTTTCTGAGGACAGACTCTGTTGGAGGAAAAAAATCAGACATGTGAACGACCCCATAGAATAACTGTGGTCCAGGTGCAATCCATTGTTTTGTCGGATCACGCTGGGACTGAAATAACAGTCGACTGCATGACGTCAAAGGATAAGTTATCAAAATCTTAGTCGAACAACACTTTTAAAGGGTGTGGTGTAGCGACCACTGTGTGCACTAGGGGGCGCTGTGTGGATGTCCGAGGAAAGAGGATGAATGGCAGAGTCATGAATGACCATTATGTATCTCAAGGTGGGTGGCCTTGAGACGGAGACTGATGTGTGTGCTGATCAGCAGGGATACTGCAGATGTGTTGTGCCAATGTGTCAGGGAGAAGTCTCCCGGTAACTGGGGAGACGGCCAGGCCCAGTTACCTACAAAGCCACCCAGGGGGTGTGTTTAAGAACGCTATTCCAAAGTGTGTGTGAATGGTTCAAGGACCTGTGATGAGGTCATAGCCATGTGACCCGATTGGCATGGCTACGGACCAGGGTAGATCACATGTGGTGAATGCAGGGACCTGGTTGGTCCGTTGTGGAAGGTCCCGCTGGGAGATGTTTCTCCTGGCTAACAGCATGTGAAGTGCCTGTGTGTAGTGGCTGCACGTGTCTGCGAGTCCCCAGAGGAGGGAATGGACGTCTGCAGCATGGAGGAACAGCCATAAGGTAGAACCCTGACAGGTGAGATAACTATGAGGCTGAAGAGCCTGCGTATGGAACAGTGTATAACCTGTGTGACCACAGGGAGGACAGAGCTGAACTCTGTCATGGACGCTATGCTGAGATGATGAACTTTATGTTACTGCTGTGGGTTTATAATGCACAATAAACCGCATGGACTATAATGGACTATAATTGTTTTATGGAAAACCCGTGCCGGATCTGGTTTTGTGGAGGCGAAGCGAGTATCCCCTACCCGAATGACAGCACTACCTTACAAGGGGTATTGTGATTTTTCAGCTTACTGTGTATTTTAGAATTGCTGCTTGCTGTTACTTAATAGAAATCTATATTGTTTATTTCCATTGATCTGTCGTTGTCATGGGAAGAACCTAAGGGTGAACCACTTGCTACAAGTCACAGTTCTGATAACTGTAATGTAAAGAATCGATGCTCCAACACCCTACATGACTTATACACTTCCCCACTGCCTCCCCGTACACATTCATGCTCAAATCGGTGTACATGTGTCTGGAATAGAGGAGAGGGAAAAACCACAACCAGACACCTCTAAACTGGTGTTATAATTCAACATGCTTGATCCTTCTTCAAATGAGGTCAGTGGAGACTCAGAAAGCCCCGATACACCTAAGATAGTCACCGATGCTACCAAAAATAGGATGTTTGGATAAAACTGATATAATATGTATGGGCAGCTAAGTCTATCACTTGACCTGGATGGATTTCAATCCACTGGAGGTAAAAAAATGAACGATTCAACTGAATGACAGTTTTATCAGTGGATAATTTATATTACCAAGCAAAACAAGTCTTCATTGCCAGGAATTGCCAGTCACCCACCCACTAAAAATAAAATAAATTGCATATGCTTTGCCAGTTAACAAGACCTGTTATCAGGACTGCTCAGGCTCCAAGCATTCATTTCTCACCTGTAATTGAAGTCAGCCATGCCCTGTGCACAATTTATTGTAGAAACATTTCTGCAGCCCGTGCCTCCCAAGCCATATCAGTGCAGTCCATGCTCCGCTCATTACCTTATACAAGAACAACATTGCTAGCATACCCAACATTTATATCAGTCCTGTCCCACAGCAATCTGCAGCACCAGCGAAGAATAATAGGCATTTTTCAATGATGTTATCTCAGTACTAAATGAACTGAATATATTACACAACATTAAATCTAAAAATCATCAGTTATACGAGAAATTAAATTTGTTTTTTGGACTGATTTTGATAGTCAAACCTAATAATAATTAATTTCAAGATCGGTTGGGTCAATCTCCTGACTCCTCCAATCATCAAATGACTGAAAGGGGAGTAATCAATTAATAAGTGTCCCTACCAGTGGCGTAACATGAAGTTTGTGGACCCCAATGCAAAATCTACAATAGGCCCCCAGTTATCACAGGTTTTATATAGTATTGGTCATTTCACATGGGCCAAGGGGACCTTTTGGACTCCTCTAGGCTGCAGGGCCCAGGTGTAATAGCAATCACTTCATGTCTTAAGGCCCCGTCACACATAGCGACTTACCAGTGATCCCGACAACGATATCAACGTGTCAGGATCGCTGGTGAGTCGCTACATGATCGCTGGTGAGCTGTCAAACATACAGCTTCACCAGCGATCAGCACCAGCGCTGTGTACTTTAGTTACCAGCACGCTGATACAGGGAGCTGGTAACTAAGGTACACAACAGGCTTCTAAGGGACGTGCGTCACTTAGAAACCCGATGTGTACCTTAGTTACCAGCTCCCTGCATTAGCGCGCTGGTAACTAAGGTACACATCGGGTTTCTAAGTGACGCATGTCCCTTAGAAACCCGATGTGTACCATAGTTACCAGCTGATCGCTGGTCTCCTGCCTGTCACACGCAGCGATGCATGCTGGCCAGCGGGAGACCAGCGATCAAAGAAATGTCCAGGGCTTTCCAACAGCGATCAGCGATACCGGCAGGGGTGCCAGTCGCTGATAGGTGTCACACACAGCGATCTCGCTGGTGAGATCGTTGTTGCGTCACAAAACTTGTGACTCAGCAGCGATCTCGCTAGCGAGATCGCTATGTGTGACGGGGCCCTTATAGTTACGCACTTGGCTCCTACATTATTTACAAAGCACATTGCCATACTTTTGGTAGTGGCTGTGTCTGTCACTGCAACTTTCTGTAGCCTAATACTAATGTAAAGGGTTATTCATGAGATAGCAAGTTATCCCCCCATCCAAAAGATATGGGATATCTTATTGATTGCTAGGGAACCAATCTATGGGACTCCGGGAAATAGCCAAGCGCTGTGTTCAGCTTTTTTCCGCCTGTCTCATAAACAATGAATGAAGCGGAGATTGAGCATCTACACCTTCCCTCCATTCAAAACAGGGATCTGTAAAGCTTATTATGTACTAAAGCCCCTTTCTCAGGATTTCTAGATGTCCCAGGAGTCAGACACCCAATGATCAGTAATTTATTCCCTATCATGGGGATAAAGGATTAATTAAAGGGAATATGTCACCAGGAAAAAAGGTATTAACCTGCAGATATGGGGTTTAATCTTTAGGTTAATAGCGCAATGAAGCTTCCTGGTGCCGAACGCTGCTGGAGAAAATTAACTTTATTCTCCCTGGCAGCATTCGGTTTCAGTCACGGGTGCGGCTCCGGCTCTAGTTTAGTCACTGTAAAACTAGTGCTGTATCCGCACCCCTGGCACTGACTAGCAACTGCCGGTACTAATGCATAGCAAGTGTCAGTCAATGTGGGGACGCAGTTACCAATGTGTTCTCAAAGAGATTAATTGAGCCCATACTGGAGCCGCCCCCGTGACTGAAACTGAATGCTGCCAGGGGGAACAAAGTTAATTTTCTCCCTGCAGTGTTCGGTTAGGTGCAGGTGACGGCCAGGATATTAACACTATTAACCTGCAGATTAACGCCATAGCTGCAAGTTAATAGCATTTTTTTCTGGTGACAGGTTCCTTTTAATATTTTAGGAATAACCTTTAACCCCTTAACCCCCGGATGCATTTTCTTTTTTGCGTACTCTTTTTTTGCTTCCCTTATTCTCAGAGCCATAACTTTTTTCTTTTTCGGCCAATATGGCCATTTTATGTTGTTCTTTTGAATGACACCATTGGTTTTACCATATCGTGTACTGGAAAATGGGGCAAAAAATCTAAGTGCGGTGAAATTTCAAAAAAAGTGCAATCCCACAGTTGTTTTTTTGTAGTTCTTTTTTTTTTACCATGTTCACTAAATGCTAAAACTGACCTGCCATTATGATTCTCCAGGTCATTATGAATTCATAGACACCAAATATATCTAGGTTCTTCTTTATCTAAGTGGTGAAAAAAAATTCTAATATTTGTTTAAAAATTGCACCATTTTCCGATACCCATAGTAGGGGCAAGTAGTGTGGCGTGCAGAGCATCCATGGGTAAGATATTTGAAGTACTGTGATCATAGGTGATGGTAGTATGGGGTCACTATGGCTATTATGCGGTTATCACTTATTGTGGGACCTCATGTTTCTGCCGCACTGGTGTTCAGTTTCATGTGATATATGTATTGTATTATACAAGACTTTTGTTAGCACTGGCACTTTAATATAAAGTAGAATGAGATCAAAACATTTCCCTTTGGTTTGCTTTGCGCTTTTGCACTTTTTTTGCTGCCTTATAATCCTGTACAAATTACTCTATAATGATATGACATTGTCTTTATGTGGTTTGATATCTCTTATATGAGATTAATAAAGTATTTCTTGATTTTATAATTCCTTGGGTGGATTCTTTACTCCAGTTTTTCTTTGTTTTCAATTTTCCGATACCCATAGCGTCTCCATTTTTTGAGATCTCGGGTTGGGTAAGGGCTTATTTTTTGCGAGCTGAGCTGATGTTTTTAATTATACCATTGTGGTGCAGATATGATCTTTTGATCGCCCGTTATTACATTTTAATGCAATGTTGTGGTTACCAAAAAAACTTAATTGTGGTGTTTTGACTTTTTTTCTCATTACGCCATTTAGTAATAAAGTTAATTGTTTTTAATATTGATCGATCGTTTGATTCTGAACGTGGCGATACCAAATATGTGTATGTTTGATTTTTTTGGATCGCGATTCCACCCACAGCTGTTAGAGGCACATGTCAGCTGTTCGAAACAGCTGACATGTGCCAGAAAGATGTGGGCTCAGTGCCGGAGCCCACATCAAAGGGAGGGAGTCCAACATTGGCGTACTATTACGTCCGATGTCGGAAAGGGGTTAAGTAAATGCGACTGAGTTGCAATACCAGGCACAGACTGTACCAAATGTATAACATTGTGCCATGTCAACAATTAAGGGGGTGCAGCACAAGTAATTATAATTAAAGGAGTATTTCCATCTCATATATTTATGGCATATCCTCAAGATATCCGGTAAATATATAGCATATGTGAGTTCCACCAGGAGCTCTGATGTGTATTGCTGTGAGAGAAGAGGGTGGCAGAATATTCATTCATTTAATGGGATTTCTCATCACCTCTCCACTAAAATCAGCAATCAACAGGGCCCCGTTCCCAAGACAGATGCAGGACACAATGCTGCGACCAATGTATTCTCTACAGTTATACCATATGCTTTGGATAATATATTTTGGATATGCCATGTATGTATCAAATGTAGATAGCCATTTAAGCAGTAGCATAATGCATTATTTTACCTATAACTGTTCCACTATATCCAGTTCTACATATGAATGGACCACACAGTAGACATTTATCAAACCACAAAAATGAAATACCCATATTACTCTGATGACTCTATCTCCTGCCTATGCCACATTACAGTTTTACCTACATACATATATGGTTTGGGAAAAAAAATATTGGACTCCTAGGTAGAGTTGAGCGAAACGGGTCGAAAAATTTCAAAAGTCGCCGACTTTTAGCAAAGTCGGGTTTCATGAAACGAAACCCGACCCTAGGATGAGGTCGGCCACGAGGTCGGCGACTTACGCGCCAAAGTCGAGTTTCAAAAGTTTGTTTTGCGCTCTTTTTCAGCCAATCAGGATCCACGGACACTGTGGGCAACGTGATGACATAGGTAGGGGTCACCACCATCTTTCAGAAGGGCATGCAAGTGATTGGCTTGCTTTGGTGGGCGTCACAGGGGGTATAAAAGGGCGTGCACGCCGACCGCCATCTTACTTCTGCCGATCTCAGTATAGGGAGAGGTTGCTGCTGATTCTGTAGGGAGAGCGTTAGGCAGGGAAGAAGACAAAAAAACTGCTTCTGCTGCTAGCGATTTGGCCTGCACAACACACCAGTCACTGTGTGTGCAGTGCAAGGGGAGGCTATATAGTGGTGTATCAGTGGTGTTGGTTGTTGGGCTGCCTTCTAAGGCTTCCTGACATTCCTGCATTGCTGTTTACCCACTGCTCCGCAAACTGCTTTTTTAAAAGCAATCCCAATTTTTTTTTTTTGTCCTGCTGAGAAGAAAAAAAAACTGCTTCTGCTGCTAGCAATTTGGCCTGCACAACACACCAGTCACTGTGTGTGCAGTGCAAGGGGAGGCTATATTGTGGTGTATCAGTGGTGTTGGTTGTTGGGCTGCCTTTTAAGGCTTCCTGACAGGCTGGCATTGCTGTTTACCCACTGCTCTGCAAACTGCTTTTTTAAAAGCAATCCAATCTCCCTTATCCTCTAGTCACTTTTGTCACAGCTGTGCCATCGAGCCTGTGACATAGCGCTCAGATATCAGTGGGCCTCACACAATCCAAAAGTGTCCAGTGTCCAAAAGTGTGTGCAGAGATTCAAAATCTCCCTTATCCTCTAGTCACTTTGGTCACAGCTGTGCCATCGAGCCTGTCACATAGCGCTCAGATATTCATTGGGCCTCACACAATCCAAAAGTGTCCAGTGTCCAAAAGTGTGTGCAGAGATTCAAAATCTCCCTTATCCTCTAGTCACTTTGGTCACAGCTGTGCCATCGAGCCTGTCACATAGCGCTCAGATATTCATTGGGCCTCACACAATCCAAAAGTGTCCAGTGTCCAAAAGTGTGTGCAGAGATTCAAAATCTCCCTTATCCTCTAGTCACTTTGGTCACAGCTGTGCCATCGAGCCTGTCACATAGCGCTCAGATATTCATTGGGCCTCACACAATCCAAAAGTGTCCAGTGTCCAAAAGTGTGTGCAGAGATTCAAAATCTCCCTTATCCTCTAGTCACTTTGGTCACAGCTGTGCCATCGAGCCTGTCACATAGCGCCCAGATATTCATTGGGCCACACACACAATCCAAAAGTGTCCAGTGTCCAAAAGTGTGTGCAGAGATTCAAAATCTCCCTTATCCTCTAGTCACTTTGGTCACAGCTGTGCCATCAAGCCTGTCACATAGCGCTCAGATATTCATTGGGCCTCACACAATCCAAAAGTGTCCAGTGTCCAAAAGTGTGTGCAAAGATTCAAAATCTCCCTTATCCTCTAGTCACTTTGGTCACAGCTGTGCCATCGAGCCTGTCACTTAGCGCTCAGATATTCATTGGGCCTCACACAATCCAAAAGTGTCCAGTGTCCAAAAGTGTGTGCAGAGATTCAAAATCTCCCTTATCCTCTAGTCACTTTGGTCACAGCTGTGCCATCGAGCCTGTCACATAGCGCTCAGATATTCATTGGGCCACACACAATCCAAAAGTGTCCAGTGTCCAAAAGTGTGTGCAGAGATTCAAAATCTCCCTTATCCTCTAGTCACTTTGATCACAGCTGTGCCATCGAGCCTGTCACATAGCGCTCAGATATCAGTGGGCCTCACACAATCCAAAAGTGTCCAGTGTCCACAAGTGTCTGCAGATATTCAAAATCTCCCCTGTCCTATAGACACCTTGTACCTTGTTTTACATTACTATATAGTTTGTTGGATTTTGTCTACATTTCTACCAAAAATGAGGAAGGCTGGTGGAAGAGGCCGTGGAATTGGGCGGGGGTTGGCAGCTGGTAATGATGGTGTTGGTGGTGGATCTGATGGTAGTGGCAAGAGCAAAATGGGACCGAATGCAGGAGGTGTTGAGCCTGCGTCATCGTCTGGCTACATAAGGCCTCGAACGCTTAGTTTTCTAGGAGTTGGCAAACCGCTTTTAAAGCCAGAGCATCAGGAAAAAGTTTTGTCTTACATTGCTGACTCAGCCTCCAGCTCTATCGCCTCCTCTTCTTCAGTTGTAAAAAGTAAAAGCACTGAGTCGTCATTGGAGGCTCATGTTCATGAACCACACCTTTCCTTGTGTCCTTCACCCCAACCAAGATTGAAGGATGACGCAGGCCATACTACTGATTACTCCATGGAGCTGTTTTCACATACCATGCCTGGATTATCAAGTGAAATGGTGAATTACCCAGGCCAAGATGAATCTGACATGGAGTGCACTGATGCACAGCCGCTGATGGATGATTCTGCTGGTACATTCACTCAGAGCACTACATTGTCCTCGCAGTGTACAGAGCCAGATTCTGACCCTGATGAGACTCAGGTGCCCCTTCCCGCACACTATACCACCATACACGGTGACACAGAGGAAGGTGCACATGACATAGAAGAGGAGGTGATGGATGACCCAGTTGTTGACCCAGATTGGCATCCATTGGGGGAAGAGGGTGCTGCTTCCAATAGCTCAGATGAGGAGCATCCACAGCAGACATCGACATTGCAACAGCTGTTATCTGGCAGGCCCGGAGCACTCCAAAGACAGGTTCCAAACATCAAAAGAGTTGCTGGACAGCTTGTCCAGAGGGTCAAAAGATCACAGCGTGCTAGGCCGCAAAATGTCTGCCAAAGTAGGAAGAGTGCAGTGTGGCACTTTTTTGAACAAAATCCTCATGATCAGGCCAAGGTTATCTGTAAGAAGTGTGCAAAGACCTTTAGCCGAGGGAAAAATCTGAAAAATTTGAATACCAGTTGCATGCTTAGACATTTAACCAGCATGCACTTGCAAGCATGGACACAACACCAACCTCAAGTGCCACATGTGCAACTGATCACAACGAAGGTAGTCAGCAACGCTACATTGTTTCCCCCACTGTAAGCCCACCGGTTAGCACAGCAGCAAATGTTGAGGTGTCGTTGCAAGGCCAAAGCAGTCAGGGAATCCCACTGTTATATCAACGAAAGACTGATTCTAGGCCATCAGAAAGAACACCAACTCCATCACCATCATCAACCCTCTCTCAGTCCGCCCTGTCCACCGCTACTTCCACCATATGCAGCTCTCAAGTCCAGCTCACCCTCCCAGACACTATGAGTAGGTCAAGAAAGTACTCAGTCTCTCATCCGCGTACACTGGGTTTGAACGCCCACATTGCCAAACTAATCTCGTTTGAGATGATGCCCTTTCGGTTGGTGGAAAGCACAGCTTTCCGCGAACTCATGGCCTATGCAGTACCACGCTATGACCTACCCAGTCGCCACTTCTTCTCTCGCAAAGCCATCCCAGCCCTCCACCATCATGTGAAAGACCGCATTGTCCATGCACTCAAGCAGTCAGTGAGCGGAAAGGTGCACCTCACAACTGATGCATGGTCCAGTCGGCATGGCCAGGGTCGTTACGTGTCCATCACTGCGCAGTGGGTTAATGTGGTGGATGCAGGGTCCACAGGGGACAGCGGTGGTGGGACAGTGCTGCCTAGCCCACTGTATAGGAAACAGTTGGCTGTAGGCGTTCGACCCTCCTCCTCCTCCTCCAGAAGCGAAAGCTCGTCCACAGAGCGCAGTCGTACGAGCACTCCATCTGCAGCTGCCACTGTTGCACACGATGTGTCCCCCTATCGAGCAGCTAGTGGAAAGCGTCAGCAGGCTGTGTTGCAGATGATGTGTTTGGGCAACAGACACACCGCCGAGGTGCTGGCCGAGTACTTGAAGCGACAAACTGAGTCATGGCTGGGCAGTGTACATCTTGAGGCAGGCAAGGTAGTTAGTGATAACGGCCGTAATTTTGTGGCAGCCATAGCCCTTTCAAAACTCAGCCATATACCTTGCTTGGCTCACACCTTGAACCTGGTGGTGCAGTGCTTCCTCAAAAATTATCCGGAGTTAACAGCCCTGCTCCAGAAGGTGCGAAGACTGTGCGCGCACATCCGCCGGTCGCCTGTACACTCCGTTCGTATGCAGAAGCTGCAGCGATTGCTCCACCTTCCCAACCACCGCCTCATTATCGACATTGCAACAAGGTGGAACTCCACCCTGCACATGGTGGAGCGGCTGTGCGAGCAGAGGCAGGCCATAATGCATTTGTGGGAGGATACACGGCCAGGCACTTTGAGAGCAGACATGGAGTTGACAGGTGTGCAGTGGTCGAAGCTGAAAGACCTCTGTAAAGTCCTTCAGTGTTTTGAAGAATGCACACGGCTGGTAAGCGCAGACGACGCCATCCTAAGCATGAGCATCCCACTTATGCGTCTGCTCATGCAAACTTTGACGCACCTTAAGGAGCAGGCGTCTGCAGCCAATGTTGATGAGGAGGAAGAGGAGGAGGGAATCCTTGATGACATTCAGCCATTGTCTGCTCAGGGACCTCTCCTGGACGAGGTGGAGGAAGAAGAGGAGGAGGAGGAGGATGATGGGGATGATTACTTAGGGGAGGAGGATGCATCTCGTGGGGCAAGTGAAAATGTTGGCGTGGCAAGGTCTGGTACAGGGTTTGTGCGTGACTGGAGGGATGTGGATTTGCCAGAAAGTGCTCCTCCAACCAGCACTCGCAGTGCATCATTGACACCGGGAACATTGGCCAACATGTCAGATTATGCCTTGCAGATCCTAAAAAGGGACCCACGCATTGCCAAAATGATGAACGATGACGACTACTGGTTGGCCAGCATCCTGGATCCACGCTATAAAGGCAAATTACAAAACATCATGCCACAGGAGAACCTTGACCTAATATTGGCTAATAAACAAGCAACTCTGGTAAATCGGTTGCTTGAGGCATTCCCAGCACACAGCAGCGGTGATGGTTCTCACACGAGCCGTACGGGCCGGGGGCAGCTTGGCAGAGGTGTTCGTGGTGCACACAGCAGAAGTGGCGTTGGAGACAGGGGTTTCATGACAATGTTGTGGACTGATTTTTCAAGTACCGCTCACACAACTGGTAATACTGCATCGATGGAAAGTGACAGGAGACAGCAGTTGTCAACTATGGTTACAAACTACTTTTCCTCCCATATCGATGTTCTCCCACACAGGTCATTCCCCATTCCCCTTTGACTATTGGGCCGCTAAACTGGACACCTGGCCTGAATTGGCCCAATATGCCTTACAGGAGCTCGCTTGCCCAGCTGCAAGTGTGCTATCGGAAAGAGTCTTCAGTGCAGCTGGATCAATCTTGACAGAAAAAAGGACCCGTCTGTCAACCCAAAATGTGGATGATCTAACCTTCATTAAAATGAACCACGCATGGGTTTCCAAGGATTTTGTCCCACCTTCCTCTGATGACACATAGGGTGACAGAAAAATGGCTTGCTTTGGTCCACCTCTTCCTGGGACTTGACCTATTTCACCTTTTGCATCAGCTGAATGTCCAACATCAACATATGCCACTTTCTAAAACTCCCTAACTGTGCTGCCTCCCCCCCCCATGGCCGGGGTCACCACCTAGCGCACGACACCGTACGAGTGCCGTTGCCCTGGACAGGTGGGTAGGCCGACTCTTGGGCGCGGGCACTGGTACAGGGTCCTTCATAGTGCAATCAAGTGTCTCTGACGGTGGTGGTGCACACCCGCCGTCAGACACACCGCCGTACTATGAGGGGCCCAGTGCCAGTACCGACGCCCACGAGTGGGCCCCCCTTGCTTGGGCAGGGCCCCAGCATTTGCAATCTTTACCTCTCCCTGCTCCCCCGCTGTGTAGTCTGGGCCGTCAAATCCATACTGTGCCTGACACCGTCTGAGCCTGCCTCCTGATGTATAGACATATATTTTGAATGTGTACGCTATCCATACATGTTATCCGGGGATACGGTACCCTTTCTAACCTTTGTGCAATCACGTGCAATCCATACTGGGCCTAACACCGTCTGAGCCTGCCTCCTGAGACATATATTTTGAATGTGTACGCTATCCATACATGTTATCCGGGGAAACGGTACCCTTTCTAACCTTTGTGCAATCACGTGCAATCCATACTGGGCCTAACACCGTCTGAGCCTGCCTCCTGAGACATATATTTTGAATGTGTACGCTATCCATACATGTTATCCGGGGATACGGTACCCTTTCTAACCTTTGTGCAATCACGTGCAATCCATACTGGGCCTAACACCGTCTGAGCCTGCCTCCTGAGACATATATTTTGAATGTGTACGCTATCCATACATGTTATCCGGGGAAACGGTACCCTTTCTAACCTTTGTGCAATCACGTGCAATCCATACTGGGCCTAACACCGTCTGAGCCTGCCTCCTGATGTATAGACATATATTTCGAATGTGTACGCTATCCATACATGTTATCTGGGGATACGGTACCCTTTCTCACCTTTGTGCAATCACGTGTAATCCATACTGGGCGTGAGAACGGCTGGTGAGCTGTTAAGCAAGCTACAGCACCTGTGGTTTGCACACATAAGTTTTTCATTTTTTCAGGAATGACGGTTAGGCCTAATTCCGGAACTGCGGTTGACCTGCACTTACGGGGAAATCATTGTTCGCGGGTAATAATTGTAATCAGTGATCCCCATCACTAACGTTGTTCAGCGGGTTATCTGCACCTGTAAGTGACAAACGCTGGCCTTTTCAGTGTAGCGCACATGCAGCCACGGACATGTAAGGGCATGACACACCAGTTATTGGCCAATCTCATGTGCCAGAGCCTCACGTGTCCCTCTAGTAAGCCGGACTCGGACCGCGGGGCATGACGGAGTCTCGTTCGTTAACGGAATTAAGCTTGCAATGTGTGCATCTGTTCTGTAGCTGGCATGGTTGAGGTTTCCCAGGTGGAGTCGAATTTAACCGTAGGCTCCACTCCTGGTGGTGCCCTTCTGGACATTCCTTTAAGGTTCAGCTTTGCAACCATACTGCCCACGTAAAACAAACACTTTGCCTTCATGAACGCTGTTTGGAGGGTCATGACTCGTGGGAATAACGCCGCCCAATCAGTTAACCTGCTAGAGAGATCCTTCGTTGCTCCCAAGCATGACATCACACTCCCTAGGAAGAAGGTAATGCCACTGTGGCGACCGTACTCCTGGGGGAGACACAAGTGCACTGATGCCCAGCCACTGCTCGATGAATCTGCTGGTACATTGACCCAGACGACTACATTCCCCTCGCACGCTACACGACCTGAATCTGACCCTGATGAAACTCAGGTTACCCTTCCCATATACAGTTCCATCTTACACGGTGACAAAGAGGAAGCTGCAGATGAAAGTGCAGGTTCGGCCCACCCGCCATCAGACACACCACCGTACTATCAGGGGCCCTGTGCCAGTGCCGTCGCCAACGAGTGGGCCCCCCCGCTTGCCCAGGATCACAGCACTTGCAAAGTTGAAATACTGTGCAGTGAGATGGAAGATGGGGATGACGAGGAATCCAGACAAGTACAGGGATTCCCTAGCGAGGAGACTTATTTGATTGTTTTCAATGTTGGGACAGCAATTTTTGGGGGAGCACTATACTCTGGAGAATGATAGATGGCGCCCACCATACACTGGAACATTCCAAAGGTGGCCATCAGACACTGGAGCAGCATTTACAGGGCCCATTATACACTAGAGCATTAGAAATGGGGCCCATTATGTTTGGAGCATTATTTGGGCCCATAAGACAGTGGAGCTTCATCCATGGGGACCAACATATACTGTAGCATTATGTGGAGCTCATCATATACTGTTTCAAACATTATTTGGGACCAATGATTCTGTATGGAGAAATAAATGGGCCTCGTCATGAGATGTAAAAAGTGAGGTATTTTTCATTGTACTATACCGCTATTTCTCTGCCGTATCGGAGCATGATGAGTTGTGGTATGTGTTAAAGGGGCGCTCTTTCACCCAGGGCACATGAAAACCTGCAGCCAGCCCTCCCCCCCACAACTTTAGCCAAATAACCCCCATTTTTCAGTGCGTAACTTGTATTATGAAGTTAATTAAGGTTGACAAGCTTAAGTAAGAAGAATTGATGCTTTTGGCATTCAAATGGGCACTGTAGGTGTGTTTCCTGTCCTCCTCTCACTGCCGACTTTTATTCCCCATTGACTTACATTGGGTTTCGTGTTTCGGGACGACCCCGACTTTTCCCTATAATCGGATGATCTTGCTCGACCCGACTTTTGGAAAAGTCGGGTTTCACGAAACGAAACGCGACCCTAAAAAACCAAAAGTCGCTCAACTCTACTCCTAGGCCAAAATATTTTTGCTATGTTTTGTTGTCCATTTTTATTAATCGAGGTTGTAACATGAAAGCAGTTGTCAGATGTCAAGGGCAAATCCTCTAATTTCCCTTTGAGCTAGGCTCCAGAAAACGTACTTTCCATAATACTTGGCAGCATGGAAGTGATTGGACATAATTAGTAAATTGATGTGTGAAAGCTTGCTTTGTCTGTCAGCTAAAAATAAGAATTGTTTATTCCCCTAAGCACCAATGAAACAATAAGAATAGAACATTGTGTGGTTGAACTTTCCTAATCTTTACCTAGACCTGACCAACCACTTTCAAATCCTATACACCACTTTCTCTATAGCCTGACAGGCTCCTGTGTTCTCCAAACCACCAGCATTTGTATGCATCTGCGATTCTCGGTGTATACCCGACCACCCAATGCAAACTCGAAAAGCGAGCACTTGCACTCATATCATCATCTTTTTTTTTTAACTTTTGAAAAAAGCCCAATACTAACCCCAACCCTAACACAAACCGTAACACAACCATAATCCCAACCCTAACACACCCCAACCTTAATCCTAACCCCAACACAACCCTAACTCCAGCACAATCCTAACCCCAACCCTAACACAACCCCTAACACAACCCTAACCTCAATCCTAACACAGCCCTATCCCTAACACAACCCTAATCTTAACACAACCCTAACCCTAACACAACCTTAACCCCAATCTAACACAACCCTAACCACAGCCCTATCCCTAACTGCAAAGAATGGAAAAAATATAAAAATATGTTTTATTATTTTTATCTAAGGAGTTAAAAGGGGGGGTTGATTTACTATTTTTTTATCACTGTCATAGGGTCTATCATAATGATCAAAAGGAACCAAAAGGAAAATTTTCCTATTGTTGTCGGGTATTGTCTGGCAGATCTAGGAAGGCACATTTTCTTCCAGGAAGATAACACGGAGGGCTGGGGTATGGAGCAGGAGGGCCCCGAGAATGGCAGTCGTACCGGGGGGCTCGGGGGATCCCATATTTCTCTTCTGTGATATGCTAGATCATAATTTGCTCTACGTTTCATTCTGCAGTCTTCATTCCTTCATTCTCAGAACTCATGGTATGTAGTTTGCAGCCTGATCCAAGTTTGACATTTTTCTCTTGTGGGATTGTCTCTACCAGTTATATACGCTGGATGTGAGTTCTATGTGTATCTAAGTTGCTGAGTTTTTTAATAGCTAATATAGTGGTGTGAACAATTGTTTGCCCCCTTCCTGATTTCCTATTATTTTACATGTTTGTCACACTTAAATGTTTCACATCATCAAATAAATTTAAATATTAGATAAAGATAACACAAGTAATTACAAAATGTAGTTTTAAAGGAAGGTCTTTATTATTAAGGGACGAATAAATCCAAACATACAGGGCCCTGTGTGAAAAAGTGACTGCCCCTTAAAACTAATAACTGATTGGGCCACCCTTAGCAGAAACAACTGGAATCAAGCGATTGCAATAACTGGCAGTGATTATTTCACAATGCTCTGGAGGATTTTCGGCCCACTCATCTTGGCAGAATTGATGCAATTCAGCCACATTGGAGGGTTTCCAAGCATGAACCACCTTTTTAAGGTCATGCCACAGTGTCTCAATCAGATTAAGGTCAGGACTTTGACTATACCACTCCAAAGTCTTAATATTGTTTTTCTTAAGCCATTCAGAGGTGGATTTGCTGGTGTGTTTTGGATCATTGTCCAGCTGCATAACCCAAGTGCACTTCAGTTTGAGGTCACAAACAGATGGCTGGACATTCTTCTTCAGGATTTTTTGGTATATAGCAGAATTCATGGTTCCATTTACCAAAGCAAGTCTTCCAGGTCCTGAAACAGCAAAGCAGCCTCAGACCATCACACTACCACCGCCATATTGGTATGATGTTCCTTTTCTGAAATGCTGTGTTACTTCTAAGCCAGATGTATTCGGACAAACACCTTCCAAAAAGTTCAACTTTTGTCTTGTCAGTCCACAGAGTATTCTCCCAAAAGTCTTGGGGATCATCAAGATGTTTTCTGGCAAAACTGAGACAAGCCTATATGTTCTTATTGCTCAATAGTGGTTTTTGCCTTGGAAATCTACTATGCAAGTCATTTTTGCCCAGTCTCTTTCATATGATGGAGTCATGAACACTGACCATAACTGAGGCAAGTGAGGCCTGCAGTTTTTTGGATGTTGTAGTGGGGCCTTTGTGACCTCTTGAACAAGTCATCACTGCACTCTTGGGGTAATTTTGGTTAGCTGGCCACTCTTGGGAAGGTTCATCACTGTTCCATGCTTTTGCCTTTTGTGGATAATGGCTCTCACTGTGGTTCACTGGAGTCCCAAAGCTTTAGAAATGGCTTTATAACCTTTTCCAGACTGATAGCTCTCAATTACTTTATTTAACACTTGTTGCTGATTTTTTTGGATTGCGGTATGAGGTCTAGCTTTTGAGGACTTTTTGGTCTACTTCATTTTGTCAGGCAGGTTCTATTTAAGTGATTTACTGATTGTGAACACGTGTTGCAGTAATCAGGCCTGGGTATGGCTAGGGAATTTGAACTCAGCTTCCCAAAGATGTGATGAACCACAGTTAATTAATGTTTTAAGAGGGGCAATCACTTTTCACACAGGAGCCTGTAGGTTTGGATTTCTTTTTTTCCTTAATAATAAAGACCTTCATTTATAAATTGCATTCTGTGTTTACTTAATATTTAAATTTGTTTGGTGATCTGAAAAATTCAAGTGTGACAAACATGTAAAAGAATAGTAAGTCAGGAAGGGGAAAAACACTTTTTCACACCACTGTATTTCATAATGCCTTCTATCCTACTTTTACCATGCAGTTTCCTCTTTATGTGCTTTACAACTATTGTGCACAATATTTTCCATACCATGGAGATTTGTATACCACCTCACCAGCTAAATCTAGTAACCCATTGTGGTGGGTTGGTCATTTCACCTGTTTACATGGACTAATAATTATTGATGAGAACAGAACAATCTTTTTTACGATCATTCTGTCCTCATCATTTTCTCGGCAGCACATTTCCAATTTACATTATGCAATGTGCAATCTATAACCGTCATTTATACACTAGCATAAATGATCTGGTCAGCATTTGAATGAGCATTTTCCTCATTTCTTGGGTGATTGCTTTCATATTTACATGAGCCAATAATTGCGACTGAGCAGTCCTACTCTCATCTAAATGTGCCACAATACTGAGAGAATGGAGAGTCCTACTCTCATCTAAATGTGCCACAATACTGAGAGAATCGAGGGCGAGAGTAGACAAATCTATCCAAACCAGGGCGAGGAGCTCTCGCAAATTTGTAACATTTTTGCAAGAAAAATGCGAAAAAATGGAAAATGTTTTTTGGTGGACTTTATCTTCAATGAAAATTAATTTGAATATGTTTAAAAGTAATCAAAAATACAACATTTTTCTATTCTCTTTGTAAGAAAACATAAGAAAAACATGTTCAATATACTCTAAGCATTCAGGAAGCGTAAAGCCTCACCCCAGGCAACACTTGAACTATATATGCTGGACGTCACAAGAGAAGTATGTTTTTGGGGTCCTTTCTTTAAACTTACATTTCTAATTCATTACCTTGATTTTTGCAAGGAAGCAGATGTTTTTCTCCGTAACAATGGCAGGAAAGTCGAAGGAGACGAGTTTATTCTTTACATTTGCTCTAGTATTGTGGGTGTTTAATGTTAATACAAAGGCAGGATTAACATCAATGGGATATACATATAATTCCTAATAATGTCTTGTAAGAGAATATATCTTACCGAAAGTGTTCTACTTCTTTTAATGAGAAAAATATCTTAAAGGAGAATTCTTTATTAATTTACAAACATTGCATATATTCATGTCAAAAGAATTAAAAACAGTGATGATATCCATGAGCCGAGATATCGCAATGTGTTGACGTACTATGTAAAATAGTCAAATTCTTTCAGCACTACAAAATCAGCAAATAATGTTTACTTTACATTTAATAAAAAAGTAAAAGTATTGTAACAAATTATTCCTTTTTTTATACAGTGTTAATCTACACCGAGCAGCAAATGACTAAGCTAATGCTATTTTTCAGTCACTATAATATTCAAATCATCGTCCGTATAAAGAGAATAAAACACATTTTATTGGACAAACCTCCCAGTGATAACAGGATTTTTATCAAAACTAAAAAAAACCTTAAACTGCACTGTTCCAAATTATTATGCAGAACAGAGTTTCCAAACATTTTATAGGTTGTAAAGAACTGAAAATGGTTAATTGGGAATTTTCCGCATTCAGAGGTCACATTGACTGAAATCAAAGGCTTTTTCAATCAAAAACACCTTAAGAAGCCAAGTTAACATTGGACATTTTCTTGTATGTAAGATTCACAATTCTTGCATACTAATAATAATAATAATAATCTTTATTTATATAGCGCCAACATATTCCGCAGCGCTTTACATTTTAACAGTTTCAAAACACAAGTCATAAGTAACAACGTTAACAATACAATAATTAAAGCAAAATAAGGCGAAATAAGACGACTCTGCTCGTGAGAGCTTACAATCTACAATGAGATGAGGGAGATACAGAGTACAGGTGTGTATTTACAATGGTGTATTTACAATGAAGGTCCAGCCATCTTGAGGGAGTGAAGGATGGATGGAGATGGTGAATGTGCTATACACGCACACTTACACATGGAATGACTTTGGTTAGTGAACGTGATAAGCCACTCTGAACAAATGTGTTTTGAGGGAGCACCTAAAACTATGCAAATTGTGGTTAGTCCTAATTTCTTGGGGTAGAGCATTCCAGAGGATAGGAGCAGCACGGGAGAAGTCTTGGAGTCGGGAGTGGGAGGTACGGATTAGTGCAGAGGAAAAATCCTCCAATATTTGAGAAAAAACTGTGGTTTTCATGTTAGGGTAGGACTGGCAAGTGTAAGGAACATTGACGTTAATTTGCCAACTTACGTATTATGGCCATAATATTAGCCAATACCTTACATATATTGATATGTTTTTGTGCACTTTTTATCTTTTCAGGGTGCAGTTGGGCCCAAATGGTTCTGTAAACTGTGGCCTCTGTTCACACGGGATGCATTATAGTTAGCACTGGGCAGCCCCCCTATATGGTGTTACTATTAGGCTGTGAACCATATGCTCTGCATTCCCTGTGTGAACACTGCCACATACGGATTTTTTTTTTGCACTGGTGTGCCACACGGCCAATCCCTGATTGTAGGCTGGCTGTTTTATTAGGTATTATTGCACCTGTGCAGTTGCCATTTTACTTGGGTCCGCTGCACCCTGATAGTGCATTTGTATTGAGGCCTGTCTATACAGGTAAGCATCTCTACCTGTTTTTGTTTTTTTCTCAAAATTTGAAAAATCTAACCTGAAGACAGCTCAGAGTCCGAATCCGGCTGAAGGACTATGTCTTCTCCATCTGAGTCACAAGAGTTGGTGTTGCTCAGGATCAGTTCCAATGCCAGTTGAGTGGTAAGCCTTCTCTGCATTTCGTTTCTTGTGAACATAATAAGTAAAGCTGTCACCTATTTATCCCCCACAGCACAAAAGGCGGCATGCAAATTTGCTAAAGTGTTAGTAACCTTATGCATATCCCCTGCACAACAATGCAGCTGGGGGGTGGGCAGACACACTCAGGAGCAGCTTACATTCTTTTGCTCTTTTACAAGACCTTTGTTGAGGTGGATCAACACAATTAATTTGTTTTGTTTTTTGTCTGTCATTTTTAACCCACTTCTTTCACATCTTTTTTTAAAAGAAAAACATAACTAAATTCTTTTAGAAAAACTTGAAAAATTGAAACAGATTGTATGTTTTGCAAACTATATGTACATTTGACAAAATGACCAGCACACAACATCACGGATCAGCAGCAAAAGGTCATATCTCTCCCAAAACACTTCATGTGTGCTTCAAAACAAAATGTGTGGTTTATACAAATTGTCAGTTCCCTCAAAATGCAAAGTCTCTTGACCTGTGATTCACACAGTGTTTTGATGATGAATTCAGCTCTACTCGCCCCTGCAGATTTCTCAGACAATGGCCACATTTACAAATGAAAGGATGCTAATTGGAGCCATCAGAGTCGTCAGTTCTGACTAAGGGTCATTTGACCCTCTTTCGGGACTTCAGGGGGGAGCTCGAAATTTCTGGGACTTCTAGTGTCAATGGGGATGTTGAAGTCTCCCAGGATAAGAGTTGGAAGTTCTGAGGACATGAAGTGCGGCAGCCAGGCTGAAAAGTGGTCAAGGAAGTGGGTGGGTGAGCCTGGGGGCCGGTATATGACAGCTACTCTGAGGGAGAGGGGACGGAAGAGCCTGATGGTGTGGACTTCAAAAGAAGGGAATAAGAGTGATGGAAATGGGGGTGCAGCAAAAGGTCATATCTCTCCCAAAACACTTCATGTGTGCTTCAAAACAAAATGTGTGGTTTATACAAATTGTCAGTTCCCTCAAAATGCAAAGTCTCTTGACCTGTGATTCACACAGTGTTTTGATGATGAATTCAGCTCTACTCGCCCCTGCAGATTTCTCAGACAATGGCCACATTTACAAATGAAAGGATGCTAATTGGAGCCATCAGAGTCGTCAGTTCTGACTAAGGGTCATTTGACCCTCTTTCGGGACTTCAGGGGGGAGCTCGAAATTTCTGGGACTTCTAGTGTCAATGGGGATGTTGAAGTCTCCCAGGATAAGAGTTGGAAGTTCTGAGGACATGAAGTGCGGCAGCCAGGCTGAAAAGTGGTCAAGGAAGTGGGTGGGTGAGCCTGGGGGCCGGTATATGACAGCTACTCTGAGGGAGAGGGGACGGAAGAGCCTGATGGTGTGGACTTCAAAAGAAGGGAATAAGAGTGATGACCTGGAAAGTGTATTGTGGGGACAGGAGTATGCCGACTCCACCACCATGTCTGTTTGTGGGTCTCGGGGAGTGAGAGAATTGTAAGCCACCATGGGAAATGGCAGCAGGAGAGACAGTATCAGAATCCTGAATCCAGGTTTCAGTGAGGGCCAACAGATTAAGAGAGTTGTTCAGAAAGTAGTTGTGTAGGAAAGGAAGCTTGTTACAAGCAGACCGTGGATTCCAGAGGGCACAATTAAAAGATGGAGATGAGGGAGTGCAAGTAATATTAGTAAGATTATTATGGTTTCAATATGAGGTAGGGTAGGGGTTGAGGTTGGGGGATGGTGGACCAGGGTTGGGGGAGATGTCCCCTGAAATCAGTAGGAGTAGGAAGATAAAGAGCAAATAGTTGTTGGAATTGTTAGTAGTTTTTTTCTGCGATGTGTTTGGGCAAGATGGGCTGAGGTTTCTCAGGAAGGTGAGGAGTGCATGGGAGCTGTTACATGGTAAAGGGAAGTATAGAGGGGCTGATGTGTATGAGTCGTGATGGAGGGGGGATATGGTGGTGAAGGTGGATGGCAAGGGAACACAGGAAGATAAAAATAAAGCACATGGCTAAAAATACAGTAAAGTGTGGGTTACCTGACTCCTGCCCTGACTAACTGCCATGTATAACTGCCATTTTCCTGATGCTTAGCTTCTGTGATGCTTTGCTTGCGTGCTGCACCCCACACTGCGTGCTTCCCCTTAGGAACTACTACATATATAGGCCACACTACAGGGTCAGGAGAGAGGGATTGTGGGAGCTGGTTGGGTATAATTTGGCAGCTGGGGCCAGCAGACCAAGGGATAGTTAGATGATCAAAGGCACTAGACCAGGCTGTGTCAATATGCTATAGCACCTTCATCCTGATAAGATCTAGAGAGGCCCCAGTAATCTCTGGATCATTTTAACGGATCCCGCTGATTCTGAGAGTGTTTTTTCATGACATATTGTACTTCATGTTAGTGGTAACATTTCTTCGCTATAACTTGCTTTTTTATGAAAAAAACAGAAATATGGCAAAAAAATTTAAAATTTCAAAATTTTCAAAGTTTTAATTTTTATCCCCTTAAATTGGAGAGATCTGTCACATAAAATAGTTAATAAATAACATTTCCCACATGTCTACGTTACATCAGCACAATTTTGGAAACAAAACTTTTTTGTTAGGAAGTTATAAGGATTAAAAGTTGACCAGCGATTTTTCATTTTTACAACAAAATTTACAAAACCATTCTTTTAGGGACCACATCACATTTGAAGTCACTTTGAGGGGTGTACATGTCAGAAAATGCCCAAAAGTGATACCATTCTAAAAACTGCACCCCTCAAGATAATTAAAACCACATTCAAGAAGTTAATTAACCCTTTACATGCTTCACAGGAACTGAAGCAATGTGTAAGGAAAAAATGACCAATTAACTTTTTTTCACAAACATTTTACTTCAGAACCAGTTTTTTTATTTTCACAAACGTAAAAAAGAAAAATGAACCACAAAATTTGTTGTGCAATTTCTCCTGAATACGCCAATACCCCTATGTGAGGTAAACAAGTGTTTGGGCACACGGCAGAGATTCAGTGCAGAATTGGCTGAAATTGAGATCGGACGCTATGTTGCCTTTGGAGAGCCCCTGATGTGCCCAAACAGTGGAAACCCCAACACAATTGACACCATTTTGGAGACTAGACCCCAGAAGGAACTTATCTAGATGTGTGGTGAGCACTTTGAACCTCCAAGTGCTTCACCAAAGTTTATAAGGTAGAGCCATGAAAATAAGAAAAATCATGTTTTTTCTCCACAAAAATGATATTTTAGCCTGCAATTTTTTATTTTCCCAAGGGTATACAGAGAAATTAGACCACAATAGTTGTTGTTCAATTTGTCCTGAGTACGCTGATACCCCATATGTGGGGGGAACCACTGTTTGGGTGCATTGCAGAGCTCGGAAGGGCAGGAGTGCCGTTTTGGAATGCAGACTTTGATGGATTGGTCTGTGGGTGTCATGTTGCTTTTGCAGAACCCCTGATGTGCCTAAACAGTAGAAACCCCCCACAAGTGACCCCATTTTGGAAACTAGACCCCCCAAGGAACTTATCTAGATGTGTGGTGAGAACTTTGAACCTCAAGTGTTTCACTAAAGTTTATAACGCAGAGCCGTGAAAATAAAAAATAATTTTTTTTCCACAAAAATGATTTTTTAGCCACCAATTTTTAATTTTCACAAGGGTAACAGGAGAAATTGGATGCCAAAAGTTGTTGTCCAATTTGTCCTGAGTACGCCAATATCCCATATGTGGGGGTAAACCACTGTTTGGGTGCACGGCAGAGCTCAGAAGGGAAGGAGCACTGTTTCACTTTTTCAACGCAGAATTGGCTGTAATTGAGATTGGACGCCATGTCACATTTGGATAGCCTCTGATGTGCCTAAACAGTGGAAACCCCCCAATTTTAACAACAACCCTAACCCCAACACACCCCTAACCCTAATCCCAACCCTAAGCATAACCCTAACCACAAACCTAACCCCAACACACCCCTAAGCCTATTCCCAACACTAACAACAACCCTAACCCCAACATACTCCTAACCCTAATACCAACCCTAACCATAACTTTAACCACAAATCTTATCCTAACACACCCCTAAACCTAATCCCAACCCTAATCCCAAATGTAACTGTAATCCAAACCCTAACCCCAGCTCTAGCCCCAACTCTAACCCTATATTTAGCCCCAACTCTAACCCTAACTTTAGCCCCAACCCTAACTTTAGCCCCAACCCTAATCCTAATTTAGCCCCAACCCTAACTTTAGCTCAACTCACTTTAGCCCAACTCTAACCCTAATGGGAAAATGGAAATAAATACTTTTTTTTTTTACTTTATTATTTTTCCCTAAGGGGGTGATAAAGGAGGGTTTTATTTACTATTTTTTTTATTTTGATCACTGTGATAGGGTCTATCACAGTGAACAAAATGAACTAATAGGAAAAAAATCTCCTATTGTTGCCGGGTTCCGGCCATCAGATCTCGGCGAGCACACTGTGCATGCACCCACCATTTTCTCCGGGAAGAAGGAACTGGGGGGACTTCAGGGGGCCTGCAGGGACAACAGAGGTATCGGGAGTGATCGGGGGACCGCGGGACCCTATTTATCTCTCCTCTGATGTGCAATCACATCAGAGGAAAGAGAAATTAAATGGAAAATCTGGCTTTTTTTGCGGTCGCCGTTATATTATTAATAACGGCATTTGCTACACCATGGTCCATAAAAACTGACCCGAATCATGTTCACTGGGGTCTCGGCTACCCCCGGCAGCTGAGTCCCCGGAGACAGCGGCGCTGTGGTTTAAGTACCCTTAACTGCCGCCGTTAAAAGGTGTATTGGCAGTCATTATTAAGGGGTTAAATCTTTTTGCTGGCCCTCTACTTATCAGCAAGATGGCACAGCAGCTGAAAGCCGTTTTGTTGAATTTGTGCAAAGGGAATCCTTATTCTCCAGAATGCAGATTTTTGTAAAATTCACACATCTAAAGTCACTATCAGTGTGGCTGCAGTTATTTAAGAAAATATACATCTGTTATATATTTAATTACACATACAAAGAGGCTTTGGAGAAATTAATAACTTTTAGTGGGAATACTGTACAACTATTAGTGTGAACTGACCCTTGAATGCCTAGATGACGGCATACAAAGAAATGCTAATGCAAATGTTGAAGCACAAAAGATTTCAGACCTTGGATGAGATAATAGGGCAATTATGGAGATATAGAGTGCATGCCATGAAATGACAAGTATGTTAATCTATAAGTACAAGCAGCAATTAGGCAAATTATACACTCGATTCATGTGAAGAAAACTTTACACCAGCCATAGCACATCAGCTACAGCAGGGGTTTTACCAAATGGTTGAGAACACATCAGTTATTCTGAAACAAAATAATGAGCCAAGAGCAGGAGAAGCACTAAAATAATAAAATACCGTAAGCATTATGTGCCTATTTCCCTGCTATAATCAATCACTGGCCGCAGCAGTGACATATACATGTACTGGGTCTTGTGATTGGTTGCAGTGGTCACTTAAATGTTGTATAAATCTTTATAATTAAATATTCATGAGGGAACATCCACAAAATATGAGCAGCAATAAATGGATGATTTATTCTTGAACACATGGTGAAATAGGTGTTGCAAGTGGCCGATCATAATGACATTACCAGGGCATTTTAACACAATAGTCAATTGATTTAAAAGGTCCCTGACTATAAGCTGCCAATGAGAATAAATGGCCGTGTGTGTTCACTTCCATGAAGAAAGCAAGAAGACTGACCACTGGATATAGAAAAAAAAAAGTCACCATGAAGAAACCTCACTTAATTCCATCCAGGTGAGTTGAGCCAAGCAGGACAAGAACCACTGAGTACAAGTGGACATGACATTAACTATAGGGCTTTTGTATTAATGAGGCTATCTGAGTGAGTAAAATAAATAGTAAACTATCACACAGTGAGTTATTGGGCATGGCGTAAACGGCTAGAGAGCACCAAAAATAGCAAGAGACTTGCTTAAAAGCTAAGGCCCAAACTGCCCTTACATTTTTGTAATCTGAACCAATCATGGACAGAAGAACATTGCCCACATAGCAGTGCACTAGAAGTAGGCTCAGATACCCACAGCAATGCTGTGTATTCATTACCACTGGAAATGCCAGTTTGAGCAACCACCAAGAGAACGAATCTGTGTGACAGCTAAGAGTTGTACCTTTGAGTTGGTTAAAGTAGAGTTGCACAGTTGCAACTTGTGTTAGCACATCTGTGGGTTGAAGTCACCAGAAATTTCATCTTCACTTTTGAAATCTAACTGAACCATCTTACACTGGCAAGGAAGCAACGTGGTTAATGCCAACATCCATGCTTTATCACTGCCACTTGGTTATTGAAGAGAAGATGAATTAACTATGTAGAAAGGCAAAATGAGCAATTGTAAGTACACAGTGCCATATAATATGATTGCAAAATATCAATAGGATTAATTTCACACTTGTTTTTTATCCTCCTAGATGTTAACTCATATATATAACCCACCCTGTCATTACTCACTTTTATACCACGATTAAGGATGGTTGCTTGCATCTGAAATAGGGATAGCATATATATGTATAATAAGCTCATCTGAACACCGTAGCCACCAGGGGGGCAGAGGTTGAGGTAGCCCCGGGCCACACGCTCAGAGGGGTCCACCCAAAGCTGCAGCTACCCTTAACTATACTAGCATGCTTTGCACTACCACTCCCCATTCTGTAGACTGCAGATTACTGCAGGTGCCAGAGCATGCACAGTACGCCATTGTCCCAGTGCGGTGATGTCACCACACTGCTCTGATATTCTGAAGTGAAGCGCATTCGCTGCGCTTTGCATGATGTTTTTTATTTTAATGAAAATGTGTGGCCTGACTGTGGGGACCTCATAAAGTATGGGGACCCCTCATACATTGTAGGGCTAGTATGGGGGCCCCTCATACATGGGGACGACTGTGGGGGTGCTCTCAAAGTGTGGGGGCCATTATACAGTTATACAGTTCGAGGGACCTCAAGGGTCATCATGTCCATCCCCCTGCTCAATGCAGAGAAGGATTCACTAAACCACTTGAGACAGATGTCTGTCCAGCCTCTGTTTGAAGACTTCCATTGAAGGAGAACTCACCACCTCTCGTGGCAGCCTGTTCCACTCATTGATCACCCTCACTGTCAAAAATGTCTTTTTAATATCTAATCTCTATCTTCTTCCTTCCAGTTTCAGTCCATTGCTTCTTGTGTTTCCATGTACAAATGAGGATAACAATGATCCCTCTACACTGTGACAGCTCTTCAGATATTTGTAGACAGCTATTATGTCTCCTCTTAGCCTTCTATTTTGCAAGCTAGGCATACCCATTATACAGGATGGGTGCAAATGTGGCGGCCATTACACAGCATGGCGGCCATTACACAGTGTGGTTGTAAATGTTGAAGCCATTATACAGCGTGGGTGCAAACGTTGGGGCCATTGTACAGCTTGGGTGTAAGTGTGGAGGCCATTACACTGCGTAGATGTAAATGTGGGGTCATTATACAGCATGGGTGCAAATGCGGAGACCATTCTACAGTGTGGGTGAAAATGTAAAGGACATTATACAGCATGGGTAGAAATGTGGGGTCCATTATACATCATTGCTGTAAATGTGGGGGCCATTATACAGCTTTCTTAAAAGTGAAAAACCCCTTAAATACAAAAGGCCAGCCTAAGGCAGATGATAAGAACTATGCTCTTTTAAAAAAATTCACAGTGTTTTTTTTTTATAATTTTGCAAAAAGCGCATAAAGAAACTGTGGGAATATGTTTGGTGTAACAACTCCATTCCTGTCTATGAGTGTTTACTTGCTAGATTTGTATGCTGTTCATAAAGTTAGAACAAAAAGAACCTCGCAGAGGCTCACACAGGGATAGCATGTGACTGTATTTCCTGTTTTCCTGTGTCTGTGTATAAGAGAAGCAGCCTGCTGCAGATGCTGCACAGATAGAGCCACACAAATTATTTATTCCTGATCTATTAAGCTTATCATATATTGTTCCTGTTTATTCCTGAATAAAGAAGCTCTGTTGTCACACACATGGAGAGTATCCTGAATAATCTGCTGCCAACAGAAACAAATATAAAATCTGTGAATACGCCCTGAATGAGCAGAATACAAAATAAAGAAATGATCATAAACAGTAAAATGTTTTTTCATATACTGTACTCTTAATCATAAATCATGTTTGGCATTACTTTAGTATTTTACAGATAAATTCCCTCTGACTATATCACTTACATACTATGTTTATAACAAAAATATGAAGACTCTTCATCAGTAGAAAAATTCTTAAGCACGATATAGTAAATTCTTAAGATATTCCCGGAAGACACATGCAGATAACTCTGGAATATTTCACACATACATTGCAGAATATTTCATGCTGCAAAAATGCAATTAGTGGATTTTTCTTGGCAAAGAGAGAAGATAGAATAGGAGCATGTTAGAGGTTTGCAATTAACCATTGTGCATTTTTAATTACATCGAGAAAAATCCAGGTTTGAAAATGTTGCTGTCTATCACCAAAATAATTGACTTTCTGTTTGGAGAAAAAAACATTATTCCAATCAAGACTAGCAAATACCAGCTGCATACCTTAAAGTTGTATTCCTTAGGCCTGTTTCACACATCCGTTTTTTAGCTCAGTCGAAATCCGCCAAAATGGCGGAAAACGGATCCGTTGGCGGATTGAAACAAACGGGTGTCACCGGACCGTTATTTTGACGGATCCGGATAAGGCAGAAATTTAAAGGAAACCGTGCCTGGAAAAAGAGAGAGAGAGAGAAAATTCCTCCATTTTCCAATACCCATAGCGTCTCCATTTGTCATGCTTGGGTTGCATGAGGGCTTATTTTTTGTGTGCCGAGCTGACGTTTTTAATTATACCACTTTGGTGTAGATACGATCTTTTGATCGCCCATTATTTCATTTTAATGCAATGTCATGGAAACCAAAAAAAACTAATTCTGATGTTGTGACTTTTTTTATCGCTACGACGTTTAGCGATCAGGTTAATCCTTTTTTTTATTGATAGATCGGGTGATTCTGAATGCGGCTATATCAAATATGTGTATGTTTCATTTTATTTTGTTTTATTTTGAATGGGGTGAAAGGAGGGTGATTTGAACTTTTATTTATTTTTATTTTTTTATATTTTTAAAAACATTTTCTTTTTTACTTTTGGCATGCTTCAATAGTCTCCATGAGAGACTAGAAGCTGCCACAACCCGATCGGCCCTGCTACATAGAGGCTATGATCAGATCACCTGTATGTAGTAGAATTGCTCACTTGTTATGAGCGCCGACCACTGGGTGGCGCTCACAGCAATCCAGCACTGACAACCATAGAGGTCTCCAGGAGACCTCCAGTTATTATGCCAACACACCGGTGACCCGTGATCATGTGACGCCGGTCACCGGTGTGCGTATTTCTGGCGCAATTGCCTGAAGCGATGTTAAATGCTGCTGATTTTGTGGGCATATGTAAGCCGTTTAAAACAGCTGACATGTCCCACGAAAGGTGTGGGCTCACTGCCGAAGCCCACATCAAAAGGGGGAAGTCTGACCGACGTAAATGTACGCCCGATGTCGGAAAGGAGTTAAAGTGGAGGAAGACATTTTTAAAAATGATCAAAGAATCATTCCAACAAAATATGCAAATTTCATATAGTAAATTGGTTATAACAGTAAGGCCGGGGTCACACTAACCAACGAAAAATATGGTCCGTAGTTTACATGCGTAATACGGATGAATGACCCCTAAATAGTGCTCCGTATGTTATCCGGAAGCAAGGTGTGGTCGCGTATTTTGCGCATGTCAGCATCTGTATGTAATCCGTATAATATCCATATGCTGAGATTTTATCGCCGCCTTGCAAAATGGACATATAATGGAGCCCTATGACAGGGTTTCTAACAGAAACGAAATAATAGATATAAACACTTAGAATGCATATATATATATATATATATGTATATATATATATATATACACAAGCCATTGAGACAAACATATATAAATATATATATATATATATATTTATATTTCACAGAGTTCTTCATAGCAGAATAGCCGCTAATTCAATTGCCAGCTTCTATCAAATCATTCCCCAACCCGACATGAAATGACACATGGTTTACATTCGGTAAAGCATTTCATTTCATGTTTTTTTTATATGTCCCTGACTAATAATTAGATGAGGGTTTGTGTGCAAAATTTGGGAGTCGTAGTTGTTATTTTAAGGGGTTAATTCGTTGTTAAAAATTGCATGGGCTTCCCATTGCCCTATAGTGGTGGCGAGTGGGTTAATCTAACAAAGGGTTAATGTCATCATTCGATTGTAAGGTGACATTAACCCTTTGCTAGATTAACCCATTCGCCACTGCTACAGGGCAATGGGAAGCCCACGCATTTTTTATAAACGATTTAACCCATTAAAATAACAACTACAACTCCCAAATTTTGCACACAAACCCTCATCTAATTATTAGAGACATATAAAAAAACATGAAATGAAATGCTTTACCGAATGTAAACCATGTGTCATTTCATGTCGGGTTGGGGAATGATTTGATAGAAGCCGGCAATTGAATTAGCGGCTATTCTGCTATGAAGAACTCTGTGAAATATAAATATATATATGTTTGTCACAATGACATGTATGTGTATATATATATATATATATTCTATGTGTATATATCTATTCTTTCGTTTCTTTATTAAACCTGTCAGTGTGAGTTTACTGTATAGCGCACTGAATTGCCGGCTTTTCTAAAAGACACCGGGTGCGTATTTCTCGCAAGTCACATGTGTGTAATGCGGTTTTTTAGCGCACCCATAGACTTTTATTAGCGGACTACGGGCGTAGTACGCTAACAATCGCAGCATGCTGCCATTGGCACGGACCGTACAATACGGACGAGAAATATACGGCTGTTGGGATCTGCCCCATAGAGAATAATTTGTCCGTCTGTAATGCATGCTTTTAACACCTCTTACTCGTCCGTATTACTCTCTAGTGTGACCCCGGCCTCAGTGTAACTATTTACAGATGATTTAATCTTTCGAAATTCCAATTCACAAGATTGGATGCGTTTTAACAAAAATTCTGATTTGCCGTGAATCCCAATACTGCAGACTTTAATTTCCTTGGAAAGATGTGTGTAAGGGCAGAGTCAGGCTGCCGTATAACTCGTGTGAGAATCGCATCGCACTGCACGGACTGGCCCGGCACCTCTCCTGACCTGAGCAAGACAATGTGATGGATTACAATGCCGCTGTCAAGCTCAGGTCAGGAGAATCGACAGCCAGGACGAGGTTTACGATGCTATTCTTGTATGAGAAATACGGCAGTCTATCTCTGCCCTAACACTCTGAGGTCTCCTAGGAAAGTATCCATCCTCTTTAAAGCTATATAACACAAGCACAAACTTAGTAATGCCAAATTGACCTCACCATAGAAACAGGTGGCAATCTGGTAATAACCAAAAGCCCATTTAATAATACAGCAGTCTGACAGACTTTTCATGCTTTTTTATTAAAAAAAGGCCCCACTTAGGCCTGTTTCAGACATCAGTTTTTTCTGTCAGTCTAAATCCACCAAAATAGCGGAAAATAGATCCGCAGGCGAACTGACAGAAACGGGGGACAGCGGATTGGCGGATGTACGGATCCGCCGATGGTAAAAATTTAAAGGAACCGCGGCTTGGGAATAAAGAAAAAAAAAATCAAACATTAATACCGGGTGATGTAGTGGTATCCGCGGGCATCTGCGGTGAGCGATCTCGCAGGATGCGGGTGAGTAGCAATGGCTTGAGGGAGGAGATCGAGCAGTAGAGATCGCGCGATGGCATGAGGGAGGAGATCGCGCAGTATCGCGCAATGGCATGAGGGAGGAGATCGCGCAGTAGCGATCGCGCAATGGCATGAGAGAGGAGATCGCCAAGAGTAGCAATCGCGCGATGCGAGGAGATCGGACAACAAATGGAGGAGGCAGGTAAGGAGAGAGAGAGAGAGATATTTTCATCCAGCAGCCAGACAGAATTGCGGGTTAAAACACAGAATAGCGGATCCGGAGGGAGAAAAAACGTTACAGGGTCCACTCGGTCAGGTCAGCGGATGGCAAAATATTGGCGGATCCGCAAAAATGCAGATGCTGCGGACGGCCATCAGTCAAAATCCACCGATAATGAAAGTCAATGGGGGAAAAAACGGATCCGCAAAGAAAAATGGCGGATCCGTTTTTTTTCCAAAACGGCGGATTTTGACTGATGGTCACAAACAGATGTGTGAAACAGGCCTTAGTAATTTGTGATCAGGCAGAATTTTCTTTGCAGAACACTGACTTAGGGTTCATACATGCGAGAAACTCGAACGAGTCTCACATCTCAATACCCGGCACTGCTGCCAGCACTCGGATCGGAGCGATCAGCTGCATGTATTTCTGTGCAGCTGAATGCTCCGATCCGAGTGCCAGTGGCAGTGCTGGATATTGACGTGCGAGACTCGTCCGACTTTCTCGCATGTGAGTATGAGCAATTAAACTGATAGTGTCGCTGTCAGAGGTAACATTATCCTGCGGTGACTGACAAGAGTGATGTATCATATATTTCATAACACCCTCCCCTTCCTCCTCTCTAATACAATTGCCAAGGCAAAGGAGGCCAGTTGTGACGTGGGTCTGGCAGGACTACTGCCAGGTAGCGGGTGACAAAGGATGTGATATTGCTTTTGCTGATGCTAGAAGCTCCCACATTCTTAGCTGTGGAATAAGTTTTTTTTCTTTTATACTATATATTTTTTTAGAAAAAGCCAGCACCTGCAACAAGTCGCTTTATTGATATTGCGCATAAGGATGTCCAGTATAATTTAACTAGTTAAACAGATGTTTGGTAGACAATGGCCGATAAATGTCTGAATTTTGGGGCATTATTTTGCTCTTTTAAAAATAATTATTCTCTCCTACACAAAAAGGATTGCACGAGAAATTCAAAAACTCAGCACACAGATTTCAGACTTTAATCTTTGTGTCGCTTTACTTGCTGCTTTTTAGTGCATTAAGAATGAAGAAAAAAAATGTAATTGAGGCAAGACAAATGTCAGCTACACCATATCACTGATCAATCACACTGAGTCTTAAGGCTCATTCACACGTCAGTATTTGGTCAGTATTTTGCATCAGTGTTTGTATGCCAAAGCCAGGAATGGAACTTACCGAGAAAAAAATATAATTGAAAGACTGACTCCTGTTCCTTATTTTGGAGACATTCCTGGTTTTGGCATACAAATACTGATGAAATACTGATCAAAAATACTGATGTGAGAAAGAAGCCTTACACTGCTGCAGGCACCATTAGGCCGGGGTCACACTGGTGAGGAATACGGACGAATGAGAGGCGTTAAAAGCACGCATTACACACGGACAAATTCTTCTCTATGGGTTTGCTCCCAACAGCCGTATATTTCTCGGGCGTATTCTACGGTCCGTGCCAATCGCAGCATGCTGCGATTGTCAGCGTACTACGCCCGTAATACGCCAATGCAAGTCTATGGGTGCGCAAAAAATACGGATTACACACAGGCCACACATGTGACTTGCGAGAAATACGCACCCGGTGTCTTTTAGAAAAGCCGGCAATTCAGTGCGCTATACAGTAAACTCACACTGACAGGTTTAATAAAGAAAGAAAGAATAGATATATACACATAGAATACATATATATATATACATACATGTCATTGTGACAAACATATATATTTTTTTTTTATATTTCACAGAGTTCTTCATAGCAGAATAGCCGCTAATTAAATTGCCGGCTTCTATCAAATCCTTCCCCAACCCGACATGAAATGACACATGGTTTACATTCAGTAAAGCATTTCATTTCATGTTTTTTTTATATGTCCTTGACTAATAATTAGATGCGTGTTTGTGTGCAAAATTTGGGAGTTGTAGTTGTTATTTTAAGGGGATAATTATTTGTTAAAAAATGCGTGGGCTTCCCATTGCCCTATATTGGTGGCGAGTGAGTAAATCTAACAAAGGGTTAATGTCACCATTCAGTTGTAAGGTGACATTAACCCTTTGTTAGATTAACCCATTCGCCACCGCTACAGGGCAATGGGAAGCCCACGCATTTATTAACAACGAATTAACCCCTTAAAACAACAACTACAACTCCCAAATTTTGCACACAAACACGCATCTAATTATTAGTCAAGGACATATAAAAAAAAATGAAATGAAATGCTTTACTGAATGTAAACCATGTGTCATTTCATGTCGGGTTGGGGAATTATTTGATAGAAGCCTGGAATTTAATTAGTGGCTATTCTGCTATGAAGAACTCTGTGAAATATATATATATATATATATATATATATATATATATATGCTTATCTCAATGACTTGTGTGTGTGTATATATATATATATATATATATATATATATATGCATTCTATGTGTCTATATGTATTATTTCATTTCTGTTAGAAACCCTGTCATAGGGCTCCATTATATGTCCATTTTGCAAGGCGGCGAGAAAATCTCGCCATACGGATTGCATACGGATGCCATACAGATTACATACGGATGCTGATATGCGCAAAATACGCGACCACACCTTGCTTACGGATGACATACGGAGCAATATTTAGGGGTCATTCATCCGTATTACGCCTGTAAACTACCGACCGTATTTTGCGTCGGTTAGTGTGACCCCGGCCTTGCTGTCTCTCTCTCCCAATCAGTTGAATAGTCTGTGAGTAGTCTGTGAATGGTATTATTCACAGACTACTGCACTCATCTTCCTTATGGGTTATGGCTGTGCAACACATTACCGTTTAACATTTCCAATGTTTTAGGACTTTCTCCTCTTAGTTATATTTTTGAGCTGTGAGATCTGATGTTTTCTTGATACCCTAAATCACCAGAAAATTGGTGCAACATTCCTTGCCTTGTCTTTTATTTTTGTTTTGAAAGTCCCTCAAGATTGGCTGCTACATACCATGTGAGCCTGTGTGGTCATTCCTGAGGTTACGTGATCCTTCTGTAATGTGTAAAATGGCAGTGGGCATTTTTTCACGCAAATGCAATGACAAATTGTTTGAATTTGTTGAGATCTGAAAATTTCCTAAAATTACATATTAGTTCAATTCATACCCTTGCTGTCTCTATACTCCCTCTACAGAGGAGCAGGATTTTAGTAGGAGAGTTGGACAATTTTCCGTTGATGATCTACAGTCTGTAGATTTCTTTTTGTATCTATTAGAACTATGTTAAAAGTGAGTGCTGTTTGTTTTTCTTTTTCTTTAGTACAGCTATATAGGAGCTTCCTTACTTTATAATGAGCAGATTCTGTATATTGTATTCAGCTTTACACACTTGAATAAATAACTTACGTTAACAATGCAGCTTTGCAATGAGCTGGAGATGTAGATGAAGGTCTCATTTTCTGAATTTACATTGTTTTCCAATTAATACTCCCAAGTGCTTTACAAGAAGTTATTTTAAACCTTCTTTACATACAAATCGAGATCTCAGTGCATTAAGTCAGAGTGTTCTATATTCTGCATACTTATCTTCACGCGTAGGGATTTGGTGGGATAATTACTATGCTATACATCTTTGCCACTGCTTGATGAGCTTTACAGTACTGTATATTAATGCGTAATTTACAGTGATGAGCAAGCATGCTCACCACTACTCGGTACTCGCCCGAGCATCTCACTGCTGGAGATGCTCGGAGCTCGCCAAGTATTTCCGGGGGTTGCTCAGTGGGAGCTTGGGTCCCTGCCCTGCATGTTTGGCACTCTTTAGAGAGCCAATTAACATGCAGGGATTGTCTGCCACACACTGTAATGCTGCAGCCATGTTGGTTGTGGCATTACAGTGATTGGTTGACTTCACAGCGTCATCAGGTCTATATCAGACCTGGCACCGCCATGCTCATCACAGTCTGCTATGGAATTAGCCAGTGTAGGGAGAGCTGCTGCTGAGCTAGGGAGAGATTTTCTTGTTTCGGGTATACAATATATTATACACATATCCATCTCAACTAACAGTCCTTCTGAGGACTAATAAGGCTGCATAGATATCAGTGCTAGAAAGGCAGGTAGTGTATGTAGCAAAGGAAAAAGAAAAAAGGTCCAGCTTTGCAAATTCAAGTCCAATTTATTGTTAAAAACAAGTCCAAAACAGAGCAAAAAATAGTGTGTTCACATGAGTAACAAGTAGTAGATTACGCATTTCGAACAATAGCTTGTTCTTTCTCAAAACTACTTCCCCTGGGTGTTACTGCAATATATACTCTTTCCACCCAGTAAATTACAAACACATGATGTGAAGGGAGAAAAGAAAAAGGGGGGAAGAGGGGAACATGTGTGAAATATAAAATATAAAAAATAATGTGACAAAGAAAAACACAATTTTCTTTGTCACATTATTTTTTATATTTTATATTTCACACATGTTCCCCTCTCCCCCCCTTTTTTTTCTCCCTTCACATCATGTGTTTGTAATTTACTGGGTGGAAAGAGTATATATTGCAGTATCACCCAGGAGAAGTAGTTTTGAGAAAGAACAAGCAATTATTCGAAACGTGTAATCTACTACTTGTTACTCATGTGAACACACTATTTTTTGCTCTGTTTTTGACTTGTTTTTAACAATAAATTGGACTTGAATTTGCAAAGCTTTCAGTGTGCTATAGACAGTACAACCTGCTCAACTGTCATATTGTCTGTTCAGCATGGATGGCCTGAGGACAGAGAGGAGGAGGAGGAGAGCCTGGTCAGTCGGTCTCTTAGGCCTCTTTCACACATCAGGTTTTCGCCGTCAGGCGCGATCCGGCACTTTTGACAGAAACCGGATCCGGCGAAATGCAATGCCGGATCCGGTTTCCCCCCCATTGACTTGCATTTGCGCCGGATCGCGCCGGATGGCCATGCGTTTCATCCGGTTTTCGCCGGATCCGGCAATGTGTCGCGATCCGGCGTCTGGAAAAAACGTCTACTGTAACGTTTTTTGTCTCCGGCGAAAAAGCCGGACCCGTCGGATCCGGCGCGTCCGGCTTTTTCACACAATGAAAGCCTATGAGCGCCGCAATGCGCCGGATCCGGCGGCCGGATCCGTTTTTTTTGTCTGAGCATGCTCAGTAGCTCTGCCCACAGGAGATATATAAAAGCAAGACAATGGGACCCTCAGCCACACCCAACATGCCACCCAAGCCAAGAACCAGGAGCAGGAGAAGGCAGCAGACATCTGCAGCAGCAGCACCATCAGCACCACCCCAAATGGAGCAGCAAATGGAACATGCTGAGGAGGGGAGTCCAGCAGCAGATGAGAGACGGTAATTATCAAATCCCCCATTCCTCCAAACTAGGGCCATGGAATATCAAGATATTCATTGGCCCTTTGTTTCTCTTTATTCAACAGCCGCCAAAGAGATGCAGCAGCAGCAGCAGCAGAAATGGCATCACTGGCAGCAGCAACAGCAGCAGCAATACCCACAGCCATGGAGTCTGGCCATCAACAGGACAGCACATCTTCTTCTGGGAGCCCTCCCTCGCATCGTCAGCGTTTGACGGTAAGTTTTTATTTCCAAAATCCATCATCTCTGTAATATATGTCTATTCATTGCCTTTTATTTCAAAACAGGAATCACAAGATGAAGAGGAGCTCCCAGAAGAAGAAGGAAGGGGTGGACAGACACCTGGAGTGGGCTCACAATTGGTAAGTTTTTTGCATCAAACGCAGGAACACAACATCACACTACACACAACACATAGAAAACAATGTTCTGCAGACCACACACAGCAAACAAATGCCTACATCCAAAGACATAACATTTTTTGTTTTCTTCTCTAGTCTTCCCAATCTGGTGCTCGGCCAAAAGGTCCTCGCAGTGCCTCCCAGGGTCGTCGGCGACAGCAACGCGGCGGTCACCAGCGTGTAAGTATAAATATTTTTGCTTTGTTTTTTTGCACTTTTTATTTCATTTCTTTTGTGGAGGCTAATTATGTTATTTTTGTCTTTTTCTTTAACAGCCTTCACAGCGTGCTCCCGACTCTGACGGTGAGGATGGAGGGATTGATGTGGACCGCCTCATCGATCTCATCAGAGAAAGGGAGCCGCTCTGGAATATGGCTGACCGCCGCCACGCTGACCTGATCGTTACCCGACGACTCTGGGAGGAAATCTGTTCTCTCCTTGTGGGCCGCTGGGAGGACCTCAAAGCTCGGGCCCAGATTAAAGAGCGTAAGTATATACAGTACCGGTTGCTTGATGTAAACCAGTGTTTCCCGAACTCCAGTCCTCGTGGTCCCCACGGATCATGTGTTCAGGATTTCTATTTACTATGGAAATCCTGAAAACATGACCCCTGGGGACCATGAGGACTGGAGTTTGGGAAACACTGATGTTGTATACTAACCACTCCTTTCTCGTTTCAGGGAACAGAATTGTGAATCGGTGGCGTCTGTGAGGGATCGTTTCAAGAAGGAGTTCAATAAAGAGATGCGGGCCCCGAGTGGATCTGGAGGACGCAGGAGCAAGTACAAGTACGCACAAGCCCTGTCGTTCCTCCGGGAAACAATGCTCACCAGAAGGTAAATATTACACACCACATGTGAAAAAAATGTTAGATGTAACTTTTTTTTTTCAGCCAGGGCCATACCATGTCAGTATTTTAATTGTTTTTTTTCCTCTTTATTACACAGCACGGTGAGCAGCACTCGGGAGCCTGCACGATTGGACCCTTCTGAGGCGATCCCTGAGGAGACCGGCACCGAGGGACACTTCGACCTCCCCGGTACATCTGCACCTTCCCAGCCTTCCCACACATTCGACCCATCTGTCCCATCCACCAGCACAGGAGCATCGTGGCCGCCTACATTACATGAAGCTGCTGGTGAGGAGATCGCTTTCCCTTTACCCCACCCTTCTGCCCCTGCCACCTCTAGTACACCTGCGGGTACTGGGCGGCAGCGGCAGAGGGGTCAGGAAAAGAGTTATGCGCAAGAGTTCTTGCATCTGAATGCATCTTTCCAGAACTGTCTCAAAGTCTTGTCAGAGCAAATCTCCGCAGGCTTTCAGCAGATCAACTCCAGCATTCTGGAGGTGAAGACACTTCTGCAAACCATGCATTCAGAAGCAAGATCTTCGCCAAACCACACCTTTTTCAGGTCTGTTGTGGAGCGCATGGCAACACTATCTCCTACCCAGCAGATGCATGTAATGCATTCGTGCCACGGTGCTCTACAGCAGGTTACCTCCCAACCTCCACCTCCCACCACTGTAGTTCCTCCACCTGCACCCCCTCCAGCCACTTTCCATCCTCCCCCTCCTATTACATCTGCACCCCCTCCAGCCACTTTCCATCCTCCCCCTCCTATTACATCTGCACCCCCTCCAGCCACTTTCCATCCTCCCCCTCCTATTACATACCAGCAACCTCACCAGTACCAGACATCTCCCCACTTCCAGCAACCTGCCCCGTACCAAACTCCTTCCCCGTACCAAACTCCTTCCCCGTACCAAACTCCTTCCCCGTACCAAACTCCTTCCCCGTACCAAACTCCTTCCCCATACAACTTTCCATCAACATCATCTGCTCCTACAGTCCCTGCCCAACCCTCCACTCCACCGCCCACCACCTCTTCTGCCTCCCACATGTCCACCCATTCTGTAGCTTTTTCCACACCTTCACCTCTAACTGTTCCTTCCCCACCACGATCCCAGTCCTCTCTCCACACACCCAGTGTCGAAGTGTCCCGCAGCCCCTCCAGCAGTATTTCCACCCCACAGTACACAGATTTGTAATGTTTTTTTTTTGTAATAAAAATGCCCATTGGGTTTAAAACCTTTATTAAAAAAGTTTTTTGCACTTTAAAAACATTTTACAAAAAAAAAAAAAATTTAAATAAAAGTTAAATTATCGTTTCACAATGGTTGTCTGTCATTTCTTTCTGCGGCGAACTATGTTTTAAAAAAAGGTTAAATACAGGGTATTTCAAAGGTAAAAAGGTATTCAAAACCAGGTATATAACTGTGGGTAAATTTTAGCTTTTTGCCACAGTTGTGTTCCTGGTTGTGTTTGAAGCAAAGTATTTCACCTAAAAAGTTGTGTTTATTGTTGGTGATTTCCTACCAATGTACACAACTTTTGTTAAAAGGTGAAATACTTTGCATAAAACACAACCAGGTACACACCTGTGGCCTAAAGGTAAAAATAGTAAGACCATGACAAGATAGCCAACTTTGGTTGGCAAAGGTATATACTGTTGGTCCAGAAGGTACACAAGTTTAGGGCACAAATCTTTCACATTCTGTCATCCCAGTGTACTCTGCCTTGAGGTGACATAAAGTATAGTGGAAAATTGTCCCTGAAACCGTCACAGAACTTCTAGTGGTAATATTTCCAATGACAACATCCATCTTCGCCAGTAACTTGCTCTTCTCTCCAACCTGCACTTTCTTCTCTACAACCTGTCAAAGAAGGGCTGTAGGAACATGCTATATCTAGTTTTCCAGTAGCCAATCCCGTTCGGAAGGCCACAAGGGTCAATTTTAAAAACCGGATCCGGCGTAATCCGTCGAAAAACGGATAGAAAAACGGATGAACCGGATGAGACGGATCCGGTTTTGTCTGTCAAGAACAAGACGGATCCGGCAGAAAACCGGATCCGGCACTTCAGGTTTTACAAAACATTTGCCGGATCCGGCATTCCGGCACGACGCCGGATCGCGCCTGACGCCGAAAACCTGATGTGTGAAAGTAGCCTTAGTGAGGACACATAAGTCTTGCCTGTTAGCAGTCTGGCACACATGGCTGAGTTTATGTTGCGCTGCCTTTCCCATGACCTTTGCGTTCTCAAAATTTTGGATGACAGTTATTACTGGTTGGTGACACTTCTAGACCTATGCTACAAGGAGAACTTTCTATCTCTCATTCCTGAGGCGGACAGGTCTACTAAAATGGGGCAGTACCAGAAGGCCCTTGTTGCGGTATTGTTAAAAAAATTCCCATCTGAAAACTAGCAGCAGAGGTCACAGTTCGTTGGACAATCAAGGAGTACAGGTGAGAGAGACACAACTCCAATCCAGCAGAGGCAGAGGAACACTATCAAAGTTCTGGGAGAATTTTCTTAGACCCTCCCATTGCACAGGCCCTGTGGCGCGACTACTCTCAGAGAGTGCAAAGTTTGGGAAGATGCTGAGGGAGTACCTTGCTGAGTCTGACCATACCAACATCCTCCGTGATTCTTCTGTGCCTTATAATTATTGGGTATTCAAGCTGGACACATGGCATTCTCTATGCCATGGAGGTTCTGGCCTGCCCTTCTGCTAGCGTTTAGTCAGAGCGGGTTTTTAGTGTCAATGGTGGAATTATAACTGATAAGCACATCCGCCTGTCAACCGAAAATGCTAACAGGCTGACTCTTATAAAAATGAACAAGGGCTGGATTGGGCCAGACTTCTCAACACCACCGAATGATAGCAGCATAACATAAACTCAAATCCAGTATCTTTTTTTGGGAGGTCTATTCCCATGCACCTCTTCACACCCACACATGGGTATACGCTTCCTGATTTTGGTTATTTGCTGTTGTCCTCCTCCTGCTCTTCATCCTCATCCTCCACCACCATATCACCAGAGTGACCATGGTCCGTGATGCAACATCCACATAATTTTTGTAAAGGGTGTTTATGATGCCCGTAAAAAAGATGGCTATACAGTATGTTCATGTATACCCCCCAGGGGTAAATATTTGTCAGCCCATACACTTAGTGCATGGGCATTACAAGTATAGGAGACTCGCTCCTTTCTAATGAAAACATTTTTTTATGAGGTGCGCCTCCATGTCTCTTCCAAGGGGCATTGGAGTGCCTCCAAATTTTTGACAGCCCTTGCATTCACTGCATAGGCAAACACTATCTGAAACCCACTTCCTAATAATGGGAACATTTTTTCATGAGGCCCTCCTCTAGGACTCTTCAATGGGGCATTTGAGTGCCTCCAAATGTTTGGCAGCCCTTGCATTCACTGCATAGGCAAATACTGGGAGACCCACTTCATAATAATGGGAACATTTTTTCATGAGGCCCTCCTGTATGTCGCTTCAAATGGGTATTGGGGTGCGTCCAAATTTTGGGCAGTCCTGCCTCTCACTGCATACGCAATAACAGATTAGGAGACCCACTGTTTAATAATGGGAACAACAAAGCATAGTTGACTGATGGCTCTCTAAGAATAGTGAGGGCCGACAGCTGGCCCTTGAAAAATAGTAAAGGCCGCCTGATGGCCCTATAAAATAGAAAAGTGATTTTACTGTGATTTATTTTACTGTGAGGAAACAGGAGGATACTCTATTAACTGAGCTAAAGTTCTGCTGAACTTTAAGGGTATGTGCACACGTTGCAGATTTGGCTGCAGATTTTTCTTCACGGATTTGGCTGAATCCGCAGGTAAAATGACCTGCGTTTTACCTGCGGATTTAGTGCAGATTTACTGCTGATTTTCTGCAGATTTTGTGTGGATTTCACCTGCGTTTTTACACCTGTGGATTCCTATAATGGAAGAGGTGTAAAAACGCTGCGGATTCCGCACAATGAATTGACATGCTGAGGAAAATAAACAGCAGAAAATCTGTGCGGAATTTTCCGCAGCATCTGCACAGCGGATTTAGTTTTCCATAGGTTTACATTGTACTGTACACGACATGGAAAACTGCTGCTGATTCACAGGGCCAAATCCGCAACGTGTGCACATACTCTTAGGCCGGCGTCACACTAGAGAGAAATACGGATGAGTGAGAGGCGCTAAAACCACGCATTGCACACGGACCAATGTTTCTCTATGGGGCAGCTCCCATCAGCCGTTTATTTCTCGGCCGTAGTTTACGGGCCGAGACAATCAGCTGCTGCGATTGTCAGTGTATTATGGGCAAAATATGCCAATGCAAGTCTATGGGGGCGAGAAAACTACAGATTACACATCGACCAGATGTGTGACTTGCGATAAATACGCACCTGTGTCCTTTAACTGCTTCCCGACCGCCCACAGTAGATAAACGTTGGCGCTTGCTGGGCTTTGTGCAGCGCTGACGTTTATCTACTGTCAGCGGTTTTGTGCCCCCCGGGACCCCCACATACCTTACAACGCGGGGATCCCGGTGCACAATGCATGCTGGGACCCCCGACGTCATCGAGACCTGATTGGTTCAGGTCCTGATGACGTCAGAGTCACAGCAGCCAATGGGAGCGATCGCTGGGAAAGCTGCTTGTTTCCCGGCGATCTCACTCATTGTAACGCGGCTTCTCCTCTGATCTCACACTGACAGATGATCAGAGGTGAAGCAGCATTACTGTGTGACTAGATCGCTGCCTGGCACAGCTGATCGCTGCTTCACCTCTGATCATCTGTCAGTGGGAGATCAGAGGAGAAGTGGCGTTACTATTAGTCAGATCGCAGGGCAGCGATCTTGTCACAAAAATAAAAAAAAGTAAAGAAAAAAAAAGCAGGTACACAGGTTAGGACTAGGGCTAGGGTTAGGGTTAGGGTTAGGGCTAGGGTTAGGGCTAGGGTTAGGGCTAGGGTTAGGGCTAGGGTTAGGGTTAGGGTTAGGGCTAGGGTTAGGGCTTCAACGAATTAACTCCTTAATTTAACACCTAGATGTCCCAAATTTTACACACAAACCCTAATCTAACTATTAGTCAAAGACATATAAAAAAATAAATGAACTGAAATGGGTTACTGTATGTAAACCATGTGTCATTTCATGTTGAGTTTTAGAATGATTTTACAGAAGCCAGCAATTGATTTAGCGGCTATTATGCTATGTAGAACTCCATGAAATGTGTATATATATATATATATATATATATATATATACATAGGTGTGTGTGTGTCTCAATGACATATATATATATATATACAGTATATATATATGTATTCTATGTGTATATATCTATTCTTTCCTTTGTGTTTTAACCTGTCATTGGGCTCCATTATATGTCCATTTTGCAAGCCTGCGAGAAAATCTCGGCATACGGATGCCATACAGATGTCATACAGATGCTTACATGCGCAAAAAACGGAGCCACACCATGACAACGGATGACATACGGATCACTGTTCAGGGAACATTTCTGCGTATTGCGACCGTAAAATACGGTCCGTATTTTTATACATTGTGTCTGACTACAGCCTTACTTTTCATTTGCAGTTTATGTCCCCAGACAAAAAGGTCAAAGATCAAGTCATCTGAAATCTGACAGCATCGAAGCGGGTACAAAAGAGAAAGAGAAAATAATAAACTATGCAAGCCACATTCTCATGACCTTTTTTTTGTTTTAAAATAAAATAAAACGTCAATGATCACTTTTTTAATGAGAAATATAATTTATAAAATCCAATGTTAGCTTAAACTTATCCAAAGAGGTAAAATCTTCAATAGCAATTACCATGACAAACTGCCTAGATTATTACATTTTATGGATTTATTTGTGGATTTTAGGGATCTCCTGGGACAAATCTGATATATTTGGTTCTAAGGAATCCTTGTTCTCAAGAACATGACGTGATGCTGACGTGATGCAATGCAATGCAGCCACACCTCACACTGTGCAGAATGACAACATGGGATATTGTTGGACCATGGGAAATCTGCCATATATAGATCTCTAAAAAAAGAACTTAAATAAATAGCTAAATAGCATGAAATCCAAACGTATTACTTAAATATAATAATAAATACTAGGCCAAATAAGAAGAAATACATTACAAAACAGAATTTTACATTTTCTTTTCGTATGTGGATTAAAGTATTGTGGCCTCTTGATTTGGGAAACACTAAAGGGGTTTCCTGGATTTTTATAAAACAGACTGAGGGCAGGTGCAGATGACAATGTATTCTCTCATCTGAAGGGGTGGATGTGAGTACCCAACCGCGGCTACTATTCTGCACCCCCACATTGATTATCTAATTTAAGGATAAGCCGCTGCTGCTAAAATCCAGGACAACTCTTTGAAGGAGCAGCAATATCAGTTTAGTGAGTGGCCTTTTTACAATTGTTTCCCCATGGTGCATCACTCTGGGCACAGCACGACCACATTTGCGACGAATTCCTACTCCCAATTATCAGGCCACAACTAATTAAAGGGAGCCTGTCATCAGGGTTGTGCTCAGTAACCTACAGACAGTGTCAGGTCGGCGCTGTTATACTGATTACAATGATTAGTGTTGAGCGATAAAGTTCGATACCCAAAAATATTGTATCGGATGGTATCGCCCGATACGAAAAAAATATCGGGTATCGCCGATTCCGATACCGGAAGTCCCATTCAAGTCAATGGGACTTCCGGGATCGGAATTAAAAAAAGCCCTTTATTTCCTTGTTGGCTAATTCTACATAATTGAAAACAAATAAGAATCATGTAGAATGTATTGTGGGAGGTGGAGGAGACATTAAAGGCATAGTGGTTTATTCAAATCACATTGCATAGCATTAATTCCAATTTTTTTTTCAAGACGTTCGCAGTTAAAATGATATTGACTATGTTAACTTTTTTATATTTTGTCAGATATGTATGTTTCACAACTTCCATGCTCTTCACCTTCTTTTGTACTTCTCCCACACTTTCTCCTTCATGATCCGCAGCAGTAGCATTTTTTCATCAACTTTTTCTTCACCTTATTCATCTTCTTCTTCACCTTCTTCCCATTATTTTTTTTTTCCATTCTTCATATTCTTCTTATTCAGCTATTATTAATTTTCATATGCTATTTCTTCATCTTCTTCCTATTCTTCTTTTTCTTCATTTTCTTATGGTGACAGGCATTCCTGTAGTACTTATCTATGAAAGTTATAAGATTACACCTTACATTCTGCCTGTCACAAAAGGTTTACAACAGGATTTGTCCGCGTTCAGTTTGGCCTGCAGCAGCAGGCATTTTCCAGGGGCACCACGAGGAGGAACGGACTCACCCCCATTTGCTGCTTAGTCTTCTTCTGCTTATAATTTTGATATCTTCTATGCTGATTTTTAGTCTTATGCTTAATGTTCTTCTGCTTTCTGTTCTTCTGCTTTTACTTCTTCTGCTTCTTGTTCTTCTGTCTTTTGTTCTGTATCTTGGTGGTAGTCTTCATGTTCTTTGTCCTCTTGGTCATATTATTTAGGGTCATATTTCTGGTCTTCTTTGGTGTGGTCTTCAGGGTCGTCGTCATCAGGGTTGTCGTCATGGAGATCAATAAGGATTACCAAAGACAATTTCAAAAAGCTTGATCTTGGCAATGTAGCAGAAGGTACAAGAAGGCTGAGAAACTGGCGAGAACCAGCTGACAGTACTGGAACCCGTAGTGGCAGCAGAAGGAACAAGAGCCAATGGCACTACTGAGGAACAGCTGACAGTGCTGGACCCTGGTTACTATGCAGGAGGTACCTGTGCTAGAAACCACTACCAAGGACCAGCTGACGGTGCTGGACTTCGGATACCGAGATGGAGGCACCTAGGCCAAAGGCTCTGGCGAGAACCAGTTGAAAGTGCTGGCACCCGGATGGGTAGCAGGAGGAACTAGAGCCAATGGCACTACCGAGGACCAACTGACGGTGCTGGGCCACGGTTAATAAGCAGAAGGTACCTGTGCTAAAAAGCACTACCAAGGATCAGCTGACGGTGCTGGACCTCGGATACTGAGATGGAGCCACCTAGGCCAAAGGCTCTGGCGAGAACCAGCTGACAGTGCTGGCACCCGGATCAGTAGCAGAAGGAACAAGAGCCAATGGCACTACCGAGGACCAACTGACGGTGCTGGACCACGGTTACTAAGCAGAAGGTACCTGTGCTAAAAAGCACTACCAAGGACCAGCTGACGCTGCTGGACTTCGGATACCGAGATGGAGGCACCTAGGCCAAAGGCTCTGGCGAGAACCAGCTGACAGTGCTGGCACCCGGAGGGGTAGCAGAAGGAACAAGAGCCAATGGCACTACCGAGGACCAACTGACGGTGCTGGACCACGGTTACTAAGCAGAAGGTACCTGTGCTAAAAAGCACTACCAAGGACCAGCTGACGTTGCTGAACCTCGGATACCGAGATGGAGGCACCTAGGCCAAAGGCTCTGGCGAGAACCAGCTAGCAGTGCTGGCACCCGGATGGGTAGCAGAGGGTACCCATCCAAAGCAAAGTAGCCAGGCCACAAGCCGGCCGCAGTTACCGAAACCCACAGTCCTACAGGGGGTCCATGTCCCATTGGCACTACGGATCCAGCCTTCAGTGCCAGATCCCGCAGTCCACATAGGAGTCACCTAAACTGCAGGCACCGTAGAGTCAGCTAACCCGGCCGCAAGAGGACAGGACAACGGATTAGTGGCAAAGTGACCTTGACACTACCCGGAAACAGCTGGCGTGCTGAAAACAGGCTGGGCAACAGGGAGTACCCGTGCCAAAGACACTGCCGAGAACCAGCTGACGGTGCTGGAACCCAGATGGGTAGCAAAAGCTACAAGAGCCAATGGCACTACCGAGGAACAGCTGACGGTGCTGGACCACGGTTACTAGGCAGGAGGTACCTGTGCTAAAAAAGCACTACCAAGGACCTGCTGACGTTGCTGGACCTCGGATACCGAGATGGAGGCACCTAGGCCAAAGGCTCTGGCGAGAACCAGCTGACAGTGCTGGCACCCGGATGGGTAGCAAAAGGAACAAGAGCCAATGGCACTACCGAGGACCAACTGACGGTGCTGGACCACGGTTACTAAGCAGAAGGTACCTGTGCTAAAAAGCACTACCAAGGACCAGCTGACATTGCTGGACCTCGGATACCGAGATGGAGGCACCTGGGCCAAAGGCTCTGGCGAGAACCAGCTGACAGTGCTGACACCCGGATGGGTAGCAGAAGGAACAAGAGCCAATGGCACTACTGAGGACCAACTGACGGTGCTGGACCACGGTTACTAAGCAGAAGGTACCTGTGCTAAAAAGCACTACCAAGGACCAGCTGACGTTGCTCGACCTCGGATACCGAGATGGAGGCACCTAGGCCAAAGGCTATGGCGAGAACCAGCTAACAGTGCTGGCACCCGGATGGGTAAAAGAAGGTACCCATCCAAAGCAAAGTAGCCAGGCCGCAAGCCGGCCGCAGTTACCGAAACCCACAGTCCTACAGGGGGTCCATGTCCCATTGGCACTACGGATCCAGCCTTCAGTGCCAGATCCCGCAGTCCACATAGGAGTCACCTAAACTGCAGGCACCGTAGAGTCAACTAACCCGGCCGCAAGAGGACAGGACAACGGATTGGTGGCAAAGTGACCTTGACACTACCCGGAAACAGCTGGCGTGCTGAAAACAGGCTGGGCAACAGGGAGTACCCGTGCCAAAGACACTGCCGAGAACCAGCTGACGGTGCTGGAACCCAGATGGGTAGCAAAAGCTACAAGAGCCAATGGCACTACCAAGGAACAGCTGACGGTGCTGGACCACGGTTACTAGGCAGGAGGTACCTGTGCTAAAAAGCACTACCAAGGACCTGCTGACATTGCTGGACCTCGGATACCGAGATGGAGGCACCTAGGCCAAAGGCTCTGGCGAGAACCAGCTGACTTGGCTGGCACCCGGATGAGTAGCAGAAGGAACAAGAGCCAATGGCACTACCAAGGACCAACTGACGGTGCTGGACCACGGTTACTAAGCAGAAGGTACCTGTGCTAAAAAGCACTACCAAGGACCAGCTGACGTTGCTGGACCTCGGATACCGAGATGGAGGCACCTAGGCCAAAGGCTCTGGCGAGAACCAGCTGACAGTGCTGGCACCCGGATGGGTAGCAGAAGGTACCCATCCAAAGCAAAGTAGCCAGGCCGCAAGCCGGCCGCAGTTACCGAAACCCACAGTCCTACAGGGGGTCCATGTCCCATTGGCACTATGGATCCAGCCTTCAGTCGCAGATCCCGCAGTCCACATAGGAGTCACATAAACTGCAGGCACCGTAGAGTCGGCTAACCCGGCCGCAAGAGGACAGGACAACGGATTGGTGGCAAAGTGACCTTGACACTACCCGGAAACAGCTGGCGTGCTGAAAACAGGCTGGGCAACAGGGAGTACCCGTGCCAAAGACACTGCCGAGAACCAGCTGACAGTGCTGGCACCCGGATGGGTAGCAGAAGGAACAAGAGCCAATGGCACTACCGAGGACCAACTGACGGTGCTGGACCACGGTTACTAAGCAGAAGGTACCTGTGCTAAAAAGCACTACCAAGGACTAGCTGACGTTGCTGGACCTCGGATACCGAGATGGAGGCACCTAGGCAAAGGCTCTGGCGAGAACCAGCTGACAGTGCTGGCACCCGGATGGGTAGCAGAAGGTACCCATCCAAAGCAAAGTAGCCAGGCCAAAAGCCGGCCGCAGTTACCGAAACCCACAGTCCTACAGGGGGTCCATGTCACATTGGCACTACGGATCCAGCCTTCAGTGCCAGATCCCACAGTCCACATAGGAGTCACCTAAACTGCAGGCACCGTAGAGTCGGCTAACCCGGCCGCAAGAGGACAGGACAACGGATTGGTGGCAAAGTGACCTTGACACTACCCGGAAACAGCTGGCGTGCTGGAACCAGGCTGGGCAGGAGGGAGTACCCGTGCCAACGAAACTTCTGAGCAGCAACTGGTGATGTTGGAGCCCAGGGACAATCATGGTGTAGGCCGAGGCCTACTTGGTGGTAGTATTATATAGGTTGTAGACTACAACAGACTGTCAACGTGCTCCAATTAGGCATCTGTCTCCACTCTGTTTCCAGGATTTCACCTGACCACCAACACCGCCAGTTTATGCGTACAGTAGCCGTCTGCCCAATCCACACATGTTCCTGTGTTACTGGGGTTCTGTAATGTCAGCAGATCCCCTGATGTGTGTCTGGCAATGTCTCCTGCTCTGTCCACATTCCCACCACTTGCAGCTCACATAACAGAACACCAGGAACACAGGAACAAGTGTAGAATGCGTGGACGGCAACTGTGAGCAGGAACTGGTGGTGTTGGAGGTCAGGGGAAATACTAGAGACAGAGTGGAGACAGAGGCCAAATCATAGAATGTTTAAATCAGAAGTAGTTACAATTTGGAGGCAGCAGCAGTTTGCCCTCCACACAGCAGGGGATCAGCTGACGTTACTGACCCCCACTTTCACATGAACGAGTGTTTTTTTTCTGTGTGGACAGCACTTCCGAGCACCAACTGGCGTTGTTGGAGCCCAGGGATAGTCATTTTGTAGGCTGAGGCCTACTTGGAGGCAGTTTAAGATAAGACGTTGTTTGAATTTGGAGGCAGCAGGAGAGTTTGCCATACACACAGCATGAACCCCACTTTCACATGAACGAGTGTTTTTTTCTGTGTGGACAGCACTTCCGAGCACCAACTGGCGGTGTTGGAGCCCAGGGACAATCATGGTGTAGGCCGAGGCCTACTTGGTGGCAGTATTATATAGGTTGTAGACTACAACAGACTGTCAACGTGCTCCAATTAGGCATCTGTCTCCACTCAGCTTCCAGGATTTCACCTGACCACCAACACCGCCAGTTTATGCGTACAGTAGCCGTCTGCCCAATCCACACGTGTTCCTGTGTTACTGGGGTTCTGTAATGTCAGCAAATCCCCTGATGTGTGTCTAGCAATGTCTCCTGCTCTGTCCACATTCCCACCACTTGTAGTGGGAAGGTGGACAGCGCAGGAGACAGTGCCAGACACACATTGAGGGATTAGCTCACGTAACAGAACACCAGGAACACAGGAACAAGTGTGGAATGCGTGGACGGCAACTGTGAGCAGGAACTGGCGGTGTTGGAAGTCAGGGGAAATACTAGAGACAGAGTGGAGACAGAGGCCAAATCAGAGAATGTTTAAATCAGAAGTAGTTACAATTTGGAGGCAGCAGCAGTTTGCCCTCCACACAGCAGGGGATCAGCTGACGTTACTGACCCCCACTTTCACATGAATGAGTGTTTTTTTCTGTGTGGACAGCACTTCCAAGCAACAACTGACGATGTTGGAGCCCAGGGATAGTCATTTTGTAGGCTGAGGCCTACTTGGAGGCAGTTTAAGATAAGACGTTGTTTGAATTTGGAGGCAGCAGGAGAGTTTGCCGTACACACAGCAGGGGATCAGCTGACGTTACCGAACCCCACTTACACATGAACAAGTGTTTTTTCTGTGTGGACAGCATTCCGAGCACCAACTGGCGGTGTTGGAACCCAGGGAAAATCAGGTAGTAGGCCGAGGCCTACTTGGTGGCAGTTTTAGATTGTTTCTACACTACTACTAACTGTCAACATACTCCAATTAGGCCTCTGTCTTCACTCTGTTTCGAGTATTTCCTCTGGCTTCCAACCACGCCAGTTGCTGCTCTGAAATGCCGTCTGCACAACCAGCACTTGTTCCTGTGTTACTGGGGTTCTGTAACAGCAGGTTCTCCCTAGAGGTGAGTCAGGCAATGTCTCCTGCTCTGTCCACTTTTCCACTACAAGTAGTGGCAATGTAGACAAAGCAGGAGACATTGCCGGACTCACCTCTGGAGATGAGCAGATGTTACAGGACGCAGGTAACACAGGAACAAGTGTTGATTGTGCAGACGGCACTTGAGAGCAGAAACAGGCGGTACTGTAGGCCGTACACACAGCAGGGGATCAGCTGATGTTACCAAACCCCACTTACACATGAGCGAGTGCTTTGTCTGTGCGTACAGCACTTCTGAGCACCAACTGGCGGTGTCGGAGCACAGGGAAAATCAGGTAGTAGGCCGAGGCCTACTTGGAGCCAGGTGTAAATCTGAGGTACTTTGAGTTTGGAGGGAGCAGGACACTTTGACATACACACAGCAGGGGATCAGCAGACGTTACCGAACCCCACTTACACATGAACAAGTGTTTTTTCTGTGTGGACAGCACTTCCGAGCACCAACTGGCGGTGTTGGAACCCAGGGAAAATCAGGTAGTAGGCCGAGGCCAACTTGGAGCCAGGTGTAAATCTGAGGTTGTTTGACTGTGGAGGGAGCAGGACACTTTGCCATACACACAGCAGGGGATCAGCTGACGTTACCAAACCCCACTTACACATGAGCGAGTGTTTTGTCTGTGCGTACAGCACTTCTGAGCACCAACTGGCGGTGTCGGAGCCCAGGGAAAATCAGGTAGTAGGCTGAGGCCTACTTGGTGGCAGTTTTAGATTGTTTCTACACTACTACTAACTGTCAACGTACTCCAATTAGGCCTCTGTCTTCACTCTGTTTCGAGTATTTCCTCTGGCTTCCATCCACGCCAGTTGCTGCTCTGAAATGCCGTCTGCACAACCAGCACTTGTTCCTATGTTACTGGGGTTCTGTAACAGCAGGTTCTCCCTAGAGGTGAGTCAGGCAATGTCTCCTGCTCTGTCCACTTTTCCACTACAAGTAGTGGCAATGTAGACAAAGCAGGAGACATTGCCAGACTCACCTCTGGAGATGAGCAGATGTTACAGGACGCAGGTAACACAGGAACAAGTGTTGATTGTGCAGACGGCACTTGAGAGCAGAAACAGGCGGTACTGTAGGCCGTACACACAGCAGGGGATCAGCTGATGTTACCAAACCCCACTTACACATGAGCGAGTGCTTTGTCTGTGCGTACAGCACTTCTGAGCACCAACTGGCGGTGTCGGAGCACAGGGAAAATCAGGTAGTAGGCCGAGGCCTACTTGGAGCCAGGTGTAAATCTGAGGTACTTTGAGTTTGGAGGGAGCAGGACACTTTGACATACACACAGCAGGGGATCAGCAGACGTTACCGAACCCCACTTACACATGAACAAGTGTTTTTTCTGTGTGGACAGCACTTCCGAGCACCAACTGGCGGTGTTGGAACCCAGGGAAAATCAGGTAGTAGGCCGAGGCCAACTTGGAGCCAGGTGTAAATCTGAGGTTGTTTGACTGTGGAGGGAGCAGGACACTTTGCCATACACACAGCAGGGGATCAGCTGACGTTACCAAACCCCACTTACACATGAGCGAGTGTTTTGTCTGTGCGTACAGCACTTCTGAGCACTAACTGGCGGTGTCGGAGCCCAGGGAAAATCAGGTAGTAGGCTGAGGCCTACTTGGTGGCAGTTTTAGATTGTTTCTACACTACTACTAACTGTCAACGTACTCCAATTAGGCCTCTGTCTTCACTCTGTTTCCTCTGGCTTCCAACCACGCCAGTTGCTGCTCTGAAATGCCGTCTGCACAACCAACACTTGTTCCTGTGTTACTGGGGTTCTGTAACAGCAGGTTCTCCCTAGAGGTGAGTCAGGCAATATCTCCTGCTCTGTCCACTTTTCCACTACAAGTAGTGGGAATGTAGACAAAGCAGGAGACATTGCCGGACTCACCTCTGGAGATGAGCAGATGTTACAGGACCCAGGTAACACAGGAACAAGTGGTGATTGTGCAGACGGCACTTGAGAGCAGAAACAGGCGGTGTTGTAGGCCAGAGGAAATACTCAAAACAGAGTGGAGACAGAGGGCAAATCAGAGAACATATTAAATCAGAGGTAGTCAGAAGTTGTAGGCAGCAGGAGAGTTTGCTGTATACACAGCAGGGGATCAGATGACGTTACCGAACCCCACTTACACATGAGCGAGTGTTTTGTCTGTGCGTACAGCACTTCTGAGCACCAACTGCCAGTGTCGGAGCCCAGGGAAAGTCAGGTAGTAGGCCGAGGCCTACTTGGAGCCAGGTGTAAATCTGAGGTTGTTTGACTGTGGAGGGAGCAGGACACTTTGCCATACACACAGCAGGGGATCAGCTGACATTACCAAGCCCCACTTACACACGAGCGAGTGTTTTGTCTGTGTGGACAGCACTTCTGAGCAACAACGGGCGTTGCTGTAGCCCAGGAAATAAAGTTCAGGTCATAGAAACATGAACACAACAGGAGACCTGGATCCTGTTGCCAGGCAATTATTTATTCTGGAAGAGGACTGGCAAATTCAGGTGAGATCCAGGCCTTGTTCATTTTCGCAAAAGTAAGCCGGTCAACATTATCGGCGGATAGTCGCGTGCGACGGTCTGTTACCACACCACCTGCAGCACTAAAGACACGTTCCGATAATACACTGGCAGCAGGGCAAGCCAGCACCTCCAATGCATACTGACTAAGCTCTGGCCATGTATCCAGCTTAGAGACCCAAAACTTGAATGGGGAAGATTCGTCTGGGAGTACACTACCAGCAACACTTGCAGGGGGAATGGAGAGCATGATGGCCTGCACAAGTGTTTCTTGGTACTCCCGCATTTTACGCTCCCGGTTCAACTGTGGTATGAGGCTTTGTAAGTTGTCCCGGTAGCGAGGATCTAGGAGGGTGTACACCCAATAATCAGCCGTGTGGAGAATGGTGGCAATGCGGCGGTCATTTAACAAGCACTGCAGCATGAAATCAACCATGTGCTGCAGACTGCCAACTGGACCGGAAATGCTGTCCCCAGCTTGAGGCAGCATCTCAGCCTGCTCAGCATCACCCCACCCTCGCTGTACACACTGACTACTAGAGCCTTGTGTACCTCCCTCCTCTGGAGAGATGTGTTCCTCCTCCATTGACTCCTCGTCATCCTCCTCACTAAGTGTCCCCTGCCTGGGCCTTTGCGTGGAAGCACGTTGCGCAGACTTGCCAGAAGCAGATGGCATTTCTGACTCCTCATCCTCGACCTCTTCAAAAACCTCCTCACTTAGTGCTTGTAAGGTTTTTTGAAGCAGACAGATAAGGGGGACAGTCATGCTGACTAGTGCATCATCTGCACTGGCCATCCATGTGGAGTCATCGAAGGCACACAAAACTTGGCAGATGTCCCTCATAGTGGCCCACTCAGTGGTGGTGAAGTGTGTCCGGCGCACAGTGCGACTTGTTTGCGCCTGATGCAGCTGGTACTCCATTACTGCTGCCTGCTGCTCACACAACCGCTCCAACATATGTAACGTTGAATTCCACCTGGTGGGGAGGTCACATATGAATCGATGTTCTGGCAGGCGGAATCAGCGTTGCAGAGATGCAATGCGCGATCTTGCCATGCTTGAACGCCGCAAGTGAGCACACTCTAGGCGAACCTTGTGCAGCAGTGCATTAAGATCCAGATAGTCCCTCAGAAAGCTCTGCACGACCAAATTGAGCACGTGTGCCAGACATGGTATGTGAGTGAGGTTGCCTTGGCCCAGAGCTGCAACTAGATTTCGGCCATTGTCACTCACTACCAAACCTGGCTGGAGATTCGCTGGCACAAACCACACATCGCTCTCCTGCTTGATGGCATTCCAGAGCTCCTGTGCTGTGTGGCTCCGATTCCCCAAAGAAATTAATTTAAGGACGGCCTGTTGACGTTTGGCCACACCTGTGCTCATATCTGGCCTAACAGTGCTGATTCCGAGGAACTACAGTAGGAGGAGGACTCAATATGTACAGACTGCATTCCTGCAAGCCTTGGAGTTGGCAGAATACGTACAGAGCCACTCTCCAGATCTGTACCTGGCTCCACAACATTGACCCAATGGGCAGTGAGGGAAAGGTATCGTCCCTGTCCATGGCTACTGGTCCACGCATCGGTGGTCAGGTGGACCTTGCTACTGACGGCGTTTAGTAGCGCATTTTTAATTTTTCCCTCCACATGCTTTTGCAGGGCAGGGACGGCTTGCCTGCTGAAATAAAAGCGGCTGGGCACATTGTATTGTGGAACTGCCAATGACATCAAGTTCCGGAAGGTGTCAGTCTCCACCAGCCTGAATGACAGCATCTGAATGACAGGTGCATGTTTATTTGTAAGATGTTAAGCTATGAGTAAGGACCCTCTAGTCCGAAACGCGTAAGCGTCTGTCACATTGGTGAACCATATGTTTTTTATGCATCCATTCTGTTTTTAATAATTTTTTTGGAATAAAGTCTTTTGATTTTAACCATCCTTTGGTCGAAGTTGCTGGAACATCTCCTAAGTATTGTGCCTACAAGATTTTCCGGAATCCAAGTTCCCTGCACCGCCCAGGATTGATTGCATTCCTCCAGACTTTGCATTTGCTACGGTTTGGTGAGCTGACAAAAATTTTTTTTTTTTTCCTTTGAGAACGTGGTTCAGTGGGTGGAATTTCACTGGGTCTCTGGACAACAGTGGCAGAGGTTCTTCCATGGCGTTCCAGTGAGGAAGCCGAACCAGCTGTGTGTGAGCTGGAGGAAGAGGCCCCAACACGAGCTGAAGAGGTGGTAGGTGCTGCTGAAGGTTGGCCTACATCTTCAGTGTGTCTGTGTGACTCCACCTCGTGCTTGGTACGCACATGTTTCCACATATTTGTGGTATTGAGGTTGCTCACATTTTTCCCTCGTTTAACTTTCTGATGACACAGCTTGCATTTGACAAAGCAAATGTCATCTGCAACTGTGTCAAAAAAAGACTACGCACTGCAAGTCCTGGGAGCGCCGGTTTTGTGTTTTGGAAGAGGATTGCTCCTCACGGGTGCCAAAGTGGAGGCTACAGGCAACCAAGTCTGCCTCCGCCCTCTCCCTCCTCTTTTGGCCGTTCAGCGAATCTCTTCCTCAGAGCTGCTCCCACCACATTCCTGTGGCTGACGCCATGATGGGTCAAGGACCTCATCATCTTCACTCCCCTCTTCAAGCACCGGCTGGTCCTGGGTTGTCTCGCCAGCACCGTATGCACCAGAAATTGGCAACTGAGTCTCAGCATCATCAGATGAGTACTGAGGTGTGCTGACAATAGGCACTGGCCCACCCGCTTCTTCAGATTCAGAGGGACAAAGCAGTTGCGCATCACTGCATACTCCCTCTTCTTCACACTCTAGAATGCTGCTTGGCTGGCCACCTCTTTCCAAGCCAACAGATTCTGAGAACAGAAGTAAAGATTGAGATGGCTCCTGTCCAGGGCTCTCAGACTGCCTTGGCAATTTGGCAGGTGGTGAAGAGACAGATGGTTGCTCTTCAGTGCTCTGGCCCTGAGAGGATGCAGAAGTCATTGAAGTGGATGCGTTAGCTGCCATCCATCCGACAACGGCTTCAATTTGTTCGTCACGCAGCAGTGGGGTACGGCGAGGTCCTACAAAGCTGCGCATGAAGGACTGTTGCCTGGTAAAAGTGGGGGATGCCGGGTCACTGGTGGCCGCAGCAGACACCGAATCCCCACATCCTCTCCCTGTTGAATCCCCCAGTCCTCTCCCTGCTGAAACTCCACGGCCAGGACCACGTGCCTTACTCCCTGCCTTCTTCATCTTGGTAGACTGATAAAGATAGGCAGAAAAGTAAAAAAGGGGGGGCTTAGTGTTCTTATTCCTGAACACCTGCTAACCAGTATAAGAAACACTAATTTTGCTAAGAGTGTGTGTACTACACTTTAATATGATCTAATGTGGCCTACACAACTATAAAGTGGAGTGTTTGGTGAACTTTATTTCCTTTTTTTTGGGGGGGGGGGAATAAAAGGATGTGACCAAAGTTTGAAAGCTATAGTATCACAAACTTTTTGGAGCGATTACAATGCAGGAAGCTAACCTACAATGCAATTGATGAGGCTCCAAAAAATAGGGTGATACTAGTCTGGCTGGCCCTGAAGGGCACAAGCCAGCAAAAAGGCTACTCTATCTAATCCTATATAGTGTTTGCAACCAACCAATGACAATGGATGCGGATGGAAGCACACTAATATAGGAGCAAAAATCTGGACAAATTAGCTGCAAAAAAAGGACTATGTATGAGGCAGTGACGCACGCTGAGCGGACTACAACCAGCGGTGGCTGTAGAACACACTGCAACGTGAGCTGCACTCACACACAGAGAGACCTATAAGACAGCCAAAAACAGTGCAGAGAAATGGGCTATAGCACTGAAAGGCTGCTGAAAGGCTCCACTGTCCACTCCTTTAGTGTTTGCAACCAACGTATATGGATACGTATGGAAGCACACTATACAGGAGAAAAAAAAGCAGCAATAAAAGAAAAATGTGTATGAGGCAGAGACACACGCTGGGCGGCCTATAAGCAGACGTGCCTGCAGGACACACTACACAGCGTGGGTCTGCACTCACACAGCCCTTGCAGACAGCTATTAAAACAGCGCTGCTGGGCTACAAAAATGCTACAGTGGTGGATTATGTAGCCTGGGTAGAGCAATAGATATGTTTGATGATCGCTATTTCTAACTGTCCCTCACAGTCTTCAACAGCAGCTTGTCCCTAACTGAATTCACAGCAGAGTGAACCCGAAATGGCGACTGCTGTGGTTTTTATAGTGCATCATGACATCATTTCAGCAGCCAATCACAGCCATGCCAGTAGTTCACATGCCTACATGCCTAACAGGATGTGCCCACACTTCTGAGGATCCCCATTGGCTGAATCAAATCGAGCGGGCTTCTAGCATTATGGGAACTTCCGATTCCGGTATTCGATATGAAAAAAGTATCGGAACTAAGTATCGGAATTCCGATACAGCTAATATCGGCCGATACCCGATACTTGCGGTATCGGAATGCTCAACACTAACAATGAGGCCTTGGTTGATAAAATCCATCTTGTGGTTGTTGTTTAATCTTTATTTTCAGTTATCAGTTAATGATATGCTCGTGCCTCTGGGCGGCCTGTGGGGGGTCTTCATGTGGTGCTCTGGATAGGTATTCAAAATGAAGACTGCTTACAGGTCACTGATCCCTCACTGACCTGCCCCCTAGTTTGCATAATGAATGCTATATATATATATATATATATATATATCTTGGGTAGAAAAAAATCTGCAGGCAGAAACTGGCAGTGGCGCTTGCGCTGTAGGATGATCGCATATATACTGTGTTTATATAATTAATTTATTTGCTGTTCTCCTGATATTTCCTAAAAAAAAATCCATTTAAAAATGGCGTCGGCCTCCAAGATGGCGCCGCTGGCGTCTGCGCAGTAGCAGCTCTTAGCCACTGGCGGCGCCATTTTGGAGGAGGATTTTTTTTTTCTCTAGCAAGATGGCACCCCCGGTGCCTGCGCAATAGCAGCTATTGGATCATTGATAGCTGCCACTGCGCAGGTGTGGCTGGCACCATTTTCAAACAGATTTTTATTTTTTTAGGAATATCAGGAGAACAGCAAAGAAATTAATTATAAACACATTATATATGCAATCATGCTGCAGCACAGGTGGCACCGCTGGCCCCTGCCTGCAGAAGGTTTTTTTTTTTTCAAAGGTATATATGATATTCATTATGTAAACTAGGGGCAGGTCAATAAGGGAGCAGTGACCTGTCAGAAGCCATACAGATGAATACCTAATCAGAGCAGCACATGAAGACCCCCCACAGGCCGTCCCGGAGCACGAGCATATCATTAACTCAAAACTGAAAATAAAGATTAAATAATCACCCCAGGTATCATTTTAATCAATGTAACAGCGCCAACCTAACATTGTCTTTAGGTTACTGTGCACAGTCCTGCTGACATGTTCCCTTTAACATATAATGGCACATCCACATGCTGTGTGATAACTAATGGGAGAACTATTCTGGTGCTTTTAGAGCAATCCTGTCACTGTAAAATTTGACAACATTGAAAACTCATTATTGCATAAATAAATTGGCCTATCAATATCTGTAAAGTCCAATCAAAAGATTTCCAATTTATAGGTGTGGTGTAGTGACCACTATGTCCGCTGGGGGGCGCTGTGTGGGTGTCCCAGGACGCGTGTACAGGCACATTCAGTGTGGTAACAGGAGCAGGGTCCTAAATGACCATTATGGGTCTCAAGGTGGGTGGCCTTGGGATGCAGGCTCCAGGGTGTATTGATCAGCAGAGGTACTGCTGATATTTCTGTTACACTGTGTCAGGGAAGCCTGTGTGTGTCTATGTGCAATAGAACCTTTAGTGAGGTCATAGCCATGTGATCACCTGTGGGTGTGGTTACAGGGCTATGTAATTGAGGTGTTTGGCACATGTGAGAGAGTGTGAGGGAGTCTGTCAGAGTGTGGACAGACTTCCCTGTGTCCAGGTGGGACACTACACAGAGTGGCCGGTGTGCTAAGGAAGGAGAAGCCTTCCTGGGTCTGCGGCTGCAGATAGAGCGCTGCTCGGGACATTGCCCTGGCCTATGTATTGGTTGTATATGGGGAGGACTACACCTCCCAGCATGTGCTGAGACTCTCGGTCCGAGTCTGAAGCCACGGACGTTTATGATCTTTTGCCTAAGCTAGAGGCTATGTTGGTGATATGCTGAGTTATGGTTTATGAAGCAAATAAACCTCATGGACTTTGGGAAAACCCGCCTCATAATTGTCTCCCGCTGCACCTGAGCGAGTCGAAACCCCCACAATTGGCGGAGAATGCGGGCAGCGATTCCCAGAAGCACGTGTGCCAGTGCTGGCGATTCTGAGCCAGGAGAGCAGACGGTCTGACAACCGTGAGTAATACTGACCGAGGTCAGAGAAAGTGACTGTATGAATATTTGTGGGATACCTCTGAAGAGAAGAGGCATCCGAGAACCTGTGTGGCCGACACAGGCAACGGACTGGTGTTCGTGTGGAACTGACCTGGTTCAGTGAGCAAGGTCCTGGAGAGTCAGTGTTGGGGAGGTTCTGGGAGAGGAATCGGATCCCTGGAACACATGATATGACCTTGGACCTGGTGAGGCGTGCATTGGGCAGTCTCTGGCGGAGACGGTGCTTGCTGTGGCTCAGTGCGGTCACGAAGGTCTCGCAGCACAGGGACCTGGTGTTTTCTTTTTGGGATCAGCCCTGGGAGCATTGGTAGCAGATGCTGTCTGTCTACACCATCCTGCTGCAGCTTTATGGAGTGTAACTAAGCGGATACAGTAGTTGTGGCTTTACACAACTATTAAGGGTGAGTACCCTGTATTATTTCTTTGTACCCATTATACCTGCACTGGTAAGGCCCTATGGGCGCGCTTTTGTGTTTTTTTTTATCTTTGAGGGTGACAAGCGGCTTACGGTAACCTGGCGGGGTTACGAAGGGGACAAGCGGCTTCCGGTGGACAGGCAGGTCCATGAAGATGGCGCAGCAGGAGCTGCAGTGACACCAGCCGCTGTGTGTGTGAACAGCAGCCGGAAGTGCCGGTGGTTTGTGAAAGCAGGAGCTGTGGCAGTGCCAGAAGGAACTGGTGTGGTGTTGTGCTTAAAGGGACAGTACCAGCCTGAAGGAAAAAACTGTACTGTGTGAACTGTGGCATAAGAAGCTCTGCAAAACGGTCATGGGGAAATCCCGAAAGGGGGTGGAGTCCCAAAAGGGGGCGGTGACCCAAATAGGGGTTGTAGCCCAAAGAGGGGTGGAGTCCCAAATTGGGGTGGTAACCCAAAAGGGGGTGGAGTCCCAAAAGAGGGCGGTGACCCAAATTGGGGGGGTGGTCCAGAAAGGGGCCGTGTGTGAAGAAATGACAGCACTGGTTGGCTCAGTGGATATGTCTGGGAAACTGCAGTGTACGTGTATGTCGTTTCCAGAATGTGGGATATACTTTCCGGAGCATGACGGGCCGCAAGTGTGTACAGTGATGCTGCAGCGGGAAGGAATCTCGGGACGGTTGGACTCCAAGAGTCAGGTGACTCTGGTAGGAACTCCTCTCACTTTCTGTCTCACCGAGAAAATGGCCCAGGTTCGCTGTAAACATGGGGTCAAGGTGAACTATATGCTAGACAGAGTGGTGTTTGAGGGGCCCGGAGGCAGTGAGTGCCAAGGTGGCGGGATACCACCAGACTTAGTGTATACCTTGGAGGGGGGCCGGGATTTTGTCACATTGGATGACCTATGGTACGAGGATGGAGACTTTCCTACTGTTGGACTAACCAATACGAAGATGCTGACGCCTCCTAACGTGGACAGGCCAGACGTAGGGGCGACCGGAGAAAGAATTGCGTTAAATCAATTTACTGACCTGACGTCACCTGAAGTGTACCACAGTGTGAATGAGAATGGTGTGGTAAACAACAAGAGCGGAGCTGGCACACAGATAGAGAGTGTCTTGGGGGTTCACCGTACAATGTAGTGTGACTGTGACGTGTTGTTGCCAGTAGCCACCACTAGGACAGAATCTAGTGCTGTGCTGACTGAAACTCATGACAAAACTGACGCTGACCTGGTGGGTAAGACGGCGGAAGTAGTCACACGGTTAGTGAGTAACTGGAGGGATGACTCAATCTCGGGGGATGACTGTGGCTCTGAGAAAGAAAGGGAGCACAGAATAGAAGGGCTAGAGAAAGAAGTTTCTGAGCTCAAAGGCCACATGGTAACGTGGCAAGGACTGAATCAGGCCCTCAGAGAGGAGGTGGATGAGTGTGTCAAACGAGAAAGAGTCCTGAGACAAACGGCTGAGCACAGGGTCGAGGAGCTCAAGAAAGAGATCTTTGAGCTCAGAGGTCACCTGTCCAACTGGCAAAGTGTGAACAAGAACCTCAAGGAAGAGATGGAGGAACTCAGAGGAGTAGTTAACAGTCTTCTGCGGGAGAAATTGGACGAAGACTTACCGCGGGTGAGCGCGAGTGAGAGTAAGACAGAACTGCCAGTAGCCATCTTAGAAAAGGGTCCTGAAGACTGTAAATCTCAGGAAGATGTTGAGCCAAGAGCTGCACAAGACGGTCACCCGGTCTTGGCAGATACCTTGAAGGAAGTGTCTGTGGGGAACCCAGTGCCATCTGTCCAGGATGAGAGCAAGTCCATGACCTTGAAGTGCGTGATGGAGGTACCCGAAGACGTGCGAGAAGCGTGTGCCAGCGAAGGTGTGCATGAGACCTTTAAAAAGGCAGTAAAAGCCTATAGTGTGAGCTGGGCACCAGAAACAAACCAGTTGGTGATACTGGCAGAAACAGAAGACACAGAGAGAAGGGTGGCTGTCCTGAAGGAGATGCACCTACAATGTCTCCGCACGAAACAGATGCTCGTGAAGCGTAATTGGAAAGCCGCTCGACGTCTGTAGCTTGCAAGGGAGGCTCAAAGTGGGCTGGGCTTGGTGGAAGACATAATTCCGGTACCCAGAAGTCTGGTGGGGAAAGTCGTTGGCAGACTTGGAAAGGTGATGCAGGAGATGGTGAATCGATCCAGTGTGAAGAGAGTGAGGATCCCACCTGCTGGTGAAATCCAAGTCGCTGTTGAAGATGACATGGTTCCTGTCATTGTGGTTGGTTCGGTGGAAAGCATTGGGAAGATTCGCATGCTCCTGGAATATCGGGTAGCGTACCTGAAGGAGATTGAGCAGCTAAGACAGGATCGACTGCAGGTGAATAAGCAGATACAGAACGTCAGGTGGCATCCACCTCCAACCCAAGGTGTAAGGACCCAAAGGGATTCTCCAAGGAATGAAAGGACAGGTAGTCGAAGGCAAGAACGTCGAGAGTCCGCAAGTGGTCGTTCTAATCTTAGTGACATAGGCACGAGACCCGGTGGTGGACATAGCAACAGAGGGTCAGACTCAGACCAGCCAGTTAGCCCAACTGGACGTGGGACTCATGACCGTACGAACTGGGAGAGCTGGCCAGTGAGAGAAAAGTCGGGTGACGGAGCGCACTGCAGACAGGTGGAGACTAAAGAGTGTATGGTCACACTGACGGACGTTGACGGGAAGGCCAAAGCCCAAGGCCGAGATACTGACCGCTGGGGGTGGGGGGGGCCTACCGTAAATATGATGCAGTATGACTACCGAAACAGACGGAGATGGTCCTCTCGACTTGTAGGACAGGGTGACATGGGTGCCAGGTCTCAAGATCCCTGGGTGATGTCATGTGTTCAACCCCACAAGTTTGAACAGAGGGGGGAGGTATGTGGTGTAGTGACCACTATGTCCGCTAGGGGGCGCTGTGTGAATGTCCCAGGACGGGTGTACAGGCACAGTCAGTGTGGTAACAGGAGCAGGGTCCTAAATGACCATTATGGGTCTCAAGGTGGGTGGCCTTGGGATGCAGGCTCCAGGGTGTATTGATCAGCAGAGGTACTGCTGATATTTCTGTTACACTGTGTCAGGGAAGCCTGTGTGTGTCTATGTGCAATAGAACCTTTAGTGATGTCATAGCCATGTGATCACCTGTGGGTGTGGTTACAGGGCTATGTAATTGAGGTGTTTGGCACATGTGAGAGAGTGTGAGGGAGTCTGTCAGAGTGTGGACAGACTTCCCTGTGTCCAGGTGGGACACTGCACAGAGTGGCCGGTGTGCTAAGGAAGAAGAAGCCTTCCTGGGTCTGCGGCTGCAGATAGAGCGCTGCTCGGGACATTGCCCTGGCCTATGTATTGGTTGTATATGGGGAGGACTACACCTCCCAGCATGTGCTGAGACTCTCGGTCCGAGTCTGAAGCCACGGACGTTTATGATCTTTTGCCTAAGCTAGAGGCTATGTTGGTGATAAGCTGAGTTATGGTTTATGAAGCAAATAAACCTCATGGACTTTGGGAAAACCTGCCTCATAATTGTCTCCCGCTGCACCTGAGCGAGTCGAAACCCCCACATAGGGTTAAGGAAAAACCTGTAGAATAATAGTATAAACATAAATACACACAGTGAGTGTCTCATTAGTATGTATATACAGTGCAGGTATTTGCATTAGCTAATTTCACATTAAATTGACATTAAACTAATGAATAAATCAAAAGCAACCTGCAATCACCCATTCATTCTGTGCTTATAGCAACAAATTGTAGTCATTTCTGAAAAAAGCTCATTAACCTTTGCTTTTATCATGTATAAAGGTTAATCCCAGAATAACATTTAGAAGTGTAGTGGATACTGTGAGAAACTTACATTGAAACTTTTGTTGCAAAAAACATTAAAAGGAATATTCAATAGTTCCTTTAAATACCGTAAATTTACTCAATGTGTAATGAAAATTTGCTTTTTGTACCAATCCCTAAGGGAATTCTAAACTCTGATTCCAATCATATTATACTAGCTGCTGGCCCGATTCTAAAGCATCGGGTACTCTAGAATATGGCCACCGGGAGATTAAAATAAAAAATGTGATATACTTAGCATCCGACGGCCCCCGGAATCTGTCCCTCCTCTCCACGCTGCCGGCATCTTCTGTTCCCAGTACTGCTTTGCGCCAAAGACCGCTGCTGACGTCCTCTCGCAAGAGCGCGACGTCATCAGCGGTATTTCGCGCAAAGCAGTACTGGGAACGGAAGATGCCGGCAGTGTGGAGAGGAGGGACAGATTCCGGGGGCCGTCGGAAGGTGAGTAGATCACTATTTTTTATTTTAATTCTTTTTTTTTTACACGTTTATGGTACCAAGGGTCCGAAGGAGTTTCTTCTCCTCCGGACCCTGGGTACCGGCTAGTGCCGGGCATCTCCGACTGCGTCGCCACTGACGCCCATGCACCCGGAGATGACCCTCGGCAACCGTAGGTAGATCAGCAGCTAGCGCCGCTGATCTCCTGATGGCACGGTAGTGGTGGCATGTGTCCTGCTAATTGCGGACTGTGCCTGCAAACTGCGCCTGTTGTTGATTGGTGGCATGCAGAAATATGCCCCATCATGATCCCCTTCATGCAGAAATATGCCCCATCATGATCCACTTCATGCAGAAATATGCCCCATCATAATCCCCTTCATGCAGAAATATGCCCCATCATGATCCCCTTCATGCAGAAATATGCCCCATCATAATCCCCTTCATGCAGAAATATGCCCCATCATAATCCCCTTCATGCAGAAATAAGCCCCATCATGATCCCCTTCATGCAGAAATATGCCCCATCATGATCCCCTTCATGCAGAAATATGCCCCATCATGATCCCCCTCATGCAGAAATATGCCCCATCATGATCCCCCTCATGCAGAAATATGCCCCATCATGATCCCCTTCATGTAAAAATGTAGAAATTGCCCATTCCACACCTCCATCATTTCTTCTCCCCATCACTGGCCCTCTCCCCATCACTTCCATCATTGGCCCTCTCCCCATCACTCCCATCATTAGCCCTCTCCTCATCATTCCACTCTCCCTGTCACTCCCATCATTGGCCCTCTCACCATCACTCCCATCATTAGCCCTCTCCCCATCATTCCTCTCTCCCCATCACTCCCATCATTATCCCTCTCCCCATCACTCCCATCATTCCCCTCTCCCCATCACTCCCATCATTAGCCCTCACCCCATCACTCCCATCATTAGCCCTCACCCCATCACTCCCATCATTAGCCCTCTCCCCATCACTCCCATCATTAGCCCTCTCCCCATCGCTCCCATCATTAGCCCTCTCCCAGTCACAAGCGCCCCACACACACCCCAGCGGCCACACACACACCAGTGGCCACACACACACCAGCAGCCACACACACATACACACACACACCAGCGGCCACACACACACCAGCGGCCACACACACCAGCAGCCACACACACACACACACCAGCAGCCACACACACACACCAGCGGCCACACTCACCTCTCCGCACGCTGGCAGCTTCCTCCTTCCTCTCAGACATTGAGCGGCGTGGCTCATGACATCATCATTCAGCTCCGCGGTGGTGCCGCTCAATAAGTGAGAGGAAGGAGGAAGCTGCGGCTCTGGAGCAGTGAGGCGAGGCCGCGTGCCAGCTGAGAGGGCTCTGTGTGCCCTCTCTGGCACATGTGCCATAGGTTCGCCATCACTGGCCTAGGGTGTACTCACATGAGACTTTTTTCAGTTCAATTGTGCAGTTTAGAGGCAAGAATATTGATTTTTTTTTCAAAGCCACATTCAGTTTACTGGACAGTCATAGAAATTTCCACAAATCAGTCATGTTAGAATATACTGTTATGGTATATGTGATGGACGATGCAGACTCCATTTTGGATTAGAGGTTTAGGACATCTCCGTCCAATCCTGGAATATGCCCCCACCCTTGCGTTCCCCCAGGCCTTAAAAGGCAATGCAATGTTTTCCTTTAATTAAACTCCAGGAACAAGCCATTTGAAGCTCGGTGACTAACAATTAGCACAAGAGTGTGAGTTCTAATGCAGCTACAGCCAAACTGGATTCTTTTGTCTAACTAAAGCACCACAGGTCACAGCATAGCTTTGAGGTATAGAATCTGGAAAATGACCTATAATAACAGAATGCAATATCTCTGAGCCTAGACGAGCACATTCTCGGAAGTCGGCATTCCTTCCCCCACACACCCATGCCTGGCAGCCACCTGCAGCACTCTGCATTATGGAGTTATGAAGCGTAGCTACCAGGAATTACATACGGTAGGCATATTTGGTTTCCCTGCGCAGATAAAATCCATCAGAATCCAGTGGCACTGCTGCCATTCCATTCAAAGCTACAGGCGGAAAGTTATGGGCCATCCATGGTTTTGCCTGGAAAATCATACTCTCAGATATAGGAGGAGGAAGGCAGCCCAGCCCAGGGGTGGGCACAGAGTGTGGAAGGGAGCAGCCTAGGAGATAAGAGACAGCTCCTTATTTTGAGCTTAGTTTTCTACTTGGTGGGAGGAACCGTTATCTGACGCGGCCAAGGGAACCACATAACTAAGATTTGAACCTGTGATCCTTAAGTGCCTCCCTATGGTCACATGCTACATAACACGGTAATTGCAACCTATCTATACCCTATCCTTGTATTAAGGCCCCGTTACACATAACGATGTCCCAGTGAGCCCACCAATGATCCGACATGGATGGGATCGCTGTGACATCATTAGGCTGATCGCTGGTGAGCTGTCACATAGACAGCCCTTCCAGCGATCAGGACCAGTGAGCAAGCTGGTTTCCAATGTAAACAGCGGGTATCTAAGTGCCGCTCAGCTCTTGGATACCCGCTGTTTACCCTAGATACCAGCATGCACGCTGGTATCCAACGTAAACATCGGGTAACTAAGAGCCGCGCGGCTCTTGGATAGAAGCTGTTTACCCTAGATACCAGCGTGCCCTGGTATCTAGGGTAAACAGCGGGTATCCAAGAGCCGCACGGCTCTTAGTTACCTGATGTTTAAGTTGGATACCAGCGTCGCTGATCACTGGTCTCTTGCTGCCACACACAGCGATGAGCGCTGGCCATCGGGAGACCAACGATCAAAAAATGGCCCAGGACGATCCTGCATGATCAGCGATACCCAGCAGGGGGGCCGGTCGCTGATAGATGTCACACACAGCGATATCACTGGAGAGATCGCTGATGCGTCACAAAATCAGCAATCTTGCTAGCGATCTCGCTGTGTGTGACGGGGCCCTTACGCTCCTGACTGTATACCTGTATACTGTTCTGCAAATATTTGCCTGTATATTTCTAGTGTACCTTTCGGTGATTAAATATAAAATTAATCTTGGACTGCTCTTTTATATCGATACACGAATCAACATGTCCATACGCTCCATTGGCTATTATACGCTACTCGGGTTGGTTTCTGACTTGATATAAGCCTGCTGTCGGACAAGGCTTATTTCGAACGAGGAAATGGTGGCAGCAAACTGTATTGTTTTAGTGAGGAACTCTGGCAGTGACGGCTGGAAGGTTTACATATATATATCCCCATAACGAGAGAAACTGGAGTGCGCGGTGATAGCAAGGAAGATACTTTTTTGTATAAAAATATAAATGTTTATTGAACATGCAAAATATATAAATAATTATGCGTTATAGAATAGTGCACCAAGGAGCATACAAGCAAAACACGAGGGCCACCCCTCTGGCAAAGCAACCCTATTATAAGCAAATACTCAGGTCAAGTGACCAAAGAAAAAGATATATAAAAGAGGCAAGTCAGGAGGTTCCTAACATGGACCACAATACCACCACAATATATCCCGAACAGCCCGGTTAAATAAATAGATAATGGTACCGCTTACCAGGATCTGAGAAGCCAGAGAGGGAGCCCCAGGTGCCTAATGTCCACCCCCAAATTAAAAACAAGAATAAGGGACATAAGGCAATGATAGAACCAGCAGATGACAAACATAAGCCATTTATACAGGAACTAGAACTTAAAGAAAAGGTGCAAAACTAAGATGTTCATTTAGGCCCTTGGGGGCCATAGTGTCCAACAAAACAATCCAACGAATCTCCATCTGGGCCAAAATCTTTTTATAATTACCCCCTCTAATCCCCAGATGGAGGATATCAATGCCACGTATTTTAAGAGACCCCGCATCACAATTGTGGTGGGTTTTAAAGTGGCGCGGGATTGTTTTGAGTTCCGAGGGGTCCATAACTGCTTTTGCAGCGCCAATATCACGGACATGTTCACGCACCCGTATACGCAGTTCCCTTGTTGTCAAACCAACGTATATCCTGGGGCAGCCACAAGTGGCATAATAGACCACATTGGTGCTGCCACAGGAAATACGATGGCGAATATCAAAGGTGCGTAGACCATCCGAAGCGGTGAAATTTGTACTCCGTTGGACATTGGCGCATGCGAGGCAGTGGCCACACGGAAAAAAGCCCGGAGTTGGACCACGAGAGCTGAAAGCATTACGAGTTGCCGGAACGTAATGACTCTTGACCAGTAGATCACCCAAATTTTTTGAGCGTCGAGACGTCATAGCGGGAAGGTCACCCAGAATGGACTCAAGGACCGGATCAGCTTTTAAAACATCCCAATGTTTAATGAGAATCTGTCGCATATTTGTCCATTGATGGTTGAAGGTTGTGATAAAACGAATGGGACCATCAAGTCCAGCTCTATCATGGCCCTTCTTGGAATGCAATAAAGTATTACGTGGAGTTTTCCTGGCCCGATCATATCCTTGTTTGATAGATCTACCACTGTAGCCCCGGGCCTGAAAACGTTGTTTGAGGTCAACAGCCTGGGCCTCAAAAAGGACATCGGAGGAGCAAATGCGCCTCACTCTTAGGAACTGTCCAACTGGGACGGCCCTAATGGTAGCTGGATGATGTGCAGACTCTGCATGAATCAAAGAGTTAACCGAAGTGGGTTTCCTGAACACATCTGTCCTGACCCGACGTAGGGGGTCAACCTCCAAAGATATGTCCAGGAAGTCCACCCTAGTACTACTATGATGGTAAGTCAATCTAATATTAAGAGAATTTTGATTGAGTTGATTCATGAATTCACCGAGCTGCTGCACCGTCCCGTCCCACAACATCAAGATGTCATCAATATAGCGAAGCCAGCACAGCACATGGGAAGCGGCCGGCACGCCCGCGTCGCCAAAAATGTGTCTCTCCCAGGAACCCAGGAAGAGATTTGCATACGCGGGCGCACAGGCCGCGCCCATGGCTGTGCCCCGCCTCTGAAGATAAAAGGCATCTTTAAATACAAAAAAGTTGTGGGACAAGACATAGTGCAGCAGCTCGAGAACGAGATCGCACAAAGGGCCGTCCAAGTCGGAGGCCCCCAAGAAGAGGCGCACCGCATCCAAACCGTGAACATGGTCAATGCAGGTGTAGAGTGACTCCATGTCAGCAACCACAAAAATGGTCTCGTGTTCCACAAGGATGCCGTCAACCCGTGCCAGAACGTCCGTTGTGTCACGAACAAAAGATGGCAGGGTCTCTACAATAGGTTTCAAGTAAAAATCAATAAATTTGCAGACCACATCACATAAGCCATCAATTCCCGACACAATAGGACGCCCCGGGGGGTTGAGGGCATCCTTGTGGATCTTAGGTAGCAGGTAAAATGTCGGCACCTTTGGATTGGAAACAACCAAACCCTCAATGTTTCTTTCTGTGTTTCTCACAGTTTTTTTCAGTGTCAATATGGACTTCCGTGCACGTGACAATACATGGCGTGCTCAAATAAATGAAGTGCTCCAGGATAGTACAGGCAATTCTAGTGATAGTTCCAATCTAGCCATACAGGAATCTATTTCTCAATTTAAGGATCTCCTTAAAAAACGGACAAAGGTTTGGTGGAACCACGAGTTTTTAGATAGATATATTCAGTCTGATCTCATTCCAAGGGGACTACGTGTCCAGGTATTCCCTTCTTTCCCTATATCTGACGAAAATTTCAAAAACAGGTGGGAAGAATTAACCAATATATGTTCTAAAGGGTTCATGATCTTATTAAAGGAAATGAACCATAATACATTGGGAACCTTGGAAGCTGAGATTGATCTATTACAGGCTGATTTGCGTAAAAATATGACAAGCGATTCCCTAAAAAAATTCAATGAAGAAACTGATATTGAATTGCAAAAATGGGCCCATGACATACAAGTAATTAAATCTAAAAAGTTTAAACGGGACATTTTGGATAAACAGCAGTCCCGTGTATATCATTGGCGTCATGGTTATGAACGTTCAAGATCAAGATACAGAAATACATCTTTTTCTAGATCAAGGTCTACTTCAATACGTTCAAATAAATCATTTGAGGGTGAATCCTCTGGTAAATTTACTTCTAATCAGGGATTGTCGCCCAGTAATTCTCTGAGTCAACGCATAGCCACACGCCAATTTACAAAGAGCAAGACGTCGAGCGGGAGGTCTACTCAGAATGGATCTCAGAATAAACCACAGGTATTGAACCTCTCTCAACATGTTTTGACTGAGGCACAGATTGATGTACTCAGTAGAGGTCTTTCGTTCTCACCTACTAACCAATTCAATTTTTTTACAGCTTTGAAAGATTTACAATTATTTTCTCGTAAATTATTATTGAGAAAATTACATCATCGTGGTCAAATGTCGGCATCTTTGAATACTCTTGAGATGGAGGCCTTACAAAATCTTGAAGACCTACTTGAGGAACAGGCAGCACCTCAGACAAGTAGGTTTCCCGTCGCATTGTTGCCTAGATCGGCTAGGTTCCCTCCCTTGTCTCTGAGTCCAGCTATTGAGATCTTTACAAAACTTGTCACGGATGATTTTAAGAAATTATCCACTAGAAAGAGATTTGATAATTTAACATTTAAACAGCGTCAGGCAATCCAGCAGTTGCAGGCTCTTCCTGACGTTGTTTTTAAATCTGCAGACAAGGGAGAGAACATTGTCGTCTGGCCTTGTGATAAGTATGAACGTGAAGCATTTCGGCAACTTAGGGATTCAAGTACTTACACCAAATTAACATCAAATCCTATGGCTTCCTTCTCAATTGAGCTTCAAAAGATTTTATTTGAGGCTTATGAATCTAATATTATCTCCAAGAAGGTTCTTGAGGGTTTGGTTGTTTCCAATCCAAAGGTGCCGACATTTTACCTGCTACCTAAGATCCACAAGGATGCCCTCAACCCCCCGGGGCGTCCTATTGTGTCGGGAATTGATGGCTTATGTGATGTGGTCTGCAAATTTATTGATTTTTACTTGAAACCTATTGTAGAGACCCTGCCATCTTTTGTTCATGACACAACGGACGTTCTGGCACGGGTTGACGGCATCCTTGTGGAACACGAGACCATTTTTGTGGTTGCTGACGTGGAGTCACTCTACACCTGCATTGACCATGTTCACGGTTTGGATGCGGTGCGCCTCTTCTTGGGGGCCTCCGACTTGGACGGCCCTTTGTGCGATCTCGTTCTCGAGCTGCTGCACTATGTCTTGTCCCACAACTTTTTTGTATTTAAAGATGCCTTTTATCTTCAGAGGCGGGGCACAGCCATGGGCGCGGCCTGTGCGCCCGCGTATGCAAATCTCTTCCTGGGTTCCTGGGAGAGACACATTTTTGGCGACGCGGGCGTGCCGGCCGCTTCCCATGTGCTGTGCTGGCTTCGCTATATTGATGACATCTTGATGTTGTGGGACGGGACGGTGCAGCAGCTCGGTGAATTCATGAATCAACTCAATCAAAATTCTCTTAATATTAGATTGACTTACCATCATAGTAGTACTAGGGTGGACTTCCTGGACATATCTTTGGAGGTTGACCCCCTACGTCGGGTCAGGACAGATGTGTTCAGGAAACCCACTTCGGTTAACTCTTTGATTCATGCAGAGTCTGCACATCATCCAGCTACCATTAGGGCCGTCCCAGTTGGACAGTTCCTAAGAGTGAGGCGCATTTGCTCCTCCGATGTCCTTTTTGAGGCCCAGGCTGTTGACCTCAAACAACGTTTTCAGGCCCGGGGCTACAGTGGTAGATCTATCAAACAAGGATATGATCGGGCCAGGAAAACTCCACGTAATACTTTATTGCATTCCAAGAAGGGCCATGATAGAGCTGGACTTGATGGTCCCATTCGTTTTATCACAACCTTCAACCATCAATGGACAAATATGCGACAGATTCTCATTAAACATTGGGATGTTTTAAAAGCTGATCCGGTCCTTGAGTCCATTCTGGGTGACCTTCCCGCTATGACGTCTCGACGCTCAAAAAATTTGGGTGATCTACTGGTCAAGAGTCATTACGTTCCGGCAACTCGTAATGCTTTCAGCTCTCGTGGTCCAACTCCGGGCTTTTTTCCGTGTGGCCACTGCCTCGCATGCACCAATGTCCAACGGAGTACAAATTTCACCGCTTCGGATGGTCTACGCACCTTTGATATTCGCCATCGTATTTCCTGTGGCAGCACCAATGTGGTCTATTATGCCACTTGTGGCTGCCCCAGGATATACGTTGGTTTGACAACAAGGGAACTGCGTATACGGGTGCGTGAACATGTCCGTGATATTGGCGCTGCAAAAGCAGTTATGGACCCCTCGGAACTCAAAACAATCCCGCGCCACTTTAAAACCCACCACAATTGTGATGCGGGGTCTCTTAAAATACGTGGCATTGATATCCTCCATCTGGGGATTAGAGGGGGTAATTATAAAAAGATTTTGGCCCAGATGGAGATTCGTTGGATTGTTTTGTTGGACACTATGGCCCCCAAGGGCCTAAATGAACATCTTAGTTTTGCACCTTTTCTTTAAGTTCTAGTTCCTGTATAAATGGCTTATGTTTGTCATCTGCTGGTTCTATCATTGCCTTATGTCCCTTATTCTTGTTTTTAATTTGGGGGTGGACATTAGGCACCTGGGGCTCCCTCTCTGGCTTCTCAGATCCTGGTAAGCGGTACCATTATCTATTTATTTAACCGGGCTGTTCGGGATATATTGTGGTGGTATTGTGGTCCATGTTAGGAACCTCCTGACTTGCCTCTTTTATATATCTTTTTCTTTGGTCACTTGACCTGAGTATTTGCTTATAATAGGGTTGCTTTGCCAGAGGGGTGGCCCTCGTGTTTTGCTTGTATGCTCCTTGGTGCACTATTCTATAACGCATAATTATTTATATATTTTGCATGTTCAATAAACATTTATATTTTTATACAAAAAAGTATCTTCCTTGCTATCACCGCGCACTCCAGTTTCTCTCGTTATGGCATAATTCATTGGAGTTGGTGTATTTGTTTGCTGGGAGGCTCACCAGGTGGTGATGTCATCCCGTGCATTTCTATGTACACTGTTTTTGTTTCTAATATATATATCCCCAGCCTGGACTGGTGATATATATCCCCCGTCACTGGGCGTGCCTCATTAACTCGTACCTATAAGGGAAGCCTTTCTGGTGACTATTTGCCCTTGGTGCAGTTTCCTTACTGACCTGGGGCAAGTGTTGGCACCAGAGAGCCGATCCCTGCTGGGTCCTTCTCTTCCCTTCCCCAAGGTGAGTGAAGTCGACACCCACTTCCCCTGTGTGATCTGTCACAGTATAGTTATCAGAGTTATGCTTTATGACAAGCCTCAAAATCAGCTGCACGTTGAATCATTTTTCAAATCTGTGGCCAAAATTTCCAGTGCCACATGAACGTCAAAACAGATTGAGCACAATGGGAATCAGTTTGTAGGTTGTTTTTATGCTGATTTTGTTGAGGAATGCATGACAAATCTATGTGAAAAAAATCATAACCGCCTCTCGACTAGAGATGAATACATTTTTTGAAATTCAAATTCACTGGGTTCATTAAATTTTACCAAAAATGTAATTTGCAGCAAATCGCTTTGACATGAATAGCAATACTGCCAATTGCCATGAAAAGATGTGTAAGACTCGGAATTCTCCTAGGACTATATCCAACTCCTTTCATGCTCTTTGACATTACTAAGGTTGTGTTTGTGGTAAAGTGACCTCACCGTGGAAACAGATGGTAACTCTATGGTAACCAACAGCCCATTTAATAATAGTCCACAAATTATCCCGCTTAATTGTTGTGATAGGCAGATCACTTTGTTGAAAACACTGAATCAAACTGACAGTGTCTCTGTCACAGGTAACAGCATCCTTCTGTGACTGAGATTATTATTGTGATTTATATTCCATAATACCCTTCACTTACCAAAAGCAAAGGAGGCCAATCTTGACCTGCATTTGGTATGCAGACAGTAGTTGCCAGAGTTGGTGTTGATGCATCTGCACGAGAGACATAAGTATAGTGGGTGCGGAAGTAACAGTCAATCGTTGTCCCTTGAGCCTTTACCCATGCGTGAAGACTGTTATTAATAAAAAGTAAAACCGATGATACTTGGGTACTCTCTTGCAGATTTTGCTTTGGGCTTAGGAACTTCAAGGTATACTACAATTAAAGACAGTCCTCATGTTCCATGAATAATTAAGCCAAGTCCTAGAGAGCAAGTTTGGCCCTCTACATTGGATCTTCAGCCTGATGAAGGAGGGTCCCAAAAATAGACAATAGAGAGCTAGTCCATAGTAATGAAAAGAAAATTAGGGTTCAGAAAGAGACATATTATCTAATAATGTTTACATTGCTCTCTCTATGGTAGATAGTCACATTATGTTCATAGACATGGAGGGAAGAATTCAATCAAGTACAACAATGTCCTTAATGTATTAATTATAGCAATTCTGCTCAACTCACTTTATTTTTGTTTTGTACACAACCACATACATTACCAATACCCATCATAGCCCCCTTTTGAATAAAGAACAGAATAATCCCAAAAATCCTAAAAATATAAATATAATATTTAGTTATAGAATGTTTGCTCTCAGCATGCCTATTTTTTTGTAAAACATCTATTTCTTTAGGTGCAGTTCATATAAGCTCCTCTATACCTAGAGCTCTAAAATCAAACCTATTAAATTTCAACATATGTTTTGTATAGTTAACACAGCTTGAGTCTATATTTATATAATCCCTAACCCTACCCTTATTTAAGTGAAACCAGATGACCTCAATTAAAGTAAAATAATATTATTTCTCTTTTACATAACAGAACTATGTGGAGATTTCACTTTTACTTCCAAATGCAGTACAAGCCATAAATTTAGCATTTTGCCTGTGCAAATAACCTTGTATTATCTAGACGCTGCTTTTAGGGAGGTTGTATAATTACTTGAAACTGTAAATTCCTGTCCTGTAAGAGCTAAAAGTATTATGTTCCGTGATTTTACTCTCCTTGAAACGTTAAGGTTTAGTATTATATGTAAGTAATAGATTAAGTACACATTTTCCTCTATGCAAAGGGTACATGAAAAATACTGAAAAGCAAAGTTTTGAGAACTTTTTAAACACAAGCCAACCTTTGCGTTTGATTTGGAGCTGCAATACAACACCTGAAGACTTCTATATGCCCTTTCTAAACTGTTTTATTTCTCTAAGAAAACATGAAAACTAATATTGTGGAATGGTCCATGTATAATATTACCAAAACAGAGAGATACATGAAACACTAAACATTGAAATAAAGAGGCTCAGCAGCTCCTTAGCATGCGCTTGAAGGAGATTTAAACCCTGATTAATCAAAGCTTTTATTCAGGAATTCTGGCGGAAATGCTATTAAAAGTGGCAACATTTTTGAACAATGCAGAGTTAAGCCAAAAATTGTGACTTTTGACGATTTTTAAACATTTTTATATCAGCTCCATCAAAGTGGATCTAAGGAAGACAGAGAGCAGGATGAGGAGTGGCAACACCTGCCCAACCAATTTAGCAAAAGTGGTGGCATATATTACGTCAAAAGTTGTTACTGGAGCAATATTTCTGTCAAGGCACACAGAGGTGCACGCCAGTGATTAGATGCGCCAAATTCTTTAAGTGGCGTATCTTTTTTCTGCAAGCCCCTCATCAACACTGATGTGTGAAATACCAGTCTTGACGCCTTTCCGTAATTGGACGCACTGTTGCATCCTGCTTTGAAGGGCATTCCCACAAATGGACATAATAGTACATATTGGTGATCATGCGACCTCATAAGTTGTGTCCGCATGATTGTCGTCAGGAGTTAGGCTTAAGAGATAGCCAAGCTTTGGCATTGGCTGTTTATCCCTTTAAATGCCACAATAAATAGCGATTTCAGCATTTAGAAGACCAGGAGATGGAGGGGGATTCATCTCCCACCTGATCAGCACCACCGCAACTTAATCAGGGGTTGTCAATGGTGGTATTTCAACTGGAGGTCAAATAATGGCCTCCGGGTCTGCGGTGGCCTGCAAGGCCATGTCAGAAGCATGGTCTAAAAGGTGCTTTGTCAGTGTAATAGCTATAACACATTGCAGTGCTGGTGGATTGCAATACATTATACCAGCGCTCAGATTAATAAAAGTTAAAGACCCATAGAGGGTGTTCTGCCCATTCTGTGCAGCAGGATATTTTAAGTGCTGTTCCTGCTATCGCCAGTAGGTGTCATAAGTTGCCCTTCTCTTTCTTATTCATGTGTTTGGAATATTCTGTTTTCCTAAATGGTTAACTGTTCAGAACTGCCCTTCTTCCTTCCCTGGTCAACAACATGTAACCATTTTCAGCCAGTCTTCTGAGTAGCTCACATCTGCTCAGCTCTTTGCAAAAACCACTGCTTATAACAAGCGGATTCCAGTAAGGTTTAATGCATTTATGAATATATGTTATGCATCTGTGTTAGCAGCCATAATGCAGCCCCTCATGATGTTTGTAATGCATGTTCAGCTCCTGTAATGCTATTACACTAGATTTTAGTTATACGCATCTTTTGGCCAGTGAATGCATAGCTGGTGGCCATGAGTTGTTTCAGATATCTTTCTCCTTTGCTGCTGTGTATGTTGTATTGCTCAGCTTCTATATAATGCATGCTACCCATATAATAGCATCCTGTATCATTGCTACTGATGTGATAGTACCTTGTATTGCTGTGATTACCTGCCAGTATTTGTGTATTGTATATTATCTACCAGTACTGACATGCTGCATTATCTGTTTCTTATAGTTTTTACCTGAATTATCCACATTGTGTACAACAATATCTGAATCATCCATAGCTGTGTTCAACAATCTCTGATATCATCTACAACTTTGTACAACAACCCCTGATCTCATCTACTACTGTGTTCTACCATGCCATCTGTTATCATCTCCCATTGTTGGTCATATCATCCCAATAAATATAGACTTAAGCACCCATACAGTCTTGTTTCTGGGAGTGGATGAAAGGTTAAGCCGTATGCTGGAATCAACACAGCGTCATACGTAGAAGAAGGCAGAACAGAGGGACTAAATAAAGTTTTGAAAAATTGTAAAAATCTTATTTAAAAAAATCACAAAATAAATAACAAAAAACTGAAAAAAAAAGTTATGCCAACAAATATGTAAAGTAAATTTATGTAAAAACAAAAATAAGCACACTAATTCAAATATTTGGTATCCTTTTTCATGTACGTAATGACCCGATCTATAAAAATGTCACACCAGCAAACTCCTTCAGTGATCACTGAAAAAAAAATGAAAAATGTGGCAAAAAAACAAATGTAAATGAAAATTATATTGCTAAAACCACAAATTAGTCTAGCAAAAACAAGCTGCCATACAACTCCATCAGCAGAGAAATAAAAAAGTTATAGTTCTCAGAATATAGCGATGCAAAGCCAATTCTTATTCCAATAAAATTGCTTTTATTGCATAAAAGGCAAAATGTAAGAAAAATTATATAAATGTGGTATCACTGTAATCGTACTGACCTGAAGAATAAAGCTGTCTCATCACTTCTACTATATGGTAAACGCCTTAAAAAAAAAAAAGCTACTCCCAAACTACTCCTGAATTGCTGGTGTTTGTGCACTGTGCCTCCCAAAATTCGGAATAGAAAGCAATCAAAAAATGTTATGTGCCCGAAAATTTTAACAATAAAAGCCTAAACAAATCCCGTGAAAACAAGCACTATATTTTTGGCTCTCAATAAAAAATGTTTTATAGTGTGTGACACAAGTCAAGCAAAAAAAAAAAAATTTAAACCTGGTATCACTGAAATCGAACTAACCCAAATAATAAAGCTGTCTTATCCATTTTACTGCATGAGAAACAACTTTAAAAGTAGTTGTGGCAATATGAGAGTCAGTATCCCTCTTGTCTGCTGGCTTTAGAAAGACCGCATGGACTAGGACTCGTCTCACTGAACGAATGCACTCCTTTTTTTTTTTTTAAACCAGTTATTTTTATTTAGGTTTCAAAAGATTTTAAACAATAAACAGTGGATATCAATATACATGTAACAATTCACATATCTTGTAATAATACAATCAAAGCCATCCCCCCCTCCCCCAATACTCCTTATGCCGGGTATACTTGAGAGTCTTAGCAATCATATCACCGCCATCCAGGCGGACCATATTTTTTCGAAAGTTCTTTCACCATGCCTTCGCCTGTAAATGCTTTCCTCTAAATGCATTACCATACGTGTCTGAGCAATAAATTCCCTCCTAGTGGGGGGTTCCGAATCCTTCCATTTTCATGCTATTAGTTTGCGTGCCACATACAGCAACCTCGCTATTGCCACTTTGTAATGTTCTGAGACAGGTATCCCATCCACCTCCCCCAAAACACACAGCACTGGATTCCTGTCGAGCGTACATGCATAAGCTCTCTCAATTTTGTTGATAACGACCAGCCAGTATGCCACCAGCCGCGGACACCACCATAGCATATGTAACAGTCCGGCCTGGTCTGTGCCACATCTAGGGCAGCTAGAGTCTCCCCTCAAGCCCGCCTTGAATAGGACCAGCGGTGTTTTGTATGTTCTATGTATTACATATAATTGGGAGAGCCGTGCCTGCTCGCTTAGAGAGATCTTCGGGACATATTCAAGAATAGCCTCCCATTGTTCTGTTGTGAGGGTACCCACCTCCCTTTCCCATTTACACTTTGCAGTGAGGTGATTGTCCCCCAGATAGGAGTGTAGTAGATCATGATATATGCTCGATATAACTCCCCTCGTCCCTCCCTTCATACACACAAAGTCTAGTACAATGTCGCCCTGAACCGTCATGGCTCCCAATCTACAATGTGCTGTTGTGAGTTCATTTTCCCCTTCACTGCTGAGGCCCGAGAAACTCCCTCTTCTGGTAAAGAAAGGTAGTGAGCCTGATTATCAAACACCTGAGTCTGACGATGATGACTGGCTGAGTGGAGTCACTGACTGGATAAAAGGCTGCCGACGCCCTTCTGCCCTGCGGGTGATTTCTCTGTGGGATCCTTGGAGACCAGTCTGAATTCCTGCTCCTCTAAAGCTAAGTTTTCTGCTCGGCTTTTTGCATTTGTGCTTAGACTTTGTTTTGCTTTGTTTTTCTGGATTTCTGCCATTCCCTGCTGGGGTGTGCTGAATTCCTTTAGCTCTGTCTTCTGAAAATGCCTGAGTGCTGATTTAGTTTTTGAAGCCTAGCTGCTTCAGGGTCTTTTTCATATCAGCTTGTTGGCTTATGTCTTTGATAGGGTTTTGGCAGATTGCAGACAGCAACCTTCCTTTTCTGTTCTGTTTAGCTAGCTTGGGCCCCATCGTTTGCTCAGCCTATCTTTCTATCTGTGTGAGTTTTTTTTTTTCATCTTGCTTCACCGTCATTATATGTTGGGGGCTGCCTTTTACTTTGGGGTCTGCTCTGGGGCAGTTTCGATATCCTTTTCTGTCTTTAGGCTATTTAGCGCTCCGGCTGTGATCGAGGGGTCTAGGGCATCGTAGGAACCCCCACAGCTACTGCTAGTTGTGTTGATAGGTTCAGGGGTCTGCAATCTGATAGTTGCCAACTTCTCTGGTTTTCTGGACGTAGCTTCTATTTTTGTGTCTGCCTCCTATGGTGACTCAATCATAACAGAATCACCCGCCATACCGCAGATCCTAGGGTACTCAATAGCAGGAAAGAATTGTAAAAAAAAAAAAAAAAGTGTGTATATTTTTTCCTCTATATCTCTGAGGCCGTAGGGGGAATTTTTTTTTCTCTCAATGGAGATAAAGCAATTGTCTGATCGTGTGGAGCAGCTCGCTGCGGAAGTGCGGGGAATTTCCGCCTACCTTGCTCATTCACATTCTGCTGAACCAAAGATTCCTACACCTGATGTATTTTTTGGGGATCGGTCTAAATTTTTGAATTTCAAAAATAATTGTAAATTATTTTTTGCCTTGAAGCCTAACTCGTCAGGGAGCTCCGCGCAGCAGGTTAAAATTGTCATCTCTTTGCTGCGTGGCGATCCCCAGGATTGGGCGTTTTCTTTGAAACCAGATGATCCTATTCTGACTAATGTGAATGCATTTTTTCAGGCCTTGGGGTTGTTGTATGATGAACCTAATGCCATTGATCAGGCTGAAAAGACCCTGCTAGCATTGAACCAGGGTCGTGATTCTGCAGAATTGTACTGTCAAAAATTCCGAAAGTGGGCAGCACTTACTACTTGGAATGATAATGCCTTGGCTGCTCTCTTTCGGAAGGGGTTGTCAGAAGCCATAAAAGATACTATGGTGGGATTTCCTGTTCCCTCTGGTCTTGACGATTCTATGTCATTAGCCATTCAGGTTGATCGGCGTTTGCGCGAACGCAAAGCTGCACGAGAGGTGTTGCCACCTGTTGAACAAATGTCTGAACCTATGCAATGTGATAGAGTTTTTTCCAGAGAGCAGCGTCAGGAGTTCAGAAGGCGTAATAAGTTGTGTTTTTTCTGTTGAGATGCCTCACATATTATTTCTGTCTGTCCTAAACGAGAGAAACGCTTTGCACGCACGTTTTCTGTTGGTGGTGTTCAACCTAAGTTTCTTCTGGCTATTACGCTGATCTGCTCCCTGTCCACATTTTCCGCCAAGGCTTTTGTGGATTCGGGAGCAGCCCTAAACCTAATGGACCTGGATTTTGCTAAACGTTGTGGATTTCCGATGACACCTCTGCAGACGCCTATCCCTTTGAGGGGGAATGATGCTACTCCTTTGGCTAAAAATAAACCTCAGTTTTGGACCCAGGTGGTAATGCGGGTCGCCCCAGACCATCAAGAAAATTGCAGATTTTTGGTGTTGCATAATCTGCATGATACTATTGTTCTGGGGTTTCCCTGGTTACAAATTCATAATCCAGTTTTGGATTGGAAATCTGTGTCTGTGGTGAGTTGGGGTTGTCGGTGTGCCTTTAGTGAGGCTCCGGTGTTTTCCACCTCTCCTCAGTCGCATGATGTTCCTGATTATTTGGCGGACTTTTATGATGTATTTAGTGAGAATGAGTCTGCATCTCTGCCTCCTCATAGGAGTTATGACTGTGCAATTGAACTGAGCCCGGGGTGTAAATTTCCCAAGGGTCGGCTCTTCAATTTATCTGTACCCGAGCACGAGGCTATGCGATCCTATATTAAGGAGGCGTTGGAGAAGGGTCATATTAGACCATCCTCGTCACCCTTAGGTGCCGTTTTTTTTTTTGTAGCCAAAAAGGATGGATCATTAAGACCTTGTATTGATTATCGTGCCCTCAACAAAATTACTGTTAAATATCTGTATCCGTTACCCCTGATTTCTGATCTATTCTCCAGAGTTAAAGGTGCTTGCTGGTTTACCAAGCTTGACCTCAGGGGGGCGTATAATCTTATTCGCATTAAGCATGGGGATGAATGGAAGACGGCGTTTAATACTCCGGAGGGACATTTTGAGTACCTGGTGATGCCTTTTGGGCTCACTAATGCCCCTTCTGTCTTCCAGTGCTTCATGAACGATATTTTCCGAGATTTTGTCGATAAATTTTTGATTATCTATCTGGATGATATTTTGATCTTCTCCAAGGATTAGGATTCTCATGTGGAACATATTCAGACTGTGTTCCGGATCTTGAGGGAGAATTCCCTGTATGTCAAAGGATCTAAATGCCTTTTTGGAGTACAGAGGATTTCTTTTTTGGGATTTATTTTGTCCCCGTCAACTATTGAAATGACCCGGCCAAGGTACAGGCCATTTACAATTCTGTTCAGCCCACTTCTTTGAAGGCCCTCCAGAAGTTTTTGGGTTTTGCTAATTTTTATCGGAAATTTATAGCAAAATTTTCTAGTATTGCCAAGCCATTGACTGATTTGACTAAGAAGGGTGCTGATGTGTTAAATTGGTCTCCGAAGGCTGTTTCTTCCTTTCAGGAGCTGAAGTGAAGATTCACCTCCGTCCCGGTTTTGCGGCAACCTGATGTCTCACTTCCGTTCCAGGTAGAGGTGGATGCTTCTGAGATTGGTGCAGGAGCCGTTTTGTCCCAAAAGAATCCTGTAAAATCTAAAATGAATCCCTGTGCTTTCTTTTCCCGAAAGTTCTCTCCATCTGAACGTAACTATGATGTGGGGAATCAGTAACTGTTGGCCATGAAATGGGCATTTGAGGAGTGGAGACATCGGTTGGAGGGAGCTAAGCATCAAGTCGTGGTCCTCACTGACCACAAGAATTTGATTTACCTAGAGTCGGCTAAGCGCTTGAACCCTAGACAGGCTAGGTGGGCCTTGTTTTTTACACGTTTTGATTTTGTGGTTTCTTTTCTTCCTGGAACTAAGAATGTCAAGGCAGACGCCCTCTCTAGGAGCTTCTTTGCTGATTCTCCTGTGGTGACCAAGCCTGCTACCATCTTAGGCAAAGGGGTAGTTCTTTCTGCCATCTCGCCCGATTTGAGACGTGCTCTGGAAGAGTTCCAGGAGGACAAACCTGAGCGTTGTCCCAGTGGAAAGTTGTATGTTCCTGACCAGTGGAAGAAGAGAGTGATGTCTGAAGTTCATTGCTCTGCTTTGGCTGGTCATCCAGGTATTTTTGGTACTAGAGATCTGGTGAGTCGGTCTTTTTGGTGGCCCTCCTTGTCTCGTGATGTCAGGAATTTTGTGCAGTCCTGTGGGACGTGCTCCCGGTCTAAATCGTGTTCTCGCTCTAGTGGGTTGTTGATGCCTTTGCCTGTCCCCAAGAGGCCATGGACCCATATTTCAATGGATTTCATCTCTGATATGCCTGTCTCTCAAAGGATGACTGTTATTTGGGTGATTTGTGATAGGTTCTCTAAGATGGTTCATCTTGTACCACTCCCTAAGTTGCCGTCTTCCTCTGAGTTGGTGCCCCTGTTTTTACAACAGGTGGTTTGCTTGCACGGGATTCCTGAGAACATTGTATCTGACAGAGGAGTCCAGTTTGTGTCTAGATTTTGGAGAACTTTCTGTTCCAAGCTGGGAATTCAGTTGTCCTTCTCCTCTGCTTTTCACCCTCAGACCAATGGGCAGACAGAGAGAACAAACCAGACCTTGGAGTCATATTTGAGATGTTTTATTTCTGCTGATCAGGATGATTGGGTTTCATTTTTGCCCTTGGCTGAATTTGCTTTAAATAATAGAGCTAGTTCTGCCACTTTGATGTCACCTTTTTTTTGTAACTTTGGGTTTCATCCTCGATTTTCTTCAGGGCAATTGGAGCCCTCTGCCTACCCAGGTGTTGACACTGTGGTGGAGAGAATGCACCAGATCTGGGACCAAGTGGTGGATAAGTTATCTCTCTCCCAGGAAAAGGTCCAGCGGTTTTCCAAACGACATAGGACCATTGGTCCCCAGTTTAAGGTTGGTGATATGGTGTGGTTATCATCAAAAAATATTGCTATGAAGGTGGCTTCTCCTAAGTTTAAGCCTAGATTTATTGGACCTTACAAGATTTTGGAGATTATTAATCCGGTCTCTTTTCGTTTGGCTCTTCCTGTCACATTTAAAATCCATAATGTGTTCCATAAATCTTTGTTGAAGAGGTTTGTTGAACCTGTTGTTCCGGGGGTGGCACCTCCAGACCCTGTATTGGTTGAAGGTAACATGGAATATGAGGTAGAGAAAGTACTGGATTCCCGTCTGGCTAGACGGAGACTCCAGTATTTGGTTAAGTGGAAGGGTTATGGTCAGGAGGATAATTCCTGGGTCTCTGCCTCTGATATTCATGCCAAAAGATTGGTGCGTGCCTTTCATCGGGCTCACCCTGATCGCCCTGGTGGCGTGGTTGAGGGTTCGGTGACCCCTCCTCAAGGGGGAGGTACTGTTGTGAGTTCATTTTCCCCTTCACTACTGAGGCCCGAGGAACTCCCTCTTCTGGTAAAGAAAGGTAGTGAGCCTGATTATCAAACACCTGAGTCTGATGATGATGACTGGCTGAGTGGAGTTACTGACTGGATATAAGGCTGCCGACGCCCTTCTGCCCTGCGGGTGATTTCTCTGTGGGATCCTTGGAGACCAGTCTGAATTCCTGCTCCTCTAAAGCTAAGTTTTCTGCTCGGCTTTTTGCATTTGTGCTTAGACTTTGCTTTGCTTTGTTTTTCTGGATTTCTGCCATTCCCTGCTGGGGTGTGCTGAATTCCTTTAGCTCTGTCTTCTGAAAATACCTGAGTGCTGATTTAGTTTTTGAAGCCTAGCTGCTTCAGGGTCTTTTTCATATCAGCTTGTTGGCTTATGTCTTTGATAGGGTTTTGGCAGATTGCAGACAGCAACCTTCCTTTCCTGTTCTGTTTAGCTAGCTTGGGCCCCATCGTTTGCTCAGCCTATCTTTCTATCTGTGTGAGTGTTTTTTCATCTTGCTTCACCGTCATTATATGTTGGGGGCTGCCTTTTACTTTGGGGTCTGCTCTAGGGCAGTTTAGATTTTCTTTTCTGTCTTTAGGCTATTTAGCGCTCTGGCTGTGATCGAGGGGTCTAGGGCATCGTAGGAACCCCCCACGGCTACTGCTAGTTGTGTTGATAGGTTCAGGGGTCTGCATTCTGATAGTTGCCAACTTCTCTGGTTTTCTGGACGTAGCTTCTATTTTTGTGTCTGCCTCCTACGGTGACTCAATCATAACACTGTGTCCTCCAAGCATGTCGAAGCATATAGTATTGAAACCCCCATACCGAAGGCAAATCAAATTCCTCTCTCAATGTCTCAAAGGTCTTCAGGTCCGTTCCTCTCTGCAGCTGGCACACATATCTCACTCCTTTCGCCTTCCAATTGCCCATTTGACGCAGCTTATTAAGTTCCGGCAGATGCTCATTGTCCCACACCGGTGAGTACCTAGTCAGCTCATCCACCCCTCTGATCCTTTTAATGGTGTCCCATACCTTCTGAATCATGCCTATGGTAGGATATAGTGCTCCCAGTTTCTTAAAGGTACCATCCTCTAGACCCTGGATAAGTGGGCGTCTCCCAGTCACATGTACCAGCACCCGGTGAGCTGCTCCTCCACAATCGAGCTCTCTCCATCCCCTGACATGCTGTCCATGTACTGCCAAGAAATAGACCCATGGACTTGGTGCGGCCAGTCCTCCCTCTTCCTTTCCTTTTTGCAGAGTTCCAAATTTAATCCGTGCCTGCTTCTTGCCCCATATCAAGGATCTGAAGATAGAATCAATGCCCCGAAACCGTTTTTTTGGTAGCCATATCGGCGAATTGTGCAAAACGTACATTAGTTGTGGCATAAGGACCATATTAATCAGGTTAGTTCTACCCGTTACCGTTAAAGCCAATTTGCACCATGCACCTATTTTCCCTTTAAATTTCTCTAGCAGAGGAACCAAATTCAGACCCGTGAATCGGGACAGTGGAAGAGCTACCCATATCCCTAGGTATTTAAACTGTGAAACTAGCTGGAGTTGTTTCCCCCTCTCATCTATCTCTTCCGCTTCTATTGCTCTATCCACAGCCATGACATAAGACTTGTGCCAATTTATCTCCAGTCCCGAAATGCTCCCAAGTTGTTTAATTACATCCATCGCGCACCCCAGTGTCTCTCCTGCACTTTCCAAAAACAACAGGATGTCGTCGGCATACAATGATATTTTTTCTTCCAGCTTCCCAAATTTAAATCCGACCACTCCCCTCTCAGCTCTGATCTTGGCCGCCAGGGGCTCCACTGCCACCGCGAACAATAGCGGGGACAGCGGACACCCCTGCCTTGTGCCCCTATGCAAGTCAAACATCCCGGACTGTTCTCCATTCACCTTAACTACCGCCTTTGGGGATGAGTACAATAACTTCACCCAGGCCATGAACGCGGGGCCGAATCCCATCAGTTCCATGATTTTCCATAAGTATTGCCATTCCACGCTATCAAATGCTTTTCTAGCGTCCAATGACATCACTATTCTCCTGCCACCATTATCAGCAGGCAGTTGCATATTAAGAAATAATCTTCTTAAGTTAACAGCCGTGGAGCGGATAGGCATAAAGCCCGACTGGTCCTCGTGTATAATGGTATGCGCAACCCCGGTGAGCCGGGTGGCCAGGATCTTAGCGAGTATTTTGACATCCGTTGTCAACAACGAAATGGGCCTGTACGACTCCGCATCCATGGGATCTTTTCCCTCCTTCGGCAGAACCACTATCACCGCTTCCTCCATTGATCTCGGCAGTGCCCCCGTCACTAAAGCCTCATCAAACACAGATTTCAATTTCGGAGCCAGCAGTTCCACTAACTCCCTGTACACCTTCCCAGGTAGACCATCAGCTCCCGGTGATTTGTTATTGGGCATAGACAGTATTGCACATTCCACCTCCTCCACACTCACAGGTTCTTCCAACCTCAACCTATCTTCCTCAGACAATTTAGGTAGTGAAATGCCTTCCAAAAAATTCTCCACATCCCCCTCTGTGTCCCGTGCTCTCGAAGTGTACAGTGCCATGTAATATGCCTTGAAGACCTCCAGTATGTCCTTTGTGTCTGTCAGAGTCGCCCCTGTTTGATCTCTCAGTTTATACACCCTGGAAGACTCCCTCTGTGCCTCAGATATCACCGCCAACAAGTGACCCACTCTCTCTCCTTCTTCAAAGAATTGGGCTTGCTGAAATGCCCTTTTCCTCTCAGCTTGCATCATGTGCAGTTTATCAACTGCCTCCTGAGCCAATTTTAGTCTATTGTGAGCTTCACTCGTTGGCGCCAAAATCATGTCTGCCTCCGCTCTTGTCAGGTCATCCTTTATTTGTTGATCTGCCAATTTAGTTTTGGTCTTACACCTCGCAATCTCACTTATAAAAAGTCCCCTCATAAACGCCTTCATTGCATCCCATACCGTTGTGGCCTCAGTACTCCCTTCGTTCATTTGGAAGAAGTGCTCTAGCTCTTTGGTTATGCCACCCATGTCCACCACTTTAAGCCACGTCGGGTGAAGACGCCAACCTTCCCTCTGACCCTGAGCAGATCTCACCAGAAGCGTGACCACCATAGGACCATGATCCGAGAGAGTCCCCTGTAAGTATTCCACCTCCCCCACCATCCCGTCCATAGCGGTATCCCCAAAAGCCAGGTCTATCCTCGACAGTGTTCCATGTGTTGCCGAATGACATGAAAAAGTCCTCTTACCCTCATTTCGTACTCTCCACAGATCTACCAGCCCAAGTTCCCCTACATACTTGCCAAAGGCAGTCATCCTGTCCTGCCCAGCTTCCGTACCTGCCGGTCGTACTTTATCCCAATAATCATTCATAGTGTTGTTAACATCTCCCATAATCAACAACGGAGTCTCCTCCCATCTGCCCGTCAGTTCCAGTACTGCTTGTAGTTTCTTTTTAGAGTAAGGTGGAGGGATATATAAAGCCACTAAAATCAATTTGTGGCCGAACAATCTGCAAGCAATCCATACATACTGCCCTTCACTGTCTACATGCACTTCCAGCTCTTCATAATGTGTGTTTTTGTGTATTAGGACTGACACCCCCCTGGAGTACGAGGAATAAGTAGAATGATATGTCTTTAGTATCCAGGCTCTTGACAACCAGTGCATAGTGTCTCTAGTGAGATGTGTCTCCTGCAAGCACGCGATCACAGGTTCACAGGATTTGATATGATTCAGAACAGCCGCCCTCTTAACCTTATCAGATATACCACGTACATTCCAACTTAACATCCGAACAGTACGGTTACTCATTGTGCATTAGAAAGAACAATCCATCATCATCAAGTAACATCATTACATTGTAGTCCCAATCATACCCGGTCAAACAGCATGAAAACCCCCATCTCCCTACAAATCCGCCCCACCCACCTCCCCCCATCCCTCTCCGCTTCCCCTCCCCCCACCCTTCCCCTTTTGCAGTTGTCACTCTCTCCCCAACGTGAGAGTGGGAGCTCAAAGAACCTGAGCAACTTCTCAGTATTCCGCACTTCAACATGCGTCGTGTCCCCCTCCATCATTGGCAGCCTCTCCGCCATATTGTCAACAGTATGCATAGTCCCGAACTATTAGTCAAACAATTAACCATAATACGTAGATCCCAGTGGGGAGTTCTCCCCCTCCTCTGCGCTCCTATTTTGCAGAGTAAAGCATCGCCACAACCCTGTCCAGTGATCAGTCTAGCAGGGTCATGTGGTCATATTGCCATTATCTTCTCTCAATTTGCTCCGGTTGCGCTCCAACCACGAAGCAGCCTCAACCGGTGACGGGAAAAAAATGACCTTTCCAAAAGCTTCCACTCTTAATTTAGCAGGATAAATTGTAGAGTATTTCAAATGCAAAGAGCGGAGCTGTTTCTTCACTTCGCCATATCGCAGTCGCAACTTTTGCACCTCGGCTGAGTAATCCGGGTATATTTCGATTCGTTTGCCCTCCAGGTTAAGATCTGTCAACTTTCCAGCCTTTTGTAAGATAGTGTCCCTGTCTCTGCAATTCAGGATTCTGGCTAGCATCGTGCGAGGTCCATCTCCCGGCACTGGGGGTCTCATGGGTACGCGATGGGCACGCTCCACCGCAAACACTCTCGACAAGTTATCAGCACCAAACTTGTCCAGCAGCCAGGTTTCAACAAAGGCTGTGGGGTCAGCACCCTCAGCTCTCTCAGGGATGCCCACAATGCGCAAATTGTTCCTACGTGACCGGTTTTCCAGGTCATCATTTTTATTGGCTACTACCGTGATCCTCTGAGTGTGCTGCTGTTGTGTCTTTTGCACTGAGGTTAAGTGATCTTCTGTTACACCAACTCTGTCCTCCACCTCAGTTAATCTGGCTGTAACTTTCTGCATAGATGTTTTTATGCCTCCCATTTCTTCTTTCAGGCAATTCACCTGTTTTGTCAGAGCAGTTAAAGCAGTCTTGCAGTATAAGACAGCATGGAATACATCCCGCAGGGTGGGCTCTGCTACATCTGCACTCTCAGCTGACTGCACAGTGTCACCATCCCCCTCTTCCTCCTGCTCCAGCTCTGCATTCAGCACAGGCATCTCCTCATCGTCTTCCTCCTCATCTCTGTGCTTCTCACTCCCTCCATTTCCTTCTTCATCTGTCTCCATGCCCCTCACATACCTGTTCAGCCGGGCTGAGACTTCCAGCCTCTGTGCATAGGCTGTGTTTCTTCTTCCCGCCTCCTCCTCTCTCTCAGCACCATCTTGGACTGAGGCACTGCTGCAGGCTCCGGCATCTTTCTGCCTTTTGCGGCTCATGTCTGTCTCTCTGAGTCTGGCAGAAGCTCGCCCCTGACTCCTGGGACCTTCAGACATCTGATCCTGGTAAAGGAATTAGCTGGTTCGGGCTCTGTGCAGGATAATTGAGGCTAATAGTGGCAGAGAAGCACAGCCACCCGACTTCTCACATAAAGAGCTAGGCCCCGCCCCCATGAATGCACTCCTTTACCGTGGACAGAATGCTACTCAGACAACATAGAGTGAGGATAAAACAGGGTGGCAATACTTTTTTGAACCCCAACAGTCAGTAACTTATAGAACAGCCCCAGAAATTACATAAGATGGTTCAAATTAGAGTCTCACCCTTCCACTGGCTCTCTGAGGTTAGAGCAGCTGCAACTTCGGGTCTTCCAGGTCCGACTACCCCCTCCAGTACCAACCCTTTTTTTGGTGTGCACCGACATAAAGGAGGTAGCAACAAGCTTAGGAAGCTGAAAGTCCTTTGAGGTATGTGGCTAAGTGACCTGATTGTCCTAACTTGGCTTTTCAGAATGTCTCCATGGGGCCAGGTGAAAGGATGTCCCAACCTGGCTTCTCCGAACGTCTCCATGAATTCAATGATGGTCAATGGAGCAGATCTGTATTCATTCAGCTAGGGCCATGGTCCCTTAAGCTGGCATCCTGTAGAATCTTTCTGTCATGATCCATTTTTGGATTCGTGGCAGCTCTGGTTCCACTCTGTTTTAAATGTAGCATTTTTCCTTTAAGGACCAGTGAGGGTTAATGTCAGTTTTCCCCCATTGCAATCTGCTGTAACATTTGCTGGGTCATTTGATGTGGCAGGTGACCACTCCAACCATAATTTAAATGGTCACCTGACTGACTGTTGGTGATAGAATTTCTCTATGGAGACCAACCATGCAGTTGCACCTCTTTGTTGTTAGCTCCTTCTTTTGTTTGGAGTCCTGTTTCTGCATCTGCGGTGTGGAGCTTGGCAGCAGTGTTTGTAAGCTAAGTGTTGTGTTTACTCCTTGTCCCTTTCGTGTTTGTCACTGTCCTCTGTGTGGTACTATCTGCAGTGATGAGGCTAGCGCCCCTTGCCGGCCAGTGCACTAGCCAGGGCAGTACTAGGTGACAGCGAGGGATGAGGTTCCTGATGGTGATGGGGGAAGTACCCATTTAGGGAGTTAGGGGAGTGCAGGGACAGGCTCAGGTTTGAGCTCAGGTGGTGACCATCTCCCATTTCCCTATCAGTAGGCTTTCCTATCCCTATTTCCATCCCATTGTGTGTGTGTTGCGCCGTCCGTTATCCAACTCTCCAGTTGGGTCGTGTCACATTGTGACACTTTCACAGCTGTATCTTTCTGGATGAAGCCATGGTGTCCTGGCTGCTGATCTGTAAAGTCTATCTGAAGAAGGATAAAGGTCCATTTTTAGACCCACATCTGTCCTGCTAGCCATCATCCACAGTTCAGGGGATTGGTGGGATGAGGTTAACTCTCATTGTTTGAATATTTAATCAATCTGAATATTTTGTACTTCACTGTTTGCAGGTCAACAAGCTACATTGACTTATACAATGAGTAATCAACTTAATAGCAAACATCAGTTGTTCAATTACCCAGCATCCCTGTCCTACAAGGATAGCAGCACAATAGTCAATTCAAGTGTCAATATTCAGGCCTATGTCTCTTGACCCACCAAAGAATAATATGTCTGGCCTAACTAAGAATGAATGCTATGTCATCACAGTATTAAAACCAATTCTAGACCCGCTATTGATTCATTTATTCTGCCTCCCCAAGATCGCAGTAAGGCTCAGTGGTGACCGTCTTTTAAGGTGTGCTCAAAAGTGGCATCAGCCATAGTTTATTGTACATCTGAAAAGAAGACCGCTGAACGAAGGCCAGACAGAGTAACCCTGCTGCCTCATAATAGTGAATGGATCACTCGGGGTTTCATTTGAATCATATAATTCAGAGATTTAGGGTAAGTTCATACTGGGTGTTTTTAGTGTTTTTTTCTGCAGAAAAACTTGATCTCTTGGCAGGAAAGGAGCTTCAGAAAAAAGCATGTTTTTCATGCAGTTTTTGTGCATTTTTTTCTGTGGTATTGGCATGCTAGATTTGACTCTTGTTCATGCTGATAAAGTTTAGTGTTGAAAAAAAGTCCTATTCTATAGAATCAGATTTTGGCACAAAAAACACAGCCTGCATTTTGGTGCGTTTTTTCAGCATTTTTTCACCACCCATTAATTTCGATGGGTGAAAAAGCTGAAAAAACGCTGGAAAAACACTGAAAGGCTGAGTGCAGACGGACTTTTTAGCCCTGCGGATTTTTCCGCACAGAATGGAAGAAATCCGCAGGTCAAATGAACTGCATTTTTCCTGTGGATTTCTTCCATTCTTCCTGCGGTTTTTGTGCGGTTTTCCACTGCGGATTCCCCCCTGCGGATTTGGAGACAGGGGAGGTGGAAAACCGCACAAAAGAAGTAACATGCTGTGGATTTTGTACCGCAGGGAAGCCGCGCGGAAAAATCTGCAGCGTCTGCACAGCGGGTTTTTTTTTCATTGATTTTAAGGCTACTGTACATCACAATGTGGATATGCAGCGTTTCTGCGCGGAAAAATCTGCTGCGGATCCGCTATATATCCGCATCGTGTGCACACAGTCAAAGAAGTGACATGCTTCATTGTGCAAAAAACTATGCAAAGCACAAAATCCTGATGACAAAAAAAACAAGCTGTGTGCATGAGATTACTCGTAGACTTGCTGGTACTGTAAAACATAGCTGAACATTTGCATTTAAAAAACGCTGCAAAAACATCTAGTGTGAACTTAGCCATAGATGGAAACTTCAATGTAAGTGATTAGCGTAGAGCGCCGGATAAATGTGAACCAAAATGTTATGTAAAATGTTGTCAATGAAAGATTAATCTCAATCCACAAAAAAAAACATGTCTCCACTCAGTTCTGTCATCTGTCAATGGAAATATAGGATGCTTCTATGTTACTGGTATCACAAAGTCTCTGGAGAAGCGCCATTGCTCCCCCACCCACCAAAAAGAGATTTTAGCAAAATCTGGGCTCCCAAATCCAAATGCCCCCTCGCTTGTGAGCTTGACACTGAGCCTATATCAAATTTAGTGTCCAGGTGTATTAAATATCTGTAGTAATGAAAGCCCACTTAAAGGGAACCTGTCAGCAGGATTGTGCTGAGTAATCTACAGACCGTGTCAGGTTGTCACCATTATACTGATTAAAATGATACCTTGGTTGATGAAAACCTTCTTGTGGTTGTTGTGTAGTCTTTATTTTCAGTTTTGAGTTAATGATATGTTCATGGTAAGGGGCGGCCTGTGGGGTGGGGGTCTTCATATGGTGCTCTGATTAGGTATTCCTCAGTATGGCTTTTGACAGGTCACTGATCTGCCCCATATTTTAATGAATATTAGATATATATATATATATTGAAAAAAAATCACCTGCAGCACGCAGGCGTCGGTGGCGATGCTTACGCTGCAGCATGATTGCATATGTAATGTGCACTTATTTCATTTCTTAGATTGTGTCCTTAAATTCCTGAAAAAATAAAAATCAGTTTGAAAATAGAGCTGGCCACTAGAGTTGAGCGAAACGGGTCGAAAAATTTCAAAAGTCGCCGACTTTTGGCAAAGTCGGGTTTCATGAAACGAAACCCGACCCTAGGATGAGGTCAGCCACGAGGTCGGCGACTTACGCGCCAAAGTCGCGTTTCAAAAGTTTGTTTTGCGCTCTTTTTCAGCCAATCAGGATCCACGGACACTGTGGGCAACGTGATGACATAGGCAGGGGTCACCACCATCTTTCAGAAGGGCATGCAAATGATTGGCTTGCTTTGGTGGGCGTCACAGGGGTTATAAAAGGGCGTGCACGATCTGCCGATCTTAGCATAGGGAGAGGTTGCTGCTGCTGATTCTGTAGGGAGAGAGTTAGGCAGGGAAGAAGAAAAAAAAACTGCTTCTGCTGCTAGCGATTTTGCCTGTACAACACACCAGTCACTGTGTGTGCAGTGCAAGGGGAGGCTATATTGTGGTGGATCAGCGGTGTTGGTTGTTAGGCTGCCTTCTAAGGCTTCCTGACAGCTGCATTGCGGTTTACCCACTGCTCTGCAAACTGCTTTTTTAAAAGCAATCCCAATTTTTTTTTTTGTCCTGCTGAGGTACTGAGCGTGCATTTTTTCACACCATACAGCGGTGTACGCTCCTCACACAGTACCGTGTAACAGCTGTTATCACAGCCACAGTGAAGCTATCTGTGTGTCACTCTGTGAGAATAAGTTGAGGACATGTTCTGTTCTTACAGACCTGCACCTACTAGTTTTGTCTAGCTTTCAAACAGTTAAATATATTTGCTGTTTGATCACATTCAAAACTATAGAGAGACAGGGTGTGTCAGTCCGTACACTTAAAAAACACGAAGCTTGACAATTTTACTTAAACCGGACAGCCGTGTACGTGCACGCTCCTCTCAGTACCGTGTAACGGCTGTTATCACGGCCACAGTGAAGCTATCTGTGTGTCACTCTGTGAGAATAAGTCGAGGACATGTTCCGTTCTTACAGACCTGCACCTACTAGTTTTGTCTAGCTTTCAAACAGTTAAATATATTTGCTGTTTGATCACATTCAAAACTATAGAGAGACAGCGTGTGTCAGTCCGTATACTTAAAAAACACGGAGCTTGACAATTTTACGTACACCGGACAGCCGTGGAGGACTTGTTCCGTTCTTACAGACCTACACTCTAGGGAGATTCCTATTCTGCCCAATTCTACATACACCTTGTAGTTTGTGATACACTAGCCAATTTCTGCCTGTGACATAGCGCTCTGATATTCAGTGGGCCTCACACAATCCAAAAGTGTCCAGTGTCCACTAGTGTGTGCAGAAATTCAAAATCTCCCTTATCCTGTAGTCACTTTTTTCACACCTGTGCCATCGAGCCTGTGACATAGCGCTGTGATATTCAGTGGGCCTCACACAATACAAAAGTGTCCAGTGTCCACTAGTGTGTGCAGAAATTCAAAATCTCCCTTATCCTGTAGTCACTTTTTCACACCTGTGCCATCGAGCCTGTGACATAGCGCTCTGATATTCAGTGGGCCTCACACAATCCAAAAGTGTCCAGTGTCCACTAGTGTGTGCAGAAATTCAAAATCTCTGTGATCCTGTAGTCACTTTTTTCACACCTGTGCCATCGAGCCTGTGACATAGCGCTGTGATATTCAGTGGGCCTCACACAATCCATAAGTGTCCAGTGTCCACAAGTGTGTGCAGAAATTCAAAATCTCCCCTGTCCTATAGACACTTTGTACCTTGTTTTACATTACTATATAGTTTGTTGGATTTTGTCTACATTTCTACAAAAAATGAGGAAGGCTGGTGGAAGAGGCCGTGGAATTGGGCGGGGGTTGGCAGCTGGTAATGATGGTGTTGGTGGTGGATCTGATGGTAGTGGCAAGAGCAAAATAGGACCGAATGCAGGAGGTGTTGAGCCTGCGTCATCGTCTGGCTCCATAAGGCTTCGAAGGCTTAGTTTTCTAGGAGTTGGCAAACCGCTTTTAAAGCCAGAGCATCAGGAAAAAGTTTTGTCTGACATTGCTGACTCAGCCTCCAGCTCTATCGCCTCCTCTTCTGAAGGTGTAAAAAGTAAAAGCACTGAGTCGTCATTGGAGGCTCATGTTCATGAACCACACCTTTCCTTGTGTCCTTCACCCCAACCAAGATTGAAGGATGACGCAGGCCATACTACTGATTACTCCATGGAGCTGTTTTCACATACCATGCCTGGATTATCAAGTGAAATGGTGAATTATCCAGGCCAAGATGAATCTGACATGGAGTGCACTGATGCATAGCCGCTGATAGATGATTCTGCTGGTACATTCACTCAGAGCACCACATTGTCCTCGCAGTGTACAGAGCCAGATTCTGACCCTGATGAGACACAGGTGCCCCTTCCCGCACACTATACCACCATACACGGTGACACAGAGGAAGGTGCACATGACATAGAAGAGGAGGTGATGGATGACCCAGTTGTTGACCCAGATTGGCATTCATTGGGGGAAGAGGGTGCTGCTTCCAATAGCTCAGATGAGGAGCATCCACAGCAGACATCGACATCGCAACAGCTGTTATCTGGCAGGCCCGGAGCACTCCAAAGACAGGTTCCAAAAATCAAAAGAGTTGCTGGACAGCTTGTCCAGAGGGTCAAAAGATCACAGCGTGCTAGGCCGCAAAATGTCTGCCAAAGTAGGAAGAGTGCAGTGTGGCACTTTTTTGAACAAAATCCTCATGATCAGGCCAAGGTTATCTGTAAGAAGTGCGCAAAGACCTTTAGCCGAGGGAAAAATCTGAAAAATTTGAATACCAGTTGCATGCTTAGACATTTAACCACCATACACTTGCAAGCGTGGACACAACACCAAACCTCAAGTGCCACATGTGCAACTGATCACAAAGAAGGTAGTCAGCAACGCTACATTGTTTCCCCCACTGTAAGCCCACCGGTTAGCACAGCAGCAAATGTTGAGGTGTCGTTGCAAGGCCACAGCAGTCAGGGAATCCCACTGTTATATCAACGAAATACTGAATCTAGGCCATCAGAAAGAACACCAACTCCATCACCATCATCAACCCTCTCTCAGTCCGCCCTGTCCACCGCTACTTCCACCATATGCAGCTCTCAAGTCCAGCTCACCCTCCCAGACACTATGAGTAGGTCAAGAAAGTACTCAGTCTCTCATCCGCGTACACTGGGTTTGAACGCCCACATTGCCAAACTAATCTCGTTTGAGATGATGCCCTATCGATTGGTGGAAAGCGCAGCTTTCCGCGAACTCATGGCCTATGCAGTACCACGCTATGACCTACCCAGTCGCCACTTCTCTCACAAAGCCATCCCAGCCCTCCACCATCATGTAAAAGACCGCATTGTCCATGCACTCAAGCAGTCAGTGAGTGGAAAGGTGCACCTCACACCTGATGCATGGTCCAGTCGGCATGGCCAGGGCCGTTACGTGTCCATCACTGCGCACTGGGTTAATGTGGTGGATGCAGGGTCCACAGGGGACAGCGGTGGTGGGACAGTGCTGCCTAGCCCACGGTATAGGAAACAGTTGGCTGTAGGCGTTCGACCCTCCTCTTCCTCCTCCTCCTCCAGAAGCGAAAGCTCGTCCACAGAGTGCAGTCGTAGGAGCACTCCATCTGCAGCTGCCACTGTTGCACACGAGGTGTCCCCCTATCGAGCAGCTAGTGGAAAGCGTCAGCAGGCTGTGTTGCAGATGATGTGTTTGGGCGACAGACACACCGCCGAGGTGCTGGCCGAGTACTTGAAGCGACAAACTGAGTCATGGCTGGGCAGTGTACATCTTGAGGCAGGCAAGGTAGTTAGTGATAACGGCCGTAATTTTGTGGCAGCCATAGCCTTTTCAAAACTCAGCCACATACCTTGCTTGGCTCACACCTTGAACCTGGTGGTGCAGCGCTTCCTCAAAAATTATCCGGAGTTAACAGCCCTGCTCCAGAAGGTGCGAAGACTGTGCGCGCACATCCGCCGGTCGCCTGTACACTCCGTTCGTATGCAGAAGCTGCAGCGATTGCTCCACCTTCCCAACCACCGCCTCATTATCGACATTGCAACAAGGTGGAACTCCACCCTGCACATGGTGGAGCGGCTGTGCGAGCAGAGGCAGGCCATAATGCATTTGTGGGAGGATACACGGCCAGGCACTTTGAGAGCAGACATGGAGTTGACAGGTGTGCAGTGGTCGAAGCTGAAAGACCTCTGTAAAGTCCTTCAGTGTTTTGAGGAATGCACACGGCTGGTAAGCGCAGACGACGCCATCCTAAGCATGAGCATCCCACTTATGCGTCTGCTCATGCAAACTTTGACGCACCTTAAGGAGCAGGCGTCTGCAGCCAATGTTGACGAGGAGGGAATCCTTGATGACATTCAGCCATTGTCTGCTCAGGGACCTCTCCTGGACGAGGTGGAGGAAGAAGAGGAGGAGGAGGATGATGATGGGGATGATTACTTAGGGGAGGAGGATGCATCTCGTGGGGCAAGTGAAAATGTTGGCGTGGCAAAGTCTGGTACAGGGTTTGTGCGTGACTGGAGGGATGTGGATTTGCCAGAAAGTGCTCCTCCAACCAGCACTCACAGTGCATCATTGACACCGGGAACATTGGCCCACATGTCAGATTATGCCTTGCAGATCCTAAAAAGGGACCCCCGCATTGCCAAAATGATGAACGATGATGACTACTGGTTGGCCAGCATCCTGGATCCACGCTATAAAGGCAAATTACAAAACATCATGCCACAGGAGAACCTTGACCTAATATTGGCTAATAAACAAGCAACTCTGGTAAATCGGTTGCTTGAGGCATTCCCAGTACACAGCAGCGGTGATGGTTCTCACACGAGCCGTACGGGCCGGGGGCAGCTTGGCAGAGGTGTTCATGGTGCACACAGCAGAAGTGGCGTTGGAGACAGGGGTTTCATGACAATGTTGTGGACTGATTTTTCAAGTACCGCTCACACAACTGGTAATACTGCATCGATGGAAAGTGACAGGAGACAGCAGTTGTCAACTATGGTTACAAACTACTTTTCCTCCCATATCGATGTTCTCCCACACAGGTCATTCCCCTTTGACTATTGGGCCGCTAAACTGGACACCTGGCGTGAATTGGCACAATATGCCTTACAGGAGCTCGCTTGCCCAGCTGCAAGTGTGCTATCGGAAAGAGTTTTCAGTGCAGCTGGATCATTCCTGACAGAAAAAAGGACCCGTCTGTCAACCCAAAATGTGGATGATCTAACCTTCATTAAAATGAACCATGCATGGGTTTCCAAGGATTTTGTCCCACCTTCCCCTGATGACACATAGGGTGACAGAAAAATGGCTTGCTTTGGTCCACCTCTTCCTGGGACTTGACCTATTTCGCCTTTTGCATCAGCTGAATGTCCAATATCAACATATGCCACTTTCTAAAACTCCCTAACTGTGCTGCCTCCCCCCCATTGGCCGGTGTCACCACCTAGCGCACGACACCGTGCGAGTGCCGTTGCCCTGGACAGGTGGGTAGGCCAACTCTTGGGAGCGGGCACTGGCACAGGGTCCCTCATAGTGCAATCAAGTGTCTCTGGCGGTGGTGGTGCACACCCGCCGTCAGACACACCGCCGTACTATGAGGGGCCCAGTGCCAGTACCGACGCCCACGAGTGGGCCCCCCTTGCTTGGGCAGGGCCCCAGCATTTGCAATCTTTACCTCTCCCTGCTCCTCCGCTGTGTAGTCTGGGCCGTCAAATCCATATTGTGCCTGACACCATCTGAGCCTGCCTCCTGATGTATAGACATATATTTTGAATGTGTACGCTATCCATACATGTTATCCGGGGATACGGTACCCTTTCTCACCTTTGTGCAATCACGTGCAAGCCATACTGGGCCTAACACCGTCTGAGCCTGCCTCCTGATGTATAGACATATATTTTGAATGTGTACGCTATCCATACATGTTATCCGGGGATACGGTACCCTTTCTCACCTTTGTGCAATCACGTGCAAGCCATACTGGGCCTAACACCGTCTGAGCCTGCCTCCTGATGTATAGACATATATTTTGAATGTGTACGCTATCCATACATGTTATCCGGGGATACGGTACCCTTTCTCACCTTTGTGCAATCACGTGTAATCCATACTGGGCGTGAGAACGGCTGGCGAGCTGTTAAGCAAGCTACAGCACCTGTGGTTTGCACACGTAAGTTTTTCATTTTTTCAGGAATGACGGTTAGGCCTAATTCCAGAACTGCGGTTGACCTGCACTTACTGGGAAATCATCGTTCGCGGGTAATAATTGTAATCAGTGATCCCCATCACTAACGTTGTTCAGCGGGTTATCTGCACCTGTAAGCGACAAACGCTGGCCTTTTCAGTGTAGCGCACATGCAGCCACGGACATGTAAGGGCATGACACGCCAGTTATTGGCCAATCTCATGTGCCAGAGCCTCACGTGTCCCTCTAGTATGCCGGACTCGGACTGCGGGGCATGACGGAGTCTCGTTCGTTAACGGAATTAAGCTTGCAATGTGTGCATCTTTTCTGTAGCTGACATGGTTGAGGTTTCCCAGGTGGAGTCGAATTTAACCGTAGGCTCCACTCCTGGTGGTGCCCTTCTGGACATTCCTTTAAGGTTCAGCTTTGCAACCATACTGCCCACGTAAAACAAACACTTTGCCTTCATGAACGCTGTTTGGAGGGTCATGACTCGTGGGAATAACGCCGCCCAATCAGTTAACCTGCTAGAGAGATCCTTCGTTGCTCCCAAGCATGACATCACACTTCCTAGGAGGAAGGTAATGCCACTGTGGCGACCGTACTCCTGGGGGCGACACAAGTGCACTGATGCCCAGCCACTGCTCGATGAATCTGCTGGTACATTAACCCAGACCACTACATTCCCCTCGCACGCTACACGGCCTGAATCTGACCCTGATGAAACTCAGGTTACCCTTCCCATATACAGTTCCATCTTACACGGTGACAAAGAGGAAGCTGCAGATGAAAGTGCAGGTTCGGCCCACCCGCCATCAGACACACCACCGTACTATCAGGGGCCCTGTGCCAGTGCCGTCGCCAACGAGTGGGCCCCCCCCTGCTTGCTCAGGATCACAGCACTTGCAAGGTTGAAATACTGTGCAGTGAGATGGAAGATGGGGACGACGAGGAGTCCAGACTAGTACAGGGATTCCCTAGCTAGGAGACTTATTTGATTGTTTTCATTGTTGGGACAGCAAGCAATTTTTGGGGAGCACTATACTCTGGAGAATGATAGATGGGGCCCACCATACACTGGAACATTCCAAAGGTGGACATCAGACACTGGAGCAGCATTTACAGGGCCCATTATACACTAGAGCATTAGAAATGGGGCCCATTATGTTTGGAGCATTATTTGGGCCCATAAGACAGTGGAGCTTCATCCATGGGGACCAACATATACTGTAGCATTATGTGGAGCTCATCATATACTGTTTCAAACATTATATGGGACCAATGATTCTGTATGAAGAAATAGATGGGCCTCGTCATGAGATGTAAAAAGTGAAGTATTTTTCATTGTACTATACCGCTATTTCTCTGCCGTATCGGAGCATGATGAGTTGTGGTATGTGTTAAAGGGGCGCTCTTTCGCCCAGGGCACATGAAAACCTGGAGTCAGCCCTACCCCCCCACAACTTTAGCCAAATAACCCCCATTTTTCAGTGCGTAACTTGTATTATGAAGTTAATTAAGGTTGACAAGCTTAAGTAAGAAGAATTGATGCTTTTGGCATTCAAATGGGCACTGTAGGTGTGTTTCCTGTCCTCCTCTCACTGCCGACTTTTATTCCCCATTGACTTACATTGGGTTTCGTGTTTCGGGACGACCCCAACTTTTCCCTATAATCGGCCGATCTTGCTCGACCCGACTTTTGGAAAAGTCGGGTTTCATGAAACGAAACTCGACCCTAAAAAACCAAAAGTCGCTCAACTCTACTGGCCACGCCTGCGCCGTAGCAGCTGTCGGCTTTTAACCAGAAGTGTAACATTTTAGGTCAAAACTAACTTATCAAACATCATGCAATGCGATGATAAACTTGGTGCAAATAACACAGCCCAAGGAAAAGTGACTTTAAAAAATCTCATAATAACTCCCCAAAACCATCTGCATATCAAAATACCATACTGTAGAGAGGTATACTTTAGCTTCAGTGGTTTGTGTGAGTAAATAGGTGATTGACATGACATACAAAGCCATCCACAACCTGAGTCCTCCATGCATCTGTGACCTCGCCTCCCGGTACTTACCTGCACGAAACCTCCGATCCTCACAAGATCTCGTTCTCTACTCCCCTCTTATCTCCTCTTCCCACAATCGCATACAAGATTTCTCCCGTTCATCCCCCCTACTCTGGAACTCTCTACCACAACACACCAGACTCTCGGCTACCATTGAAACCTTCAAAAAGAACCTGAAGACCTACCTCTTCCAACAAGCCTACAACCTGCAGTAACCACCGATCCACCAAACCGCTGCACGACCAGCTCTGCCCTCACCTACTGTATTCTCACCCATCCCTTGTAGATTGTGAGCCCTTGCGGGCAGGGTCCTCTCTCCCCCTGTACCAGTCGTGACTTGTATTGTTTAAGATTACTGTACTTGTATGTATTATGTATACCACTCACATGTAAAGCGCCATGGAATAAATGGCGCTATAATAATAAATAATAATAATAATAATAATAATTGAGAATCTCTACTTTCATGATTTCATGATTTCAATAGAATGCCAATTAAAGGTATTGTCCAGTAAAAAAAAGTTATCACCTATTCAAAGGATAGGGAATAATGTGATGATCGGTGGGTATCTGATCGCTGGGACCCACACCAATTGGCAGGACAAGGAATTTTTATCTCCAATGGAGTACTTTTATTCCGTTACAAAATAGAGTGGCAGGTCGGATGCCTGACCACTGCTCCATTCATCCTCTATGGAGCTTCCAGGAAAAAGCTGAGCGCAGCGCTTGACAGCACGATATCGGTCGGTCATGAGTGGTGTCACTCCATTCTAATGAGATTAAAGGTTCCACCAATCGGTGCATGTCCCCACGGCTGGAGCCCTACCAAATACCTATCCTGTGAATAGGTGAAAAATTGTCTTCACCAGACAACCCCTTTTCTTCATTTTTTTTACTAAAGAGATATAGGCATGTTTTAGAAGGTCATAAATTCACTTAATACAGATTCCTTTTAATCCATGTTGGATTCCTTTATATTTTTTTCCTACTGCACCTACAGGCATTTTTAATTAGATAAAATCTTTTATCACCATGGTATGGCCCCTTTAAGTCTCAAGACAACTGATACATAATATTTAAGGTACTGTCACACTTAGCGATGCACCAGCGATCCCGACCAACAATATGACGCGGTCAGGATTGCTGGTGCATCGCTAAGTGGTCGCTAGTGAGCTGCCACACAGGCAGATCTCACCAGCGACATCGCTGGGGACGGGGGTCGTTACTTACCTGTCACACTAGGCGATCCTGCGTCCTCCCGCCCGCGTCCACGCGTCGCTCGTCGGCACCACAGGAAGCGCCGCAGGAAGCTGACGACGAGAAACGGTCCAGGACGTTCTCGCGCGATCAGCGATAACCAGCGGGGGAGCGGTCGGAAGTAAGTATCAGACACAGCGATATCGCTAGCAATATCGCTATAACGTCACAAAAACCAGTGACATTATAGCGATATTGCTAGCGATATCGCTTAGTGTGACAGGCCCTTTAACCTTGATGTAGGAGTAAGACGGACTTAAATGTTGTTCCTATAAGCTGTCCAATCAAGGAACTAGACAAATAAAAGTAATAATAAGAATACTTTTGTCTTTTTGAACATAAAAATATTTACATAAAGAACAAGAAGACGACGACAAGCCGCTCATGATTTACCGACATGCATGCTACACTACAGGCTAATATTTATTTGGCTTCCTTTAGGGAAATATGGGTGATGCATCCTTGAAGTCGGAGTTCAGTACTGTGTATTATTTTCACATTTTTCTAGCGTTCTTTGATGAGCTAATATTAAATTCCAGCCTTATCACAATTTCACATCCCTGTTCCTATGAGTCTGCTATAAAGTGCCAGTTTAATGATTTATAGGGCAGGTACGGTAATACATGTGTTAACAAAAACATCATCTATCACAATGTCCATTAGATGAAATGGAATGCGTGGTACCAGCTGGCTCATGGCGCGACTGGGCTGCAATAAGGATTTACAAACAATTCCCTTGGTTATCAGATTTACAGTTCCGATTAGGAGATCATTTCAGGTTTTAGACCAAAATAATGCAGACAAAATTAAACTTAGTATGGTTTGATTATATAATGCAAAAAGAAGACTGATATAAAGTGGAAAACTTTTAAAAGACCTAAAATCTTAGGGATCATAGCAATGGTTGTAAGAAAATTTCATTTTATTTTATTTTCTTTAAAATGGTCAAAACTATCACATATAAAGCGCTGTATGCTGTGTTATTCAATAGAAAGTACTGATGGATTGGTCTGGTTACATCTCTATCCAATAGCGCCAATGTTTAGGACCAGAGCAAGTGTATTATTAAGGGTACTGCACTTCTCCAAAAACAGATATTGGGTCTGAGCTGCTGATAACAGCATATTAGTACATAGCCCTTAGGCCATGTGCACACGATGCATTTTTCCTGCGGATCAGCAGCGGATTTTACCGCGCGGAAACGCTGCAGATCTGCAAAGTGATTTACAGTACAATATAAATCAATGCAAAAAAAAAACCGCTGTGCAAACGCTGCATTTTTTTCCACGCGGTTTTTGTGCGGTACAAAAAATGCAGCATGTCACTTCTTTTGTGCGGTTTTCCACCTGCTCCATTCTCCAAATCCGCAGAGGGAAAACCGCAGTGGAAAACCGCACATAAACAGGAAGAAATCCGCAGGAAAAATGCAGGTCATTTGACCTGCGGATTTCTTCAAATCTGCGCGGAAAAATCCACAGGACAAAAAAGTACGTGTGCACTTAGCCTTAAGAATTTTTAAAGCAAATTTTGAAAAATAATAATCCCTTTAATTGTGAATCTTATGACTACAGCAATAGACTACACATACGTTTTTCTGATTTAAAATTCTACACTCTCACACAGAAATCTCTTTACAGATGTCATATTACAATGAGTAGTTGGTTATTCCTTTTTCATTCTAACTAACTACACGCTATATTACAATACAGCTAAGTTCCAATTTATCACCTTTGTTGTGTGTATACAGAAGGTGAAATAAGCATTGAACACATCTCCTATATTATAAGTAAACATATTTCTAAAGGTGCTATTGACATGAAATGCTCATCAGATGTCCATAACATACTGTGCAATCTACACAGGCAAAGAAATCAAACCATAGCTGTCGATAAATTACTGTAAGTTATATGTAATTATGAGAAATTACACAGGGAAAAAACCATTGAATAAAGAAAGAAAGAGAGGTGAAAAAAAGCCATGGAAAGACATCAGCTGAAATCTATCAATAATGAGAAAGCAATCCTACAACTTAGTGAAAAATAATATCAGCTGGTTCAACTGATGGCCTATAAAAAGGAGTTTTATTACCAAGGTGCCACACCAGAAACTTCTGATGGGTAAAACCAGTGAGCCGTCCCAAGACGTTTGCAACCTTATTGTTGCAAAACATATTGTTGGCATTGGTTACAGAAGAATTTCTAAACTACTGATGGTTCTAGTAAGCATTGTTGGGGCCACAATTCAGAAGTGGAAAGGACATAATTTCACCATAAACCAGCCACTACCAGGTTCTCCCCACAAGATTTCAGACAGAGCACTGAAAAGAATTATCACAAAATTGTCCAAGAGCCAAAGACCACCTGCAGAGAGCTACAGAAAGACCGGAATCAGCAGCCACTTAACCTCCATGGCCTGTATGCACACACTCAACACGCAAGACTATTTTTCTGAATTAAAAGCACATTCAAGCACGTTAAAATTTGCTCAACAACATTTAGACAAGCTTGTAAAATACTGGGAGAGTATAGTCTGGTCAGATGAGACCAAAATTAAACTCTTTGGCTGCCATAATACACATCATGTTTGGAGGCCAAAAGGCACTACCTATCACCCCAAAAACTCCATACCAACAGTGAAGTTTGGAGGTGGGAACATCATGAAGTGTGCTGTTTTTCAGCATAATGCACTGGCACACTTCATACACTTGGAGGAAGAATGATTGAACAAATGTACCAAGACATCCGTAAAAAAATCTGCTGCCATATATCAGGATAATGAAGATGAAACGAGAGTGGACATTTCAGCAAGACAATGATCTCAAACACACAGGCAACAAAACTCTTAATTGGCTACAGATAAAAGAAAAAAAAGCCGTTAGAATGGTCCAGACAATCACCTGACCTGAATACAATAGAAAATCTATAGAAGAAACTAAATGAAAAACTATTGCCAGTGCCCCTGCATGGTTCCTGACGAGCCCCAGAGGCCGTGGGATACTCGGCGCACCAGGCTCGTTGACTTCAATGGGAAATGTCACAGTGGCAGTGACCCGGTCATGTAAAAGGGGTTGTATTGAATGGGGATAAAGTCTATGAAGTGATTCGTGATGCCACCTGTGGTTTCTGGTCAGATTGACCAGTGCTGCAGTGTTGCTTCTCTGGGACAGATGTTGGGTGCAGCTGAGATGTTGAAGCCCTCCACATGTAGAGCTGTAGTCCCAGGGCAGTTGAGAAGAGTTTATAGATGGTGAGATAGTGTGGAGTGGAGGATGTAGCAGAGCCAGGTGAGAGGCGCAGGAAGAAAGTGGAGGACACAATGGCATGTAGTTCAATGGGCTTTACTCACAGTCTGTCTGCAGTACAGGTGCCCGCTTCAGTGCTGCGTTCTCCAGGTGAGGGGTCCAGCCAACTTCCAGATAAGATGAAGTGCACCCTTCCAGCCTTCCCTGTCAGTGTGTTCCTTTCCTGGCCGTCTCCAAACAGTACGCTGCTTAAACTCCTCCTTCCACTCCAGCGCTTCACAATTAGCATTCTGGGCCAGCAGCTGCGAATCCTGTTCAGACAACGCCTCACCATTTCTGTGACTCTATGTAGCTGCCTTTCCAGTTGGACTAACTGTGGAAGGGGTGATGGTCCATAAAGTAACCAAAGCTGCTTGCTAGTGGCAACCTGAAGAATGCGATCTGGGCTAGGGGCCGTTCCCTTTGCGACCAATCCGGATCCTTCCTCCACCTGACGGCGGACAGCGTGGAACGAGACCCACGGGATAACTTTCCAACCGTGTCTCTGGAAGGACCGATCTTCCCTATGAAGAATCTGCTGTTTTAGTCCAAATGTCTGGCAACTCCTCATCCAAGTCAGGAGCTGCTCCAGACACGTCCTTCACCTTCCCTCCCTCTGAGGGGACTCAACCTACTTCAGCCTAGATTCTCCCTCCTAAACTATGCTCCTCCCACCTCCCAGCACTCTTCGTGTTCCAAGCAGGGAGCCATAAAGGGTGCTCTGCTACACTACTGGTGTGTGTGGGGTGTGGGTGTTGGAGTCTGGTCGGGTGCACCCACCTTACCTGGTTGAGGTGTACCACACCTCTGGGTGAGGTGCAGTACCTCTGCGGCGACTGGACCCACAGGGGTGCCACATTCCCATTCCCCCTATATGCAGGGATCATTTTTGTGGAAATAAATATGATTTTTCATTTTCACGGCTCTACGCTATAAACTTCTGTGAAGCACTTGGGGGTTCAAAGTGCTCACCACACATCTAGGTAAGTTCCTTGGGGGGGTCTAGTTTCCAAAATGGGGTCACTTGTGGGAGTTCCCATTGTTTAGGCACGTCAGGGGCTCTCCAAATGCGATATGACGTCCGATCTCAATTCCAGCCAATTCTGCACTGAAAAAGTCAAACGCGCTCCTTCCCTTCCAAGCTCTGCTGTGCACCTAAACAATGTTTTTCCCCAAATATGGGGTATCGGCATGGTCAGAAGAAAGTGCATTACAAATTTTGAGGTTCATTTTTTCCAGTTACCCTTTGGAAAATAAAAAAATTAGTCTAAATTAAAACTTTAGTGAAAAAAGTTAAATGTTTCACATTCCATTAATTCCTGTGAAATACCTGAAGAAGAAAAAAAAAATTGAACTAGGAGCAGTTCATAAAAATATAAATTTTATTGTACAAGTATAAAAATGAAAACAAGATTATACATAAATAAGATCATGCATAAATAATTAATGATATAGTATATAAGGGAGTCAGCAACACCTAGACACCACATACAGAAAAGTTTGGTGAAAAAGTGGCAATATAATAGAAATCACATATACGAGTCAATAAGGCCGTATGAGTACACAAAAGGTATGAAGTAACATGTAAAAATGTGATAACCACCAAAAAGGGGGGGTAATAAAGTGCAAAAAAGAAAAATAACTAATCAATGGTCATATAAAGTGCCATAGTACAAAAAAAATAGACCACAGAGAAATTATAGTCTAATACCTAATGAGACCGCTGCTAACAATAGCCAGACTGCCAAAGAGGGTAAATGGAACTGAAATGAATGTAAGGAAATCAACCTTACTGTAGTGTGGGCTGAGGGAACCCCAACGTGCGCTTCGCTACTTTCTTCTTCGGGGGGCGTGAAATACCTGAAGGGTTAATAAACCTCTTGAATGTAGTTTTGAGCACCTTGAGGGGTGCAGTTTTTAGAATAGTGTCACATTTGGGTATTTTCTATCATATCAACTCCTCAAAGTCACTCAAATGCGATGTGGTCCCTAAAAAAATGGTTTTGCAAATTTTGTTGAAAAAATTAGAACTTGCTGGTCAACTTTTAACCATTTATAACTTCCTAACAACAAAAAATTTAGTAGGCAGGTGGGAAATGTTATTTATTAACTATTTTGTGTGACATAGCTCTCTGATTTAAGGGCATAAAACTCAAAGTTTGAAAATTGCGAAATTTTCTAAATTTTCACCAATTTCCTGCTTTTTACACAAATAAATGCAAAGTCATATCAAAGAAATGTTATCACTATCATAGAGTACAATATTTCACGAAAAAACAATCTCAGAATCAGCGGGATCTGTCTAAGTGTTCTAGAGTTATAACCTCATAAAGTGACACTGGTCAGAATTGTAAAAATTGGCCTGGTCATCAATGTGCAAACCACCTTCAGGTGTAAAGGGGTTAATAACTGTACAAAGGCTGATCAATAATTAAAAAATAAAGTTTAATTACGCTTTAAATGGACCTGTTTTATACTATAATCAAAACTAATTTCTAATATACTTGAATTAAAAATTCCCTATCATTTCCTAACTACACTATCTAACTGCATTTTTTTCTTACTACTTCCTTTTTTAAAGACATTGCGTTTGAGAATCCCTGCGGTCTGGTGCAGGCTTGCTACTGCTAATCTGAGCCTGCAATAGACAGCACGCTGTCATTGTGCACATCGCACAGTGACAGAGCAGGGACTAGCCCAGCCCCTGAAACAAGCATCACTGATGATGCTTCATTTCAAGGAGGGGGCAGGGCAATTAGTTCAGATCATGGCATGAAATAGATAGGGATTTACAATGAAAATTACTTTGCATATCAGATGACCCCTTTAAGCTAAACTTCATTCACTAAATGCCTGTTCATTGATTCTACAGAATGCAAGTATAATAAAAGACAAAAGTATTAGAACACCTACACGTTACACCTTCCTGGAGCTTTTAAAGCGTCCTAGAATTGTTCCCCCTTTAGGCTGGAGTCACACTGCCATAATTCTCATGCGAGAATCGCATCATAAAACTTGCCCTGGCCGGCACCTCTCCTGACCTGAGCTTGACAGCTGCATAGTAATCCATTATGCTGTCATGCTCAGGTCAGGAGAGGTGCCGGCCAGTCTGTGAAGTGCGATGCGATTATCGCACGAGAAATATGGCAGTGTGACTCCAGCCTTACAGCTAAAACAGCAGAGGACTCATAAAATGCTTAATTTTATTTCAAGATTCTACAGCCAATTTGTCTTGGATTTTCAAATTAAGTCTCATTGTAAGGGGGTGAAGCACCGAAGGAGCCAAGGGTGGGGGAGTTGCCTTCCTAGCTCCGTGCCCGGAACCATCGAGCTGGGCATTAGGTTCTCCGGGGGATGCTTTAGGGAACTGGACTAGTACCAGGAACAGGAAGAGGGCAGGACTGGGAGCGGGAGAATTGCATGCACTTTCAGCAGAGCCACGCAGGGACGGGAGCAGAGAGGACGCTGACACAGGAGAGGAGACGGGTGCAGCGACTGAACACTGAGGGACCGCAGACACAGGCGGTGAGCACTGAGCACGAGACTGAGTACGAGAAGCCTGTCACTGCACCGCTTGGAGGGCTGGTCGCTCCCCTCCTGGTAGAGACTTTGTCACACCGACAGACCGCGTGCCTTGACAAGATGCTCCCCTGCAGTGAGAACCTGCCTTACCCTGAGACGCTTCCCTGTGACCAAGGGACGTACAGTGACGTGACACTGACCTGCCAAGAGAGACTGTCCCAGGCAGAACCAATGACCCGGGTGAGAGAACGTCGCTGCCGCAGCAGAGGGAAGGACCTTGACTACAGGGGGATACCGCCATCCGCATACCCCTTGGGCTCCCACGTTAACCCCCCATACGCCAGTTGGACTATACCTAGGACCCCAGAGACAGAGGACATCATGCACCGCTTGTGCCTCGGTGCCTACGTGGGAGATGAGTGATCTCTGCAATCAAGACCTCCAGGAACTGATAAGTTTCTTCCCCAGAAGAGAATAACTTTCTGCTGTTTTGCACCTCTGTTATTTCTCCAGTATCTGATATAACCTTTTACAGCATTTTCTCTGTTATATTGTATGTTTACCTGTAGTACTCCCTGTAAATAAACCTCCCCTTTTACTGTTGGTCTGCCTGCTCCGTGGTGACATATATTCCTCCTGCACGTTATTACATCATCAGGTTTAAATTACTTATTTAATAATGTATACAGTTTGAATTGTGAAGGCTTTGATGTGACTAAACAATAGTTTTCTACATGTTTCCACAATAGGCTTCTGCAGTCGATATTTAAAAATATACTGTAGCTTGGGGTCCAAATAATTATATAGGGAAAGACAAATATTTTTTTGATTCATACATCCATTCATTCAGAAGGAAAGGGAAGCAGATGGGAGATTTCTAAACACTCAAGGAACAAAAATACACTAGATCAACAAGATAGAAGTAAGTTAAAACTACGTTGATACTACAAATATTAGAATAACCTATAACAGCATGTGCAGGTGGTATTTTCAGTGGATTTTCCATTTGTTTTCTGTATAGAAACTCTGCTAAATAGAACAGCGTCAGCATTTTAGATAAGATGTTGCTGTGGAGAAGACCTGCTGCAAAAATTGACTGACACTGCGGTTTTGAAATCTGCAGGACTTTTACCCTTTTTAGTCTAATTACTGCAACACATTTCGATACACATTTTTTGCATGGAAACTCTGCAGTGGGTAATCTCTATGGAAACACATGATAGGTCCCAGAGCAAAAATGGGATACCCCAATCAGTTTTCATCTGGTGGTTTAGTTAAAGGTCGGATTGGAAGTACAATGCAACTCTGAATATATTTGATTGGGGGCCTTTTTTATAGTTCAATAATTGAGTATAAGAAACTGTTAATCTCTGTCATGCTCTCGCCCTGACTGGTTGGCGTGAGCCTGGGGGTTGTGGCCCCACTGTGCCACAAACCAGATGCAGAAACTGGTTCAGGAAAGAGTACAGATGGGTAGGACAAGGAGCCACAGGATACGGAACAGAAACAGAGCAGAACCGCAGGGTTGCAGAGCAGGGTAGAACCACAAGGGGCGGAGCAGGGTAGAACCACAAGGCTGCAGAGAGAAACTGAAGTTTGCAGCAAGAGGTTCTGCAGCAGCAGGTGCCACAGAGAAGGAGAGCAGAGCGGAACCACAGATATGCGGAGAGGAGCTGCTGCAAGGCGTTCTGCAGCAGCAAGAATGAAGAAAAGCGGAACCGCAAGGTATGCGGAGAAAAGCTGCAGCAAGAGGTTCTGCAGGAGCGGAGCAAAGTGGAACCACAAGGCATGCGGAGAAGAGCTGCAGCAAGAGGTTCTGCAGCAGGAGCGGAGCAAAGCGGAAGCACAAGGTATGCGGAGAGAAGCTGCATCAAGAGGTTCTGCAGCAGGAGCGGAGCAAAGCTGAACCACAAGGTATGCGGAGAGAAGCTGCAGCAAGAGGTTCTGCAGCAGCAGAAGCGGAGCACAGGCAGAACAGAGCGGAACCGCTAGAGTACGGAGCACAAGCAGACAGGGAGGACACCAGGAAAGCTACAGCAGTGAAAGGCACCACAGACATGGAGACTGGCAGACAGAGGTAGGACAGAGTTCAGACAGGGAGACAGGGAAACAGTACAAGACAAGGTACGGGGACTGAAGTATACACAGATACAAAGCTAGGCTTAAACCAAGACAAGACAAGGAGTAATGGCACAGGGACCAGGAAATACTGCCTCCTGGAGGCGGCAAGACAGGTACAAGACAAAGCTAAGACAAGACATAGAGACCAGGATATTCTGCCTCCTGGAGGGCAGACAGAGAGAATCAAGCAAGGCTAGGAGAAAAACCTTCAGAGAAGGAGGTACAGAGAAGAGGACCTGGCAGGCTCAGTAGCAAGATACTAACTGAGTTAACACATTGCTAAGTAAGAGTTCATTGGGATCAGCTGCCCTAAATAGTAGAGGGCTCTTGGTAATTGGCCAGGGACACATTAGGCAGGTGCACCCTGACTCCATAAGAACCAGAGAGTTTCGGCACCGCCCCCCTTTTCACACAGTCAGGAAATAAGCACAGAGCAGACAGGAGACAAAGCATGGAGCTGGCAGTAGAAAGAAATCACAGCATGGCCTGGAGCAGTGAGCAAGTTGGTGAGTGGGGAATGGAAGGCCATGCAGCGATGCCAGCAGGGTTGTTTCAATCTCACTAAAGAAAAATGTCTCTTTCCAGATTTATCATTTCCTTCTTCTCTGAATTCACTGGTCAAATCTATATATTTGCCTACAGAAGATTAAAGAAGGTGGAAAAGGAGGAAGGCACAAGAGAAAGAGGAAAAGAGACAAGGAAAACTGCTTAAAAATACAGGACACAAATCATATGATGACAGAAAAAACTGACGGCACATCCTAGTCTGAATAGGTGCATACCAAAAAACAATTTGCATATCAAAATAAGGAAATGGTTGCACTCAATTGCATTAAGGCATATCAAATATGAAATATATGAAATGTGAATAGCATAATGACTTTTGGAATTTAGAAAAAACATATGAGATACTTGGCACAAAATTTGGCCATTCACCAACGTCAAGGTGATCTCATTGAACGGGTCCCTATTCTAACTGCCTCATGTGAACTACTGGCTAATAACAAGATAAAGCCTATATTTATAGGAAGATAGTAACCAAAAAGTGATTCCAAAAGCCATTATGCTATTCATATTTCATATATTTCATATTTGATATGCCTTAATGCAATTGAGTGCAACCATTTCCTTATTTTGATATGTAAGCTGTTTTTTGGTATGCACCTACCTATTCAGACTAGGATGTGCCGTCAGTTTTTTCTGTCATTTGTATGTTAGCTTTCTGGCTGAGCACTTTGCCCTTCATCAAGCTATGATTTTAATTACATCCAATCACTTTTTGGTTCCTGTCTTCCTATAAATATAGGCTTTATCTTGTTATTACCCATTCAATGAGATCACCTTGACGTTGGTGAATTGGCTCACATCTTTTGGCCAAATTTTGTGCTAAGTAGCTCATATGTTTTTTCTAAATTCCAAAAGCCATTATGCTATTCACATTTCACATATTTCATACTTGATATGCCTTAACCCCTTAAGCCCCAGGGGTGGTTTGCACGTTAATGACCAGGCCAATTTTTACAATTCTGACCACTGTCCCTTTATGAGGTAATAACTCTGAAACGCTTCCATGGATCCTGGTGATTCTGACATTGTTTTCTCGTGACATATTGTACTTCATGTTAGTGATAAAATTTAATTCATATAACTTGCGTTTATTTGTGAAAAAAATGGAAATTTGGCGAAAATTTCGCAATTTCGCAATTTTCCAACGTTGAATTTTTATGCCCTTAAATCACAGAGATACGGCACACAAAAAACTTGATAAGTAACATTTCCCCCATGTTTACTTTACATCAGCGCAATTTTGGAACCAAAATTTTTTTGTGTTAGGAAGTTATAAGGGTTAAAAATTGACCAGCAATTTTTCATTTTTGCAACACCATTTTATTTTTAGGGACCACATCACATTTGAAGCCACTTTGAGGGGTCTATATGATAGAAAATACCCAAAACTGACACCATTCTAAAAACTGCACCCCTTAAGGTGCTCAAAACCACATTTAAGAAGTTTATTAACCCTTCAAGTGCTTCACAGGAATTTTTTGAATATTTAAAAAAAAATGAACATTTAACTTTTTTTCACTAAAAAAATACTTCAGGTTCAATTTTTTTATTTTACCAAGGGTAACAGGAGAAATTGGACTGCAAATGTTATTGTGCAATTTGTCCTGAGTACGCTAATACCTGATTTGTGGGGGGAACCACTGTTTCGGAGCATGGCAGACATCAGCAGGGAAGGAGCGCCGTTTGACTTTTTCATTGCAAAATTGGCTGGAATTCAGATCTGACGCCATGTCGCGTTTGGAGAGCCCCTGATGTACCTAAACAGTGGAAGCCCCCCCAAGTGACCCCATTTTGGAAACTAGACCCCCCAAGGAACTTATCTAGATATGTGGTGAGAACTTTGAACCCACAAGGGCTTTACAGAAGTTAATAACGTACAACGGTACAATTAAAAAATCATATTTTTTCCACAAAAATGATCTTTTCACCCCCAATTTTTATTTTTCCAAGGGTAACAGGACCCTAAAAGTTATTGTGCAATTTGTCCTGAGTACGCTGATACCCCATATGTGGGTGTACTGTAAATGACTATTTGGGCGCATGGCAGAGCTCGGAAGGGAAGCAGAGCCATTTGACGTTTTTGGCTGGAATTGAGATCGGACACCATGTCGCGATTGGAAAACCCCTGATGTACCAAAACAGTGGAAACCCCCCACAAATGACACCATTTTGGAAACTAGACCCCCCAAGGAACTTATCTAGATGTGTGGTGAGCACTTTGAACCCCCCAGTGCTTCACAGAAGTTTATAACGCCCGGGCATGAAAAAAATCTTATTTTTTCCACAAACGTGATCTTTTAGTCACCAATTTTTTCATTTTCCCAAGGGTACAAAGAGGAACTTTGTCCAAAAGTTGTTGTCCAATTTGTCCTGAGTACGCTGACACCTCATATGTGGGAGAAAACTACTGTATGCACACGTCGGGGCTCGGAATGGAAGTAGTGACGTTTTGGAATGCAGACTTTGATGGAATGGTCTGCGGGTGTCATGTTGCCTTTGAAGAGGGCTTCACAGAAGTTTATAATGCCCAGGCATGAAAATAGAAAAATCGTATTTTTTCCACAAACATGATCAATTAGGCTCCAATTTTTTTTATTTTCCCAAGGGTAACAGGAGAAATTGGACCCCAAAAGTTGGATTGGACGCCATACCGCGTTTAGAAAGCCCCTGATGTGCCTGAACAGTGGAAACCCCCTACAATTGACACCATTTTGGAAACTAAACCCCCCAAGGAACTTATCTAGATGTGTGTTGAGCACTTTGAACCCCAAAGGGCTTCACAGAAGTTTATAATGCCCGGGCGTGAAAATAAAAAAATCATATTTTTTCCACAAACATGATATTTTAGTCCCCAATTTTCTTTATTTTCCCAATGGTAACAGGAGAAGTTGGACCCCAAAAGTTGCTTTCCAATTTGTCCTGAGTACGCTGATACCCTATATGTGGGAGAAAACTACTGTATGGGCCCACGTTGGGGCTCGGAAGGGAAGTAGTGACGTTTTGGAATGCAGACTTTGATGGATTGGTCTGCGGGTGTCATGTGCGTTTGGAGAGCACCTGATGTACCTAAACTATTGAAACTCCCCACAAGTGACCCCATTTTGGAAACTAGACCCCCCATGGAACTTATCTAGATGTGTGGTGAGCACTTTGAACCCCCAAGTGCTTCACAGAAGTTTATAACGCCTGGGCGTGAAAATAAAAAAATCATTTTTTTTCCACAAAAATGATATTTTTGCCCCCAATTTTTTATTTTCCTAAGGGTAACAGGAGAAATTGGACCCCAAAAGTTGTTTTGCAATTTGTCCTGAGTATGCTGATACCCTATATGTGGGGGTAAAACACTGTTTGGGCGCATGGCAGAGCTTGGAAGGGAAGGAGCACCATTTGACTTTTTCAACGCAGAATTGGCTGGAATTGAGATCAGATGCCATGTTGCATTTGGAGAGCACCTGATGTGCCTAAACAGTGGAAACCCCCCAATTATAACTCCAACCCTAACTCCAACACACCCCTAACCCTAATCTGAGCCCTAGCCCTAACCCTAACCCTAGCCCTAACCCTAGCCCTAACCCTAGCCCTAACCCTAACCCTAACCCTAATGGGAAAATGGAAATAAATACATTTTTTACTTTTATTATTTTTCCCTTAGTAAGGGGGTGATAACGGGGGGGGTTTGATTTACTATTTATGGTGGTTTTTATGTTTGGCAGCTGTCACACGCTAAAAGACGCTTTTTATTGTAAAAATAGTTTTTGCATCACCACATATTGAGAGCTATAATTTTTCCGTATTTTGACCCACTGAGTCATGTGAGGTCTTATTTTTTGCGGGACGAGTTGACGTTTTTTCTTGGTACCATTTTCGGGCACGTGACATTTTTTGATCACTTTTTATTCCGATTTTTGGGATGCAGAATGAACAAAAACCAGCGTTTCATGAATTTCTTTTGGGGGGGTGCGTTTACACCGTTCCGCGTGCGGTAAAATTGATAAAGCGGTTTTATTCTTCGGGTCAGTACGGTTACAGCAATACCTCATTTAGGTCTTTTTTATGTTTTGTCGTTTTTTTTTTTATTTTTTTGCGGATGATGCTGTATGGTGGCTTATTTTTTGCGGGACAAGATGACGTTTTCAGCGATACCATGGATATTTATATGCATCTTTTTGATCGTGCGTTATTGCACTTTTTGTTCGGTGGTATGATAATAAATCATATCAGAAATACATTAGATAAGGACTGCTTCAATAGGGGGTACCTTGACGCGGTGCAAAAAAAAGTATCGACTAAATACCCTGTATTTGTTATCATCTTTTTATCAGCACTTGCTGACTACTGGTATATGTTTTACTGCAGGATATTTCTGCACAATTGTCATTCTGTGCTCTCTGTTTGTGTTTGAGTCAGTGGGTGGTATGAACAGTGTCCTACCAACTTGTTCATATGTGTGCATGTCACATGTGTTTTTAATCCAGTTTTTTCCATGCCTATGCATGATTTGCGAGACCCCACCCCTCTCTTGTGTGACATGCACATAAAGCGCTGGCTTACACCACGTGCCCATACCAGGAAGCGCCTGTCTTCATCCTGTTCATTTAGACACTGTTCACATGTTCAGGTTTTAAATACATTAACTAGGGACTGCTTCAATAGGGGTTACCTTGACGCGGTGGAGCAGCTTGGTATACATTTTTTTTGCAAAAAAAAAGTATCGACTAAATACCCTGTATTTGTTATCATCTTTTTATCAGCACTTGCTGACTACTGGTATATGTTTTACTGCAGGATATTTCTGCACAATTGTCATTCTGTGCTCTCTGTTTGTACTTGCATATATATATAGTAAATTCAAATAGAAAAATTGCATGGCCTATATATCTCTCCATGCCAACTTGGCACCCTTTACAAGGAGAAACTTTATCTCCTAGACCCCCTGACAGAGGCCTCTCAACCAGCAAACAACTTCTCCTACAAACACCCCAAAATACATGTCTGCAAATGGAGTTATTATTATTATTTATTTATATTGCAGAATTGATTCCATGGTGCTGTACATGAGAAGGGGTTACATACAAATTACAGATATCACTTACAGTAAACAAACTAACAATCACAGACTGATACATTCTACAGGATGGCGGAGAAGTAGACAGTAGGTTGGAGGGTTGCAGCAGCTCTGGTGTTGGTGAGGTGGTACCTCCGGTAGTGGTGAGGAGGCAGCGGGGTCATTGCAGGCTGTAAGCTTTGCTGAAGAGGTGGGTTTTCAGGTTCGGTCTGAAGGATCCGAATGAGGTTGATAGTCGGACATGTTGGGGCAAAGAATTCCAGAGGATTGGGGATATTCGTGAGAAGTCTTGGAGGCGGTTGGGTGAGGATTGAAAAAGTGTAGAGGAGAGAAGGAGGTCTTGGGAGGACCGGAGATTACGTGAGGGAAGATATCAGGGGTTTAGTTCAGAGATGTATGGAGGAGACAGGTTATAGATGGCCTTGTAGGTCAGTATTAGTCATTTTAACTGGATACGCTGAGGGAATAGGAGCCAGTGAAGAGATTTGCAGAGGGGAGAAGCGGAGGAGTAGCGAGGAGAGAGATGAATTAGTCAGACAGCAGAGTTAAGGATGGACTGGGGAGGTACCTGGGTATTAGTAGGGAGACCACAGAAAAAGGATATTGCAGTAGTCGAGGCGGGAGATGATGAGGGCATGCAGAAGCATTTTATTAGATTGAGGGTTGAGGAAAGGACGGATTCTGGAAATATTTTTGAGCTTGAGGCGACAGGAGGAAGAAAGAGCTTGGACATGCAGTTTGAAGGACGGGCAGAGTCAAGGGTTACTCCGAGGCAGCGGACTTCCGTTACGGGTGAACGTGTGATGTAGTTAATTGTGATAGATAGGTCAGGTAAGGAAGATCTGTGAGATGGAGGAAAGATGATGAGTTCAGATTTGTCCACATTGAGTTTGAGGAAGTGAGAGGAGAAGAGGGAGGATATGGCTGATTCAGGATAGCAGAGAAGTGACATCTGGGCCAGAGAGGTAGATATGAGTATCATCGGCATAAAGGTGGTACTGGAATCTGTATGACTTTATGAGTTGCTCCAGGCCAAGGGTATAGATTAAGAAGAGTAGAGGTCCTAGAAAAGAGCTTTGGGGACTCCAACAGAGAAAGGGAGGGATGAGGAGGTAGTGTGGGAGTGGGAGACGCTGCATGTGCGGTTGGAAAGGTATGAGGAGATCCAGGATAGGGTGAGGTCTTTGATGTCAAAGGAGGAGAAGATCTGTAGTAGGAGGCAGTGGTCAACTGTGTCAAAAGCAGAGGACAGGGATAGTAGGAGGAGTGTAGAGTATTTTCCATTAGATTTGGCTGTAAGTAGGTCGTTAGTAATTTTGGTCAGGGCTGTCTCAGTGGAGTGATGGGGTGGAAACCAGATTGTAGATTGTCAAAGAGCAAGTTAGATGAGATGTGGGAGGAAATTCAGCTTGGACATGCTGCTCCAGGAAGCGAATGGGAGCAGCGATATTGGGTGACAGCTGGACATAGCGGTTGGGTTGAGGGTTGGCTTTTTAAGGATAGGCGTGATTGTGGTATGTTTGAAAGCAGAAGGGAAGGTACCAGATGTTAGTGATAGGTTGAAGAGGTGGGTTAGGGATGGGATAAGAGTGGTAGTGAGGTTGGAGAGGAGTTGGGATGGGGTCGAGTGCACAGGTGGTGAGGATCGATTTGGAGAGGAGACAATTAAGCTCCCCTTCAGCGATGTTGGAGAGGGAGGTTATGGGGTTTGGGCATTGGTCTGGTATACAAAGGGGTTGTGGTGGTTGAACAATGAAGAACTGTTTTGTTTGGTCGATCTTATTTTTGAAGTGTGTGGTAAAGTCCTCAGCAGAGATGAGGGAGGTTGGAGGGGGCAATGGTGGGCAGAGAAGGGAGTTAGGGTATGTTTCCATGGGCCGTATTACATCCAGATTTGCTGCGGATTGAACGCTGTGTATATCCGCAGCTTCTAGATGTTACAGCATAGTGGAGGGGATTTCATGAAATCTCGTCTCCACTATGCATCCTAATACACGGGTGACACACCCACGAAACTGGACATGCAGCGCGTCTTTTTAGAGCACAACATGTCTGTTTACCTTGCGGAGATGCTCAGTCTCCGCAAGGTAAATAACCCTGTCTATGTATGCGATGCGGTGATACCGCATGTGTTCAATGAACACATGCAGTACCACTGCGCGTACAGAAGGGGCGGCGCTTTGGGAGGAGCGGGGTTTCCGCTCTTTCCAAAATGCAAAGAATGCGCTAAGTGGAAACATACCCTGAAAAGTTGGGAATTTTAGGATAGGGAAGATAAGAGGGTTGTGAAGTAAACCTGTTTAGTAGAGGTGAGGGCAGATGTGAAAGCGAGTGTTGCCTGTTTGAAAGCAGTGAAGTCGTCTTGCGAATTTGTTTTCTTCCAACGCCACTCTGCAACCTTGGATACTTGCCAGAGCTTTTTAGTGGTGTTATTGTGCCAGGGTTGTCTGTTGATACGTCGCACTCTGCCATGAATGAGAGGGGCAACCGCGTCAAAAGCTGATGCGAAAGTGGCATTGTAGAAAGCAGTGGCACTGTCTGTGTCGTGGAGTGAGGATATCGTTGCCAGTGGTAGAATAGAGTCAGAGAGCGTGTGGCTGGGCCCCGAGGTTGGTATATGATGGCCATTTGGAGGTTGAAGGGAGAGTAGATACGGACAGAGTGTGGGTCGCCCCGTCCCAGGGCTGTGGGGTACTCGGTACCGGGCCGGTGTCAGGGGGATGTGTCACAGCAGCGGTGACCCGGTCCGTGGCCCTGGGAATCCAAATCAATGGTGGTTTGAAGTTAATGGAATGGAATAGTTCGTGACGCCACCTGTGGTGTTTGGCAGCAAGATGTTAAGCCAACGCTGCGTGCAGATCCTCTGGGGCTGATGGTGTGTTGCAGCATATATGGTGTAGCTTCCCACAGGTGAAGCTGTAACACCAGGGTAGTGAATAGGCGCAGGCGGTGTGAGGAATGTTGGTACCCAGATGTAGCAGTGCTGACAGTGTTGGCGCACAAAGGAATGGAGGACACCAGGGCTTGTAGTTCCAAAGCTTTACTCACTGTTCGTGGTACACACTGGTGCCTGCCTCTGTGCCATTTCCTCCGGGGTAGAGACTCAATCAACCTCCCGGGCAAGTCAGGATTCTCCTCTCCAACACCCCGCCAACATGTACCTCTCCTGAATGACTCCTCTATTGCGCCTTGTAGTGTGAAGAGCTCCAGTACCGTGGTACTCTGAAGTTCCTCCTGTCAGATGTTCCTAAAACTCTCCTTGTACAGCAGACAGCTGTAGCCTACTTCGGGGACTCGCTTTATCCTGAGTCCCGGCTCTCTATACAGATGCTGGTGTGCCCCAAGTCTTGGATGGGAGTAGTGCATCTACAGCCAACTACTCCACCGGTGTCTGCTGCAGAACCATAAGTGTCCATACAACCTCGGGGACCGGGCCCCGGCCTTGCGCTGAGAACCTATAGGCAGGGTTCCTCTTCCAACCCACAACTCCTCTCTGTTCTCCTACTACTTCGTTCCGCGCTGTTCCTTCTCTCTCTTATGGAAGCTTAGGTTGCAGTTCTACGTCTTTCTCCTTCTGTTCCTTTCCCGTGCCAGCTGGCTCAGATCACTGAGGCAGCTGCAGCACTCCTTCCTCCATCCCTTCCTCCAGGAATCCCCACTCCTCCCGAGTGGCTTCCTTCCCTGCTGACCCTCTGTCAGACTGAACCCCTAATTCTAAACCTTCCCAACCTTTTATATATCTCAACTCCACCCACCTCCCAGCACATCTCGTGTTACAAAGCAAGGACCCACGAAAGGTGCTCTGCTACCCTCTAAGCATGAAGCCGCAATGTGGTCAGTGCTGAACTATCCTGTGTGTGGGATGCAGGTGTTGGAGTGTGGAAAGGAGTTCCCAACTTGCCTAGGTGCAGTTAGAAGAAAGGACAAGATCCACTCCTCCACCGAGTCTGTTGAAGAGACGAGGAGAGTGGGAGGCCGCCGTAACATAGTGCAGCAGGGAAGGCGGCATCAGAGGGTGTCAGCCATGTTTCTGTGAAGCCGAAGAAGGCAAGATTGCAAAAGAGAAAGAGGTCATGAATCACATGAAGCTTATTGCAGATGGAGCGGGCATTCCAGAGTACTCCAGAGAGAGGGAGGAGGGGGATGGGCGTCAAGGGCCAAGGTTTTACTTTGGAAAGATTGCGGTAGTTCATATTAGATAGGGAGTTTCTGGTTTGGCTTTTTATCCTAAACAATTTGGCAAAGCCTTTACAGGGAACCTGTCAGCAGGTGTTTAGACCCTCATCTATGGAAAGGATCTGAAGTGTTGACTTTGTCTTTAACTTCATATAAGTCTATTTCTCCATTTTCTAGAAATTCTTCAGTGAATATTCGTACAAATGAGCTTGCACGTTTTGGGGGCATGGCCTGCAGTTACAGCTCTCAGGTCTCTCCTCTCTTTCTCTTCCCACCACCGGCCTCCAGTCTGGCCTTTGTTCCTGAAGGTGAACATGCGCAGTAAGGTCCTCCTGATAATGTTTCAAGAGCAGGATTATTGACTTTGCACATGCACTGGAGTGATGGAGCAAATAGAGATAAATTTGTCAGCACCTCAGCAGCGATCCAAGGAAATAATGCTGTCTGTTTCTGGGTGCAGTGCGTGGACAGCTCCAGGCTGGTTCCTGGGCAAGCAGTTGTGGAGAGGTTGGAAGAGTCCAGCATCTGCAGGTAAGATCTAAATAAATTCACATTTTAATTTTAATTTGTTTAACCCCTTAGTGACCGGGCCACATTTTTTAAAATCTGACCAGTGTCACTTTATGTGGTGATAAGTCTGGAGCTCTTCAACAAATTTCAGTGATTTTGAGATTGTTTTTGCATGGCACATTACAATTTATGTAAGTGGTAAATTTAGGTTGATATGTTTTGTGTTTATAAAAAATATCAGAAATGTGAAAAAAAATTAAAAATTAGCAATTTTCAAACTTTGAATGATTATCCCTTTAAGGCTGGAGTCACGCTTACCGTATATAAAAATCGGTCCGATTTTGACAGCCAAGAATAGCACAAATGTTCCCAAAACAGTGATCCGTATGTAGTCTGTTTGCAATGCGATGATGCGATTTCCTCACATCTAGTATCCATGTGACATCCGTATGGCATCTGTATGCAATGCGATTTTAACATGAGCTTTTACAGTACATACAGCAGTTCTCTGTATGTAAAAGCTCATGTTAAAATCGCATTGTAAAACACAAGTGTAAACATAGTTTTAAAACCAAATAATCTTCAAAAACAAAAATATATATCTAGATAGATATACAGCTCTGGCAAAAAATTAAGAGACCACTTTCAAATGTTCAGTTTGTCTGATTTTTCTCTTTATAGATATATTTTTGAGTAAAATGTAAATTGTCTTTTATTCTATAAACTACTGACAACATGTCTCCGAATTTCCAAGCAATAAATGTTGTATTTTTTTCTAAAAATGAGAAATGGTCAAAATTAAATAAAAGAACCAGTGCTTTCAGACCTCAAATGATGCTAAGAAAACAAGTTCATCATAATCATTTAGAAACAACAATACTTATGTTTTAACTCAGGAAGAGTTCAGAAATCAATATTTTGTGGAATAACCACGATTTTTAAGAACAGCTTTCATGCGTCTTGGCATGCTTTCCACCAGGCTTTCCACCAGTCTATAGAGAGATACATAGAAGAATAGCCGGTAATTCATTTGTCGGCTTCCTGAAAATCAATGCAGGAGCCGACAGAATAGAAGACATATACAAGACATGGTTTACATACAGTAAATCCATGCAGAATAGTTAGATATATAGATGTCTGTGAGCAATACAATTAGTATAGTGTGTGTGCAAATTAGGAGACATGTATTTATTTATTAAAAGATTATTTTCGGTGAAAAAAATACCTTGGGCTCCGGCGCAATTTTCTGCGCCAGAAAATGAAAGCCATTGACTGGGGGCAGAAATTAATAGCCTAGAAAGGGACCATGATAATTGCTTCCCCCGGGCTAAAAAAATCTGCCCTCAGTCACCCCAGAAAAGGCGCATCTGTAAGATGCATCAATTCCTGCACTTAGCCTCTCTCTTCCCACTGCCCTGTTGCAGTGGCATATGGGGCAATAGGGGGTCAATATCACCTTTGTATTGTAAGGTGACATTAAGCCCAGCTTAGTAATGGACAGGTGTCAATAAGACACCTATCCATTACTAATCCTATATTATTTAAAGGGTTAAATAAACACACAGCCAGAAAAAATTATTTTAATGAAATGAAACACCACACAGTTTTGCCATCTTTATTGTTCTGCCAATCCAAATGATGCCCTGGATCTCCTGTAATAAAGAAAAAATAAAAAAAAAAACACAACAATATACCATACCTGTCCGGTGTTCAGTCCCATGGCATAATCCATATCTGGGGGATATACGAGGGGCGATCCAAAAGTAATGATAATCGTTTATTTCTATTGCACACAGAAATTAAAATAAAATGTTTTCTTCTCTGTTAGGTACCCACTAGTCCAGGAAAAAAAAAATCACTTAAATAGGCCACGATTGCCGGGAGCTACATTCATTTGAATATGAGCTGCCAAGGAGTGAACATCAAAATGGAAAAAACGAGCTCAGAGCTGTCATCAAATACCTCTGCTTGAAAAAAATGTCTACCAAAGACATACACAGCGACTTGGTGGAAACAGTGGGGGACTCTTCTCCTCCATATTCCACAGTTGCGCGCTGGGCCAAGGAATTTGAGCTGGGAAGAACATCGACGGAAGATGAACATCGCGAAGGACGCCCATCCACGTCCCTCAATGAAGAAAACGTGAAAAAAGTTGAAGAAGTTGTGTTAGCAGATTGAAGAGTGACTATCAGGCATGTAGCTGAGGTCACAGGGATCTCATATGGCAGTATTCAAAGAATCCTTGCAAAAGAATTGCATATGAGAAAGGTCTCCGCGCGTTGGGTGCCAAAAATGTTAACTGACGAGCAAAAGAAGAAACGAGATGACATTTCAATAGCAAATCTCGAAAACTTCCAAGCAGACAAGGAGAATTTTTTGTCACGTTTTTTGACCATGGAGGAGACCTGGATCCACCACTTTGATCCCGAAACTAAACAACAATCGATGACATGGAAACGAGCCGACGAACCGACGCCGAAGAAATTCAAAGTGTCAAGCTCAGCAGGGAAGGTTATGGCGTCCGTTTTTTGGGATGCTGAAGGAATTATTATGGTGGCCTATTTGGAGAAGGGAGCCACTATTACGGGCTCCTACTACGCAGAACAAATAAGAAGATTGCGGGAGGCTATCAAGGAGAAAAGGCGTGGCAAACTGCTGGCTGGAGTGCTGTTTCACCAAGATAACACACCAGCTCACAAAGCTGCAGTTGCCATGGCTACCATTCAAGAAGCGGGCTTTGAACAGGTGGAATACCCCCCTATTCGACAGATCTAGCCCCCAGTGACTTCTTTCTCTTTCTTCGGCTCAAGGAACACCTCCGGGGCAAGAAATTTGACGACAATAATGATGTGATAACTGCTGTTGGGGAGTTTTTTGAGGGTCAAGATCAAGAATTTTTTCGAAGGGAATTCTAAGTTTAGAAAAGAGATGGACTAAATGTATAGACTTGTTAGGAGACTATGTAGAAAAATAAAAAAAAATTTTGACTACATTCATTGTATTTATTATTGATTAGCATTACTTTTGGATCACCCCACGTACAATTTACAACCAGGAGCCGTGCTAATGCAACCGGCCCATCTGTAAACCACTGATGACTGAATGAGAAGCTGCCGGCGGCAGCATCAGTGACTAGTGCTGACGTCACTGATGCTGTGCAGCCTCACAGCCGGACCCGCGGTGAACTCTTGAGCGTGGGAAAATGAACTGTCAGCTTCTCATTCATTCATCAGACTTCATGGGACTTTAGAACACAAATCATATGTAATTATTTTAGAGGACATAGCATGTCATATAGACATTTTACCTTCATGTCTAGATGAAAAAATGAGTTGCCGCTGTCAAGAGACTCACAACTCACACATATGAGACATATAAATAGCACTAAGCACTTTCTTTCTCATTTATGAGATGTTTTTTCAATTATTATAGCACACTTGCATTTTGATGTTTACAATTGTGGATTCTATCACAATATGGATGTGTATTAATATTATTACTGAGTTATTTAAATAGTCATCTGAGAACTCCTAAAACTTCTATCTTTTCAGTACCTTTTCTTGCAAAAAAAATCTTTTTAAAATTGTTTTAATAAAATAATGGATAAAAATTTATTTTTTATGAATCTTTTTTGTGTCACTTCAAATATATTTTTTTGTTTCTCAATTAATGAGGCATTCTTACAAAAAAATAAGTGGCAAAATTGCTATGGGAAGCAAGTGCAACCTTTGATTTATAGGCGTTTGTGATGTAAAGTACCTTGTGTATAAAAGGAATGAAGAAATGTATTTTAACCACCTAAATTTCACTAACGTCTGAACAGGCCGCTGTAACCGGCAGACTCTAAGGCAGCTATTTGGTCGTGAATTGCCATGGCAAACATCAGGACAACACAATCATGATCTCTGGGAGCCAATGGGGATAAAAAGGAAGCCCACACACTCTGTTAACCATATATATGATGTAGTCACTATTGACAGCAGCATCTAAGGGGTTAAACAGAGATGGACGGTGACAGCACTGATCGTGGCTGATGCAGCAAGTTGTCAGCTATAGTGAACAGCCGACAGCTGCTGGATTGTTACCTGTATGGGGATGCGATTCTCTTATATCTCAGGTCAGTAAAAAGACATATTGGTGGTCATTAAGGGGTTAAAAAATAAATTAAATTAAAAACTAATAGTAGGATAGGGACAGGAGGTCTATGCATTTCGAGTTCTGGAAGGATTCATAATCATGACACCAAATATCTCAAATTAAAAGAATTTTAAAGTAAAGTATTAAAATGGGGTTGGAAAAATTAAGGGAAGGGCAGTGAAATGGAAAAGGAGAGAAAAAGAATAACATACAAGTGAGATTGTCTGACGGTAAATACATATAAAAACACTAGTACAAATGCAAGAAAATCATTTCTAAATCCAGTAGAAGCTCGAATGTTGAGACATAAGATCTAATATGCCTCACGGGCAAGCAAAGATTTCACTCAGTCTCCACCCCAAGCAGGGCAATTTTTCCTTTTCACGCCAAAAAAAAACTTAACTGAAAAGTATCACCTTCATGTTTTTTTAAAAAATTATGGGATACTCCAGAAAGAGATTTTATCAAATGTAAGGGTTGAGGGATGTGGTATCATCATACTCATGTATTCCACAAGTCACTAACAGCTATTTCTCTTCCTTTGTTTAAAAATAGCGACTATTCTAATGCTCTACAAGATTATATCATTATTGTTATAGAATTTTGACTAACTGATAACTTTTCTTCCTTCAATAATGTTTTTTTTCTATAGATCCAAAGCTGCGCCATGGGACCTAAATGCTCACCTTCTCTGGCTAACCTGATTTTACTATTGACTTTTAATTTATTATTCTTTTCAATGACAATCAATTCTCTAGATATATTTAAGATAGGGTTTCACGGTAAACTGGGAAAATAGAAATCCTTGAAGATAATAGGTCTACCTATTTAAGTAAATGGTGGTGCCAGACCAAACTGGAAAATGAAAGAGGACAACCATCTAATATATACCGTAATTACCTTGTAATGTCTTCACTTCCTGTTCCATCCAGATGTGTTTGGATCCCAGAATTCTAAGCAGCTGAAGTTCACCGACTGCCATATTGGGACACCCAAGTGATGGGTGTCTCAATATGGAAACTGCTGGTGGTACCAGCCTCTTGCGCGGTACCACCAGCAGAACACCGTCACACCCCACACATACACACACACTGTATACGCAGTATGCACCACACACACACACAAACACACACTGTATATGCCGTACGCACCACACACACTCACACACTGTATATGCCGTATGCACCACAAACACACACACACTGTATATGCCGTACGCACCACACACTCACACACTGTATATGCAGTACGCAGCCTCTTGCGTGGTACCACCAGCGGAACACCTTCGCGAACACGCCTCTGTGATCAGCTGAATGATTCAATGACCGCCACCATCTTTGTACAGTAGGAGCGCATGCGCAGTTTTAATGTGACTGACCACTATCTCTCTGCACAAAAATGGCGGCGGTCTGATATACTGCGCCTCTGTGAATTCTGCATAGGCGCAGTGAATCTTTCAGCTGATTCCGGCGGCAGATGCGCGACGTGTCTACAGGCATAGAAAGCCATTCACATTAAAGGGGTTTTCCCACGAACAAAAGTTTCTTTTAAAAATTGTCTGTGTCTGACAGTGTACTGCCAGAGAATATGGGAAGCAAGGTGTGCCACAGTCCGCGCTGCTGAGTCCACAAAATCACCTGGGATGCAAGATGTTGTAACAAAGTACTTCTTTATTCCTTCCTGAGGAAGGTGCCAGGAAGGGCGCCGAAACGCGTAGGAAGGAATTAAGAAGTACTTTGTTACAACATCTTGCATCCCAGGTGATTTTGTGGACTCAGCAGCGCGGACTGTGGCACACCTTGCTTCCCATATTCTCTGGCAGTTTTTCCACGTTGGAGTGGTCGGTGGAGGTCCTGCAGCAGCTGATACTGTGTTATGTCTTCAAGCCAGTTGTGGGTCACACAACTGGAATAGGTGAGTGGAACTGCATCACACCACTCACATCGTAGTGTCACTAGTGATAGGGCACTATTGCGCCTCTTGTTCCCCCACCCTTCTTGTATTGTGACAGTGTACTGAGCATACCATCTCCTGGGCAGGGGAGGAAGCTAAAGACAGTACTGACATTTCAGCATGGGATCACAGAGGATTCATTTTGTGAGGTAAAATATCTCACTGACTGTTTTAAACAATATTTTACCTCACAAAATGTATCCTCTGCGATCTCCTGCTGCAAAGTCAGTATTGTCTTTTGCTTCCTCCCCTGCCCAGGAGCTGTGGTATGTTCTGTACATGGTCAGACGCAGATAGTTTTTAAAATGAATTTTCCTTCTTGGGAAAAGCAAATATCAACGCCAACATCAAAAAAATACCAAGAATATACCATCAAAGAAAAGGACGGCTATCCAAGTTACCGCAGAAACATGACAAGGGGGATAGCACATGGGGTAGACAGGTCAAAGAAGAGAGCACAGATGGGAGAAGTCAGCACATGGGGAAAGAGAGAGTGGATAGGTGGGTGAGCACATGGGGGGAGAGATTCTCAATGCTGCAAAGCCTGCCCCCGTCGTGACATTACCGCCCTCCCAATGTGATGGGCCTCCATCTAGTATAATATAAATGGCTACCATTGATCTGACCACCAGCAGCCATAGTTGAGTTTTCAACACATAACTATGAAGAAAATATGAATTTACAGAATTTTGTTCATTATTTTCTAATGTATCACATAATAGACTAAATATATAAATGCAATAGAGGTTGTAATAGGCTATAATATGTGTTGCCATATTTGTACATTATTGTACTATTATTTCTGTCTACCTCTGCTAAATCCAATTTATTTGTTGCTAAGTACTAAAAGGTAACCGTGACCTTATTTTATACTGTACTTATTATCTCTTCCTATGAACAAAGTAGATAAATCATAAAGAACAACATATTCTTAAAAATTCACATTTTTACTTGATTAAAAAGTCTTTGCCTCGAGTCATCTGATTTTTAGGGAAACAAAAGAGGATCCCTCGACTTCGGTAAATACGTCCTTAATACTTGGTGTGCTAATCATAAATTGCATTTCCTTAATAGAAAACATCTGTGGAAACGGCCCTATCACTTTTTACATTCTTGCTTGACGCTATTGCAAATGAAATGTTAAGCGCTAGCTCGCCATCTATTTTAGAACCCAGAACCCTGAAACAAAAATTATTATATAAATTCAAAAAATAATATATCTTTACAGGGGTTAGTTCTCAGTTTCCATGATATATAGCACCAACTCTCTTGCAAAGATGCAGTAATAAAAAATAAATTTCTCGCAGCTTCCAGATGTCACTAGAAAGAGGGTATTATTTTATCATTGCGTTCACTATCAATGTATAAACCATATGTTTTAAGCAACTTATCTTTCTATAATGGTGACTCCTAATAGGAAGAGTGTTATCATTTATCTCTATAAATATACACTCACTGGCCACTTTATTAGGTACACCATGCTAGTAAGGGGTTGGACCCCCTTTTGCCTTCAGAACTGCCTCAATTCTTCGTGGCAGAGATTCAACAAGGTGCTGGAAGCATTCCTCAGAGATTTTGGACCATATTGACATGATGGCATCACACAGTTGGCGCAGATTTGTCGGCTGCACATCCCTGATGCGAATGTCCCGTTCCACCACATCCCAAAGATGCTCTATTGGATTGAGATCTGGTGACTGAGGAGGCCATTTGAGTACAGTAAACTCATTGTCATGTTCCAGAAACCAATCTGAGATGATTCGAGCTTTATGACATGGCGCATTATCCTGCTGAAAGTAGCCATCAGATGTTGGGTACATTGTGGTCATAAAGGGATGGACATGGTCAGCAACAATACTCAGGTAGGCTGTGGCGTTGCAACGATGCTCAATTGGTACCAAGGGGCCCAAAGAGTGCCCAGAAAAAATTCCCCACACCATGACACCACCACCACCAGCCTGAACCGTTGATACAAGGCAGGATGGATCCATGCTTTCATGTTGTTTACGCCAAATTCTGACCCTACCATCCGAATGTCGCAGCAGAAATCGAGACTCATCAGACCAGGCAACGTTTTTCCAATCTTCTACTGTCCAATTTCGATGAGCTTGTGCAAATTGTAGCCTCAGTTTCCTGTTCTTAGCTGAGAGGAGTGGTACCCAGTGTGGTCTTCTGCTGCTGTAGCCCATCTGCCTCAAAGTTCGACGCACTGTGCGTTCAGAGATGCTCTTCTGCCTACCTTGGTTGTAACGGGTGGCAATTTGAGTCACTGTTGCCTTTCTATCAGCTCGAACCAGTCTGCCCATTCTCCTCTGACCTCTGGCATCAACATGGCATTTCCGGCCACAGAACTGCCGCTCACTGGATTTTTTTTCTTTTTCGGACCATTCTCTGTAAACCCTAGAGATGGTTGTGCGTGAAAATCCCAGTAGATCAGCAGTTTCTGAAATTCTCAGACCAGCCCTTCTGGCACCAACAATCATGCCACGTTCAAAGGCACTCAAATCACCTTTCTTCCCCATACTGATGCTCGGTTTGAACTGCAGGAGATTGTCTTGACCATGTCTACATGCCTAAATGCACTGAGTTGCCGCCATGTGATTGGCTGATTAGAAATTAAGTCTTAACACACAGTTGGACAGGTGTACCTAATAAAGTGGCCAGTGAGTGTATATAAATATAAATCTGCTATGGAAATGAGGATGCAGCTGACATCCTTTCCATGACTTCCAACTCAAGGTGTCTGATAAAACTATACACAGAGTTTCTAAAGCTGCCTACAGTTGCCTATGTCTTGAGATCACGAACGGGCCATTTTAAAGTGGATCTTTGACAAGGTTTTTGCTATTATCTGAGACCAGCATGATGTAGCTACCAAGACCATGATTCCAGAATCTGTCAGCAGGTTTTTGCTATGCAATGTGAGAGCAGCATAATGTAGGGGCAGAGACTCCGATTCCAGTTGTGTGTCACTTACTGTGCTGCTTGATGCAGTTTTGATATAATTCCTGTTTTATCTGCTGCAGATCTAGCAGTTTCTCTGAACACTGAGATGTGTATATCCCCACCCACAACACTGATTGGCAGCTTTCTGTGTACACTGTGCATAGGCAGAAAGGTGCTGATCAGTGGTGGTGGCAGGATTGCACAGAGTAGGTGAAATACATGTCATGAGACAACTAGTTCCCTAGTGATAATCTCCTACTGATAAAACACTGATTTTATTGAAACAAGAACAAGCAACCTAATAAGTGACACATTACTGGAATCAGAGTCTCTTCCCCCATATTATGCTGCTCTCACATTACATAGCAAAAACCTGCTGACAGATTCTAAATAACATCTTAGAGCCAATTGGTAAGATTAGAAAAGTTATACATCATCTCAATATTTTCTGTTCCCCGACTAAAAGATATAGGATGTTCAGCAGTAGTCATGTAGTCAGAGATCATGCTGCTAGAGCTCTGTAGTATTTAGAGGCAAGCAAAAAAATTTGATGCAGAGCTTCTCCAGATCTTTCCAGTTTCGGGGCTGCCATTGGGCAACATTGAGTCTCAGCTTCTTCAAAAGATTTTCTATTAGAATCAGATCTGGAGACTGGCTAGGCCACTCCAGGAGCTGGAAATGCTTCTAACAGAGCCACGTCTTAGTTTCCCTGACTGTGTGTTTCAGGTCATTGTCATGCTGGAAAACCCAGCCATGACCCATCTTCAATGCTCTTACTGAGGGAAGGAGGTTGTTGGCCAAAATCTCGCAATACATGACCCCATCCATCCTCCCTTCAATACGGTGCAGTCGTCCTGTTCCCTTTGCATAAAAGCACCCCAAAGTATCATATTTCCCCCACCATGGTTCATGGTTGGGATGGTGCTCTTGGGGTTGTACTCATCCGTCTTTTTCCTCCAAATCGCGAGTGGAGTTGATACCAAAAATTTCTATTTTAGTCTCAACTGACCACATGACTTTCTCCCATACCTCTGGAAGGGATACAAAGGAGTGTCCGAAAGTGTACAGATATATACATGTACCGTATATGCTCGCGTATAAGCTGAGATTTTCTGCCCATTTTTTTGGGCTGAAAGTCTCCCTCTCTGCTTATACGCGAGTCATATACGCCAGAGGGTCGGCGGGGGAGGGGGAGCAGGGGTGTCAAATCATACTGACCCCCCTGGCACATCTCTGCAGCCCCCTGCTTGTCCCACGGTCTCAGACTCCTTCCTTCAGCGTTCACGTGGTACTGCTCATTAAAGTCACGAATATGCACATATTCATGACTTTAATGAGTGGCACCACGTGACCGCCGAAGGAAGTAAGGGAGACCATGGGAGAAGCGGGGCTGCAGAGATGGGCAAGGAGGGGGTAAGTATTTGCGATATTCACCTCTCCCCGGTCCATCGCTGCTCGTCGTTGTCTGCCGCGTCCTCTGTCAGTGACATTCAGGCAGCAGAGGGCGCGATGATGTGGTTAGTGCACGTTGCGCCCTCTGCTGCCTGAACAGTCACTGACAGAGGACGTGGCAGACAGCGGCGAGCAGCAATGGACTGGGGACAGGTGAATATTGCAGGGGCCGGGGTCCTGAGCCAGTGGTGACACCATATGGAGCATCTTATGGGGCTACATATGGGGGCATAATCTATGGAGCATCTTATGGGGGCAGCATATGGGGGAATAATCTATGGAGAATTTTATGGGGCAGCATATGGGGGCATAATCTATGGAGCATCTTAAAGGGGCAGCACATGGGGGCATAATCTATGGAGCATCTTATAGGGGCAGCATATGGGGGCATAATTTATGGAGCATCTTATGGGGCAGCATATGGGGCATAAACTATGGAGCATCTTATGGGGCAGCATATGGGGCATAATCTATGGAGTATCCTATGGGGGCAGCATATGGGGGCATAATCTATGGAGCATTTTATGGGGCAGCATATGAGGGCATAATTTATAGAGCATCTTATGGAGCATCTTATGGGGGCATAATCTATGGAGCATCTTTTGGGACATATTTTATGGAGCATCTGTTTGGGGCATATTCTATGGAGCATCTTATGGGGCCATAACCTTTATGGAGCAGCATTTGGGGCATATTATTCTATGGAACATCTTATGGGGCCATTATTAACCTTTGTGCAGCATTATATGGGGTGTATTTTGTATGGAGCATCTTATGGGGCCCATCATGAACTGTATGGAGCATTATATGGGGCTCTTGATTCAATATGGATATTTAAAAACATTTAACCTACTGATGTATCAATTAATTTTACTTTTATTGGTATCTATTTTTATTTTTGAAATTTACCAGTAGCTGCTGCATTTTCCACCCTAGGCTTATACGCGAGTCAATAAGTTTTCCCAGTTTTTTGTGGCAAAATTAGGGGGGTCTGCTTATACTCGGGTCGACTTATATACAAGTATATGCGGTATTTATATATTTAATGTCAGATGTTATGTACTCTTTCCCTTTAACATTATTCGTATTTATTGTACATGCCATGTAAATGTCTATTTATTGTATCTGTTATATGTATTTAACATTGGACACTGTTATATAGATAGGGAAATTGTAGTACCCTAGTTTTTCCACTAGATGGGGTAGAGATGCTCAGCTTGTAAATAGTTAAAGTAGGAGGGGCTAACAGCTGTTAAGCCAGGGAGCCTCTGGAATTTGAATCAGTTGGGCGGGAGCACCCTGACAGGTCTGTTGTCTCCGTAACATTAAAGTCAAGAGCCCAGGCATACAGAATTCGGGCCAGTATTAAGTGGGTCCCCTACTGAAGTAAGACTGAGCAGAGTTGATGCTGAAAGACCGGAGAGCACGGTCCGTCGCAGAAGCAAGCTTAGTTGGAGAGAGGGAAAGACTGTGTCATGTCGGACGCTATTCACACCACAGCGTCCGGCAGGCAGAGGTAGTTCCACCTCCGTCCACTATAGCCTCAGTGGCGCCGGCTTGAGTTTCTCAGGCTATCGGGGGTTAATCTAGCTGAAGATCAGGTTGGATGTTTGGTCACGCCCACGGTCTTTAAATAGTCGTGCTGGCCTATGGGCGTCGCCGATTATAGCTTGTGTTTCATACCAAGTGGTTCCGGTCTGGAGTGGAGGTGTTGGAGAGAGAGAGAGATTCATATCTGGCGTCGTATGATCCATTGTTACCTTCTCGCCTTCCCATATTTGTGTTTTGTTGTGCCCTGTTCACATTACTGTATAGTCCTGTGTGTATGCGGCGCGGTGCAGTTTAAGTTCTCCCTGAATGTCTTTATTGTTCGGGGCTTTGGTGGTTTGACTCCTCACTGGGTGGAGGGTGGAGGGTTAAACTTAGGGCTGAGCAGGAGATAAGGAAAGGGTGGAGGCTCAGGCATTTGTACCTTCAGCAAAAACCCTGGGTTGAGGGACAGACAGGGTTTCCCCTAGTTAAAGGGACATCACAGGGGCCCCGGTTATTTCAGCCTGAGTTGAACTAAGCCCCGCGTGACATTATAATCGGCCCACATTTTTCAGGAGTCCATGGATCCCATGGATTCCATAACCCGCCAGTTGGCGGCGCTGTCCTTACAGGTCTCCGAGTTGAAAGGGGCAGTTCAGCAGCAGGGCCTGGTAGTAGCGAAGGTGCAAACGGCATCTGCAGGTGTCGGTGCAGAGCCGAAGATCCCGCTGCCAGAACGATTCTCAGGGGAACACAGCAAATTTGTCATATTTCAGGAGGCCTGCAAGTTATACTTCCGCATGCGCCCGGTCTCCTCAGGTAATGAGGCTCATCGGGTGGGCCTGGTGTTATCATTACTGAGTGGGGACCCCCAAGCATGGGCATTTTCCTTACCAGCTGACTCTGCTACATTTCATTCTGTCGATAATGTTTTTTCTGCACTCGGACTCATTTATGATGATCCCGACAGATTAGCTCTAGCAGAATCTAAAATCCGCACCCTCCGTCAGGGGGAACGTATGGCGGAAGACTATTGCTCCAAATTTCGCCGTTGGGCAGTAGACACACAGTGGAACGACCCAGCGCTGCGGAGTCAGTTTATTCATGGGGTTTCAGGAAGAATTAAACAGGCCCTCCTGATGTATGAGACTCCTGCATCGTTGGAGTCTGCCATGAGTTTGGTTATACGTATTGATTGCCGTTTGCGTCAGGGGGCACAGGAGACACTACCCCTGGGGGAAAGCAGGGGTGCAGGTGTGGTTGCTGCAGGTGAGCCCACTGAACCTATGCAAATTGCAGGGGTGTCACAGGTTAAGCGTCGCGTCCCTGGGTTCATGAAGCCCGGAGCATGTTTTTACTGTGGTAAAAGGAATCATTATGTTAACGCTTGTCCTGTGCTACCGAAGAAGGTCACACCGGCGGAAAACTACTAAGCTCAGTGGGTATGGAGGAGACCCAGCTGAGCGTATGCATATCCTCCATGATGGTATCTCAATGTATGCTCCCTGCCAAGGTTATTATCGCAGGCAGAGAGCTACCAATATCAGTGTTTGTGGATAGCGGTTCCGCCACCAATCTCATAGATGAGGAGTTTGCACGCACTGCCGGGTTTAAGATCGAAAAACTCCTATTCAGGTGGTTACCATTAATGCCGCTCCCCTCCCTCAGGGGGAGATTACGGAGTTTGTGGCTGAGGTGAAACTCCACATTGGGGTCCTACATTCGGAGTGGGTTACATGTAGGGTCCTCCGTAATCTCCCAGCACAAATGGTCTTGGGTTTTCCATGGTTGTCCAGGCACAACCCAGTGATTGATTGGAAAACTCAGGACATAGTCCAATGGAGTGGTTTTTGCCAGGACAATTGCTTGGCCACATGTGTGTCTGCCGTGACGCCCAGCCTTCCGGAGGCTTTGCAGGATTTCGCGGATGTTTTCTCTGAGAAGGGTTGCTCAGAACTGCCTCCACATAGAGCCTATGACTGTGCGATTAGGTTAAAACCCGGGGCCAAATTACCTAAGGCCAGGATGTTTAATATTTCTGGTCCAGAGAGACAAGCTCTGAAAGACTACATCGCGGAGAGTCTGAGCAAAGGACACATCCGGCCTTTGTCCTCGCCTGTAGCAGCGGGGTTTTTCTTCATTAAGAAGAAAGATGGGGGGTTACGGCCGTGTCTGGATTTCCGGGAGTTAAACCAGATTACGATCCGTGATCCATACCCGATGCCTTTGATCCCTGATTTGTTCAACCAGTTGGCGGGGGCAAAGTGGTTTTCCAAGCTTGACCTCAGGGGGGCGTATAACCTCATAAGGGTCCGTCAGGGGGATGAGTGGAAGACGGCCTTTAACACTCCTGAGGGTCATTTTGAGAGCCTGGTTATGCCATTTGGGTTGACAACCGCGCCTGCTGTTTTCCAACATTTTATTAATGACGTGTTTGTTCATGTCCTGGGGAAATTTGTGATTGTATACCTGGATGATATCCTCATTTATTCGAGCGACCGGGACATTCATTTAGAGCATGTCAGGCAGGTGTTACAGTTGCTCCGTGAGAATAAGCTCTATGCTAAGCTGGAAAAATGCTTATTTTTTGTTCAGGAGTTGCCTTTTTTGGGATATATTGTGTCCGCCGCAGGGTTTAAAATGGACACCGCTAAGGTGCAAGCGGTGCTACAATGGGAAAGGCCTGATAATCTGAAAGCGCTCCAGCGGTTCCTTGGGTTTGCTAATTATTATAGGAAATTTTTAAAACACTTTTCTACTATAGCCAAACCGCTCACGGACATGACAAAAAAGGTACCGACCTGACTAGCTGGTCTGAGGTGGCGATACGTGCATTTGAGCGTCTGAAGAACAGTTTTGCTTCAGCCCCCATTCTGGTGCAACCGGACGTGTCTAAACCTTTTGTGGTGGAGGTTGATGCATCTGAGGTGGGAGTGGGGGCAGTACTGTCACAGGGCTCATCTTTGAGCGATATGCATCCATGCGCCTACTTCTCCAAGAAGCTGTCGCCGGCCGAACGGAATTATGATATCGGCAACAGGGAATTGTTGGCCATCAAATTGGCTTTTGAGGAATGGCGACACTTCTTGGAGGGGGCGGCTCACCAGGTCACAGTCATCACCGACCATAAGAACCTGCTCTATCTGGAGTCGGCCAAGCGTCTGTCTCCTAGGCAGGCTCGCTGGGCATTGTTCTTTACACGTTTCAATTTTCTGGTGACTTACCGTCCCGGGGCTAAAAACACCAAGGCGGATGCCTTATCCAGGTGTTTTCCGGGGGTAGAACCTCGGGAAGAGCCGGTACCCATCCTCCAGGAAGGTGTAGTGGTTTCGGCTCTCACGACTGAGGTAGAGGCGGAGATTGCCGAGGCCCAAGAGGAGGTACCGCCAGGACTTCCCGCCAACAAATCATTTGTACCCCTTCATCTTCGTCTTAAGGTGTTGAGGGAACATCACGACTCAGTACTGGCTGGTCATCCAGGGGTTAAGGGCACCTTGGAGCTGGTATCGCGTCGTTTCTGGTGGCCCAAAATCCGGCAGGACGTGGTCTCGTACGTGGCAGCTTGCATCACGTGCGCCAGGGCCAAGTCGCCCCGAGCCCGTCCTGCTGGCACGCTACAGCCTCTGGGGGTACCTAATAGGCCATGGACAGAAATCTCCATGGATTTTATCACTGACTTGCCAGTCTCGGCGGGGAACACGGTCATCCTTGTGGTGGTTGACCGATTTTCAAAGATGGCGCATTTTGTCTCATTGCCCTCCTTGCCCAATGCGAAGACGTTGGCTCAGGTGTTTGTGCAGGAGGTGGTCAGACTCCACGGAGTTCCGTCGGACATAGTATCTGATAGGGGAACTCAATTTGTTGCGAGGTTTTGGAAAGCTTTTTGCTCACGTTTGGGGATCAAGTTGTCACATTCATCTGCGTTTCATCCACAGTCAAATGGTCAAACTGAGCGCATGAACCAAAATCTGGAGCAGTATTTACGATGCTTTGTGTCTGACAACCAAGAGGAGTGGTCTACTTTCCTTCCTCTGGCCGAGTTCGCGTTAAATAATCACCGTCAAGAGTCATCGGGAGAGTCTCCGTTCTTTTGTGTTTACGGTCAACATCCTCAATTTTGTACCTTACGTCAGGGTGACTCGGGGGGCGTCCCGGAGGAGGACCAGCTAGGATCTCAATTATCATCGGTCTGGAGGAGGGTGAAACAGCGTTTGTTGAGCATGAGTGCGAGGTACAAGCGGGTGGCTGACAGTAGACGCGTGCCAGGTCCGGACCTGTGTGTGGGTGAATGGGTGTGGTTAGCGACTAAAAATATAAAACTCAAAATTCCATCTTTAAAATTGGGTCCAAGGTTTATTGGTCCTTTTAAGATTGCTGCCATCATTAACCCAGTTGCTTATCGGTTGGAGCTCCCTGCAGTATACAAGATACACAACGTGTTTCACAGGGCTTTATTGAAAAAGGTGGTAGGCTCTGTGGACACGACGCCGATGCCACCTCCAGTCATGGTGGATGGCAATTTAGAGTTTGAGGTCTCCAAGGTAGTGGACTCTCGAGTAGTGCGCCGTACTCTTCAGTATTTGGTACACTGGCGGGGGTATGGTCCGGAGGAGAGGTCTTGGGTACCAGCCTCGGACATACATGCAGATCGGCTGGTCAGTTCTTTTCACCGTCGTCATCCAGACAAGCCGGGTCCTATGAGTCTTGAGGGCCCTGGGGTCCCTCGTAGAAGACGGGGTACTGTCATGTCGGACGCTATTCACACCACAGCGTCCGGCAGGCAGAGGTAGTTCCACCTCCGTCCACTATAGCCTCAGTGGCGCCGGCTTGAGTTTCTCAGACTATCGGTGGTTAATCTAGCTGAAGATCAGGTTGGATGTTTGGTCACGCCCACGGTCTTTAAATAGTCGTGCTGGCCTATGGGCGTCGCCGATTATAGCTTGTGTTTCATACCAAGTGGTTCCGGTCTGGAGTGGAGGTGTTGGAGAGAGAGAGAGATTCATATCTGGTGTCGTATGATCCATTGTTACCTTCTCGCCTTCCCATATTTGTGTTTTGTTGTGCCCTGTTCACATTACTGTATAGTCCTGTGTGTATGCGGCGAGGTGCAGTTTAAGTTCTCCCTGTCTGTCTTTATTGTTCGGGGCTTTGGTGGTTTGTCTCCTCACTGGGTGGAGGGTGGAGGGTTAAGCTTAGGGCTGAGCAGGAGATAAGGAAAGGGTGGAGGCTCAGGTATTTGTACCTTCAGCAAAAACCCTGGGTTGAGGGACAGACAGGGTTTCCCCTAGTTAAAGGGACATCACAGGGGCCCCGGGTATTTCAGCCTGAGTTGAACTAAGCCCCGCGTGACAGACAGGGACAGAGGAGAAAATGTCTGTTGCCAACCCTGATGCTGATGCTTGAGTGAATATGTATATGCTGTGTAAAGGAAATCGTAAAGTTGATTGTTAAAGTATTAAACAGGACTGTGACTCTGTTTGTTCCACATCGTCTGAGGAGAATGTGCAGCGCATAACAGAAAGCCCTGAGGGGGAGCTGGAGAAAGCGACAGGTTTGCTGACAGAAAACTGTCATGTCTATGTGAGGGGATGCCAGGACTCCGTTGTCACAGAGTCCTCGGTCCTGGCTGAACCTTACACCTCCTCTGGATCATCCAAATTGTCAATGGCAAATTTCAAACAGGCCTGAACATGTGCTGGCATAAATAAGGGGATCTTGCGTGCCCTGTAGGATATAAATCCATGACGGCATAGTATGTTACTAATAGTTATGTTTGAGACTGTTGTCCCAGCTCTCGTCAAGTCATTGACCAGGTCCTCCCGTGTAGTTCTGGGCTGATTCCTGACCTTTCTCAGAATCATACTTACCTCCCGAGGTGAGATCTTACATGGAGCCCCAGACAGAAGAAGATTGACAGTCATCTGTGCTTCTTCCATTTTACAATAATTGTCTCACCAAGCTGCTTGCCTATTTTCCTGTAGCCTGTCCCTTCCTTGTTCAGGTCTACAATTTTGCCCTTGGTGTTCTTAGACAGCTCTTTGGTTATGGCCACGGTGGAGAAGTTGGAGGGTGATTGAGCATGTGGACAGGTGTATTTTATACAGGTAACGAGTTCAAATAGGTGCAATTAATACAGGTAAAGAGTGCAGAGTAGGTGGGCTTCTTAATAGCAAAAGGTTTGCAGTTAAATGAAGAAGCTATACATTTTTAACATGCTTTCTGAAAAATATCCCTATTTTTGGGAACAGCAACAGGTTCACTCTTTGGAAAGAGAAGGAGCTATTTCTTTTTAAAAGGCTGTCGAAAAATTATCCCTACTATTTTGATAGAAATAATATGCTGTTTGCAAAATGTAAAAAAAAAATGGCTATTTACCAAGCCATATAAAAATTATCCATTTTTTCAGCAGCAGGAAAAGGGCTGCTGATTTGAAAGTGAAGAAGCAATGGTTTCTTAACCCCTTAGTGACAGAGCCATTTTGCAGCTTAATGACCAGGCCAATTTTTACAATTCTGACCACTGTCATTTTATGAGGTAAAAACTCTGGAACGCTTTAAAGGATCCCACTGATTCTGAGAATTTTTTTTCGTGACATAGTTTACTTCAAGTTAGTGGTAAAATTTCTTCGATATGACTTATGTTTAGTTATGAAAAAACGGAAATATGGCGAAAATTTTGAAAATTTTGCAATTTTCAAACTTTACATTTTTATGCCTTTAAATCAGAGAGATATGTCACACAAATTTCTTAATAAATAACATTTCCCACATGCCTAGTTTACATCAACACTATTTTGGAAACAAATTTTTTTTGTTAGGAAGTTATAAGGGTTAAAAGTTGACCACCGATTTCTCATTTTTACAACAAAATTTACAAAACCATTTTTTATAGGGACCACATCATATTTAAAGTTATTTTGAGGGGTGTACATGACAGAAAATACCCAAAAGTGACATCATTCTAAAAACTGGACCCCTCAAGGTGCTCAAAACCACTTTCAAGAAATGTATTAACCCTTTACATGCTTCACAGGAACTGAAGCAATGTGGAAGGAAAAAATTAACATTTAACTTTTTTTTGAAAAAAATGATACCAGATATGTGGGGGTAAACCATTTTTTGGGCATACGGCAGAGCTCGCAAGGGAAGGAGTGCCATTTGACTTTTTCAATGCAGAATTGGCTGGAATTGAGATCGGACGCCATGTTGAAATTGGAGAGCCCCTGATGTGCCCAAACAGTGGAAGCCCGCAACAAGTGACAACATTTTGGAAACTAGACCCCTTTAGGAACTTATCTAGATGTGTGGTGAGCACTTTGAACCCCCAAATGCTTCACAGAAGTTTATAACGTAGAGCCATGAAAATAAAAAATCATTTTTTCCACAAAAATGATCTTTTCGCCACCAAATTTTTATTTTTACAAGGGTAACAGGAGAAATTATATCCCCAAAGTTGTTGTGCAGTTTGTCCTGAGTACACCCCATTTTGGAAACTAGACCCCCCCCAAGGAGCTTATCTAGATGTGTGGTGAGCACTTTGAACCCCCAAGTGCTTCACAGAAGTTTATAATGCAGAGCCGTGAAAATAAAAAAATCCTTTTTTTTTCCTCAAAAATGATTTTTTAGCCCACTATTCTTTATTTTCCCAAGGGTAACAGGAGAAATTGGACCACAAAAGTCATTATGCAATTTGTCCTGAGTACCCTGATACCACATATGTGGGGGGAACCACTGTTTCGGAGCATGGGAGAGCTCGGAAGGGAAGAAGCGCCATTTTGGAATGCAGACTTTGATGGAATGTTCTGCGGGCGTCATGTTGCGTTTGCAGAGCCCCTGATGTGCCTAAACAGTAGAAACCCCCCACAAGTGACCCCATTTTGGAAACTAAACCCCCCCCAATGAGCTTATCTAGATGTGTGGTGAGCACTTTGAACCCCCAAGTGCTTCACAGAAGTTTATAGCATAGAGCCGTGAAAATAAAAAATCTTTTTTTTTCTTCCACAAAAATGATTTTTTAACCCACTATTTTTTATTTTCCCAAGGGTAACAGGAGAAATTGGAACACAAAAGTTGTTATGCAATTTTTTCTGAGTACGCTGATACCCCATAAGTCGGGGGAACCACTGTTTGGGCGCATGGGAGAGCTTGGAAGGGAAAGAGCACCATTTTGGAATGCAGACTTTGATGGAATGTTCTGCGGGCGTCATGTTGAGTTTGCAGAGCCCCTGATGTGCCTAAATAGTAGAAACCCCCCCATAAGTGACCCCATTTTGGAAACTAGACCCCCCAAGGAGCTTATCTAAGTGTGTGGTGAGCACTTTGAACCCCACAAGTGCTTCACAGAAGTTTATAATGCAGAGCCGTGAAAAAAAAAATCTTTTTTTTTCCTCAAAAATGATTTTTTAGCCCACTATTTTTTATTTTCCCAAGGGTAACAGGAGAAATTACACCCCCAAAGTTGGTAAATAGTGGAAGCCCCTCAATTCACAGCTCCAACCCTATCCCCAACACACCCCTAACCCTACTCCCAACCCTAACCCTAATCCCAACCCTAACCCTAATGCTAATCCCTAACCCTAATCCCAATCCTAACCCTAATCCTAACCCTAATTCCAACCCTAACCCTAATTTCAATCCCAACCCTAATTCTAACCCTAACCCTAATTCTAACCCTAACTATAATGGAAAAATGAAAATAAATATATTTTCTTTATTTCATTATATTTCCCTAACTAAGGGGGTGATAAACGGGGGAGTAATTTACTATTTTTTATTTTGATCACTGTGATAGAGTTTATCATAGTAATCAAAATTAATGAATGGTATCTGCCGGTCGGCAGGCGCACTGCGCATAGGCCCATCATTTTCTTCCCAGACCAAGATGCCCACCGGAGGAGGCAGGAGGACCCGAGGACCACCGGGAGGTACCAGGGGGGATCAGGGACCCTAGTTCTCTTTCCTCTGATGTGCAATCACATCAGAGAGAAATGAAATGCACAATTACGGCTTTTTTGTGATCAGCGTTATAGGGTTAATAACGGCGATCGCAAATGCGGGGTCGGTTAAAAACCAACCCGAATCATGTTCTCTGGGGTCTCAGCTACCTCTCGCAGCTGAGACCCCGGAGAAAATTTGACTCTGGGGGCGCTATTTACTTTTTCCACAGCGCTGTTAATTAACGGCGCTGTGGTTTAAGTACCCTTAACTACCGCCGTTAAAAGGCATATCAGCTGACATTAAGGGGTTAAAAAGTCATGAAAAAATTATCCCTTTTGTGTGAGCCACTTCAAGTATATTTGTCCTGAACATAAATACAAGCAGCAGTACAGTATACAGTATATATCACATGGTGCATGAGAGTAGAAAAAAATCCAGCTTCGGCAAATAAAATTATAAAGTCTTTATTGGAGCTTTTAAAAACAAGGCATTTGTTGTGACAAAAATGGAGAATGTGGTCGGAGTGTGGATGGTGCCAAGAGGATAGAAAACTGGACGCATTTCGAATACTTGGCGTGTTCTTAAACTCAGTTTTATGAGTTTAATACTAAGTATAATAGTATAATTTCCAATGTTAAAATGAAAAACAAACTATTCTAAGAAGTTTTCTGTTCATACATAGAAAATATGTAATGTAATTTATGCCAAACATTTATTAAAATTGTATTGAATTAAATGGTTACGCTTATTTCAAGAAATTCACAGTACATGCAAAGATAAGAAGCTTTGTAATAGATATTATTATATCTTATTAGAGAAATCTGCTTCTTTCTCCACCTGTAAACCACTTCTTTCAGTCAAAGACTGCCAATCAAAGTGCAGGGGAGTGATTACAGCTGATCTCATTGTGTAGTGAGCAATGACCATAACCACTCTATACACCACCCAGTTCTCTGGTGTAAATTCTTTGAAAATTTGCAAATATTTTGTGAAAATGCACAGAGTTTTGAAACTTCTTTACATTTTTATGTGCTCTAAATAAATAATTTAGAGAAAAAACAGCATGGGTTCCTCTGCATTTTTGATAACCAGCCAGGCAAAACTGACAGCTGTGGGCTGCAACCCTTAAATAAACCAGCCAAGCTAAAGCATACAACTGGGGGCTAGTACTCTCAGGCTGGTAAGAGGCCAAGGATATTGGCCCTCCTCAGCCTAAAAATAGCAGCCCGCAACCGCCCAGAAAAGGCGTGTCCCTAACTAGAGTAATATTTCTGGTGCAATGCATGGAGGTGCGCACCACTCAAAAGATGTGCCGAATTCATTAAGTGGCGTGGACCTCTCAATGAATTTGGTGTCTTGTACTCCTCAAAGACTGGCATGGCATGAGCGTGAGTTATGCATTACTCTATTAATTAATCTGCCCAAATGGGTCTGTGAAAATCAATGATCCATGTGCCATCCAGGAGATGTCCCACTGCAAATTGTAGAAGCTTTGAACATTTTTAATTGTTTTGAATACGATAAAATCACAGATGAAACACTAGAGGTAAAAATTGACAAAACACTGATGAAAACTTGATCAAAGCCAGTTTTTCACTTATGTGAACAAAAAGGGCATTCGAATGAGACCAAAAAGTCATAGAACCAGTGAAAAAACAAATTGCGAGTTTTATCATAGCAAAAGAAATCTCAAAGTTGTCTAGCCAATTAAGAAACAGTGACTGCAGCACGTAAGATACAGCAAAAATATTGTAAAAATAGCTGATTTGGAACAGGGACTTATATCGCCAATTTTCATGGGTTGTATACACATATTTTCCATCCAGATTTTCTGGCAGCAGATTAGCAGATTTACACTATGGATTGTTGTGAATTCGTTTTCCCCTTCACCATTGAGGTCTGATGAAATCCCTCTTCCGGTGAAGGAAGGTAGTGAGGCTGATTACAAAACACCTGAGCAGAATCATGATGACTGGGTGCCTGGGATCGCTGACTGGATATAAGACAGCCGACGCCCATCTGCCTTGCGGGTCATTTCTCTGTGGGATTCTTGGAGTCCAGTCTGATTCCTGCTCATCTAAAGCTAAGTTTTCTGCTCTACTTTTTTGCATTTGTGTTTTTGTTTTGTTTTTGCCTTGTTTGTCTGGATTTCTGCCTCACCCTGCTGGGTGAGCTGAATTCCTTTTTGCTCTGTCTTCAGATAATACCAGAGCACTGATATAGTCTTTTGAAGCCTAGCGTCTTCAGGGATTTTTTCCTATCAGTCTGTTGGCTCTTATTTTTGAGAGGGTTTTGGCAGATTGCAGACAGCAGCTGTCCTATCCTATCCTATTTAGTTAACTTGGACCCCAACATTTGCTCAGCCTATCTTTCTGTCTGTGTAAGTGTTTTTCCATCTCGCTTCACCATCATTATATGTTGGGGGCTGCCTTCTGCTTTGGGGTCTGCTCTGGGGCAGTTTAGATTTCCCTTTTCTGTCTTTAGGCTATTTAGTCCTCCGGCTGTGATCGAGGGGTCTAGGGCACCGTAGGAACCCCCCACGGCTACTGCTAGTTGTTGTTGTTAGATTCAGGGGTCTGCAATCCGAAGCTACCAACTTCTCTGGGTTTCTGGACTTAGCTAGTAATTCTGTTTTTGCCTCCTACGGTTACTCACTCATAACAGAATGACCCGCCATACCGCTGATCCTAGGGTACTCAATAGCAGGAAAGAATTGTAAAAAAAAAAAAAAAGTGTGTATATTTTTTTTCCTCTATATCTCTGAGGCCGTAGGTGGATTTTTTTTTCTCTCAATGGAGATAAAGCAATTGCCTGATCGTGTGGAGCAGCTCACTGCAGAAGTGCGGGGAATTTCCGCTTACCTTGCTCATTCACATGCTGCTGAACCAAAGATCCCTACTCCGGATGTGTTTTTTGGGGAACGGTCTAAATTTCTGAATTTCAAAAATAATTGTAAATTATTTTTTGCCTTGAAGCCTAACTCGTCAGGGAGCTCCGCGCAGCAGGTTAAAATTGTCATCTCGTTGCTGCGTGGCGATCCCCAGGATTGGGCGTTTTCTTTCATAGAATCATAGAATCATAGAATCGTAGAGTTGGAAGGGACCTCCTGGGCCATCTGGTCCAACCCCCTGCTCAAAGCAGGATTCGCTAAATCATCCCAGTCAGATGTCTGTCCAGCCTCTGTTTGAAGACTTCCATTGAAGGAGAACTCAGCACTTCTCGTGGCAGCCTGTTCCACTCATTGATCACTCTAACTGTCAAAAAGTTTTTTCTAATATCTAATCTGTGTCTCCTCCCATTCAGTTTCATCCCATTGCTTCTAGTCTTTCCTTGTGCAAATGAGAATAAAGTTGATCCTTCTACAATGTGACAGCCCTTTAGATATTTGTAGACAGCTATTAAGTCTCCTCTCAGTCTTCTCTTTTGCAAACTAAACATTCCCAAATCCTGCAACCTTTCCTCATAAGACAGGGTTTGCAGACCGGTCACCATTCTGGTCGCTCTTTTCTGAACTTGCTCCAGTTTGTTGATGTCTTTTTTAAAATGTGGTGCCCAAAACTGGACACAATATTCCAGATGAGGTCTGACCAAAGAGGAGTAGAGGGAAATAATGACTTCACGTGATCTAGACTGTATGCTTCTGTTAATACATCCTAGAATTGCATTTGCCTTTTTTGCTGCTGCATCACATTGTTGACTCATATTCAGTCTGTGATCTATTAGTATACCCAAGTCTTTTTCACATGTGCTGTCACTTAGCCCTATTCCTCCCATTCTATATATGCTTTTTCCATTTTTATTGCCCAGATGTAGTACTTTGCATTTCTCCCTGTTAAAAACCATTCTGTTAGTTGCTGCCCACTTCTCCAGTTTATTTAAATCTTTTTGAATCCTCTCTCTCTCTTCTCTAGTATTAGCTATCCCTGCTAGCTTTGTGTCATCAGCAAATTTAATCAGTTTACCCTCAATTCCTTCATCTAAATCGTTGATAAAGATGTTGAACAATACAGGGCCCAGGACAGAGCCCTGTGGTACCCCACTTGAGACATTCTTCCAACTGGATGTGCAGCCATTTACGACCACTCTTTGGGTCCGATCACTAAGCCAGTTATGAATCCACCTAACAGTTGCCTTGTCCATTCCATACTTAGTCATTTTTTCAATAAGGATTGTATGAGAGACTTTGTCAAATGCTTTGCTGAAGTCAAGATATACTATATCTACAGCATTTCCTTGATCCACCCAATCAGTGATACCGTCATAGAAGGAAATTAAGTTAGTCTGACATGACTTATTAGTTACAAACCCATGCTGACTCTGTTTAATCACTTCATTCTTATCCAGGTATTGACATACATGTTGTTTAATAATTTGTTCAAAGATCTTTCCTGGTATAGAAGTCAGACTCACCGGCCTATAGTTGCCTGGGTCCACCTTCTTCCCCTTTTTGAAGATAGGAACAACATTTGCTCTTCTCCAGTCTTCTGGCACTTCTCCTGTTCTCCAAGAATTTTCAAAGATTATAGAGAGGGGTTCAAAAATTTCTTCTGCTATCTCCTTCAGTACTCTGGGGTGTAATTCATCTGGACCTGGAGACTTGAATTCATTTAGGCTAGCTAAGTGTTTCCTCACTATCTTTCTGCTTATAGATATCCTGGATTCTTCTATTCCCTTAATAGGACAGTGAATAACAGTTGATGTTACATTTCGTTTCTGAGAGAAAACAGATGCAAAATAGGAATTTAAAAGTTCAGCCTTCTCAACATCCTGTCTTACCATTTCATCATTTTCATCCTGTAAAAATCCTATAGCATCTTTGACTTTTCTTTTACTTTTGACATATCCCCAAAATCCTTTATTATTGCTTTTGACATCTCTTGCAAGCCTCAATTCATTTTCAGCTTTAGCTAATCTGATTTGTGCCCTGCAGGTTCTGCAGACAGCATTATATTCTTCTTTAGATATGCCTCCCTTTTTCCATTTTATAAACATTTTTTTCTTCCTTTTTAGCATGTGCTTAAGTTCTGTGTTCATCCATCCTGGTTTCCTTAACTGCTTCCTATTCTTCCCTCTTTTCGGAATTGTTAACAACTGTGCTTTGAGAATTTCATTTTTCAAGATTTCCCATCCTTCCTGGACATTTTTGTCTTTAAGGACAAAAATGAAAACCAGATGATCCTATTCTGACTAATGTGAACGCATTTTTCTAAGTATGCCCAAAATGATTGTTATGTATTAACTCCAATATCTTATACAAGGGTAAAATCTATGCCCACATATATCCTGGGGATTGTAAAGGGAATACTCCGTTATTAATAGTGATTAAAAGTATATATATGCCATTTACTATCAAATTAACAGGGGACATCTACCGTACAACGCTAACATATGTTAATTATAATTATATGCGGTTATAGATCGTTATTGACTTTTTATAAAGAAATATTAAAGTTTTCAAATACTGTCGCTTTGCTAAATAACGCTGATTATACTTATATGAAAATTGACATAAGGTGACAGATGTAAAGAAAGCATTAGATGAAGCGCATGTGAAGGGTAGATAGATATACAAATGCTCCCGTGTGATAACCCTGTGATGGGATTATATGCATTCAGAAGATGGAGCGTGTAAGAAGCGGCTGCATATGGAGTGCGCAGGCGCGGTGTGCCCCTGGATGGTGACTCAGTGATGGGAGGAAATAGGCGCTCTGACATGGGAAAGAGGGTTGGACCTGACATGGTAGAGCGCGCAGGCGCGGTACGTCCACGCCAGAAAGGAAGGAAAGAGGAGTGACGTCAGCGCGTTACCAGGCAACCGGATAAGCTGAACGAAGTATAAAGAGCGTGCATGAATGTATACCCTATGAGAAGGTTGATGCCTGCGCAATCATCGATTAGTAATATGTCTAAGTACATCTGTGATAAGGGTTTAATTTGAATGAGTCAGAAGGTGGTATTGGAAACATATGACTAATAGGTCTATCACTATGGTAACGCATCAACAGGAAGTGGTCACGGGCATACACCCGGCCTACCTGTAGGAGGCGGGAACATACTAATGAGTGCATGTTATAAAAAGCAAGCAAATGAACAGCCCTGTGATGGCACTTTTTCCATGAAGGCATTAAGTTTGACCCAGAGACTCCCCTGATGATCTGGACGGTGAAACGCGTAGGGAGAAGGGAGCGTTACATGGAGGAACCCGTTACTGAGTAATATTTGGGTGAGATCTCTCCATGATATACGAGATTTTTTTTTTTTTTTTTTTTTTCTATAAGTCTGTGGAGGTGGTGAACTGCACAAGTAGAGCAATGTATAGGTTCACACCGAGTTGAAGAATCTCAGACTGTGTGCCATGCCATTGTATATAGTATAGGCTGTTGCTGTAAAAAGATTGTCAAAAACCATTGTGAGTGTGAATGATGGATGTAACACAGAAGTAACACATCGATTTAAAAGCAATGGATTTAATGTAGACAATTTTTGGCACTACAAGAGAGTGCTTGTTCCAAACAAATTTATACTAAGCGGATACTCTGAAGGAGTGCCTGTGTATTACTTGGACTACGACACTAAGAGTAAACCGTAAAGTTTTTTGAAGTTTGGTTTTTGCCGTATTTAGCGTTTTTTTGTTTGTGTTTGTGTTTTTGTACATGTGCATTTTTAAAATGGACTAAGTCCCTTTTTAATCAAATTAAAATAAAGTTTATTAGTTTTAATTTCTAGTATTTGTCTAGCTTGCTGGTGAAGATATTATTTCTAGCTAGTAGATCACTTGCTGAAAACCGTAATGTGAACGCATTTTTTCAAGCCTTGGGGTTGTTGTATGACGAACCTAATGCTATTGATCAGGCTGAAAAGACCCTGTTGGCACTGAGCCAGGGTCGAGATTCTGCAGAATTGTATTGTCAAAAATTCCGAAAGTGGGCGGTCCTTACTACCTGGAATGATAATGCCTTGGCAGCTCTCTTTTGGAAAGGGTTGTCAGAAGCCATAAAAGATACTATGGTGGGATTTCCTGTTCCCTCTGGTCTTGACGATTCTATGTCATTAGCCATTCAGGTTGATCGGCGTTTACGTGAACGCAGGATTGCACGGAAGGTGTTGCCACCTGTTGAACAAGTGTCGGAACCTATGCAATGTGATAGAGTTTTGTCCAGGGAGCAACGTCAGGAGTTCAGAAGGCGTAATAAACTGTGTTTTTTCTGTGGAGATGCCTCGCATATTATTTCTGTCTGTCCTAAACGAGAGAGACGTTTTGTACACACGTTTTCTGCGGGTGGTGTTCAACCTAAGTTTCTTCTGGCAATTACTCTGATCTGCTCCCTGTCCACATTTTCCGCCAAGGCTTTTGTGGATTCGGGAGCAGCCCTGAATTTGATGGACTTGGATTTTGCTAAACGTTGTGGATTTCCTATGACACCTCTGCGGACGCCTATCCCTTTGAGCGGGATTGATGCTACTCCTTTGGCGAAAGATAAACCTCAGTTTTGGACCCAGGTGGTAATGCGGGTCACCCTAGACCATCAAGAAAATTGCAGGTTTTTGGTGTTGCATAATTTGCATGATACCATTGTTCTGGGCTTTCCCTGGTTGCAAATTCATAACCCAGTTTTGGATTGGAAATCTGTGTCTGTGGTGAGCTGGGGTTGTCGGTGTGCCCTTAGTGAGGCTCCGGTTTTTTCCACCTCTCCTTAGTCGCACGATGTTCCTGACTATTTGGCGGACTTTTATGATGTATTTAGTGAGAATGAGTCTGCGTCTTTGCCTCCTCATAGGAGTTATGACTGTGCAATTGAACTGAGTCCGGGGTGTAAATTTCCTAAGGGTCGGCTCTTCAATTTATCTGTACCCGAGCACGAGGCTATGCGATCCTATATTAAGGAGGCGTTGGAGAAGGGTCATATTAGACCATCCTCTTCGCCCTTAGGTGCCGTTTTTTTTTTCGTGGGCAAAAAGGATGGTTCATTAAGGCCTTGTATTGATTATCGTGCCCTCAACAAAATTACTATTAAATATCAGTATCCGTTACCCCTGATTTCGGATCTATTCTCCAGAGTTAAAGGTGCTTGCTGGTTTACCAAGCTTGACCTCAGGGGGGCGTATAATCTTATCCGCATTAAGCATGGGGATGAATGGAAGACGGCGTTTAATACTCCGGAGGGACATTTTGAGTACCTGGTGATGCCTTTTGGGCTCACTAATGCCCCTTCTGTCTTCCAGTGCTTCATGAACGACATTTTCCGAGACTTCGTGGATACATTTTTGATTATCTATCTGGATGATATTTTGATCTTCTCCAAGGATTGGGATTCTCATGTGGAACATGTTCGGACTGTGTTCCGGATCTTGAGGGAGAATTCTCTGTATGTCAAGGGATCGAAATGCCTTTTTGGGGTACAGAGGATTTCTTTTTTGGGATTTATTTTGTCTCTGTCAACTATTGAAATGGACCCGGCCAAGGTACAGGCCATTCATGATTGGGTTCAGCCTACTTCTTTGAATGCCCTCCAGAAGTTTTTGGGTTTTGCTAATTTTTATCGTAAATTTACAGCAAAATTTTCTAGTATTGCCAAGCCATTGACTGATCTGACTAAAAAGGGTGCTGATGTGTTGAGTTGGTCTCCGGAGGCTGTTTCTTCCTTTCAGGAGCTGAAGCGAAGATTCACTTCTGCCCCGGTTTTGCGGCAACCTGATGTCTCACTCCCGTTCCAGGTAGAGGTGGACGCTTCTGAGATTGGTGCTGGAGCGGTTTTGTCCCAAAAGGATCCTGTAACATCTAAGATGAATCCCTGTGCTTTCTTTTCCCGAAAGTTCTCTCCATCTGAACGTAACTATGATGTGGGGAATTGGGAACTGTTAGCCATGAAATGGGCATTTGAGGAGTGGAGACATTGGTTGGAGGGAGCTAAACACCAAGTTGTGGTCCTCACTGACCACAAGAATTTGATTTACCTGGAATCGGCCAAACGCTTGAACCCTAGACAGGCTAGGTGGGCCTTGTTTTTTACATGTTTTGATTTTGTGGTCTCTTTTCTTCCTGGGACTAAGAATGTCAAGGCAGACGCCCTCTCTAGGAGCTTCCTTGCTGATTCTCCTGTAGTGACCAAGCCTGCTACCATCTTAGGCGAAGGGGTAGTTCTTTCTGCCATCTCGCCAGATCTGAGACGTGCTCTGGAAGAGTTCCAGGAGGACAAACCTGAGCGTTGTCCCAGTGAAATGTTGTATGTTCCTGACCAGTGGAAGAAGAGAGTGATGTCTGAAGTTCATTGCTCTGCATTGGCTGGTCATCCAGGTATTTTTGGTACTAGAGATCTGGTGAGTCGCTCTTTTTGGTGGCCCACCTTGTCTCGTGATGTCAGGAATTTTGTGCAGTCCTGTGGGACTTGCTCCCGGTCTAAACCTTGTTCTCGCTCTAGTGGGTTGTTGATGCCTTTGCCGGTCCCCAGGAGGCCATGGACCCATATTTCTATGGATTTCATCTCTGATATGCCTGTCTCCCAGAGAATGACTGTTATTTGGGTGATTTGTGATAGGTTCTCTAAGATGGTTCATCTTGTACCACTCCCTAAGTTGCCATCTTCCTCTGAGTTGGTGCCCCTGTTTTTGCAACAGGTAGTTCGCTTGCATGGGATTCCTGAGAACATTGTGCCTGATAGAGGAGTTCAATTTGTGTCTAGATTTTGGAGGACTTTCTGTTCCAAGCTGGGAATTCAGTTGTCCTTCTCCTTTGCTTTTCACCCTCAGACCAATGGGCAGACGGAGAGAACAAACCAGACCTTGGAGTCGTATTTGAGATGTTTTATTTCCGCTGATCAGGATGATTGGGTTTCATTTTTGCCCTTGGCCGAATTTGCTTTAAATAATAGAGCTAGTTCTGCCACTTTGATGTCACCTTTTTTTTGTAACTTTGGGTTTCATCCTCGATTTTCGTCAGGGCAGGTGGAGCCCTCTGCCTGCCCAGGTGTTGACACTGTGGTGGAGAGAATGCACCAGATCTGGGACCAAGTGGTGGATAAGTTATCTCTCTCCCAGAAAAAGGCCCAGCGGTTTTCCAACCGACATAGGACCATCGGTCCCCAGTTTAAGGTTGGTGATATGGTTTGGTTATCATCAAAAAATATCGCTATGAAGGTGGCTTCTCCTAAGTTTAAGCCTAGATTTATTGGACCTTACAAAATTTTGGAGATTATTAATCCGGTCTCTTTTCGTTTGGCTCTTCCTGTCACATTTAAAATTCATAATGTGTTTCATAAGTCCTTGTTGAAGAGGTTTGTTGAACCAGTTGTTTCTGGGGTGGCACCTCCGGACCCTGTATTAGTTGAAGGTTACATGGAATATGAGGTAGAGAAGATACTGGATTCCCGTCTGGCTAGACGGAGACTCCAGTATTTGGTTAAGTGGAAGGGTTATGGTCAGGAGGATAATTCCTGGGTCTCTGCCTCTGATATTCATGCCAAAAGATTGGTGCGTGCCTTTCATCGGGCTCACCCTGATCGCCCTGGTTGCGTGAATGAGGGTTCGGTGACCCCTCCTCAAGGGGGGGTACTGTTGTGAATTCATTTTCCCCTTCACCATTGAGGTCTGATGAAATCCCTCTTCCGGTGAAGGAAGGTAGTGAGGCTGATTACAAAACACCTGAGCAGAATCATGATGACTGGGTGCCTGGGATCGCTGACTGGATATAAGACAGCTGACGCCCGTCTGCCTTGCGGGTCATTTCTCTGTGGGATTCTTGGAGTCCAGTCTGATTCCTGCTCATCTAAAGCTAAGTTTTCTGCTCTACTTTTTTGCATTTGTGTTTTTGTTTTGTTTTTGCCTTGTTTGTCTGGATTTCTGCCTCACCCTGCTGGGTGAGCTGAATTCCTTTTTGCTCTGTCTTCAGATAATACCAGAGCACTGATATAGTCTTTTGAAGCCTAGCGTCTTCAGGGCTTTTTTCCTATCAGTCTGTTGGCTCTTATTTTTGAGAGGGTTTTGGCGGATTGCAGACAGCAGCTGTCCTATCCTTTTTAGTTAGCTTGGGCCCCAACATTTGCTCAGCCTATCTTTCTGTCTGTGTAAGTGTTTTTCCATCTCACTTCACCGTCATTATATGTTGGGGGCTGCCTTCTGCTTTGGGGTCTGCTCTGGGGCAGTTTAGATTTCCCTTTTCTGTCTTTAGGCTATTTAGTCCTCCGGCTGTGATCGAGGGGTCTAGGGCACCGTAGGAACCCCCAAGGCTACTGCTAGTTGTTGTTGTTAGAGTCAGGGGTCTGCAATCCGATAGCTGCCAACTTCTCTGGGTTTCTGGACTTAGCTAGTAATTCTGTTTTTGCCTCCTATGGTTACTCACTCATAACAATGGATATTGTGGATGAGATTTTGTGAAATCACACTGCAGAGAAAACCCAATCCACAACATTTCCATGATTTATTCTGCATCAATTTTTGCAGTTGCAGATTTTCCACTATGGACATTTTCACAGCAGATACAACAGTGGAAAAATAAACTTAAAAAAAATTGCATTTTCCATTACACAAAGAAATTAAACATAAACATCCTATATCAGATATAGATTCCATAAGTCTATTAACTTTGCAGACGATGAATGTAGCAGTATCCAGGAAGAGTCATATAAAACAGGACATACACTGTTAAATCAATGGAAACCTGTCATGTTGAAAACAGTATCTGATCTACAGGCAGGATGTTATAGAGCAGGAGGAACCGATCAGATTGATAGACCTTTTTGGTAGAAAAGTAAAACTTGCATTTTATACATTGAAATCCTTGGTGTTTGTATTTATGAGTCCAGGGGGCGGTCCTATTGAGTGATTGACAGTCTTCCCTGTACGACTGTGCATGCAGTGATAGCTGTCAATCATTGAAGTTCAGAAAAGAGCGACCAGAATGGTGACCGGTCTGCAAACCCTGTCTTATGAGGAAAGGTTGCAGGATTTGGGAATGTTTAGTTTGCAAAAGAGAAGACTGAGAGGAGACTTAATAGCTGTCTACAAATAGCTAAAGGGCTGTCACATTGTAGAAGGATCAACTTTATTCTCATTTGCACAGGGAAAGACTAGAAGCAATGGGATGAAACTGAATGGGAGGAGACACAGATTAGATATTAGAAAAAACTTTTTGACAGTTAGAGTGATCAATGAGTGGAACAGGCTGCCACGAGAAGTGGTGAGTTCTCCTTCAATGGAAGTCTTCAAACAGAGGCTGGACAGACATCTGACTGGGATGATTTAGCGAATCCTGCTTTGAGCAGGGGGTTGGACCAGATGGCCCAGGAGGTCCCTTCCAACTCTACGATTCTATGATTCTATGAATAGGACCGCCCACTGGACACATTCAAGCACCAGATATTTCAATGAATTAAATACAAGTTATACTGAATCTTTCCCAATAAACCTACATATCACTCTGCTCAGCTGCTCCCTCTTTATATGTCCTTCTTTATACCATGCCGCCCACAGATCAGTCTCCATGTACAATATGACAGTTTCCCTTTAAACTTAAGACATGGCACAATAAACTGTTCTTGTGAATTCTCTAGTAGCTACATGGCAACATTATAAAGTAAGCAATGGCGAATGTGTCTCTATAATGAAGCATTTGTAATGTTTCATGCGTAAGGAAGTAAGTAAGGCATTTGATTGAAGCTCACATAGAAAATATCCAAGAAATAAAAATCAATATCTAAAATGAGATCATAGGTCTGACTGTGAGTCGCTGTCTCATGTGCCTGTTACCAGGGCTCAATAATGCATGAGTGGGAAGTTTGCCAGTGGCCACCTGAGAGAATCCTTAGGTTGGATATTGCTGTTTCCTCTGTTTTCTATGAGATTCCAAGAGCACAGCCTGTTGACCGGTAGGGCTGTCAGTAGGGTCTTTCGGATACATTCCCTCAGGGCGCTGAAATCCAAAGTGTTTGTGAACACATTGTAGTTAGGTCACATAATTAACCTATTGCATCTCAGAGGGTGAAATCCGCAGTTACATCGGTTTTGTTTTTGCTCCATGGGAACTTACCCTAAGCCTCATTACTATCTTGTTTTTACTCTTTGCTTTTGAGACTGTAAACCTTAAAAAGAATGTGGAAGAAAAAGAAAAGAAAAATACAGGTGCTTCTCTCAAAAATAGAATATGATCAAGAAGTTCATTTATTTCAGTTCTTCAATACAAAAAGTGAAACTCATGCAGAGTCATTACAAACAGAGTGATCTATTTCACGTGGTTATTTTTGTTAATGTTGATGATTATGGCAGAGTACAGGGCACAGAATGTAAACGTAGTCAGTGGAGAGCCGAGGGTCAAAAGCCAAACAAGAGAGAGGTACCTAGGGATAAAACGGAGAGTAAACCAAGACGAGCCAAGGAGTCAGAGAACCAGGAAGGACAGGGCAGTACAGAGCAGGACAAAGAGGCAAAAGTCAGGGGACAAACTGGGTTATACACAGCAAAGCTCACACGCACAGAGGCACAATGGTTACAGATGAGTAACCTGGATCAGCAACCACTAACCGAGTAAACGGAAGTATCACTGATAGTGGACACAGGCACTACCAACATTAAATAGCCGCCCCAGAACCAAAGAGAGGTGAACTAAAATTAACCATGACCTGACCAGGATGGAGACAGAACCATCCCGTCCAGAGTCATGACAACTGTGTACTTACAATTGCTCATTTTCTCTTTCTACCTAATTCTTCTCTTTCCCCTCCACTATGTAAAAACAGGAAGTCTCTTGTTCCTGCATTTATCATCTCTCTTGTCTACTCCTGACCCAGCAGCCCGCTCCTCCTCCCTGCCAGGGACTTTTTCAGTGACTCATGACTTGTGCAAACAAAAGTGACCTCCTTTTTCTGCATAAAGCTTACAAGGATTCAGCTAGTCAGTTTTTAATTCAGTGTTGTCATAAACCTAATGGAAAACAGAAGAGTTAGCTGGGTAGAAAGGGAAAATGAGCAATTGTAAGTACACAGTGCTACATAATATGATGACTGCAATATTTTAAGAGGATAAAAACTCATGTGCTTCTTTAAAGTAGGGTCTATTAAATGCCTGTAATTCATGCATCTTATAAAAATTGCATCATATAAAATTAGCCTCTCAGTGCATGAGAACACTGCTATTATATACAGTATGTATTTGCCACGGAACCTGTTGTAAATCACTTGCAAACAGCATCACTGATTAGATCAGGGAGGCTGAGATCGCAAGTGCCTTGAGGTGCCAGCCTACACGTGTATGTAACAGATATGCTAGGAAAGTCATTTAGGAAACAACATATAATTTATTCAATGAGCTTTTCTCTTTAGATGCTCCCATGCAGCCATCAACTTTTCCATTTTAAATCTGTAAATCTGGAGACCTAGACTCTGCGTTTGATAAAGGCGAATAGAGAGGATGTTAGTTAATAGCTAAACTGTATTTTCAGAGTGAAGGCAATTAAATTGCACACAGCACTATTCAATTAAGCGTCTCTCCATGAGACATTGTAAAACAACATTCAGCGCTATTAGGAGCTGCCTTTCACATTACTTTACAAGATTAATTTGGAGTAAGGGGTTTGTCTGAAGAAAAGTGTAGCACATTATGCACTTGATGAAGATGGATTTTTAATGATTTATCTGCATATATTTATTAGATACTACTCAACTATAATTAAATGCATTTTCTTGTAACAATTTGATGTTCGGCAGAATTCAATGTTACATTTTTAGAAGAAAATCATTGCTTCCGACCTACCATAATCTCTGAGGGCAAAAACAACCTTTTCTTTGACTGATATATTGCATTTTGCCAAACATAAAATAGTTGAGTGTGTTGTTCAAAATCTGCATCGAGACTTAGATAAAGCTTTTTTCAGGTTTGTTTACGGGAAATGTCTTGTGTATTTAATACAAATTTACAAATTTAATTTAAAATGTTTACATCTCATTATTTAATACTAAGATAACCCCTTCTCAATCACCATGATCCCCCCTTTTAAAATAATAACACCTAAACGCACCTCCGGCACCGTTCCAGTGCTGTCAGTATTGACTCTCCAGGGGCTCGTGTGACATTGTTATGTCATGCGATCCCTGAGGCCAATCAACAGCCACTTCACTTTCCTCTCCTTCAGACATAACTGACATACGGCTGCCCCCTCACTTCTCAAGATGTCTTCTTTTGTCCAAAGGAAAGAAGATCGTAGTGGTCGATGGTTGGCCACAGGGATCGCGTAACATAACAATGACACACAAGCCCTGTGAGAGCCAGTGCTGACCTCACTGGAATGACACTGACACCGGAGGTAAAAATGCTAAGCATTGTTTATGATGTAATATAAAATGGTTCAAATAAACACAATAAGGAAAAAGATACAAATATTTTCTTTACAAAATGAAATTCCGATTTAATTTTATATTTACACTTTTCCCTACGGATTTTCTTAGCAGTCAGTGTAATATGATTGCAAAAGCTGAGAAATTACGTTTTCAATAGATTATTTCCCAAGGACACTGATTCCATAAGCAATAGCATGCTCTGAGGTTTTGCATACTTTTGATTGATGGTTTCATGAGACAGACTAATACAATGTATCATTTACCTTTTCTTTTAAATCAGTCTGTACAGTCATAAAATAGTTTAGCACCCTTGTCTAATCTATACTCAAGGTCATTCTATTTACCAAGCAAGTATCCAACTATTTTACCAATAAAAAAAAGGAATTACAGTTACTATTTTAAAAAATGAATGCATGAAGGCGAAAGGAACTGTTTTATTTGAGCTTCAAGGAGCTGTACTGTCCTTCCCAAACACTGGCTGCCTGTGAGCTGGAAGCTGAATCACTGAAAAAGGACTGCAAGTGCAAATGTGTTTGTAATGAGGCAAACTTCACTTCTGCGCTTCTGCAATACTGAATTTCCTATGACCTGCATGCACATATAGACAGCTTAGTAGGGTTGATCCTACTGTCAAATTTCCTTCAAAGGATGCAGAATATGTAGCAACCATCAACATCATGGCTGCAGCGAGCAACTGCGACAGTGTAGCATACTTATGGTATGAGGTTAGCATACTTATTCAAAGTTCAAATGTTAAAATGATATTTGTGTCTTCAAATGTTAATATTGGAGGGTCCAGATGACGATGACGAGGATTAAACTCATCTTGTCTCCTCTCTCCCCTCCATACATGTTTTCTTTTGATACAGCATCAGGCCTGTGATTCCCCCCCTCCCATTCCCCTTCTTCCCATTTCCCTATCGCAGCTTGTTGTACTTTGTTGTTTTACTTTGTTTTTTTCCACCTTGTGTGGCGCGGTTGTATGTTTCTTTTATGCACTCTGCACTTTCTTTAGCTACCATGCCTATACTCATTTAGTGGCTGAGACTATTACACTGTGGACTCTATTTACTACCTCAGCATAAGTTTTTCTTAGCTGGACTTTGTCTTTTCTTGCCACTGCTTTATATACCAGCATGTTATATTATACATTTTATTTTTCACATATTGGTCTGTGCTTACACTGTACATTTATCTTATCTATGAGGCTATATGCCCCTTTAGACATGCACTTTGATACTTTGGAGACTATATGAGTATATGTATAGTATATAGGCATCAGTTTTATAGCGGTACGTGCTGCAGTCTATTTATATGCATTGTGCATTTATTTATTAGCAGGGGCCAGTTTCACTATGTAAACTGTTTATGTGGATCATCTTTTCACTATCTGTGCAGAGGAGCTATAGATAGCTATATGTAGGAAGCCACTTATAAGTGTTTACTATGTTGTCACACTAAGTCCATATCTATACATCTCTGTACTTCCTACGGGTGTCTATCGGCCATTTGGCAGTACATGTACATATTTACCTTGTTAGGCTATATTGGACCTGTATCTCATTTTATAGTGTTTTTATTGTTTGGCTATTATGCTTTAATAAAGGCTATGTATTTTATGGCGAAACTTCCTGTGTCTTGTTGGATATTGCTATATGAGAAGTAGTTGGTACAATACATTTTTTTCACTTGGTATAGAAAAGGGCATCATCTCAACACTCATTTAACAAACTACCCCATTTATTATTACATAGAAACATAGGCAAATTTGTGAATGAGAGTAATGTGATATTTGCATGTAGCTATGCTGTGGGCCACCAGAGTAAATGTTGCTGGAGGGTTCTTGGCACCCCATTCCGGCACTGATCATAAGTGACAATGAAGTAAGTACACTCTCCAGGCAGGTAAAAGCATAGAAATAACTATTGCACATTTTTTATGCAACTGAGCATATACCATATACCACCATGATTTATATAAGAAAAAATGTTTTTCCATTGCATTCTTCTTACACATTGTCCTAGTGCACATTACGACAAGACCGCAAGCAATATAGTGCAACATTTCCCCTGAAGAATCGGCATGTCTGTATATTGTAAATGCCTTTGTCCAATTATAAAGAATAAAATGCAATGCAATGACATAAATACGACACCATCCAATGTTCCCGTGGGACAATGCAAGCTAGAAAAGGTCAAAGGCTGTTTGAAAATGTCATATATTAGCTGTTGTTCTGTAAACAGGTGTCACCGTGACATTGCATTCTCTAGCTTACATGCAAAGTTAAAACGCCAACAGTCTGTATGAAAAATGGAAGAGTTATGTCTTAGCACCAGTGTCAGATTTTTTTTACTCGCTGTTCACAGATGGTTATTGCTTTGTTAGTCACAGCTGGGGCTATTTACACATTACAAATGTGATTTATATGTAAGGAAATGAACACAGATGTTTACAAGTAAAATTTTGGCACATTGAACATAGTATAGAATAAAATATTCACTCAATAACAACAGGAAAATTGTATCTAATCATATTCAAGATTCAGTGTAATAGCGGGCACATGTGTTAGCCGAAGCCACAGGCTTCCTGCAAAAACTGGGCGATCAAGTGTTTCTGCTATTAAGGAAAATGAATATTCACTGCTCCCCACGCCCATAGTCCTGGGTGTGGAGAGTAGTGAATATTGCAGCAGCTGATGTCAGCGTTTATTCGCAAAGCATTGACATCATGCGCTGTGCCGCTAACACTTCTGAAGTCAGTTGCCGGCATCAGAAGAGAACGCCGCGTGGCGAGAGAGTAGAGTAAAGTTGAGTAGAATCTTTTATTTCTTTATGTGTGCAGTGTGATGGAGGACATATATAGCAGGAAGGGGATCGTATATACCAGTATGGGGTGACATATATACCAGGATGGGGGCCACATAGACCAGAATGGGAGACATATTACCAAGATGGGGGGCATATATACAAGGATGGAGGCCATCTATACCAGGATGGGATCATATATACCAGGATGGGAATCATATAGACCAGGATAGGGGTCATATATACCAGGATGGGGGTCATACACTGTACACCAGGATGGGTATCATATATACCAGGACTAGAGACATATATACCAGGATGAGGATCATACATGCCAGGATGGGACAAGATGGGTCACATATATACCAGGATGGGGGACATTATTACGGAATTGGAGGACATTACCCCCTTAACAGTGTCAGCAGTAGCCCCCCACATAACAGTAAATAATATTGGCAAGCATAATAACGTGAAAATGATGGAAAAAGAATTCCACTAATAATATTGAAATAACCAATAAATAATACAATAAGGTAACCCAAATATAATATGGACTGAAATAAGGACCAACTGCAAAGAACAGTATATACAAACCAAAAACGAAAACAGTCATGAAGCCCATTAGAAATAATCAGATACTAATCATTATTAAATCAAATCAAGTGAACAAGGACAGGATACAAATGGGACTAAAAAGATGTTAAAATTGGTAATACCATAACATCCATGAAAAGCCCTAGGGTAGGTAGGCCACAGGCAGTATACAAATACACATGAATAGACGGATATATAAGTGAAATCCACATAATAATAAACGTCCCAGCACATTAATAAATAGTAGTAGTCAAAAAATACCTCAGTGAAATGCGGAGACAGGACCTTCAGTGGTGTACCCGCCCACCCCGAGGCACGTTTCGGTAGTAATACCTTCCTCAGGAGGCGTGCCTACGTTTCAGTATTACCAATTTTAACATATTTTAGTCCCATTTGCATCCTGTCCTTGTTCACTTGATTTGATTTAATAAAGATTAGTATCTGATTATTTCTAAAGGGCTTCATCACTGTTTCGTCTTTGGTTTGTATATACTGTTCTTTGCAGTTGGTCCTTATTTCAGTCCATATTGGTTTTTTAGTCCATATGGTTTGTATATACGCCACATAACAGTGCATCATTATCACATTTTTTGCTTCAATTTTTTTTCTAATCTAAAACCTAGGTGTGTCTTATGGTCTAGTGTGTCCTATAATATGCAAAATACTGTAAATACTGCCTGGTAAAATATATCAACCTACAGTCCTTGTGTAAATGATTAGGTATGAGAAGTATTAAAGGAAACCTGCACCAGGTTTTCCCAATATGAAGTAAGGCTACCCTTATCTACTTTTTTACAGTATTCTAGTATGCTCCCCAATCATCTCTGCATAGCACAAAAGATACCTTTTATTATCCCCCATACAGCTTTACTTATGGGTCATCGGTGGACTTTGGCCTCTCCTGGCGAATGCGTATCACAGTATTTTGAACTGACCTTAGCAAGGGAGAGAGAAGTACGCCTGCGCAGGAGTGAGATTTGGGGTGCTGGGTGGATGACCTAGGACACTTCATCGATATGAAGCAGGGCAGGAGGATAGCAATTGCGACAAGAGAGGAGGCTGGGGCATAATAAAAGATATTTTTTGTGCTATGCTGTGGGTGTGTGGGACTTAATGGAATACTGTAAAAGAGGCATTAAAGGTGGTGCCCGTAGTTTTTATTGTGAAATCCTGGTGGCAGTTTCCCTTTAAAGGGGATGTTGTGTATTCCCTTGTGTACTGCCTTTGTGCTGCTTCAAATCTCTGGTGCTGGACGTAAATTAGGGGAAGGGAGTCTGGAGAAAATCAGCCTTTTTCAACCTCTGACTATATTCTCCCCTTATTTACTTTGCCAGTACAAAGGTAATGTGGGATCCAGAACAGTAAAAATATATACAGATTAACAGTCACAGTATGAGTTCCATTAGGAAACACATATTTGGTATTGCTGCGTCCGGAACAACCCGACCTATAAAATTGTCAAAACTGTCCTACTAGTTAATCACTTCAGTTAGCACCGTAAAAAAACAAAAAAACCGAGGCAATAAACAATGCTTTTTCATCATACTGCAGAACAAAAAATGAAATAGAACATGATTCAAAAGACAGAAATAGAATAGAAATGGTATAGATGAAAATGACATCTTGTCCTGCAAGAACAAGCTGTGATACAGCTCATCAGCGGAAAAATAAAAAAGTCCTAGCTCTCAGAATAAGGGGATGCAAAAATTATTATTTATTTCTATAAAATTGTTTTTATTGTGTAAAAGTACCAAAATATTCAATAATATATAAATTTGTTATTGCTGTAATTGCACTGACCTGAATAATAGATTATTATTATTATTATTGTACATTTTATAGCACCATTTATTCCATGATGCTTTACATGTGAAAAGGGGAAAATATAGACAAGTACAATAAACATGAGCAATACAAGACACACACAAGTACAGAAGGAGAGAGGACCCTGCCCATGAGGGCTCGCAGTCTACAGGGATGGGTGAAGATACACTAGGAGAGGGTAGAGCTGGTCGTGCAGCGGTTCAGTAGACTGAGGATCATTGCAGGTTATAGGCTTGTCGGAAGAGGTGGGTCTTCAGGTTCTTTTTGAAGATTTCCATGGTAAGTGAGAGTCTGATGTGTTGGGGTAGAGAGTTCCAGAGTATGGGGGGAAGAATGGGAGAAGTCTCGTATGGGGTTGGGGAAGAAGAGAAGAGGGGAGTAAAGAAGGAGATCTTGAGAGGATCGAAGGTTGCATGTGGGTAAGTACTGGGAGACCATGTCACAGATGTATGGAGGAGACAGGTTGTGGATGGCTTTGTATGTCATAGTTAGGGTTTTGATCTGGATGATAGGAAGCCAATGAAGGGCTTAGCATAGGGGAGAGGCGGGGGAATAACGGGGAGACCGGTGGTTTAGTCGGGCAGCAGAGTGTAGGCTGGATTGGAGTGATGCCAGAGTGCTAGAGGGGAGGCCAGAGAGCAGGAGGTTGCAGTAGTCGAGGCGGGAGATGATAACAGTGTGCACAAGTGTTTTTGTGGTTTCATGGTCAAGGAATGCATGGATTCAGGAAATATTTTTGAGTTTGAGACAGCAGGAGGAGGCTAGGGTTTGGATGTGTGGCTTGAAAGAGAGGGCAGAGTCGAAGATCACCCAGAGGCACCGAGCATGCGGGACTGGGGAAAGTGAGCAGACATTGATAGATAGGTCTGGTGGAGGGGTGGAGTGAGATGAGGGAAAGATTATGAATTCTGTTTTGTCCATGTTCAGTTTTAGATTGATCTGCCTTATCAATTTTACCACACGAGGAACAGTATGAAAAACAACGAAAAAAAAAACAACTCCTGAATTGCTGTTTTTTGCCCTCCAAAAATCAGAATAGAAAGCATGTGCCTGAAAATGGTACCAATAAAAAATTAAACTCGTTCCACAAAAAAAAAAAACACACGCATGACTGTCTCACATGACTGTCGGCAGAAATATGGAAAAATTATAGCTCTCAAAATATGGTGATGCAAAAACTTGCTTTTGCTTAAAAAAAAGAGTCTTCTACTGCGTGACAGCAGCCAAACATAAAAAGTCATATAAATCTGGTATCACTGTAATTGCAAGGACCAGAAAAATAAAGCTGTCTAGTCACTTATACCACATGAGGAACAGCGTAAAAAAATAAATAAAACCAAGTCTTAATCTGCTGTTGATATGTGTCAGGCTAGTTTCACACTAGCGTACTTTCCATACAGCGCACGGCGCCGCTAAGCCCCGCCCACTGCCAGCTGCCTTCCCGCCCCATCCGGTCATCGCCGCCTACTATCGCACACGGCCGCATGCGATCTGCGCATCCTATCTTTAGCATAGGGTGCGCAGACCGTGCGCTGGCTGTGCGCTAGTAGGATTTTGGCGTGCGCTTCGCACTTTTGAAGGTGCGCCGAGCGCGCCAAAATGCAACATGGTGCGTTCGGCGCACACGGGTGCACCTTCAAAAGTGCGCAGCGAACGCTAAAATCCTACTAGAGCACGGTCTGCGCACCCTATGCTAAAGATAGGGTGCGCAGATCGCATGCGGCTGTGTGCGATAGTAGGCGGCGATGACCGGATGGGGCAGGCAGGGAGCCGGCAGGGGGCGGGGCTTAGCGGCGCCGTGCGCTGCATGGAAAATACGCTAGTGTGAAACTAGCCTTAGCACCACGCCGGATCCCTGCTCTGACAGGCAGGGTCTCCAGAGTATCACTTCACTCACCCACCCTGCTGTTGGTTCTTCCTTTCCTCATGCTCTGCAAGCTCCCAGCTGGGCTTCCAGCCATGTCCTTACGGCACCTGCTATTTCCTCCCCAGTAAATGGCTGAGAGGCATTATGTATATATTTGCAGTTTATGTTGTTTGCAGTCTATGTGGTGTAAGGTCACATACCTGTCCCTGCTGCACTCTGGTGTAAATCCTGCCTGCTGCACTGTAGTGCAAATCCTGCCTGCTGCACTTTAGTGCAACTCCTGCCTGCTGCACTCTAGTGCAAATCCTGCCTGCTGCAATCTGATGCATTTCCTGCCTGCTGCACTCTGACACAAACTCTGTCTGCTGCACTCTGATAGGAACTTGGTCTGCTGCACTCTGATACGAACTCTGTCTGCCGCACTCTGATTTGAACTCTACCTAAAGCACTCTGATACAAGCTCTGCCTGCTGCTCCATCCAGTCTGTCCTTCTGAGTCCAGCTGCTGAGCAACTGTTGGTCTGTCCTGGAGGGGCACCTGATGTTCATCGGGAGCCAAGTCTAACCTCACTATCAGAGGTTCTAGTGAACAGTCCAGTACTCACTTAGTTACACACCCCAGGCTCTCCGCGGTCCATGGCACAGTGGTTCCACAAACCACGTCCGTGACAATATGTTCATTCTGTCTCCTAAAGATCGCATTATGGCTTGGTTCACATTTATCCTGTGCTCTATACTGGGGTCTAATTTCCAAAATGGTGTCATTTGTGGGGGGTTTCCACTGTTTAGGCACATCAAGAGGGCTCCAAACGTGCCACTAATGATTGCAGCCCTGACGTGCGCCCAAACCGTAGTTCTCCCAGATATATGGGGTATCAGCGTACTTAGGAATAGCACAAAAAATTGCATGGTGCAATTTTTCCTGCTACCCTTATGAACATTTTTATAGGAAAAATATTTTTTTTTTCACAGCTCAACGTTATAAACTTCTGTGAAGCACCTGGGGGTTCAAGGTGCTCACCACTCATCTAAATATATTCCTTGAGGGGTATAGTTTTGAAAATGCAGCCACTTGTGGAGGTTTCCACTGTTTAGACACATCATGTGCTGTCCAAATGCGACATGGCGTCCGCTAATGATTCCAGCACATTTTGCCTTCAAAAAGTCAAATGGGGCTCCTTCCGTGCACCCAAACCGCAGTTTTCCTCCACATATTAGGTATCGGCGTACTCAGGAAAAATTGCACATCAAATTTTACAGTGAATTTTCTCTTGTTACCCTTGTTAAAACGCAGAATTTGGGGCTAAAATAACATTTTTGTGGAAAAATGTGATTTTTTTTATTTTCACAGCTCTACGTTATACACTTCTGTGAAGTATTCAGGGGTTCAATGTGCAGACCACACATCTAGAATAAATTCCATCAGGGGTCTAGATTCCAAAAAAGTGTCAATTGTTGGGGTTTTCACTGTAGGCAGGGGGCAGGGGGCATTTATGCACACTTTATCCAAGTACAGTTTATCAAAGTACTGGCAGTTATAACATGGATGAATGTGACACGCATCTCTATTCTCTTCATACAGGTAACCAGCTTTTCCAATCTCTGCTCTGAATCCACTCCTGTGTCTCCATTCAATGTCAGCAAGCAGTTAATCCTGAATGCTATCTCTGTGTTTTCAACTCTGCAAGCTTCTATATGGTATATAGTTTTTTTCAACTTACTCTGCTTGTCCCCTTATGTTGTGAGGTCAAGAAACTTTTCAAAGTGCTTTATGATCCATGTAGTGCTGGACATGTGTTTATTTGACCACAACATTTTATTGGGTCCTGGTGTCTCAATTTAGTGTGATTGATTAACGAGAAGAGAGAGAGCCCCAAAAAAAAAAAAAAAAAGTTCTAAGTCTTATCCTCCTATATATTCAGACATAGCTTGGGGATAGCATTTATGCAGGGGGCATTTATGCACACTTTATCCAAGTACAGTTTATCAAAGTACTGGCAGTTATAACATGGCAGTTAGACAGGGCAGGAGACAGGTAAGACATTTATATACATCTACTCCCTGTACATTAGGAGTACAACAAATATATACCATATGCATTTGTGTAATTTTAATCCTGGCCGCTGCATTCACACACATCCACCGCCCTGGCATTAACTCTCTACACTCCATCCACATTGGCTCCTCGCTTCTTTCCTCTCCTATGTATAGCACTCATGCTCTTTTCACGTTGTTAAACTGCACAGACCCAGTCAGTCCCACCATTCAACATCAGAGACGCTCTCACAAATCACTTAACCATCTGCTCACTCTTTCTATCCTCCTTCTCCTAGTCGCAGGAGACATTGCTCCCAACCCTGGTCCCCCATGTTATAGAAAGTCAAACCTCCCGACTGCTACACTCAGAAACCCCTCTAATCTTATTAATATTCCCTGCATGCCATCTGTCTCTCTTAATTGTGCACTTTGGAATTCTCGCTCAGTGTGTAACAAACTCTCCTTCATTCATGACTTTTTCCTTTCTAATTCTCTTAACCTCCTGGCTCTTACTGAAACCTGGATCCAGCAGTCAGACACTACCGCTGCTGCTGCTCTTTCATACGGGGGGCTTCACTTCTCTCATACCCCAAGATCAGACAAAAGAGCTGGTGGAGGCGTTGGTCTGCTCCTATCACCAAAATGTACCTTTCAGGTTATCCCTCAAGTACCCTCACTTGTCTTCCCTTCTTTTGAGGTCCATGCCGTCAGACTCTACACCCCCTTCTCCATGCGAGTGGCGGTGGTGTATCGTCCTCCCGGCCCCTCCCATCAGTTCCTGGATCATTTTGCCACTTGGCTTCCACGTTTTCTCTCCTGTGACATCCCTACCCTCATCATGGGTGATTTCAACATCCCCATTGCTCTTCCCCTCTCACCATCTGCTACTCACCTTTTATCTCTAACCTCCTCATTTGGCCTTTCGCAGCTTACTAATTCTCCAACGCATGAAGACGGAAACTCCCTCGACTTGGTCTTCTCTCGGCTTTGTGCAGTGGATGATTTTGCAAACTCCCCTCTTCCGCTCTCTGACCACAATCTTCTTTCATTCTCTATCAAGAACTGCCAGGCTGCTCAGGTCACCCCCACTGTCCATACTTATAGAAACATACAGGCCATTAACACCCAGAAACTTATGAAGAACTTGCAGTCTTCATTGGCCCCTATCTCCTCCCTCTCCTGTCCTGATTCTGCATTGAAGCATTACAATGAAACACTTCAAAGTGCCCTGGATGAATTTGCACCCCCTATAAATAGAACACCACAACGCAGACGGCGACAACCCTGGCACACGGTGCAAACACGTTTCCTGCAGCGGTGCTCCAGGTGCGCCGAACGTCTGTGGAGAAAATCCAATCTACCCGAAGATTTCATCCATTTTAAGTTTATGCTTAGAACATACAACACTGCCCTTCACCTCTCCAAACAAACCTATTTCAACACCCTCATCACCTCACTGTCCAATAACCCGAAACGTCTCTTTGACACTTTTCATTCTCTACTCAATCCAAGAGTACAGGCCCCAACCACGGAGCTCCGAGCTGACGATCTGGCCAATTACTTCAAAGAAAAAATTGACCAGATCCGACAGGAAATTATCTCCCAATCGCCTCATACCATGCACTGTCCTCCCTCCCCCACTGCATCGAACTCACTCTCTGATTTTGAACCAGTCACAGAAGAAGAAGTAAGCAGGCTCCTTGCATCTTCTCACCCAACTACTTGCACCAGTGACCCATTTCCGTCACAGCTCCTTCAGCCCCTTTCCCCTGCTGTCACCCCTCACCTAACTAAAATATTTAACCTCTCTCTCTCTTCTGGTATTTTTCCCTTCTCATTTAAGCATGCCATCATACATCCACTACTTAAAAAACCATCCCTCGACCAAAACTGTGCCGCTAACTATAGACCTGTCTCTAATCTTCCCTTCATCTCTAAACTCCTGGAACGCCTGGTCCACTCCCGTCTTATCCGCTATCTCTCAGAAAACTCTTCTCGACCCTCTCCAATCCGGTTTCCGCTCTTTACACTCCACTGAAACTGCCCTCACTAAAGTCTGTAATGATCTGCTAACAGCTAAATCAAATGGTCACTACTCCATGCTAATTCTCTTGGATCTCTCTGCAGCATTCGACACTGTGGATCATCAGCTCCTCCTCACTATGCTCCGTTCCATTGGCCTCAAGGATACCGTTCTCTCCTGGTTCTCCTCCTATCTCTCCGACCGCTCCTTTACTGTATCTTTTGCCAGTTCCTCCTCCTCTCATCTTCCCCTTACTGTTGGGGTCCCCCAAGGATCGGTTCTATGTCCCCTCCTCTTCTCCTTGTACACTGCCCCTATTGGTCAAACAATCAGTAGATTTGATTTCCAGTACCATCTCTATGCTGATGACACCCAATTATACGCTTCTTCTCCTGACATCACGCCAGCCTTTCTAGAAAACACCGGCGATTGTCTAAACGCTGTGTCTAATATCATGTCCTCACTATATCTGAAACTGAACCTGTCAAAGACTGAACTCCTGGTGTTTCCTCCCTCTACTAATGTACCTATACCCGACATTACCATTTCTGTGTGTGGTTCCACTATTACTCCCCAGCAACAGGCCCGCTGTCTTGGGGTCATACTTGATTCCGAGCTTTCCTTTGCCCCCCACATTCGATCACTGGCTCGCTCTTGTCATCTGCACCTCAAAAACATTTCTAGAATTCGACCTTTTCTTACCTTTGACTCTGCAAAAACTCTTACTGTTTCTCTTATTCATTCTCGTCTCGACTATTGTAACTCTCTTCTAATCGGTCTCCCTCTTACCAAACTCTCCCCCCTCCAATCTGTCTTGAATGCTGCAGCCAGGATCATATTCCTCGCCAATCGTTACACCGATGCCTCTACCTTGTGCCAGTCATTACACTGGCTACCCATCCACTCCAGAATTCAGTATAAACTTATTACCCTCACTCACAAAGCCCTCCATGGCTCAGCACCACCCTACATCTCCTCCCTTGTTTCAGTATACCACCCTACCAGCGCCCTCCGTTCTGCTGATGACCTGAGATTAGCATCCTCAATAGTCAGAACCTCCCACTCCCGTCTCCAAGACTTTACACGTGCCGCGCCAATTCTTTGGAATGCACTTCCCAGGTCAATACGATTAGTCCCCAATCCCCACAATTTTAAGCGTGTCCTGAAAACGCATTTATTCAGACTGGCCTACCACCCCAACACATTAACCTAATCTATCCCTGTGTGGCAGAGCCAAAAGTTTTACCATAACCAGGTTCCCCGCATCATGTTCCCACATGCTTTATGCCTCCATTAGCCCTCTGTGTCTGTACTGTTACACACTTAACATTATGACTGGTCCATACAATCAGGGCAACTGTTACCACCCACCTTTCGTGTCTCCCTCTTTCCTCATAGACTGTAAGCTTGCGAGCAGGGCCCTCTTTCCTCTTGGTATTTGTTATAATCTACTGTATGTGATTATTGTTATGCTGTAATGTCTATTGTCTGTACAAATCCCCTCTGAAATGTAAAGTGCTGCGGAATATGTCAGCGCTATAAAAATAAAATTTATTATTATTATTATTATTATTATAGGCAGATAAAGGGCTCTTCAAACGCGACATGGCATCCGCTAATGATTTCAGTCAAGTTTGCGTTCAAAAAGTCAAACGGTGCTCCATCACTTTCGAGACCTACCACACACCCAAACAGTGATGTGCACCTTAATAATAGTTTTCCCCCCACATATGGAGTATTGTGGTCTTTTTCTTATGTTACCCTTGTGAAAATAAAAAATTGGGGCTAAATGATCATTTTTGTGAAAAAAATGTTTTTTTATTTTCACGGTTCAGCGTTATAAAATTCTGTGAAGTACCTGAGGGTTCAAGGTGCTCACCACACATCTAGATAACTTCTTTGAGGGGTCTAGTTTACAAAATGGGGTCACTAGGTACATCAGGGGCTCTCCAAATGCGATATAGCATCCGCTCTCGATTCCAGCCAATTTTGCATTCAAAAAGTCAAACTGTGCTCCTTCCCTTCCAAAACCCTACAATACACCCAAACAGTGGTTTTCCCTCACATATGGCGTAGCAGTGTGTTCAGGGAAAATTGCACAAGTTTTGGGGTCCATTTTCTTTTTTTACCCTTGAGAAAATGAAAGAAATTGGGTCTAAGTTAAAATTTCTGTGAAAAAAAGTTAAAGGATTAATAAACTTCTCGATTGTGGTTTTGAGGATTTTGAGGGGTGCACTTTTTAGAATGGTGCCACTTTGGGATATTTTCTGTCATATAGACCACTCAAATTCACTTCAAATATGATGTGGTCCCTAAAAAAATGGTTTTGTACATTTTGTTGGAAAAATGAGAAATCGCTGGTAAAGTTTTAACCCTTCTAACTTCCTAACTAAAAAAAAGTTATGTTTCAAAAATTGTGCTGATGTAAAATAGACATGTGGGAAATAATACTTTTTAACTATTTTGGGTGACATAACGCTTTGGCGTAAGGATATAAAAATTTTGAGTTTAAAAATAGCAAACTTTTCCAAATCTTTGCAAAGTTTCCTATTTTTTCACAAATCAAGCAAGTCATAAGGAACAAATTTTACCACTCTCATGAAGTGCAATATGTCATGAAAAAACATTCTCAAAATCAGTGGGATCTGTTGAAGCGTTATAGAGTTGCTACCACATAAAGTGACACTGGTCAAAATTGTAAAATTTGGCATTGTCATGAAGATTAAAAGAGGCTTGGCGGATGAAGGGGTTAAAGAACTTGACAGGTTCCATTAAAACTCTATGTGCTGTTTCAGATGACTTTTATGAATAAGCTGTTGTGTGTACCTAAGGAATAACACTATTTCTGGCCATGATAACTGGTATACTTCAATTTTCCCTTCTACAAGCTCTGTCACTCATTTTCAGTTGTGTCTGGTTAATTGAATAGACTGTAATCTTCCATACTTATTACACAATGGGGATTTTTGTTATCCTATCTCTATGTAGCATATGTTCAAAAAGCAACAGCAGCAGCATATATGATATTATACAGCTGTACTGAGCATTGTAGTTGTGAATCCAGTACTGGAGTGAGATAAAACACTTCCTAGAAAGCAGCAGCTGCTCTCTTTCTCTAAATTTGCTCCAACCACTCCCCTCTCCATGGACTTCAATAGGATGCTATAATCTGACACCTCAACGAACTGGCAATCCATCTTGTCTTGAGCAAGATGTATTTTAGCTGTTTTTCAAAATAAATGACGATTTCATAAAGAAGTTTGGAGGGGAAGACGTGGCTTAAAGGTGGAGAAAAATATATTTCAATAAATACATTGCAAAGTTTGTTATATTCACTTGCATGATTGATTTGTGTAAATTATGTTGAAATAGCAGCAACCATTTAATTTTTTTACAATGCACAAAAAAATCTGTAGCTCATTTGCTGAATTAAATCATTAGCGTAGTTAATTAAAAATTAAGATTTTGCTTTTGTTTCTTTCATTTTCCAATTCTTTGTTATCATTTAATGCTTTACTATATTTTTCAGGAAAATATGAATTATCTTTCCATTACTCTGGGACTAAGTCCTGCAGGCATTCCCCCTCATCACGTTGGTGCAGCCCCCCTCTCTCTCCCTCACTGTGAATCTCCACTCCCCCGCTCTTCGGACAAATGGTCATTCTGGAATGTGAGTTTTATTACATGCCAGCTCTAGCAGAGAGCCAAATGTGTTTCACACCTAAAATCCCTTTGTCTGCTAGGCATAATACTCCAATTCGAATTCAATAACACACAGTAATCCTAGAAACATGAAAATTAGATTTCCGGGATCGGGGCACTTGGGGCTATGCATGGCAGCGTTTTGTGGCATTTAGGGCCATCAGAAACCTGGGAAATGAACTTCTGCCCACCAGCAAATCAGAGACATACCGCGTTTGGACACTAAAGAACGGTAAATTCGCAGGGGAAAAAATAATGCCAAATCGTTGACCTGTGACCTTCCACGCCAAAGATATGGGAAAAAGAAGTTTTTGATAACATTCAGATGTGTCCCTCCCTGAAAACAGCCCACATGTAAGGTCAGCAAAGTGGGAGTTCCTAAGTTTATAGCCAAACCATAAAACAGGAACGTCTATTTTTGGCATCATTCAGAGCTGGTGAGACAGCTCAGAACACCATGCTGGGGAACTGAATCACTTTGTAAGCATCGTTCCTATTCTGCTGTGTTCCGGACTTTGCCCTTACTGTTGCCCTTAAGCCTGGCTTCATTCGGCCATACTGGTTCCTGTGACATCACCGCCTGTTGGTCCCGCCCGCCGGGTTTAAATAGCTTTCCTGGACGTGACTACCTTGCTTGTATATCTCGTCCTGTACCTGATCTGCTAGCTGGGAGTTGCACGCTGTGCTACCTCCTTCCTTCCTTCTGAATCCACCTGGATTACCTGCTGCCTAACCGCCGCCGCCTGGACCTTCTGACGGTGTCTGCCTGAAGGCTCCTTCCAGCCCTGCCTCCACCGCTCACCGCTCCTACAGCACTCACGGTATGCGCTGAAGATCTTGACTGCTGTGTGCGTTTCACCTGAGAGACTTATCCCTGCTACCTTTACACATTCAGTATCAATTACCTAGTGACTTTCTCTGCCACTGCACTGTGCTCGAAGATTCCCCTCCTGCAAGGGAGAGGGCTAAGTGACTGTCCTTGCCTGCATTCTTAGGACTGTGTCTGCTTACATCTACATTGTGCTGGTGTGCAACTTGCTATCTACTGGACTGAGTTCTGCTGCTGTTACCACTGCTGTCATTGTCTGGCTCCGCCAGCACCTGTGCTGTTCTGTGCTGCTTGTTTAATACAAACTACTTTCACGTATACCTGTGTCTGTGACTCTATCATCTAGCCACTGTCTTCATAGAAACCTACTATACATCATTACAGGATATACAAGCCACCAATATGGAGACCGCAGGTGTAGAGTCCCTGGAGAAACGTGTAAGCAAGCAGCTTGCTTTGTTACGGCAGGATGTGGCAGGCATTAGGACCCAGCTGGACACGCTGGAGCAACGTATCGAACACAACGCCGGGGCAGCAGAGGCACAGTTGCAACAACTGGCAAATCGGATTACGGCGCTGGAACAAGCAGCTCCTCTTCAGGGTGATCGTGTTCTGGCGTTGGAGCAAGCGATTCCTATGCAGCTCGATCGGATTGCTGCTCTGGAACAGGCCCCAGCCGCGCAGGTAGCAGGTGCTGCCCGGGATACTACACCGACCTTCCCGAAGCTTCCACCCTTCCGGTTTGCTGGTGAGAGGGATAAATTCCGAGGATTTTTGAACCAGTGCCGGATCTTCTTTGCTGCTCATGCCCCACAGTTCACTACTGAACGCTCCAAAGTTCTGACTATAGTCATGCTGCTGTCTGGTAAGGCACTCGCATGGGCCAACCCTTTGATTGAGACCGACGACCCCCTGCTTAACTCTATGGACAATTTCATTGCCGCAATGACGCAGATGTTTGATGACCCGAACCGAGCTAATACTGCTGAGACGACGCTGCTGACCCTTCGGCAGGGGAAGCGTTCGGTGCTGGAGTATGCATTGGACTTCCGTAGATGGGCTTTAGACACCACCTGGAACGGGGCAGCCAAGCAGGCCATCTTCCGCAGGGGATTGTCTACGGCAGTTAAGGATGAACTGGCACGCGGGGACTCGCCCGTGCTTCTTGGGGACTTCATCAATCACTGCATCCGCATTGACAATCGACTCTCCGAGCGCAGACAGGAGCGCTGGTCTGATCTACGGTTTAATAACACTGTTCCGTTCTCTTCTCCCTCCAGAGATGTCACCAGCAGGAGGAATCCCGAGCCCGAGCCCGAACCGATGCAGGTGGATGCCGTACGTAGAAATCCTCCTGATGCCCGCAAGGAGCATCGCTTTAAGGAAAACCTGTGCTTCTACTGCGGGGGGACCGGTCACTTCATCTCCGAGTGTCCAGTCAGGAGACGTAAGACGGCTGCAGCTATCATTGATTGTAACTCCGAGGCGGGGGAGTCCTGCGTCCTAGATCTGAACAATTCGGGGGGCAGAGACAATCAGAGAGACCTGGACTTTGCCGATATGAATTCGCTGGCATCTCTTCCATTGAACGCAGTGGTGATCTCGATGACATCTGTCGTTTCCTCCTACTCCGCTACTAAGAAGAATTCCCACTATTACCTATCCTTGAGGGTCTGCTTCCAGGGTCGGTGTGTCGAGAGCGCCGCCATGTTGGACTCCGGGGCCAGTGGGAACTTCATGGATATCGCGTTTGCAAGGAAGCATGGAATCAGGGCAGTGAAGAAGGAGTCGTCAATCTTGATGGAGACAGTAGACGGGTCGCCACTTACATCTGGACCGGTAACCATGGAGACTGAGTCGGTGAAGGTATGCATTGGAGAGGAACATGTGGAACATTTGTCCTTTTTACTAATATCTTCTCCTCACTTCCCTATTATCCTGGGGTTACCTTGGCTCCAGGTTCAGAATCCTCGCATCAACTGGGAGACCAGGGAAGTGCAGTTCCCTCCAAGTTCTAACAGCAACCCCGCTATTCCTAAGGTCGCTGCTATCCCCAAGGTAGTAGCTACGACTGAGGGACAATTACCACCGGAGTATCAGGATCTGGCAGAGGTATGTGACAAGAAGAGGGCAGATATGTTACCTCCCCACCGGCCTTATGATTGCCCGATAGAACTGGTATCTGGGGCGGAGATCCCATTCGGGCGTATTTACCCTTTGTCTGGTCCTGAATTAAAGGCCTTGAAGGACTTCATCGACGAGAATCTCGCCAAGGGCTTCATCCGACCGTCTACTTCTCCTGCAGGTGCACCAATCTTCTTCGTGAAGAAAAAGGACGGGGGTCTGCGTCCTTGCATGGACTACCGTGATTTAAACAAGGTAACGGTCATGAATCGGCACCCGCTACCCTTAATCTCTGAACTACTGGAGAGGGTGAAGCAGGCTAAGATATTCACCAAACTGGATCTTCGGGGAGCCTACAATCTCGTGAGAATTCGGTCTGGAGATGAGTGGAAGATGGCCTTCCGCTGTCGTTATGGACACTTCGAGTCACGGGTCATGCCGTTCGGACTACGAAATGCTCCTGCAACCTTTCAGCATTTTGTTAATGACATTTTCCGAGATGTGCTTGATGTATTTATGGTTGTGTATCTCGATGACATTTTAATCTTTTCCAGTGATCTCGAGGAACATCGGCTCCACGTGAGGACAGTGCTGCAACGCCTGCTGCATAACCATCTTTACATCAAATTGGAGAAATGCGAGTTCCACAGGGCAACAGTGCAGTTCCTCGGTTATGTCATCTCTCCACAGGGTCTCCAGATGGACGATCAAAAGACCAGAGCGATCCAGGAGTGGCCAGCGCCAGGATCGGTGAAAGAAGTTCAGAGGTTTGTGGGATTCGCCAACTTCTATAGGCACTTCATCCGTAACTTCTCTGAGATTGTGGCACCCATCACCCAACTGACTAAGAAGGGGGTACCGTCCCGGTGGACTCCGCAAGCCCAGGAGGCGTTCACACGGCTGAAGGACAAATTTGTGTCGGCTCCCATCTTAAGACATCCAGACCCAGACCTGAGCTTTACTCTTGAGGTGGACGCATCGGATGTCGCCATCGGCGCAGTATTGTCACAGAGAGGAGGTGAGAAGGCAGTTCTTCATCCTTGTGCCTTTCTTTCTCAGAAGCTGTCCCCGGCGCAGAAGAACTATGACGTAGGGAACAAGGAGTTACTGGCGATTGTGACGGCATTCAAGGAGTGGAGACACTTGCTGCTGGGGTCCTCAACTCCGATTACAGTTCTTACCGACCACCGAAACTTGGAATTCATGCAGTCCGTAAGATGTTTGAACCCACGTCAGGCACATTAGAGCTTGTTTCTAAACCAATTCAACTTCATCATCTCCTACAGGTCGGGGGCACGGAATGGTAAGGCAGATGCGCTATCTAGGATTGCTGCTCCTGAGGAAGTGATTGAGTCGTCTCCTAGTACTGTTGTGTCTCCCGCTCATTTCATCTCTGCAATCCATCATCAGGATCTTCTGTCTGAGATCAAAGCAGCATACGCAGCAGATCCGTTGCTAAGGCAACCTACCCCCGAAGTAAGCCTAAAATTCAGTGGAGGAGTGTGGTTACAGGAGAATCGGCTGTATGTACCAGAAGTGACAAGACTTGAAGTCCTCCGACTGATCCATGATTCTAAGATTGGGGGACATCGTGGAATAACGAAGACCCAAGAGTTCCTGGCTCGGTACTTCTGGTGGCCTTCGTACCGGAAGGACGTGGAGGGATACGTGTCATCCTGCGAGGTATGTGCTCGGTTCAAGACGCCTCGTGCGTCACCTTCCGGGTTGTTACAACCCTTGCCTATACCATCTCGTCCCTGGAGATCCATCTCAATGGACTTTATTGTTGAACTACCGGTCTCCAAGGGTAAGAACACCATTCTAGTGGTCGTGGACCGCCTCACTAAGGCAGCACACTTTATCCCTTGCGCTGGATTACCCACAGCAAAACAGACTGCAGACTTGTTGATTCAAGAGGTGGTCCGTCTGCACGGGGTCCCGGATGAGGTGATCTCGGATCGTGGGGTGCAGTTCACGTCTAGGTTCTGGAGGTGTTTCTGCGCGGCTCTGGATATTAGAGTAAGTCTGTCTTCGGCTTACCATCCACAGACCAATGGACAGACGGAACGTACGAATCAGACCCTGGAGCAGTACCTCCATTGCTACTTAAGTCATCTGCAGGACGATTGGGTAGATCTGCTTCCCCTGGCAGAGTTCACATATAACAACTCGCAGCACTCCTCGACTAAGCAGTCACCGTTCTTTGCTAATCAGGGTTACCACCCAAGCATCTTGCCGCAGTTCCCCAAGGAGGCTGCAGTGCCTGCTGTGTCTGACCATCTTTCCTTCTTACAGCAGAATTTGGAAGCTCTAAAGACCACCTTGACGACAGCGCAGGAGAGGTATAAGAGAGCAGCAGATCGTACCAGGAGGCCGGCTCCGGTGTATAGGGTGGGAGATACGGTCTGGTTGTCTACCAAGAATCTGAGGGTGAGGGCACCGACTGTCAAGCTTGGACAGAAGTTTGTAGGGCTATACAAGATCGTGGCTCTAGTGAATTCGGTAGCGGTGCGTCTGAAATTGCCCCCTGCCTGGAAGGTTCACCCGGTGTTCCATGTTTCCCTACTAAAGCCAGTTGTACCAAATTCCTTCCCAGGGCGTACTTCCTCTCCTCCAGCTCCAGTGCTCGTTGATGGACATGAACAATATGTCGTGGAGAAGATTCTGGATTCACGGATCTTCAGAAGGAAGCTGCAATACCTGGTCAAGTGGCAAGGATACTCTGTCGAGGAGAATTCCTGGGAACCGGTGGAGAATATCTGTGCTCCGCGGCTGCTGGAGCAGTTTCATCTAAGGTACCCGGAGAAGCCTGGTCGAAGATTGTCCGGAGGACATTCTTTAAGGGGGGAATAATGTAAGCATCGTTCCTATTCTGCTGTGTTCCGGACTTTGCCCTTACTGTTGCCCTTAAGCCTGGCTTCATTCGGCCATACTGGTTCCTGTGACATCACCGCCTGTTGGTCCCGCCCGCCGGGTTTAAATAGCTTTCCTGGACGTGACTACCTTGCTTGTATATCTCGTCCTGTACCTGATCTGCTAGCTGGGAGTTGCACGCTGTGCTACCTCCTTCCTTCCTTCTGAATCCACCTGGATTACCTGCTGCCTAACCGCCGCCGCCTGGACCTTCTGACGGTGTCTGCCTGAAGGCTCCTTCCAGCCCTGCCTCCACCGCTCACCGCTCCTACAGCACTCACGGTATGCGCTGAAGATCTTGACTGCTGAGTGCGTTTCACCTGAGAGACTTATCCCTGCTACCTTTACACATTCAGTATCAATTACCTAGTGACTTTCTCTGCCACTGCACTGTGCTCGAAGATTCCCCTCCCGCAAGGGAGAGGGCTAAGTGACTGTCCTTGCCTGCATTCTTAGGACTGTGTCTGCTTACATCTACATTGTGCTGGTGTGCAACTTGCTATCTACTGGACTGAGTTCTGCTGCTGTTACCACTGCTGTCATTGTCTGGCTCCGCCAGCACCTGTGCTGTTCTGTGCTGCTTGTTTAATACAAACTACTTTCACGTATACCTGTGTCTGTGACTCTATCATCTAGCCACTGTCTTCATAGAAACCTACTATACATCATTACACACTTCTTTGGCAACTCTCCTCCCCTTTATTGACACATCATACAGTTGTGGCCAAAAGTATTGACACCCCTGCAATTTTGTCAGCTAATACTCAGTTTCTTCCTGAAAATGATTGCAAACACAAATTCTTTGGTATTAAAATCTTCATTTAATTTGTCTTAAATGAAAAAACACAAAAGAGAATGAAGCAAAAAGCAAAACATTGATCATTTCACACAAAACTCCAAAAATGGGTCAGACAAAAGTATTGGCACCCTCAGCCTAATACTTGGTTGCACAACCTTTAGCCAAAAAAACTGCAACCAACCACTTCCGGTAACCATCAATGAGTTTCTTACAATGCTCTGCTGGAATTTTAGACCATTCTTCTTTGGCAAACTGCTCCAGGTCCCTGACATTTGAAGGGTGCCTTCTACAAACTGCCATTTTTAGATCTCTCCACAGGTGTTCTCTGGGATTCAGGTCTGGACTCATTGCTGGCCACCATAGAAGTCTCCAGTGCTTTCTCTCAAACCATTTTCTAGTGCTTTTTGAAGTGTGTTTTGGGTCATTGTCCTGCTGGAAGACCCATGACCTCTGAGGGAGACCCAGCTTTCTCACACTGGGCCCTACATTATGCTGCAAAATTTGTTGGTAGCCTTCAGACTTCATAATGCCATGCACACGGTCAAGCAGTCCAGTACCAGAGGCAGCAAAGCAACCACAAAACATCAGGGAACCTCTGCCATGTTTGACTGTAGGGACCGTGTTTTTTTCTTTGAATGCCTCTTTTTTCTCCTGTAAACTCTATGTTGATGCCTTTGCCCAAAAAGCTCTACTTTTGTCTCATCTGACCAGAGAACATTCTTCCAAAACGTTTTAGGCTTTTTCAGGTAAGTTTTGGCAAACTCCAGCCTGGCTTTTTTATGTCTCAGGGTAAGAAGTGGGGTCTTCCTGGGTCTCCTACCATGCAGTCCCTTTTCATTCAGATGCCGACGGATAGCACGGGTTGACACTTTTGTACACTCGGACTGCAGGGCAGCTTGAACTTGTTTGGATGTTAGTCGAGGTTCTTTATCCAACATCCGCTCAATCTTGCGTTGAAATCTCTAGTCAATTTTTCTTTTCCGTCCACATCTAGGGAGGTTAGCCTGTTATGATTGAGTCACCATAGGAGGCAAAAAACAGAAATGCTAGCTAAGTCCAGAAAACCAGAGAAGTTGGCAGCTATCGGATTGCAGACCCCTGAACCTATCAACAGAACTAGCAGTAGCCGTGGGCGGTTCCTACGATGCCCTAGACCCCTCGATCACAGCCGGAGAATTAAATAGGCCTAAAGAAAGAAAGGGGAAATCTAAACTGCCCCAGAGCAGACCCCAAAGCAATAGGCAGTCCCCAACATATAATGACGGTGAAGCAAGATGAAAATACTAACAGACAGAAAGATAGACTGAGCAAAGAGGGGCCCAAGCTAACTAGACAGAAAAGGACAGGAAGGCTGCTGTCTGCAATCCGTGAAAAACCCTATGAAAATAAGAGCCAACAGACTGACAGTGAAAAAGGCCCTGAAGACGCTAGGCTTCAAAAAGCTATGTCAGTACTCAGGAATATACTGAAGACAGAGCTACAGGCAAAAGGAGATTCAGCTCACCCCAGCAGGGAATGGCAGAATACAGAAAAGCAAGGAAAACAAAAAACAAAACCAAAAGCTTAACAGGCAAAACAGAAAACTTAGCTTGAGAGGAGCAGGAAACAGACTGGTGTCCTAGAAGTCCACAGAGAAATCACCCGCAGGGCAGAAGGGCATCGGCAGCCTTATATCCAGTCCGTGACTCCACTCAGCCAGTCATCCTCATTAGACTCAGGTGCCTGATAATCAGGCTCATTACATTCCTTTACCAGAATAGGGAGTTCACCAGACCCCAGTGACGAAGGGGAAAATGAACTCACAACAGTACCTCCCCCTTGAGGAGGGGTCACCGAACCCTCAACCACTCCACCAGGGCGATCAGGGTGAGCCCGATGAAATGCACGCACCAATCTTTTGGCATGAATATCAGAGGCAGAGACCCAGGAATTATCCTCCTGACCATAACCCTTCCACTTAACCAAATACTGGAGTCTCCGTCTAGCCAGACGGGAATCCAGTATTTTCTCTACCTCATATTCCATGTTACCTTCAACCAATACAGGGTCTGGTGGTGCCACCCCAGGAACAACTGGTTCAACAAACCTCTTCAACAAGGACTTATGGAACACATTATGGATTTTAAATGTGACAGGAAGAGCCAAACGAAAAGAGACCGGATTAATAATCTCCAAAATCTTGTAAGGTCCAATAAATCTAGGCTTAAACTTAGGAGAAGCCACCTTCATAGCAATATTTTTTGATGATAACCACACCATATCACCAAACTTAAACTGGGGACCAATGGTCCTATGTCAATTGGAAAACCGCTGGGCCTTTTCCTGGGAGAGAGATAACTTATCCACCACTTGGTCCCAGATCTGGTGCATTCTCTCCACCACAGTGTCAACACCTGGGCAGGCAGAAGGCTCCACCTGCCCTGAAGAAAATCGAGGATGAAACCCAAAGTTACAAAAAAAAGGTGACATCAAAGTGGCAGAACTAGCTCTATTATTTAAAGCAAATTCGGCCAAGGGCAAAAATGAAACCCAATCATCCTGATCAGCGGAAATAAAACATCTCAAATACGACTCCAAGGTCTGGTTTGTTCTCTCTGTCTGCCCATTGGTCTGAGGGTGAAAAGCAGAGGAGAAGGACAACTGAATTCCCAGCTTGGAACAGAAAGTCCTCCAAAATCTAGACACAAACTGAACTCCTCTGTCAGATACAATGTTCTCAGGAATCCCGTGTAAGCGAACCACCTGTTGCAAAAACAGGGGCACCAACTCAGAGGAAGATGGCAACTTAGGGAGTGGTAAAAGATGAACCATCTTAGAGAACCTATCACAAATCACCCAAATAACAGTCAGTCTTTGAGAGACAGGCATATCAGAGATGAAATCCATTGAAATATGGGTCCATGGCCTCCTGGGGACCGGCAAAGGCATCAAACACCCACTAGAGCGAGAACAAGATTTAGACCGGGAGCAAGTCCCACAGGACTGCACAAAATTCCTGACATCATGAGACAAGGTGGGCCACCAAAAAGAGCGACTCACCAGATCTCTAGTACCAAAAATATCTGGATGACCAGCCAATGCAGAGCAATGAACTTCAGACATCACTCTCTTCTTTCACTGGTCAGGAACATACAACTTTCCACTGGGACAACGCTCAGGTTTGTCCTCCTGGAACTCTTGCAGAGCAAGTCTCAAATCGGGCGAGATGGCAGAAAGAACTACCCCTTCGCCTAAGATGGTAGCAGGCTTGGTCACCACAGGAGAATCAGCAAAGAAACTCCTAGAGAGGGCGTCTGCCTTGACATTCTTAGTTCCAGGAAGAAAAGAGACCACAAAATCAAAACGTGTAAAAAACAAGGCCCACCTAGCCTGTCTAGGGTTCAAGCGTTTAGCCGACTCTAGGTAAATCAAATTCTTGTGGTCAGTGAGGACCACAACTTGATGTTTAGCTCCCTCCAACCAATGTCTCCACTCCTCAAATGCCCATTTCATGGCCAACAGTTCCCGATTCCCCACATCATAGTTACGTTCAGATGGAGAGAACTTTCGGGAAAAGAAAGCACAGGGATTCATTTTAGATGTTACAGGATCCTTTTGGGACAAAACAGCTCCTGCACCAATCTCAGAAGCATCCACCTCTACCTGGAACGGGAGTGAGACATCAGGTTGCCGCAAAACCGGGGCGGAGGTAAATCTTCGCTTCAGCTCCTGAAAGGAAGCAACAGCCTCAGGAGACCAATTCAACACATCAGCACCCTTTTAGTCAGATCAGTCAATGGCTTGGCAATACTAGAAAATTTTGCTATAAATTTCCGATAAAAATTAGCAAAACCCAAAAACTTCTGGAGGGCTTTCAAAGAAGTGGGCTGAACCCAATCATAAATGGCCTGTACCTTGGCCGGGTCCATTTCAGTAGTTGACGGAGACAAAATAAATCTCAAAAATGAAATCCTCTGTACTCCAAAAAGGCATTTCGATCCTTTGACATACAGGGAATTCTCCCTCAAGATCCGGAACACAGTCCGAATATGTTCCACATGAGAATCCCAATCCTTGGAGAAGATCAAAATATCATCCAGATAGATAATCAAAAATTTATCGACAAAGTCTCGGAAAATATCGTTCATGAAGCACTGGAAGACAGAAGGGGCATTAGTGAGCCCAAAAGGCATCACCAGGTACTCAAAATGTCCCTCCGGAGTATTATACGCCGTCTTCCATTCATCCCCCTGCTTAATGCGGATAAGATTATACGCCCCCTGAGGTCAAGCTTGGTAAACCAGCAAGCACCTCTAACTCTAGAGAATAGATCCGAAATCAGGGGTAACGGATACTGATATTTAATAGTAATTTTATTGAGGGCACGATAATCAATACAAGGCCTTAAAGAACCATCCTTTTTGGCCACAAAAAAAAAAAAAACGGCACCTAAGGGTGAAGAGGATGGTCTAATATGACCCTTCTCCAATGCCTCCTTAATATAGGACCGCATAGCCTCGTGCTCGGGTACAGATAAATTGAAGAGCCGACCCTTGGGAAATTTACACCCCGGGCTTAGTTCAATTGCACAGTCATAACTCCTATGAGGAGGCAAGGACGCAGACTCATTCTCACTAAATACATCATAAAAGTCCGCCAAATAGTCAGGAACATCATGCGACTGAGGAGAGGTGGAAAAAACCGGAGCCTCACTAAAGGCACACCGACAACCCCAACTCACCACAGACACAGATTTCCAATCCAAAACTGGATTATGAATTTGCAACCAGGGAAACCCCAGAACAACGGCATCATGCAGACCATGCAATACCAAAAATCTGCAATTTTCTTGATGGTCTGGGGCGACCCACATGACCACCTGGGTCCAAAACTGAGGTTTATTTTTAGCCAAAGGAGTAGCATCAATCCCCCTCAAAGGGATAGGTGTCTGCAGAGGTGTCATCGGAAATCCACAACGTTTAGCAAAATCCATGTCCATTAGGTTTAGCGCTGCTCCCGAATCCACAAAAGCCTTGGTGGTAAATGTGGACAGGGAGCAGATCAGAGTAATTGCCAGAAGAAACTTAGGTTGAACACCACCAACAGAAAACGTGTGTGCAAAGCGTTTCTCTCGTTTAGGACAAACAGAAATAATATGCGAGGCATCTCCACAGAAAAAACACAGCTTATTACGCCTTCTGAACTCCTGACGTTGCGCCTTAAACAAAACTCTATCACATTGCATAGGTTCAGACGTCTGTTCAACCGGTGGCAACACCTCTCTTGCAATCCTGCGTTCACGTAAACGCCGATCAACCTGAATGGCTAATGACATAGAATCATCCAGACCAGAGGGAACAGGAAATCCCACCATAGTATCTTTTACGGCTTCTGACAAACCCTTTCGAAAGAGAGCAGCCAAGGCATTATCATTCCAGGTAGTAAGGACCGCCCACTTTCGGAACTTTTGACAGTACAACTCTGCAGAATCTCGACCATGGTTCAATGCCAACAGGGTCTTTTCAGCCTGATCAATAGCATTAGGTTCGTCATACAACAACCCCAAAGCTTGAAAGAATGCGTTCACATTAGTCAGAATAGGATCATCTGGTTTCAAAGAAAACGCCCAATCCTGGGGATCGCCACGCAGCAAAGAGATGACAATTTTAACCTGCTGCGCGGAGCTCCCTGACGAGTTAGGCTTCAAGGCAAAAAATAATTTAGAATTATTTTTGAAACTCAAAAATTTAGATCGATCCCCAAAAAATACATCAGGTGTAGGGATCTTTGGTTCATCAGCATGCGAACGAGCAAGGTAGGCGGAAATTCCCCGCACTTCCGCAGCGAGCTGCTCCACACGATCAGACAATTGCTTTATCTCCATTGAGAGAGAAAAAAAAATTTCCCCTACGGCCTCAGAGATATATAGAGGAAAGAATATACACACACCTTTTTTTTTTTTTTTTTTTTTTTTTTTTTTAAACAATTCTTTCCTGCTATTGAGTACCCTAGGATCTGCGGTATGGCGGGTGATTCTGTTATGATTGAGTCACCGTAGGAGGCAAAAAACAGAAATGCTAGCTAAGTCCAGAAAACCAGAGACGTTGGCAGCTATCAGATTGCAGACCCCTGAACCTATTAACAGAACTAGCAGTAGCCGTGGGGGGTTCCTACGATGCCCTAGACCCCTCTATCACAGCCGGAGAATTAAATAGGCCTAAAGAAAGAAAGGGGAAATCTAAACTGCCCCAGAGCAGACCCCAAAGCAATAGGCAGCCCCCAACATATAATGACGGTGAAGCAAGATGAAAATACTAACACAGACAGAAAGATAGACTGAGCAAAGAGGGGCCCAAGCTAACTAGACAGAAAAGGACAGGAAGGCTGCTGTCTGCAATCCGTGAAAAACCCTATGAAAATAAGAGCCAACAGACTGACAGTGAAAAAGGCCCTGAAGACGCTAGGCTTCAAAAAGCTATGTCAGTACTCAGGAATATACTGAAGACAGAGCTACAGGCAAAAGGAGATTCAGCTCACCCCAGCAGGGAATGGCAGAATACAGAAAAGCAAGGAAAACAAAAAACAAAACCAAAAGCTTAACAGGCAAAACAGAAAACTTAGCTTGAGAGGAGCAGGAAACAGACTGGTATCCTAGAAGTCCACAGAGAAATCACCCGCAGGGCAGAAGGGCATCGGCAGCCTTATATCCAGTCCGTGACTCCACTCAGCCAGTCATCCTCATTAGACTCAGGTGCCTGATAATCAGGCTCATTACCTTCCTTTACCAGAATAGGGAGTTCACCAGACCCCAGTGACGAAGGGGAAAATGAACTCACAACATTAGCCACAGTGCCATGGGCTTTAAAATTCTTGATGGCACTGCGCACGGTAGACACAGGGACATTCAGGTCTTTGGAGATGGACTTGTAGCCTTGAGATTGCTCATGCTTCCTCACAATTTGGTTTCTCAAGTCCTCAGACAGTTCTTTGGTCTTCTTTCTTTTCTCCATGCTCAATGTGGTACACACAAGGACATAGGACAGAGGTTGAGTCAACTTTAATCCATGTCAACTGGCTGCAAGTGTGATTTAGTTATTGCCAACACCTGTTAGGTGCCACAGGTAAGTTACAGGAGCTGTTAATTACACAAATTAGAGAAGCATCACATGATTTTTCGAACAGTGCCAATACTTTGTCCACCCTCTTTTTTATGTTTGGTGTGGAATTATATCCAATTTGGCTTTAGGACAATTCTTTTTGTGTTTTTTCATTTAAGACAAATTAAATGAAGATAATAATACCAAAGAATTTGTGTTTGCAATCATTTTCAGGAAGAAACTGAGTATTATCTGACAAAATTGCAGGGGTGTCAATACTTTTGGCCACAACTGTACATGTGACTGAGATTTAGTAAGTTTCGCATTTTTATCCCTTTTATTTTCTGTTTGTATGTACTTGTATTTTGTCCCTTTTTGTAATATCTTTTGTATCCTTTGTAAACACTGCCGACTTTTTCTGGAGTAAACTTATAAAATTAACTAGCTTGGTTCTTCTTGCTCTAAGACCAAACCGACATGTACTCAGCGCAAATTCACGCTACATTGGGTTGGTTTCTGACTCGATATAGACTTGGTAACGGACTGGTCTTATATCTAACGAGGAACTGGTGGCAGCATAGCGTTCTGGTGTTATTGGGGGATATTGGCAGTGACGGACCAGAGGTTTATATATGTATTCCCGGCCTGGGACTGGTGATATATATATACCGCCCTAACTGCAGAGTTCCTCCGATAACCAGAACGCTGCAGGGCAGCATCTCTGGCGACTACGTAGCCTAGGTGCAGTTCCCTGACTGACCTGAGGTTAAGGGGTGCACAAGAGAGCTGCAAGTTTCATGAATTAATAGTAAAAAGTGGGTTTTCCTGACAATATTGATAAAATTAAATGATAAATAATTTTTTTTATTTTACTATTCAACATTCAAGAAAGTAACTTTACCCAAAAAAATGAAAGCTATTAAAATCTAAAGTCCACAAAGCTCTCTTCTGTCCCCAGGAAAAAAAAAGAAAAAAACTTGAAAAACATTTAGAGATAGACTCCCGAATTTCTAAGAAGCAATAGAAAAAAAACTGATAATTAGTAAAAGCTAAAATAATCATCAGTCTATTTACATAGGAACCAGATGATTTATGTCACAATTACAGTCCGCCTGTTTCATGGTTTGTAGGCCTGAGTCCTGGAGGATGTGTTACTGTAGTGACGGTTCTCTGCGATTATTTTTACACCTTGCTTAATTAGCTCCACTGTGTGAATCCATTATTGATTTTTTCATTTTCAGCTTATTTTTTCTATTTTTCCAGTGTCAAAGCCATAAATAAACTCCTTTGTATTTATATAAAAAGAGTATATGATTTTCAACATAATTGGAACAATCTGTGATGTTTAGTGTGATAACATAAATACATTAAAATAATAAATAAATCATATTTAATTTGTGAACTTTGCTGCTCTCAACTGATGGATTTCTTGGCTTGAGAATAAAACAGAAATTAGATATACAGTAGCTTTAATCGGCACTAAATTATACATATACACTACTGGACAGACATTTACAGTAAATAGTATTATACTAGCCTTATTATGGTCTGCAATTAATTAATTGTCTAGAATTTGCTTTTTACAGGTTTTCACTGTAAAAAGCAACTGTTTTCTATTTTAAGTGGGGTAGGACTCTGGAAGGACAATAAGTGCAATATGGTATTATCCGGGTAAGAAGGGGAGATTGTGGGCAATGGTGCTCACCTGGTAGGGTTGTGTGATTATAACCACTAAAAAGGATCAAGACTGCTACAGACCCACGGCTTGGAGAACATTAGAGACTGGAGTAAAATAGGCTAAATCTGCAATGTTGGTGAATGATGATGGAAAAGGAGTCAGAAATCCAGAAATGCGGTTTATTTATTGGTTCAGTTCATGTGAGTCCTGTGAATCCATATTTACTGGCAGAGCAGATTTAACCTATTTTAATCCAATCTCAGATGCTATTTTAAGTGCATATACAACCACAAAAATGTCCAAAAACATACTAATGCGGTAGAGGAACCTTCACCATAAAGGACTTCCCAGCATGCATAAAGTACAGGGGCGTGTGAAATACATAGCCGAAAAAGTGGATACAAAGTATCCTAAACACACCACTCACAAAGAGATATATATCATAAATAAAAAATAAATTTTATTAAGTAAATTCATATCATAGATAAATAGACAAACAAAGTACAAGTAAGAGGAAGGAATGTATACCCAAGTGAAATACACACAAATACAGGAATAAAGGAATGGATACAGGTAATGGTAAAGTGCAAAAATATATCAGCATATAAGCATATATCCACCTAGACCCACAGTGTTCTGTAAGGTGCAAAGTGCCATATAGAGTAAAAAATCCCCATGCTGGTAATCACATATAACATGAGCACACACCCATTTAATCGCCTGTTCACAGAATTCCTGGAGTCCGACGCACGTTTCGCCTTTTTAGCTTTTTCATGGAAATTGTGTGTCCACAGGCGATTAAATGGGTATGTGCTCATGTTATATGTGATTACCAGCATGTGGATTTTTTTCCTCTATATGGCACTTTGCACTTTACAGTCCACTATGGGTCTAGGTGGATATATGCTTATATGCTGATATATTTTTGCACTTTACCATTACCTGTATCCATTCCTTTATTCCTGTATTTGTGTGTATTTCACTTGGGTATACATTCCTTCCTCTTACTTGTATTTTGTTTGTCTATTTATCTATGATATGAATTTACTTAAAATTTATTTTTTATTTATGATATATATCTCTTTGTGAGTGGTGTGTTTAGGATACTTTGTATCCACTTTTTGGTTTAAGTGCATATAGTGTATCTTAAGGAAATTTAAGTATTGTATCTTTCTGGTTAGATTACAGTCTTTCCAACCCTTCTACAAAGGGGTCGTGCATTGGATTCCTACTATGACAGATTATTTCACAGACTATGTTATCTGGGCTCTCCTCATAAGGCTAATTGCTACTGCATTCTTAAACCTCTCGTCTCTTCTCTTCCATATCTTGTTTTCAGGCAACTTTCCGTTATTTTATTGTTATTTTAACCTAATTGTAATAGTAATATGCAAGATGCTTGCAGAATGATAAATTACTAGTCAAGTAAGTAGATAAAGAACTTGAGCTGAAAAAGCAAATTTTACATCAGATTTGCTACATTTTCCTAGGTTGGAGGGATGCTGTGAAAACAGATTAGTTTACTGTCCATATCAGAAAGATATGGACCTAAATTCCCTGACAATTTTACATAAGCATTGTTGCATTTTGTTTAGAATGCAAAATTTGGCATTTTGGCCTGTGGTAAACCTAAAAGAAAAGAATTAAAGGATAAAAACAGGAATAATAGTAGAGAGGGAAAAGAAAGGAAGAACATAAAGACATGGATGGAAGCAGAACAAAATAAGAAAGAAGATCAAAAGGGAATGTTAAATGAGAAGAATGACATGGGGAGGAAGGAAAGGCAAAGAAGAAAATAAGAAAGAGTACGTGTAAGCAGATGGACATATTGCCCTGTTCCCCCTTAGCACCAATGCTATAATGTAAAGTGTAATGTGTATCATGTCATAAGTTATTGTGATGGATATGTGTTGTAATGTGTTACACTGTACTGTGAGGAAGCCGTATTCTGCCCAGAAACAGGTAGTGAATGAGGTAATGACTGATACTAGCCCATAGTGGGAGGGACTAGTACAAGGCATGGTGACTGTTTTCCTTCTAGAAACTCAGACAGGGCCTAGCTTATAGCTAAAGCAGGCATTTGGTCTGAGTGTTTAGGAAGCCTGCACGCAGTGGGTGTTCTGTGGCAAGACAGAAAGGAGATTAGGACAGAGATAGCATGATTCTGAGATGCTGACTGAGAAAAGGAATGTGGTGCCCCTGAGGGTTCAGTCGCCACAGAGGTACTGCACCTCCTCCAGAGGTGTGGTATCTCACTATCCAGGTAAGATGGGGACACCTGACCAGACTCCAGCACCTGCACCCAGCACGGAAACCTAAGAACAGCAGAGCACCCTCTATGACCCCTGCTTGGTTCATGAAGGGTGCTGGGAGGTGGGTGGAGCTTAGTTTTCACTAGAAAGGGGTAAAACTGACAGGAAGTTAAGAGAAGTTCCCCAGAGGGGGAAGCAGAGAGAGGACATATATGCAGCAGCCTCCTGTGGGCTGGAGCTGCTGGCAAGGAAAGGAAGAGAAAGATCAGTTCTTCAGAAGGAAAGATAGAAAAGGACGGAACATGTGGAGGAGAGCTGGGGACTAGGGCTAGAGCAGAGCCCTTCCCTAAGTTTAAGCGCCAAAGCTCAGGTGCCAGTATCCAAAGCTGTTTTAATACTAATGGTTCTACAGCAGAAACCAGAGGAATAGAAGTTGTGACCACTTTATACCCAACTAAGACTCGACAACACAGTAGCAACATGTGTGAGCTAGGACATGATTGTAAGGAGTCCCTGAAGTAGGCTACAGCTACATGTCATGCGAGTGGAATTCTAAGTAACAGCAAGAAATAGGAACTTGAGTGTAATTCATAGCTGCAAGTACTTCAGATTAGCGCAGAAAGGAGACGTCCAGTAAAGGCACATACGGAAGGGAGTGCTGGAAGGGTGTGCTCCATCTGCCTGGGAGTTGGCTGAGCCCCTCACCTGGAGGACACGGCACTGAAGCGGGCACCTGTGTATGCCAGAAACGTGAGTAAAGCTTTGGAACTGCATTCAGCTGTGTCTCTGCCTTCTTCCTGCATCATCTACTCAGTACTGCTACATCTCTGTGCCTAACACTATACCATCTACCTCAACATCTACTATCACAGCCCTGGGACTACAGCTCTGCCTGTGGGGAGCTATTACACCTCTGCTGCATCACACCATCTGTCCCAGAGGATCTGCACTGCAGCGCTGGTCCCTTTCTGACCAGATACCACAGGTGGTGTCACGAACTTATCTACACATAAACTTTATTTCCATATTTCCATCTATTTTACATGGACACCCAGGGCCATGGACCGGGTCACTGCCACCGCGACACATCCCCGTTAAGACACCTGCCCAGTACTGAATAAGACATTGAGTCTAGAGACTGACCTTCAAATGTAGTGGCCCCCAAACAGAAAGTTCCAAAGGACGGGGACTTTAGTGGCAAGGCCCCTAGCCCCACAGGTAAATGGTCGAGATAAACTGGTACGTGAACTGAGCCGACTTTACCGGGCAGATTCTCTCTAAGCGTCAGAGTACAAGGCTCTACTGGCTATCACTTGTGGATACTAGTATGTCTGGGAATGCAAGGCTCTACTCTGGTCATAGTGACCAAATCCCTAACCCCCTTCTATATGAGGAGAATAGACGTGGAGCTGAGAAAGGGAAAGTGACTGCTACGCATTGGACTGTTGAGTTAGGATGGGTTGTGCTGGGATTCACAGGACACACAAGAACAGAAACAATCCAGATGGAATTGCAGATGTGTCTGAATATGTTCTATACAACTGAAACATGATGGAAGAAATGTGCCCGCTATCTGGTATATAAAGTTGATGATGAGAAATCATTGAGTAAAGTACTGTTGTTTAAAGTGAACTGGTGGCTGTCAATGGGTTCTGGTCAGCCAAAACCAATGGCCACATGCAGCCTGCACATGCGTAGCGCCTTCACAGCACAAGTCCACACACCCAGCAAGATCCACCACTTTCATGTCGTGTGGCGGGACGTCTAGATTCAATCCCTCACACAGACCCAAAGAAGATGAAAAGAAAGGAAGGCAAAGGAAGCAAATGACAGGAGGAAGAAAGAAAGAATAAAAAATGGGCAGAAAGGATCATAGAAAATAAAGATAGAAGCAGGAAGGGTGATTTCAGTTTCTTAATCCAAAAAAACATTTAACAAATTCAAAAAGGTGAATAACTAAATGCCAACTTACCAACAACACTTATTTTCTCAGGACAATCCTTCGCATCGAACTGCGAATGTGTCAAGAATTACGTTTGCATAAAAGAGGGCATTTCTTAGTATTTTAGGTCATGGGTGGGGAAAGAATGTCCTCATTTGGAGCACTAAAATTTCTCTAATGATGGATCCTACATTCTTCATATGGAGAATTATTTTTAGACCTTTTAGTGAGCATGCTGTTGCCACTGACTACTTTCACTTGCAGAGTCTATAGTGTCTTGCCAGAATTAGGGTGAAGATGAAATGGTTGCATGCTCCATAGTTTTCCTTGCAATCATGGATAACTACAGATGGTTCAGTTAGAGAAAACTTGCCGCTCCTTGGTTTAAATTCATATTGTTCTGGGTTTTTTTTTATAATGGCCACATTGTTCTCTTGCCTTTAAAGTGCTTTAATTACACTCAGTCTATTTTCTCCTTGATAATAATCCCTCACAATAGAATAACATTTATGAGGATCTGAAAACATTATGGATAATGGAGAAGACGACAGAAAATGAATACAACGTTCGTAGAATGAGATCTGTTAGTTCCATACTTTATTCATAACCATAAATATAGTCTTGCCAGACATTTACATAAATGACAATGCTCATCACATACAAGCAAGATTCTTTTATTCACAGCCAGGGTGTTATATTCATTTATCAGATATCCTGACTTTATGGCTATGACATTTAAAACAAGCAGAATCCATTTTGCTCTTCTCCAGCATACAAAACTATTACATCATACGTACATTATCTTTGACAGTAGCTGAAGACTTTTTTGAGGGTTAATGGTTTATTACATTTCATTCAGTGAATTACGTGGTATTGAGTATTATTTTTTATTTATGATCAAATTGATCTTTGACATTTTGACTTAGGCGAACAAATATTTTTTTTTCTTATAAGATGCATACTGAACCTCCAGGTAAGATATTCACAATGTACATTTACTGTATTTCATAATTAATTGTGTACATGAGAAAAACTAATGACTACATCTGAAAAACAGGAAAGGTGCTGCATTAAAGGGGTATTGTCATGTTATTATATTGGTATAGTTAAACAGCATAAAAATAGGCAAGTTTAAAATTTACTGGCTTTTTCAATCTGCTGTTATTCTTTTATTGTGAGAACTTTTATCTTACTTAGTGTACAGCTTGTTACCAAGGAGATCAATCAGAGCTTGGCTGTGTGTGCAGTAATTACATTATAGGAAAGGAATTTACTCATGAGATCCCAGTCAGCTCTTTGCAATCCATTGATTTGCATAGAGCAGTTTGCTGCGCATCTCTCTCCCCCTCGCTCTCAAGTCTTGACCAAGCTCCTGTGATCAGTTTTGCATAATCTGAGACATAGAAGAATTGTAAGGCGCCACGAAATAAAAGGGATACGCCTGAGGCATGTCAAAAACCATAAGTCAAACAGTAAAGAAAAAGAAACAAGCCGTATACACAGGGATCACCTAAAATGATATTTTATTTGGTACTACAGAAAAAACTAAACTACATAAAAACATTTATAAGTCATAAAATGACACAAAAAGTAAACACTTAGCTCACTATAAAGCTACAGCCCTCGATCAAGTGACATACAATACAGGTATATATAAATTCAAATATAGACGAGCATATGGTCAGCACACCAAAGAATATAAACAGAGATTAAATGCAATTCTGATTAATGTAAAGTGTATTTGTGAGATACACGGTTTATGAACAATTTAAAGAAGCATATGTTTAAAAAAAATAAGTATCCAGATAGTGTGCAGCCGGCACCCTGTACATTCCTCTCACGGTATATGTATGGTATGGTATCAGTCCTGCATAATCACAATCCCCGGCCCCCAATCATCAATGGCAGACCATTGTATCACAATAGCAGGAGAAGCTACTGACCAGAATTGTCACTCAAAGAGGAGTACCACCCCCCAGCCACTAGATAGTAAGGAGACTGAAGAGCTGTGTGCTGCTCAGCACACACCTTGAAAACAACCCTTTAATAGGGCTATCAATAAAAGTGCCATCTAAGGCCTGTTTCACATGTCCGCTTTTCAGATCAGTCGCAATCCGCGAAAATGTCGGAAAACGGATCCGTCGGCGGATTGACAGCAACATGTGGCACCGGACCGTTGTTGTGACGGATCCGGCGAAGGTTGAATTGTAAAGGAACCCGGGGGGGAGAGAGAAAGAGAGATTTTTTTTTACGATCCCGGAACAGCATTACTGGGTTAAAAATTATCCCGGAGCAAAGCTTCCGGGCATGCGCACATGAAAATAGCGGACCGTCAAGACGAAAAAACGTTGCAGTGTCCGTCTCATCCGCCCGGAAGCCAGAAAAATTTTGGCAGTTCCGGCAAAAAACGGGGGTGACGGACAAGCATCAGTCAAGATCCGCCAATAATGTAAGTCAATGGGGGTAAAAAACTGATCCGCCCCTTTTTTGGCTGAAGTGTGAAAGAGGCCTAAGCGCATCTATAAACTATGCCACCAGAGTTTCCTTCACAAGTAGTGGTAGCTGAGTTCCAACATTGTCCTGGGACTGTTTAACTTTGTATAAATGTGTAAAAATTTTAGTTTAATTAATTTTTTTACAGTTATCAGAGCATTGTTTTTTCTGAATTTCAAATATTTTGTTTTCATACACATAGCAAACAATAGGATTAAAGTTCTGGTTGCCACATGAGGAATTTCACTTTATATAAATAGCAATAATTATGCAGTAAGACATCCCTAGTAATTTTGCTATCCTTTGCGCTTGCGCACATGTAGTTTGTGTGTACATATTTTAACAGTTCTCCACTATCTGTGGAAGGGGGGTACTCACTTCGCTGGTCGTTGACGGATATACCGAGACACTCAGGGTTAAAACAAAATAAGTATCCAGATAGTGTGCAGCCGACACCCTGTACATTCCTCTCACGGTATATGTATGGTATGGTATCAGTATGTAGGTGACTGGACCCCCCATCTCTCCAAGTCACCTGGAAGACTTCCCAATGTATAGCAAAACCATCAGCAGTAGGTCTTCTGAGGAAAACAAGCCCTGGCTTCCATCACAGGGCCATCCATCTCTGTGAAACATAATGCCCATTAACCACATACTGCCCATTAACCACATGACCAGTCACCATACCACATATTCTCCCCTTTGCCTAAAATCGTGGGGCTTGGCACTTTACGTTATCTGACCAGAGACCCTTCTTGGTCGTCTTAGAGGGTTAAACCATCTGTCCACATCAGGCCCTGTCACTGAACCCTTTTGGAACCAGTCGCCTTCTGACTCCATCACCACCTCTGATCGGGTTGCTCTTTGTTGGACCACCCCCATCCCCGGCGGTCAGTACGGTGTTGCAGTTCCCTGGGACTCAAACCTTCTGTCTGGTCTGACTCTTTGTCCCCACGTCCGCTACCGGGTCTCCCACCTAGGCCACTCAGCACTTGAGCAAACAGAATGTCAGAGACACCGCACTGCACTTGCTCATAGAGCCAGTGCGCGTGTCCTGAGAACAGAAGCAGTGCTAAAAGATACCTGTGGAGTGTGCAGCAGAGGTGACCATGCGTTCTTCAGGCTAATAGTGTCAGGATCCAGTCAGTGCTGGAAAGTAAAGATGCATAGGACCTGCGGACACTAAAACTGAATAATGTGCACGGGACCTATGGTCATGTGACTGCAAGGGGGCGGGGCTTAGCGTCCTGTATTCAGATAGGACAGGACACCATACAACAACTCAGAGTCAGGCAAAACAGAGGTCACACACAGTATGGGCGAACGAGGTACAGGAGAGATGAACAGACGGGTAGTCAGACAGAGCCAAGGGTCATACACAAGAGGGCGACGTGGTACCAAGGGGACGAGCAGAGAGAAGTCGGGTCACAAGCAGAGAGTCATACACGAGAGGTAGCGCAGTACAAGAGGGTCAGGCAGAACTCGTAACAGGGACAGAACCAGATCACAACCGAACAAACAAGCAAGATATCAGGCACAAGGCACACGTATACAAGAGGTCACTTAACTCAGCCGAGGGCAGGAGTATAACTGACACCGGACCCAGGTCCAGTGAACACTAAATAGCCTCCTGCTGCCAGAGAGAGGCAGCACAATTAACCCATAGTCTAACCAGGACGGGTCAAAGCGAAATCCCGTCCTGGATCATGACAGTACCCTCCTCTCAATGGGGGGCCACCGGACCCCCAGGTCTCTCAGGGTACTTGGCGTGAAAGGCTCGGATCAACCGATCCGCATGAACTGATCGAGCAGGAACCCACGAGCGTTCCTCAGGACCGTAGCCCTTCCAATGTATCAAATACTGAAGGGCGCGACGGACCAACCTGGAGTCGACAATTCGTTCCACCTCGTACTCAGCCTGCCCATCTACCAGGACCGGTGTCGGGGAAGATGATGATCCCTCCCCACTGGACCTCACAGGTTTCAAAAGGGCCTTATGGAAAACATTAGGGATCCTTAGAGATGGCGGAAGACTCAACCGAAAAGCCACCGGGTTAACTGCTTTGGTAATTACATAGGGACCTATAAACTTGGGTCCAAGCTTCGCAGAGGGGACCTTGAGCCTTATATTTTTGGTGGATAACCATACCTTATCTCCGACCTGAAACACTGGACCCACGGATCGTTTTTTGTCTGCAAAAAATTTAAATTTGTCCTGGGCCTTCGTAATGTTATTCTGGACCTCCCGCCATACCTCCCCCAACCGCTGGATCGACTCGTCCGCCCCAGGACACCCAGAATTCAAGCGGGAAAATTCTCCAAAATGAGGATGAAACCCATAATTGCAAAAAAAAGGAGATGTACCCGTAGACTGGTTAGTGCGGTTGTTAAAAGCAAACTCAGCCAATGGTAACACAGAACACCAATCATCCTGTCGGGCTGAGGTCAAACAATGCAGAATTTGCTCCAGAGACTAATTGGTCCGCTCAGTCTGCCCATTAGTCTCTGGATGGTAGGCGGATGAAAAGGACAGACTAATACCCAACCTCCTACAAAAAGCTCTCCAAAATCTGGACACAAATTGCACTCCCCTATCAGACACCACATTCAGGGGTACCCCATGCAACCGCACCACATGCTCCACAAACAATCTGGACAATGTTTCTGCATTAGGTAGAGCTGCCAAAGGTACAAAATGTGCCTGCTTACTAAACCTGTCCACTACGACCCAGACCACGGTATTACCCTTGGAAGCGGGAAGGTTGGTGATGAAATCCATGGACAGATGAGTCCATGGTCTCTCAGGAATTGGCAGTGGTACCAATTCCCCGGCCGGCCGGTTATGGGGAGTTTTCGCACGGGCACAAACCTCACACGCAGACACATACTCCCCAACATCAGAGGCTAAAGAAGACAACCAGAACATTCTAGCAATGGCCTTCCGGGTCGCTGAGATCCCTGGATGTCCACCCAGAACTGAGTCATGGAACTCCTGGAGGACCTTGAGACGAAACTGAGCTGTCACATAAAGTTTATCCACCGGTTTAGCTGGAGGTGCAAGAGCCTGGGCTTCTCGAATCTCTCGTTCCAACACATTAGAAACCTCTGCCACCACCACCCCGGGCTGAAGAATGGAGGATGGAGGTTCCGGGGGGGACACCGGATCTAGACTGCGTGACAACGCATCCGCTCTGATATTCTTGGATCCTGGTCGGAAAGTGATCGAGAAGTTAAATCGAGAAAAAAAAAGTGACCATCTAGCCTGTCTGGGAGTCAACCTTTTAGCAGACTCAATGTAAGCTAGGTTTTTGTGGTCCGTGATTACCGTTATCGGATGGACAGCCCCCTCCAAAAAATGCATCCATTCTGCAAAAGCCAATTTTACGGCCAGAAGTTCCCGATTCCCCACATCATAGTTTCTCTCTGCCGGAGAGAACTTCTTTGAGAAAAAGGCGCAAGGTCTTAAATTGGTCAAAGTGGCGGGTCCCTGGGACAATACCGCCCCCACCCCCACCTCTGAGGCGTCTACCTCAACAATAAATGGTTCAGAGGGGTCCGGTTGGATAAGAACCGGGGCCGACATGAAACATTTTTTCAAAAACTGAAATGCCGCTACCGCTGCGGTAGACCAATTCTTGATATTGGCCCCCTTTTGAGTCATGTCTGTGAGGGGTTTAACCACCTGTGAGAACCCCCTTATAAATTTCCAATAATAACTAGCGAACCCAAGGAAACGTTGCAGACCCTTCAAATCACACGGTTGAACCCACTCGAGAATGGCCTGCACCTTACTAGGATCCATACGATACCCTTCAGCAGACACGATGAACCCCAGAAAGGACAGTTCCTGAGCAAAAAATAAACATTTTTCAAGTTTAGCAAACAGACAGTTCTCCCTGAGCCTTTGGAGAACTGCCCGAACATGACCAATGTGAGTCTGTTTATCAGGCGAGTAGATTAAAATGTCATCCAAATACACCACCATAAAACGTCCAATCAAATCGGAGAACACATGATTTATGAAATTTTGGAAGACCGCTGGAGCGTTGGTCAGGCCGAAGGGCATGACCAAATTTTCAAACAACCCTTCAGTAGTGAGAAAGGCGGTCTTCCATTCATCTCCATCCCGGACTCGGATAAGGTTATACGCTCCCGGTAGGTCTAATTTCGAAAACCACTTAGCTCCGGACAACTGATTGTATAAATCAGGAATAAGTGGAAGGGGATAAGTATTCCTCACAGTTATTTTATTTAACTCACGAAAATCGAGGCATGGGCGCAAACCACCGTCTTTTTTTTTTACAAAAAAGAACCCTGCCGCCACAGGAGAAACAGAAGGATGAATATGTCCCTTACGGAGGCTCTCAGAAATATATTCCTTCATCGCAGCCCGTTCCGGACCCGAGAGGTTATACAGGCGGGCTTTGGGCAATTTAGCACCTGGAACCAGGTCAATGGCACAATCAAATGGGCGGTGTGGTGGTAAAACCTCAGCCTCTTTTTCGGAGAAAACGTCAGTATAATCTATCAGGCACTCCGGAATGCCTTCTAGACCCACGGACGACACAGACACAGAAACAAGACATTTCTCAGAGCAATAGGGACCCCACTTAACAATGTCCCGAGATTCCCAATTAATCACAGGATTGTGCAGCTGTAACCAGGGGAACCCCAACACCAGTCCCGCAGGCAGGTTGTTCATTACAAAACACGAAATACGTTCCTGGTGTAAGGAACTCACTTTAAGGAGAAACTCTTCAGTACAAAACACAATGTCATTCTTAACCAGTGGTGTTTTGTCAATAGCAACAAGGTGAATCGGAGTCTCCAACCTAACTGTCCCTAACTTACACCTGGCCACCAAGTCAGAGTCAATAAAGTTCAATGATGAACCGCAATCCACGAAGGCAGAAGTGGATGTGGAGACACTCCCACAACAAAGTTCCACTTGAAATGACATTTTAGAAAATGCAGAAAAGGGTACCTGAGAGCCTGGGTGACCTCCACGATAATCACCCGGGCTCAGTCGCTTGCTGGTTAGTGGCCGGGAGGGGCAATCCTTTTTCCCCATGTCCAGACTCGCCACTGTGAACACCGCATTTTCTCACATGCCGTTGCCTCCTTTCTTCCTCCTTATGGTTGATGGTTCCCATCGCCGTGATTTTCAGTGAAGAACTGGCTCCCCTTCCTTGGGAGAATAATGTTGTCTCGGTTTGTATCACTCCCCTTGCCCGTAACCTGCGATCCATTCGGACGGCCTGTGTCATAGCTTCCTCCAGGGCATCAGGTGGGGGGTGGAGAGCCAAGGCGTCTTTCAGATGCTCAGACAGGCCTCTACGGAACAACCCCCGGAGAGCAGCGTCGTTCCAGCAGACCTCAGCAGCCCAGCGTCTGAACTCTGAGCAAAACCACTCGGCTGAGTGTTTCCCCTGGCAAACATTCATCAGCCTGTCCTCAGCCATACGCACCCGATCAGGCTCATCATAAATATGCCCCAGGGCCTCAAAAAATGCATCCACAGTCATACGCTCAGGGGCCGTGGTAGGAAGGGAGAAAGCCCAAGCTTGGGGGGCTCCCCTTAACAGAGAAATAATGACCCCCACTCTCTGACTTTCATCCCCAGAAGAGTGTGGTCTTAAGGAAAAAAAAAGCTTACAGCCCTCCTTGAAAACTCTGAAGTCATTTTTATCTCCAGAAAAGGTATCTGGTAACTTCACTGGAGACTCAGGGGAAATTAATGTAACATCCCGATCCCCCAATGAAAGAACCCCCTGCACAGTGTCAGTGATCAGCTGCTGAGACTGAGCCAGGACTCTTTGTTCTCCAAAGAGTTTCTGAGACATCTGCGTCAGATGCTTAACCTGCTCAGAAAGAGTGTGCACAGGATCCATCACACACACAGGTGAATGGGAGCAGAGAGAAAAAAAAAAAAAAAAAAAATGGTATGGGTCAGTTATAATGTCAGAGACACCGCACTGCACTTGCTCATAGAGCCAGTGCGCGTGTCCTGAGAACAGAAGCAGTGCTAAAAGATACCTGTGGAGTGTGCAGCAGAGGTGACCATGCGTGCTTCAGGCTAATAGTGTCAGGATCCAGTCAGTGCTGGAAAGTAAAGATGCATAGGACCTGCGGACACTAAAACTGAATAATGTGCACGGGACCTATGGTCATGTGACTGCAAGGGGGCGGGGCTTAGCGTCCTGTATTCAGATAGGACAGGACACCATACAACAACTCAGAGTCAGGCAAAACAGAGGTCACACACAGTATGAACAGACGGGTAGTCAGACAGAGCCAAGGGTCATACACAAGAGGGCGACGTGGTACCAAGGGGACGAGCAGAGAGAAGTCGGGTCACAAGCAGAGAGTCATATACGAGAGGTAGCGCAGTACAAGAGGGTCAGGCAGAACTCGTAACAGGGACAGAACCAGATCACAACCGAACAAACAAGCAAGACACCGGACCCAGGTCCAGTGAACACTAAATAGCCTCCTGCTGCCAGAGAGAGGCAGCACAATTAACCCATAGTCTAACCAGGACGGGTCAAAGCGAAATCCCGTCCTGGATCATGACACAGAAGAGTCACCACCTCTACATCTTCCTTCAGGCCACCTTCGGTTGTCTCTCTGTTGGCACTTTCTCCTATTGCTTTTATTCCCCAGAGAGCAGTTATTTCATTTATCCTCAGGTTGAGCACTTACACGCCTTTAGAGAACCCCTTCGTCTCTCCATACCTCAGGATGAAAGTGGCTGTCATCTTCGCATTTACTGCAGCTGTTTATTAATTTGCTGTCTCTCAAGTCTTACAGTAGCTGCTCTACCTCTCTTAGGTATGCCATGCAATATTTCAGGAGCATTCTAATATTCTTAAGGCTCTCCATTGATCCGACAATGAAGAATGGGACCATCCCATCTTCACCAGCTACCTGGGCTGTGTCATCAGCCGGAATCCTTACTCTCGCCACATCAGACTTAGCTATGATTTCCTGCATGACTCTTCAAGTCTCCCAATAATAACCTTTCTCACCATTTCTGGGCACTTGAATGATGTCCTCCACCAATTTCAACCAACTTTGAGCTTTCTTTGCACACTCCAGATGTCGAGCGGCTTCCTCATTCCTCACCAGGATCATCCGTTTGGTGCGAAGATAGTGTAGGTGCATATCACTCAGGATAGCCACCTGCTTCATTATGACTTCCCTCATTGACTGAATAATCAACTGTTTAGTCTCTGGTGCCCAGTTTACACTGCACGCTTCCACCGCCTTTCTAAATCCTTCATGCACTGCCTCATTGGCACAAACTTCTCACACATCCTCGGGTACTTCGAATATGCACTTGAAGTGCGAGATCTCATTCTCTTCATGGACGGACGGCTCTTGCTTTGCCTTGGATATTTCCATCAAGTCAGCTGCCTGTAGCTACCCTGTTTTCAATGGTCACGCATTTGGTGACCCCAGCAAAGTCCCTGAGTTGGCCAGACTCACACTTTTCCCCGGTCACCCCTAACTCTGGGACAGTGACCTGAGGGGGCGCTACCTTCTCCTCTTTATGCATCTCCCACAAGTCTCAAAACAATTTAAAGTCCTGGCCTATTAGAATAGGGGATGGCAAGTACAGGACTACAGGGACGTCATGGCTGGTGATAATTGGGGGCATTTGAATGATTACCTTGGACACCAGATAATCCCTAGGGATCCCATGGACGCAGTGGACTTCCATCTTCCTTTCAGCAATCAATCAAACAGGGAGTGTGGCGCTCACCAGGCTCACTGGGCACCCTGAGTCCAGAAGTCCAGCCATGCTCTCCCCATTGACTTCCACAGAACACCTCTGTGCTGTCTTGTCAGCTGTATAACTGATACATGATACCAGACACGCGCTGTTTGAACACTGTTCCCGGCAAACGTCGATTGGTGCATTCGCTGCTGTCCCTTTTTGGGCCACCACCCCTGATTGGGTCACCACCGCCTTTTAGGACTCCACCCCTTTTTGGGCAACCAACCCTGTTTCTGTCACAACCCCATTTTTGGACTTTACCCCCTTTCGGGCAACCATCTCTCCTTGAGGTGCACACAGTGGACTCCCCACGGCCCTCTCAGGCCCCTCATCGCCTGTGCATGGCAGTCTATCTGCCCCAACAGTTCCTCACAGTGAGGCTCCGCACTGCTCTGCCAGGCACTGTCTGGCTCAGCAAGGCTCTGCACGGCTCTGCACAGCAAGGCTCTGCACTGCTCTGCAAGGCTCTGCTTGGCCCCGTAAGGCTCTGCACCTCACTGCTCAGCTCCGCACCACTCTGCACGGCTCCACAAGGCTCTGCTCCACAGATTTTGTGGGCCAATTCACAGCAAGCCGCCCAGAGTTTGTGAACCCGCCGGTCCACAGCAAGCCGCCCGGAGTTTGTGGACCCGCCAATCCACAGTAAACAACTGCTGTAGTTCTCTCAGGTACCTCCTGGACTGATGCCCACATTCTCCACCAACTGTAACAGTTCTCCACTATCTGTGGATGAGGAGTACTCACATGGCTGGTCGTTGAGGGATATACCGGGACACTCAGGGTTAAAACAAGTCTATTTGGTTTATTAATACACAGCATAAACCGAATCTCAGATACCTGGTAACATGCAGCACCCCTAACATGAAGACCTTTCGGCTTCATAGAACCCACGGTCCTCGCTAAGCCCGGTGTGCCTAACAAGTTAGTGTACATTAACTGTCTGTGATGACCGCACAGGTTCCCAGATACCTCTTATCCTCAGAGGCGTCCTCTACGGAGGAATATCACAGGCATCCTCACTCTGGCTCAGACTAGCCAGCACTGCCGAGCACCATACAAACACACATGCTCAATCTTGGATGTTTATACACACACCCTTGGATGGGGTATGTAGGTGACTGGACTCACCCATCTCTCCAAGTCACCAGGAAGCCTTCCCAATGTATAGCAAAACCCTCAGCAGTAGATCTGCTGAGGAAAACAAGCCCATGCTTCCATCACAGGGCCACCCATCTCTGTGATACATACTGCCCATTAACCACATGACCAGTTGCCATATCACAATATATAATGAACTGTTTTTTTATACAATATATAAACATATATTGTGACAAAGTCACTGGCAAAGTATTAGAGGGGAGATATGTGGCACTGAGGTTGTTCGGTTCAGTAATATAAACTTAGAAAAATCATCAAGTACACTGGGTGACAAGAGGGGTTAATCAGCCATGTTTAGTGCTAGGATGATTGAACAGCTGTAGAGTGGGAGGAGTCCAGAGGATAAATACCCAGCTTTCTAGAGCGAGTGTGGGTGGGTCTGGAGGTGCAAGCTCTGGAACTGTGCTTTTGTGTTAAGGAAAGCTGGACTATGGCCATTGCAGGTCTCCTGGATTGAATGTTCTTTGCTAAAGGACATGGAACCTGGTACTTAAGCCAGGTGGGCTAACCAGCACTATTATATAGACTTGTTGCTTCATGTTTTACCTTTTGCCGGACAAAAGCTGTATTTATGTTTTCCGGTGACATGGTTTATGAGGATTGCAATAAACCAAGTGGACTTTAAATAGAAACAGTTCCTGTATCTACCTCTTTTTGAAGCTGAGTGAGTCAACCTACCATAGTATACAGTGAAGACCTCAAGGGTAACAATGTTTTGAACTTTTTATTTTCACGCTCCATATCTCATTATCCACTTGTGCTTTGAATGTGAGACTGCCATCATTTTATGGACAATCATCTTGGATATCTCATACATAAATTTGACTTACAACTATTTAGCATATGATTAGATATGCAGATTCTTGTCATGTCACTGCATTGTTACTGTTTTGCTCCTAAAGATCTAAATTTTAATTTTTATTATTTTGTTAGTATTTTGTAAATCCAAATTTTGGCTTTCAACACTGCCTGAATCCTTCTGGGCATACTCTTGTAGTGAGATGGACTGGGCTAGTTGTACCTCTCTCGTATCAGGGCCGGAACTATTGGGGCTGTCACCATTGTTGCTGAGGGGAGCACTTTCTGACTTGGACAGACCTTTGCACTTGACTGCAGGGGGCGGGTCAGAGATAAAGGGGACGGAGCGTGCCAAAGCGGGGCCTTTGGCAGGAAGGCAGAGTGCGCAGCAGGAGAAGGTTGACTCACTCTCCGCAGTGTGCCACTTGGAGACCAGGCCGCATTGCCAACTATCCTCACACGCTCGGACAGACGGTGAGCAACGCGTGACTGTGGGCCCGCTCACCTCCGATACTGGAGAGACATCCCATACCGTCCTGCTGACTGAAGACGGTGTGCGCTGTAGGCCTGACTGGGGTAAACACGCAGAGTCGGCCAGCATATCCCCGGTCCCCGCCGCTGACCTCCATCCTTCTGCACCAGCGCCACAGATGCGTCCTCCATGGACACTCCACTCCGATACCACAAGGCTACGCCTAGGAGAGCCAGGATACGTCGCTGCTGTCAGGAGACAGTGCCTCTCATTGCTCCACCGTGGGATCTCCAAGCCTCCATCCTCTGGAAACATCAAACTGATATGTTAATCCGTTTGTTAAACACTTATTCTCGTTTTGAACCTAAACCTCCATCCCTCCCTTATTCTCTCCCTGCGTGGAGTATTCCCTGTATTAAAAACCGTTTAACTTGATCTGCCTCCTGCTTGTCATTGCATCCCACGTTCCTGCTTGATCTTACACTCTTGATCAGATTCAAGCATGTCTCGACCGAAATTTGATCTCAGGTCTCTTCTACACATTTCCAAAGTTGGTGCATACTGGTCAACTCACTTGGGTATGTATACGTTTTTTTCTTCAATTGTACCCAGAAGTGTTGGATTGGGTTGAGGTCTATGGACTCTGAGGGTCAATCTAACACCTCTACTTCATTGTCATTGAACCATTTCTTCACCAATATTAACGCATGCTTTGTGTTATTGTCCTGTTGGAACACTGTTGGAACACTTTTGATACTGTAATGCCGGTAAGTATGTATCTTGTTTCTCTGGCGTTACTCTGCATGTCTCTGCATTAACCCTTTGCGCCTTTCCCCCTAATTAGCAGGGACTGTTGTCTGTTACCTGTATGGATGCTGCTCAGTTCCCTGCTCCGCTGCGTAGCCGTACATGCGTGTGTGGCTCCACTGCACTGCATGACCACCCGCTTGTGCGGTCCCTGGCTGCCGCTGTGGAAAGCTATCCGTGGGTTTCTAGGTCCGGTCCTCTGCTCTGTGTATGGCTTACCACGTGTGTTCAGGCTTGCAGCTCTCGCCAGGTGTCCTTTGCAATGCTGATTTGTGTCTGGCTGTGCTTAGGGTGCGCGCGACCACACCTCCCCTGCTTTTATGAGGAATGGGTGTGTGCTTCAATTGCTGCTCCAGCCTATCACTGTGAGGCAGCTCCTATATAAAAGTTCACTGCCCTGTGGGGCATGGCCAGAGCTCCGCTTGATGTCTCTGTATGTCTGTGTGGTGTTAAGCACCTGTCCTGCTTGCCTGCAGTTCTAGGTGAGCTGATGCCTGTCTTGCTGCCCTCCGGGAGGCAGAATATCCTGGTCCTTGTTCCTGTCCACCCTCCAGGAGGCAGAATATCCTGGCTCTTGTTCCTGTCCGCCCTCCAGGAAGCAGAATATCCTGGCCCTTGTTCCTGTCCGCCCTCCAGGAGGCAGAATATCCTGGCCCTTGTTCCTGTCTGCCCTCCAGTCTTGCTTTGTACCTGTTTCCTGCTGTGTCTTGTTTCCTGGATCTGCTCCTGTACCTGACCCTGTCTGAACTGCGTCCTCTGTTATGTTCCTGAAGTCCTTCTGTGTCTTGAACCCTGTGCCTAGTGACTGAGACTCTTTGCTACCGGACTTGCTGTGATTTAACCTGGTTTCATCTTGGAAGTAGGAGTCCGGTGTGTCCGCTGAGTTTCTGCTACTCTGTGCTCAGCTGGTTATTCGGTGCAACTCCCTGCTGGTTCCAGTCCAACCCGGCGGGGTTTACACCAGACCGCTTGGGTTCCTTTTTAGGTCGCTGCCAGATGGCCAGAGCCTGATGACCGTGGTCTCTCGTCCGGAGCCTGATGACCGCGGCCTGATGTAAGGTGTCTGACGACCTCTTCCAGATGTGCTGTGCCTGATGTCCTCCGCCAGATGTCCCGATCCTTTGCTTTCCTGCCCGATGTGCAGAGCCTGCCGATCACTGCCAGAGGTCCAGAGCCTGATGACTGCAGCCTGATGTCCGGAGCTGATGTCCGCGGCCTGATGTCCGGAGCCTGTCGATCGTGGTCAGATATCCGGAGTCCAATGCCAATGTGCTGATGTTCTATCTGAGATCTGAGTCCTGATGTCCTGCCTGAGACCTGATGTCCGCTTGGTCTCCTGATGTCCTGCCTGAGACCTGATGTCCTGCCTGGTGTCCTGATGTCCTGCCTGAGACCTGATGTCCATCTGATGTCCTGATGTCCGCCTGGTGCCCTGACATCCAGATGTCCTGCCTGTGACCTGTTGTCCTGATGCCCAATCCATGTTCCTGATGCCCAGTCTGTGTCTTGATGCCCGGTCTTTGGTCCTGGTCGTCCTACCTGTGTCTAGATGTCTGGTCCATGGTCCTGGTGGTCCAGACTGTGTTCCAGAGTTGGCCCCGTCTGTGTTCCTTGAGAGTCTCCAGCCTTGTTTCCCGGTGACGGCTCTGCCTGGATCTAACCAGCCGATGACCTGCGTTGCCATGCCGGAGTTCCTGTTCCTGTCCTGCCACTGTCCTGATGTTCCGCCAGTTCCCTGAGGTCCACCCAGTGATGATGTCTATCTGGGATCGGTGTCTGATGTTCTCCTGCTGAGCCTGTGCTACGCCTGAGGCCTTAAGGGCCCATCACACTAAGCGATACCGCTAGCAATATCGCTATAACATCACTGGTTTTGTGACGCAGCAGCGATATTGCTAGCGATATCGCTATGTGTGATACTTACCTCCGACCCCCTCCCCCGCTGGTTATCGCTGATCGCGGGAGAACGGCCTGGGCCATTTCTCGTCAGCTGCTTCCTGCTGGGCTTCCTGCTGTGGCGACTAGTGACGCGTGGACGCGGGCGGGAGGATGTCTTCATCGCCTCGTCTGACAGGTAAGTAGCAACCGCCGACCGCTGCTATGTCGCTGGTGAGATCTGCCTGTTTGGCAGCTCACTAGCGACCACTTAGCGATGCACCAGCGATCCTGACCGGGTCATATCGTTGTCAGGATCGCTGGTGCATCGCTAAGTGTGACGGTACCCTTAGATAGAAGCCGTCCTAGTATGCCCATGCCAGATGACCCTGGATTGCATCAACCTGTGATGACCCTTGCCATCGTCTGACGTCTGTCCTTGGTGTGTGTCTGATGTTGTTAGGGGTTGTGACGTCTCGTGGCAAGATGAGACGTAACTCTTGGAATGGACCCTCTGGGTCGTGGCACCCACCCACCTAGGGCGAGCTGGCCTAGTGAGGACCACCCCCTATACAGGGAATGTCAGGGGCAAGCCCAAGGGAGTGAGCCACCATGACTGCTGAGACCAGATGGCCAGCTCACAAAAGACACAGCTGAGATGGGTGTGTGCAGGGGCATGCCAGGTACATAACAAAGGTGTGTGCGGGACACACCAGGTACACAGATACATGACAAGGGTGCATGCAGGACATGCCAGGTACAAGACAGGGTTCTAGGTTATGCAAAGCATGGTCACAGGGTTCCATGAGGTGCAAGAGGTAATCACGAAGACACAGAAGTGATAACGTGTCATTGGGCACGCCAAGGTTCCAGGCATGGTACATGTTTAGGAGACACACCAAGGTTCAAGGTACGAGTCATGGTGTGTGTTTAGGGGACAACCAAGGTTCACGGTTAAAAAGAAGGTCCTGGACGTGCTAGAGGGCACGCCAGGGTTCAAGGTCCAAGGTCCTGCGCACTAGAGGAGCCACCAGGATTCAAGGTCCTACGCGTGCTAGAGGCACACCAGGGTCATGGTACAAAGAATAGTCCTGGCCGTGCTAGGAGGCACACCAGGGTACAAGGTTCACGGCTTGGTCCTGCACGTGCAGAGAGACACGCCAGAGGCAGGGTTCAAGGCATGGTCCTGCACGTGCAGAGAGAGACACGCCAGGGGCAGGGTTCAAGACATGGTGTTGCGCGCGCAGATAGACACGCCAGGGTCAGGGTTCAAAGCATGGTCCCGCGCGTGCAGAGCGACATGCCAGGGTCAGGGTTCAAGGCATGGTCCTGCGCGTGCAAAGGGGCATGCCAGGGTCAGGGTTCAAGACAGAGAGCGGAACGTAGGCAGTAGCACAGAGCCGGATACAGGAAAGAGAAGTGGAGCGTATGCTAGAGCCCAGAGCCGGGTACACACAAAGGACATAGTACTCAGGATAAGACAGAGAGACAAGGTTCAGGGCAGAGCAATGATAGCAAAAGACATGTGCTAAAGAAGCACGAAACGCACAGTGCGAGAAACAGCGTGTGTGCAAGGGAGCACGGAAGACACGACTGGGGCACCGGCAGGCGGTACCGGCTGAGGCACAGACAGGCAGACACCACTAGAGCACTGGCCGGCGAGCACGGCTGAGGCACAGACAGGCAGGCACGACTAGAGCATCACGGCTGAGGCACAGACAGGCAGGCACGGGTACGACCAGGCACGTGCAAAGGGGAACGCAAGCCACAAGACAGGGCTAGGCAAAGGTAAAGAACTAAGATGCGTGCAAGACGGCACGGCGAAGCCTGGTACGAAAGGAGAATGTGCAAGTGCGCACGAAAACAGTACTAGACAGGAAGTGTGCCAGGAGCACAGACAAGATACAAAAGCTAGAGAGCGGAAAAAGCTAGAGAGCAGAACGTAGGCTGAAGCACAGAGCCGAGTACAAGAGAAAGAAGCGGAGCGTATGCTAGAGCCCAGAGCCGGGTTCAGACAAAGCACATAGAAAGCAAGACAAAGCTGAGTATAGAAAAGACAAGACATGGCACAAAAGACAACACAAGACATGACACAGGACAATAGACAGAGTACAAGCACAAAGCGTGTGCAGAGAAGCACAACAGGGCAGGGTGCAGAGGCACTGAATACAGGGAGCAACCAAGCAGGGACCATGCAGCCCTAGCAGGGAAGCAAACACGATAATCAGGCCCCGACCATAGGAAGGGGCGGTCTGATATAGGGTATTAGCACATGGACTTCCGGGTGAGGACCATGGGGAAGACTTCCGGGTTGGGTCCTCCAGGATCATAGAGAGGACTTCTAGGTCAGGTTCTCCAGAAGCATAGAGAGGATCACATGGTCGAGTCCTCCAGGACCATAGAGAGGATCATATGGTTGGTTCCTCCAGATCCATAGAGAGGATCACATGGTCGAGTCCTCCAGGACCATAGAGAGGATCACATGGTTGGGTGTTATGAATGGGTCACCGAGGAGGAAAAAACAAAACCAGCTAAGTCACAGAAAACCAGAGAGGTTGGTAACTATGCAGATTGCAGATCCCTGATCTTACCACATAACTAGCAGTAGCCGTGGAGCGTGCCTACAATGTTCCTAGACGCCTCGTCACGGCCGGAGGGCTAAATAAGCCTAAAGCAAGAAAAGGGAAAACCAACTGCCCCAGAGCAGACCCCAAAGGAATAGATAGCCCCCACACATGTATTGACGGTGAAAAAAGATGAAGACACAAACACAGGCAGGAAAATAGGCTGAGCAAATGATGGGGCCCAAACTAACTAGACAGGAAAGAAAAGGAAAGACACTGTCTGCAACCTGCAAAAAACCCTACAAAAATAATGTCCAACACGTCTGATAGCAAAATTAACCCTGAAGTCACTAGACTTCTCCCACTATATCAGCACTCTGAAATATTCTGAGACAGCGCAAAAAGAGAACGAACTAGTAAGGGACAAAAAGCTAATTGGCAAAATACTGATAAATAAGAGTGGAAATTCAGCACAGCCCCCAGCCGGGGCTGGCTGACCACACAAAAAACTGAACAGACCAACAAAATCAAGTGTGAACATTAGCAGAAAAACTTAGCTTTAGATGACTGGAACAGAGCTGAAAACCAAGACCTGACAAGCCAGAAGGAATCACCAGCAACTGAATAGGGCGTCGGCAGTCTTAAATCCAATCTGAGAATCCCGAGGTCCAATCGTCATCCTCATTCTCAGGTGGCAGACCTCCACCAATCAAACCAGCCTCACCACCTCCTGTCACCACTAGAGGGAGTCTGGAAGGGGAACTCACAACTGGTGAACCAGAGAATGAACTCACAACAGTCGGGTCTTCCAGGACCATAGAGAGGATCACTGTGTCAGGTCCTCCAGAGTCATAGAGAGGAATCGTTGCAGGCAGCATGGAGCTGAGCGCGCACTCAGGCACCGAACACAGGCGTCCAGCCGGAGGACCCAGCCCAGGAGATGCGCGTGCGCACCAGCAACGGCGAGCAACCGCAAAGTAAGGCACACATGCGCACAGCAACGGCATGCAGCCAGGGTGAGGTACGCGTGCACACTAGCGATGACGCACAGCAATGAGATGAAGCACATGTGCGCACAAGCCATGGTGTATAGCCATGAGGTAAAGCACGAGTGTGCACCAGCAACGGCAGGCAGCCATGGGATGAGGTGCTCGTGCACACTGCTCCAGGAGTCATGCAGCATAACAGACACGACAGGCATGACTGTGAGGTGCGCGTGCACACTGCTCCAGGGGTCATGCAGCATAACAGACACGACAGGCATGACTGTGAGGTGTGCGTGCACACTGCTCCAGGGGTCATGCAGCATAACAGACACGGCAGGCATAACAGTGAGGTGCGCGTGCATACACAAGAGGAACCCCCAGAGCACCCGCAGGGACCCTGCACTGGGACAATGAGGCATGACAGGCATGATAGTGGGGATCACGCAGCGCAAGCAGCATGTCTGGCATGACGGGCATGACAGATGTTCTCCTGCTGAGCCAGTGCTATGCCTGAGGCCTGAGAGAGAGGCAGTCCTGATATGCCCGTGCCAGATGACCCTGGACTGCATCAACCCGTGATGACCCCTGCCATCGTCTGAAGTCTGTCTGAGGTCGGTGTCTGATGTTCTCCTGCTGAGCCTGTACTACGCCTGAGGCCTGAGAGAGAGGCCCCCCTAGTATGCCCGTGCCAGACAACCCTGGACTGCATCAACCCGTGATGTCCTCCTGCCTTCGTCTGTTATCCTGAGAAGTGTACCCTTCCCTGATGTGCGGAACCGGGAGCCTGGCATCTTTATGTTTCTTTCCTGTACTATGTCTGTCTTTGAGTAAACTTTATCTTATACCTGAAGTTGTGCGGTGTTATATCGTTCTGCCACCTCGTCCACATGCTCATCTGCCACAGATCTTGCTTACTGCCTTTCCCTAGTCTGGGTAGGTTCAGATTACTCTATGTCATCCAGTGGGTCCACATTCCGTACCCACCTGGGATGCTCGCCCCACGTCGGCATGGTCGGTCGACGTGAAGGCGCCGGCTGGGCCGCGTCCGCGGTCGCAGTCATGACAGATACCTATAGTACTTGAGTAACTCATCTTGTAGGAAACTCACATATAGCTCAGCATTGAGATCACCATCGATCCTGGTTAAGTATCGAATTCCTTCGGCTGTGAAACAATCCCATATCATAAGGCTAACTCCACCGAACTTGACATTTCATTCAAATTCTCGATCCATTAGCCCCTTTTTCCCTTGTTTCTTTCAGACCTATTTGCACTTATCAGAGTCTAATCTATCAATTTTTGTTTCATCGCTCCAAATCACCCATTTCAAATCTTTAAATGTCCACTTTTCGTAATTGTTTTCAAACTCGATTCAACGTCTCGTATGACAATATTGAAGTTGAGGCTTCTTCGCCTTTTTTTCAGGCCACCATTCCAGACTTGTGTAATGTGCATCGCACGATGCTTTCTTCGACGTGCGTGATCTCACTATTATGAAGCTTTTGAGCCACCTCCACTGCCGTGTTTGTCGCGCCAGAACTGATAGACCTTGGAATGAGCCAACTTGTTGACTCTGATATTTGGCTTGGACATCCACCTTTTGGCTTCTGAATGGATGGACGGACTTCATTTTGTATTCTTCCAACTGTCCTGGCACTCACATGATGTAGTTTGGTAATTTTCGTTGCTAAGAGATTGCTGTCAAAGAGCTGGATGCTGCTGCGTCTCTTTTCTTAGGAAATCATCTTCATGGCTGCTCCTCGATTCGAACCAATGACCTTTTGCTTTTGAATCAACCTAATAATAACAGGTTGTATTTTGTAATGTTCAGGAAGAAAAATATTTTTCCACCACCAGGAGCAAAACAGTAACAATGCAGTGGCGCAACCGGAATCTGCATAACTAATCATATGCTAAATAGTTGCAAGTCATATTTATGTATGAGATATCCAAGATTGTCTATAAAATTATTGTAGTATCACAATCAAAGCAGAAGTGGATGGTGAGCTATGGAGCCTGAAAGTCTAAGTTCAAAACATTGTTACCCTTTTGCTCTTCACTGTGTATATATACTGTATATATATATATATATATATATATATATATATACACACATACACATGTACATACACATATATAGATATAAAATTCAACTCAATAGGACTTGACCAAGTGCTTTCTGATGTTTTATTGTTTTATAGTATAGCACTCAGGCCAATGTTATGCTAGGGGGCAGTGCAGATCTGTGATTTTTTTTCTACAGACCGAATTGGTTTGTGGAAAAAAATTGAAGCATGCTGCGATTGGCTCTAGAATTTGGATCATGCGCACCCATACAAGTCTATGGGTGTGTGAAACATCAGATAACACTCAGATGTCATCCTAGTACAGCCCAACATCTGCTGATGCAAATATCGGAGAAGATGTAAAAATTGTCATTAGCATCGATCTGATTCTCAAATGATAGAATATACCATTGTGTGACCCAGGAATAAATGAATTCATCAGGACCCCACTATAGCTTGGATTCCATCTACCACTGGTGGTGTCCAACATAGGGTAATCCAGCTTTTCCATTTTTTCATACATCTGCTCAAAAAATAAAACAGTAATATGAAAAAGACAAAACAAATGTGGACAGATATTACCAGGGATTGTTGTACCTTAACCATAGGTGCAGAACAAAAGTCAATATAAGGTTCTTTTAATTATTTGAATGAGATAGATATTATTACTTGCCTCTGCACCTAGCATTCACATGGTATGCCTTTCAGCTAACCCCAGCTTACCCCAGTGTTATTTATGACCTTGTTTACTCTGGCTTGATCATATACATCTGGTCCACTCTTAATTGTCTGGCCAAGATGAGCAGAGACTACTCCTCTCTGCTTCACACCTGACTGCACTTAGTTGTACATATATTGCAGAGTACAAGTCTGCATAGACTTCAGTCTGCATTGTGATTGCTATAAGTGTGTGCTAGAAGTGTGAAGATTAATTTAAGAATTAAAACCAGAAGGATGAATACAGACTGTGCCCTGCTACCTGCCACCATCGCACTCTAACAAGCATCTCTATTCTTCCGACAGGTATGTCCATCCACCCAGCTCTCCTGCTCTCCTGCTGTCTGTCTATGAAGGACACACAGTGCGTCACCCAGCTTTGCACATAGACTTGCCTCTGCACCTAGCATTCACATGGTATGTCCATCCACCCAGCTCTCCTGCTCTCCTGCTGTCTGTCTATGAAGGACACACAGTGCGTCACCCAGCTTTGCACATAGACTTGCCTCTGCACCTAGCATTCACATGGTATGTCCATCCACCCAGCTCTCCTGCTCTCCTGCTGTCTGTCTATGAAGGACACACAGTGCGTCACCCAGCTTTGCACATAGACTTGCCTCTGCACCTAGCATTCACATGGTATGCCTTTCAGCTAACCCCAGCTTACCCCAGTGTTATTTATGACCTTGTTTACTCTGGCTTGATCATATACATCTGGTCCACTCTTAATTGTCTGGCCAAGATGAGCAGAGACCACTCCTCTCTGCTTCACACCTGACTGCACTTAGTTGTACATATATTGCAGAGTACAAGTCTGCATAGACTTCAGTCTGCATTGTGATTGCTATAAGTGTGTGCTAGAAGTGTGAAGATTAATTTAAGAATTAAAACCAGAATTGAACCAGAAGGGAACTGAAGGTAACTGGACACAGTCACTGTAAACAATGTTTCTGTTTGTTTTCACTTTCACCCCAATAATCCTTCACTTTCTGCTAATTCCCCTAATCCCTACTCCTAGTAAGGAACTGTTCATCTCTTCTTCAATCCTCCCCATCCACCTCACCTCCGCCTCAAAACTGTTCCTTAACATACAATCCTCTGTCTCCAAACACAGACAGCCCCCTCATGCCCTCTCCTGCTCCCACCTGCTAACACTTTCTCTGCTCCTTCTCACTGCTGGTGATATCTCTCCAAATCCTGGTCCTCACCACATTCCCACAGTCATTTCTACCTCCCATCCACGCTCTATCACAACCTTCCGTAACCTCTCCAACCTTATACCCATTCACCCAGCCCCCGCTTCCCCAGTCCCACTAACAGGAGCTCTGTGGAACGCTCGCTCTGTCTGCAACAAGCTTTCCTACATCCATGATCTTTTTGTTACTACCAAACTCTCCTTCCTCGCCATCACCGAAACCTGGCTCACCCCTTCTGACACAGCCTCTCCTGCTGCACTTTCGTATGGCGGCTTCCACCTTTCTCACACCCCCCGCCCCAGCAGCAAACATGGTGGAGGAGTTGGTTTTCTCCTGTCAGATACCTGCTCCTTCACCCCAATCCCACTGCCACCCTCTGTTACCCTCCCTTCCTTTGAGGTGCACTCTGTGCGCATCTACTCCCCCTCCAACCTCCAACTGGCTGTCATCTACCGCCCCCCAGGGCCAGCCACCACCTTCTTTGACCACTTCACCACCTGGTTACTTCATTTCCTTTCCGCGGACATCCCTACTATCATCATGGGCGACTTCAACATCCCCATTGACACTTCCCTCTCAGCTGCCACTGAACTTCTATCTCTCACTTCCTCCTTCGGCCTCACTCAATGGTCTTCTACAGCCACCCACTAAGATGGCCACACACTGGACCTCATCTTCACCCGCCTCTGCTCCCCATCTAACCTCTCTAACTCACCTCTTCCTCTCTCTGACCACAACCTGCTCACATTCTCTTCCCTCTTCACTCCATGTCTACAATCCCCACCCCACAAACTTTCACACCCTCGCAGGAATCTTAAACACCTTGACCTACACTCATTCTCCGAATCCCTCCTCCCTCTTACAGATATAAGTTCCTTACACAATGCGGATGACGCTGCCGCTCTATATAACACCACAATAGCTGTAGCTTTGGAATCCACTGCCCCACTTACACATACCAAAACTCGCAAAATCAACAGACAGCCCTGGCACACCAGCCTGACCAAAGAGCTGAGGCGAGCTTCCAGGGCTGCTGAGCGCAGATGGAAAAGATCCCACTCCAACGAGCATTTCATCGCATTCAAACAGTCCCTCACTACTTTCAAGACCACACTCGCCACAGCTAAACAAACCTACTTCTCATCTCTCATATCCTCCCTGTCTCACAACCCTAAACAGTTATTCAACACCTTCAATTCTCTCCTCCGCCCCCCAGCACCTCCTCCCTCCCCACTCATCTCAGCTGAAGACTTTGCCTCATTTTTCAAGCAGAAAATTGATAACATCAGGGACAGTTTTGGTCAACAACCCCCAGAGCCCTTCCTCCCGACTTCCCAGCCCTCCACCTTCAAAACCAACTTCTCCACCATTACAGAAGATCGACTCTCCACTCTACTCTCAAGATCACATCTCACCACCTGTGCACTCGACCCGATCCCATCCCACTTCATCCCAAACCTCACCACAGTCTTCATCCCAACCCTAACCCATCTCTTCAACCTATCACTAACAACTGGTGTTTTCCCCTCAAGCTTTAAACATGCCTCCATCACACCTATCCTCAAAAAGCCCTCTCTTGACCCATCCTCTGTATCTAGCTATCGCCCTATATCACTTCTCCCATACGCCTCCAAGCTACTGGAACAACACGTCTACCTTGAACTGTCCTCCCATCTCTCTTCTTGCTCCCTCTTCGACCGCTTACAATCTGGCTTCCGGTCACACCACTCCACTGAAACTGCCCTTACTAAGGTCACCAATGACCTCTTAACTGCCAAGAGCAAGCGACACTACTCTGTCCTCCTCCTCCTGGACCTGTCGGCTGCCTTTGACACAGTGGACCATTCCCTATTATTACAGACCCTCTCATCCCTCGGCATCACAGACTTGGCCCTCTCCTGGATCTCATCATACCTAACAGACCGGACATTCAGCGTCTCCCACTCACACACCACCTCCTCACCTCGCCCCCTATCTGTCGGAGTCCCACAAGGTTCAGTCCTAGGGCCCCTGCTGTTCTCTATTTCCACCTTTGGCCTGGGACAGCTCATAGAATCTCATGGCTTTCAGTATCATCTTTATGCTGATGACACACAGATCTACATCTCTGGACCAGATATCACCTCCCTACTAACCAGAATCCCTCAATGTCTGTCCACTATTTCATCCTTCTTCTCCACTAGATATCTGAAACTCAACATGGACAAAACAGAATTCATCATCTTTCCCCCATCTCACGTGACCCCCCCTACGAACCTATCAATTACAGTAAATGACTGCCCACTCTCCCCAGTCCCACAAGCTCGCTGCCTCGGAGTAATCCTTGATGCTGATCTCTCCTTCAAACCACATATCCAAACCCTTTCCACTTCCTGCCGACTTCAACTCAAAAATATTTCACGCATCCGTTCATTCCTCACCCAAGAATCTGCAAAAACCCTAGTCCATGCCCTCATCATCTCTCGCCTTGACTACTGCAACCTCATGCTCTGCGGCCTCCCCTCAAACACTCTCGCACCCCTCCAATCTATTCTAAACTCTGCTGCCCGACTAATCCACCTGTCCCCCCGCTATTCCCCAGCTTCTCCCCTCTGTCAATCCCTTCACTGGCTCCCAATTGCCCAGAGACTCCATTACAAAACCCTAACCATGACATACAAAGCCATCCACAACTTGTCTCCTCCATACATCTGTGACCTCGTCTCCCGGTACTTTCCTGCACGCAACCTCCGATCCTCACAAGATCTCCTTCTCTACTCCCCTCTTATCTCCTCTTCCCACAATCGCATACAAGATTTCTCTCGCGCATCACCCCTACTCTGGAACTCTCTACCACAACATATCAGACTCTCACCTACCATCGAAACCTTCAAAAAGAGCCTGAAGACCCACCTCTTCCGACAAGCCTATAACCTGCAGTAACCACCGATCGACCAAACCGCTGCACGACCAGCTCTACCCTCGCCTACTGTATTATCACCCATCCCTTGAAGATTGTGAGCCCTCGCGGGCAGGGTCCTCTCTCCTCCTGTACCAGTTATGACTTGTATTGTTTAAGATTATTGTACTTGTTTTTATGTATACCCCCCTCACATGTAAAGCGCCATGGAATAAATGGCGCTATAACAATAAATAATAATAATAATAATAATAATAATATTATAGGACCAAATGTGATAACAAACATGTTTTTCATAAATCACATTTTTAATTCCCATTATAGTAATTCTGTCATTAGAAAGGTCACTGATATTTTAGTGTTAATTGCTGTAGTTACGAAGATCACTGATATTTCTCTTTTAATTTCTGTACAAATAAGTGGCCCGCCAGATATGTGAATAGTTTAACGAACACTAAACTGACCTGAGATATCAGTGAATAGCATCCCCCCCGACATACCCCTGCATCAATCGTGATCAGTGTTGACACTGACCATGACAGTTTAAACCCTTAGATGCTACTGTCAATAGTGACCAGATGGTAAAAAGAGTGTTGGAACTCCCTCTTTACCTTTATTATCACCCTTAGATCTTGATTATGTGGTCCTGATGGATGCCATGGCAATTGACAGCCAAATAACGGCATTAGAGTTTGCAGGATATAATGACCCCTTCAGAAGTTAGCAAAATTTAGGGGGTAAAAATAAAAAAATGTACCTATCATGCCACTTTGCATTAATTCCTGAAAAGCATCAAAGGTTTAATAAACTACCTGAAAGCAGTTTTGAACATGTTGATGGGTGCTGTTTTTAAGCTCACTTTTGGGGGTTTCCGATATACAGTACATATGTCTCCAAAGTCACCTCAAAACTGAATAGGTCCCAAAAAAATTAGTTTTGTAAATTTCATTGAAAAAAATGGAAAATTACTGCTACAATTTTAAACCTTCTAACAAAATTAAAAAAAACAACATTTTACAGATAAGGCTGGTGTAAATCAGACATGAGGGAAATTTTATTTCTTAACATGGTTGTGTGGCATGATGATCTGGATTAAAAAGATAGCACAGATCTACAAAAAAAATTCAGGTGCCAAGGCTTTTTTTTTTACTGGATTTATTTTGAGGGAGCTGAATTAAAAAAATCCCATTTCTTTTGCTGAATTGGTTCTAGTTTTTGAAATAATTTCTTCATGAAAATAATGCATTCTCCTTAAATATACCATTATCATAAAACACTGTCAGATATCTATAATGCCCTTTTCAAATATCTATCTTTAAACCCTGAGCACTTTTGTAATTTGCTTTATGATATAATTCCCTAACATCCTGGCTATCCCGCTAATCCCTATTTGAGCTTTTTTTAATTTGGTTTCTGTGATGTTTTGTTAGTGGGGAGTATTAAAAAGGAGGATTTCCCTACAGTCACTTTTCTGCAGTTTTTGTCACCCCCACTGTAACACCATCTTCTAGCATCACCCACATCTTCAGTGGCCTCCATCACACTTCTGTTGCTGATGCCAAAGTTGCGGCTTCTAACACTGCTGCCTCTTTCCTTGAAGCAAAATATCATCAGTGGATGGTGATAGAAGTAATGTGAGTTACTCCAGCACCACCTACTGATGATGATTCCTTTGAGGGTGGTGATAGAAGCTGTGGCAGCGCAGCTGTCACTCATACTACTTTATCACAGCCCCCTGGTGATGATTCGTTTCAGGGATGGAAGCTGGGACTGTGGCGGCAGTGACTGAAGAGAATATGTTGTCAACGGGGACAGAAGCTGCCGTCACTTCTTTATTACCTCCCTGAACAAGCATGTCACCAGGGGAAGGCAGTGACAGAAGCTTTGGTAAGTGTCACCCCCTGATGATGTCCTATTCCAGGGGGGTGATAAAAGCTGCAGAGAAGTGACTGCAAGGACATCCTCCTGTGAAGTCCCATCTAAAACTTCCCTCAAACGAAACATCACCAGAAGTAAAGAAAAAAAAAGCACATATGGCAGGATATGGAGAATAGTAGGGAAATTTATAGTAACGCAAATTACAAAAGTGGTTAGGACTTAAAGCGAGATGTTTATAAAGGGCATTTATAATCATCAGACCACCCCTTTAATATAGAAAAACTATTAAAACAGTTACAAGAGCCTCTACGGTTCAATAAGAAGCATTTTTCGTTCATATTCTTTATCATTACTCCATTATTCTTTACTAGCTGCTGGCCCGATTCTAAAGCATCGGGTACTCTAGAATATGGCCACCAGGAGATTAAAATAAAAACAGTGATATACTCACCATCCGACGGCCTCCGTACTGTGTGCCTCCTCTCCACGCTCCCGGCATCTTCCGTTCCCAGTAATGCTTTGTGCCAAAGACCGCTGCTGATGTCGCTCTTGCGAGAGCGCAACGTCATCAGCGGTCTTTGGCGCAAAGCCTTACTGAGAATTGAAGATGCTGGGAGCGTGGACAGGAGAGGAAAAGTCCGGAGGCCGTCGGAAGGTGAGCATATCACTCTTTTTTATTTTAATTTTTTACACGTTTATGGTACCCAGGGTCTGGAGGAGTCTCCTCTCCTCTGGACCCTGGGTAACGCTAGCCAGTCATCTCCTGGCTGCCGTGTGCCCGGGGATGACCCGCGGCAACCGTCGGGAGATCAGCAGCTAGCGCCACTGATCTCCCGATGGTAGCTATACTGTCCTCATACACGTTAGCAGGGTGTGCAATGAGACATGTAGCTAAACCCCCTGTCTTCTTTAAGAAAAGAGGCTGTAAAATTGTAACCTTCTTTTATTGATTGCAGATGTGACAGGAAAGGGTGAAACTATAGGATGCAATAACAGGAGCATTTCAGAATATATAACTGCACAGAGCATAAAATACAGATAGTCTGCAATACACAGTAACATGAGGTAATACATAGGTTCCATGAGGTAATGCATAGGTAACATGAGGTAATACATAGGTACCATGAGGTAATACATAGCTGATGATTACCTATTTAATACAACAAACGTTATAAACACAGGATTACAACACCTAGATAGTGCTTACCAACTATGCTTAGAGCAGGCTGTTTAAGAAGCATGAAGAACACGAATGGTGTAGTTTCTCCTAAGACACATGGAGGAGTAATGGCTGCTGTTCCCCTCACAGTGTCATAAACAAGACTATGATGTAACAGGAACAATCCCACAATACATTACAAATTAAACTAGAATCTATGCATTAAACGGCCAGCAGGTGGTGCTGTTACCTTACAGTATGAAATATATGAAGGATTAATACACAAAAAAATAAAATGTCTGTAATAATCGAAGGCATAAAAAATAACTAGACCTTCTAGACAGCAATTATATGGCTGGACAGAACACTCCCGGCTTGACGTCAGCCGACGTCACTATTGTGTTTATTGGACAAGAACAGCAGAACGAGTTCCCCTACTGGCCTGAGGAACAATTTGGTCTTGCCTTGTTTTCCTATTTTTACTTCCACCTTACGTACGATTCCATCCTTACTTGGGAATGTTTAAGTAATGAGACCTAATGGCCATTCATTTCTCCGAGACTGACAGTCTTGCATTAGTACTATATCGCCAGGCAGGAGGTTAGGCTTGCTGGTTTGCCACTTTCTCCTCTGTTGCAGAGTAGGCAGGTACTGCTTTTTCCACTTGTCCCAAAAGACATTGGAGAGACTCTGTACTTGTCTCCATCGACTCCTGTAACGGTCTTTAACATTAAATTCTCCAGGTGGAGAGCAATTAGGGTCGGTCTTCTGCGTAAGCAGCAAGGCTGGGGTGAGAACAGCTGGGTCATCAGGATCACTGGAAATTGGAGTCAACGGTCTGGCGTTTATGATGGCTGACACTTCGGCCATGAATGTTGTCAAGCTTTCGTGTATCAGTCTTGCAGATCCTTCCTGTAAGAAGATTAAATCGAGGATTCTCCTTGCGACACCTATCATTCTCTCCCATACACCTCCCATATGTGAAGAATGTGGTGGGTTGAATGTCCAAGTACACCCTTGTACACTTAGGTATTTTTCTACGTCATTCATATCCAAGTTGGAAGAGAGTTGCAGTTCTCTTGCTGCTCTGAGTTTCCTCAGAACACTATCTTTTGGAATTGGTCGTTGATTGGTTAAACAGTCGATTTCTTTGGCATAGTTTTCCCGTTGTACAGCTCGGATAGTTATATTCTTTGACTGCTCTAGCTGTAGAGCTGTGTGGATGTGTTTACCATGGTGCCAGTGGTCCTCAAAGTCTTGAAGTGTAGGTGCTAACTCTGCATGACCGTTCTTACATATCTTCTCCATGAAGGTTAAGAAATGGTCTTTCATCTTTGGTCTACTACAAAAGCTGTGCATGAGGGAGACAAAGTGTTTGTAAACTTGTTCTCTGTTGTTAGGCAAGCGTTGTCTTTGAGGCTTGAAGGGTAGAGATGCAATCCAGCTCTTCGTTTTGTCCTGCACCATTCCTTGCTCCATCATCTCTAGGAACAGTCTATCTTCAAATGACATTGCTGTACTATTATCTTCTTTGGTCTTGCGGAAGACCGTACACCCAAGGTGATCTTGGTCACAATTCTGAATGCAATCATCATAGGCACGACTTGCTAAGATACTTGGTGCTGATGTGCTGTGTGGCAACTCCTTTATGAAGTAGTGATTTTCACATGGTTGAAGGAGAGAGAGATCAAGCGTACTGGTAAGCATGTTTTCAACCACTTTCGGTTTGTGTGCTTCTCCTAAACAGTGCTCTCCTACAATTACCCACCCAAGGTCGAGTCTCTGAGCATATGGAGCATTGTGTGAGCCATTGATATGCTGCCTAACCTTGTGGACTCGTAAAATATCTCACCCAAGGAGCAAGACTATTTGAGCCTCTGGGTCAAGGTTAGGAATCAGGCGTTCTATACGCTTCAGATGAGGATGATACAATGCCACTTCAGGCGTAGATATCTCTGACCTGTTGTCAGGAATCTGGTTACATTCCAATATGGTTGGTAAGGGCAGACGCATTTGGCCATCTATAGACTCGACTACGTAGCCTGTTGCTCTCCTACCAGCTGTCTCTACTATACCAGCACAAGTTTTCAGAGAGTAGGGGGCACTGGGTCCTCTGACGTTAAAGTTATCAAAGAAGGCAGACTTGGCTAATGACCTGTTACTCTGATCATCTAAAATTGCGTATACTTTGAAGGCTTTGTCCTTTTCGTCTGCCGGGTAGACTCTCACTAGGGAAATTTTAGAGCAGGACTTGCCTCCTATGAGGTTTCCACAAACTTCTGTACACTTAGAAGTAATGGCTGGATTGTCAGTATTTGAGTCATTCAGCTCCCCGCTATGCGCCTTGGGGCAAAACATCCGATGGTGGTCCAGGGTGTAGAACTGAGTTATGTTCGGTGCTGTCACATTCGGTACACCTTGCACTAACCTCACAGTCCCTGGCGAAGTGGGATGTTGAAGAGCAGCATTTGTGGCAGATGCAGTTCTCCTTAAGGAAGGCCTTTCTTTCTTCCAATGACTTTTCTCTGAAAGCTCTGCACTTAAGTAAGGAATGTGGCTTCTTGTGTAAGGGACACTGCCTGCTTGGGTCCTTGGATTTGTCTTCTCCTTGACCGGAGCTGAACTCTTTGTGAACTGAACCTGTTGAAAAAATGTTAGTTTTGTGGACCTCTACAGTTGTTCGACGAGGTTTCCTAACAGAGTTAGTGGCACATGACAACATGAAATCAAAGCTAGGATCACTTCTAATTTTTGCTTGTTCTGAGACAAAATCTACACACACATTGAATGGAGGAAATGGTACATTGTAAGTCTGTTTATACCTAGGACCACATGTAACCCATTTGTCTTGCAGGTTACATGGGAGTTTTTGAACTATGGGATTCACACCTCTAGCAGTGTCGAAATATGTTAACCCCACAGGATCTCCTTCTGCTTTTGCTACACACAATTCCATTAACAAGTTAGTTAATTCTCTGAGCTTTGAATAATCCTTGTTCACTATTCTAGGAAAGTCCTCTATTCTTTTAAACAAGGCACTTTCTATAACCTCTACTGAGCCATAGCATTCATCAAGTCTATTCCAAATTCTTTTGAGGCCGACATCTGGATAATTTACATTAATGTCTCTGATTCTCTTTGCATGTTCGGCAGACTCACTTCCTAGCCATTTTACCAAGAGATCCACTTCTTCACTACATGATAGACCTATGTCTCTTATGGTATTTTTGAAGGAGGCTCGCCAAGCCTGTAGTTTTCAGTGTGATCGCTGAACTTTATAAGTCCCTTAGTGACCAACTCACGTTGAATAAGGAACTTGGCAAAGTCCATCGTGGCTTGATTGGCACTGATTCCAGCTGATGGAGTGTAGTCAGAGTACATGTGTGCTGTGCGATGATACCTGTTAGATGTCTCTGGTTTGGTCCAACTGCTGTAGTACCTTTCTGAAGCGAAGGGATTCTCTTTAAGCCAGGACAGATTACGGATCTTCTGTTCTGGGGAAAGATTATTGTAGTCAGTATCATCCCAATGTGTATTTCCTTGCTTTTGGTAGGGAGACTGATAGTTGGCTTTCTGGAGGGTCCAAATTATCTGGTTGGCTTGACTTGTTGACAAAATGCTCTGTCTTCGCCTGTGAGTCTGGATCATCATTTGATTTGGAATGCTGATGGATGTACTCTGCAGTACGCTGCAATGGATCGTGAGTAACTTGTTGTAGGCCTAGCACACTGCTGTGTTCGTCGTCAGAATATACGGCAGCTTCTAAGGCTTCGGCTTCTGCTATGGCAGCTGCTGTTTCATTTTCAATAGCAAGTTTCTGTAATGTTGCTTCAAGGCGCGCTTTCTCTGCATCCATGCATGCGTGTTGTAGTTTCAATTCTATCTCTTGCTCAGCAAAGGTGCTTCTTGCTTTTGCCGCTTCAGCTTTTGCGCGGGCAATAGCTCCGGCATTGCTGATGGATGATGTCTTGGAGGAACCAACTCGTGATCTCGTCTTGAAAGAGGATGCTCGTCCTTGAGACATGATTCAACAGTTAGGTGACCACTGTGATATCCCTTTGTCAGTTCTGCGTGGATAATGGCGGGCTCCATATGGTTCGATTATTCGATCCAACCGTTAGGAGGTTGCTGCAATATCTGTATGCAATAACCATATGCTTGGATAATGGCGGGCTCTGTAACGTCAAATCTTCTGAGCTTGTTCTCAGCAGTTGTTTCATTATACTGTCCTCATACACGTTAGCAGGGTGTGCAATGAGACATGTAGCTAAACCCCCTGTCTTCTTTAAGAAAAGAGGCTGTAAAATTGTAACCTTCTTTTATTGATTGCAGATGTGAAAGGAAAGGGTGAAACTATAGGATGCAATAACAGGAGCATTTCAGAATATATAACTGCACAGAGCATAAAATACAGATAGTCTGCAATACACAGTAACATGAGGTAATACATAGGTACCATGAGGTAATACATAGGTAACATGAGGTAATACATAGGTACCATGAGGTAATACATAGGTACCATGAGGTAACACATAGCTGATGATTACCTATTTAATACAACAAACGTTATAAACACAGGATTACAACACCTAGATAGTGCTTACCAACTATGCTTAGAGCAGGCTGTTTAAGAAGCATGAAGAACACGAATGGTGTAGTTTTCCCCAAGACACATGCAGGAATAATGGCTGCTGTTCCCTTCACAGTGTCATAAGCAAGACTATGATGTAACAGGAACAATCCCACAATACATTGCAAATTAAACTAGAATATATGCATTAAATGGCCAGCAGGTGGTGCTGTTACCTTACAATATGAAATATATGAAGGATTAATACACACAAAAATACAATGTCTGTAATAATCAAAGACAAAAAATGACTAGACCTTCTAGACAGCAATTATATGGCTGGACAGAACAGTAGCGGTGGCGTGCGTCCTTCTAATTGAGGACTGCGCCTGCCGCCTGTCGCTGATTGGTCGAAGCCTGGCGGCCGCGAGCAATTAGCAACGCAGGATTTCGGTTACAGACAGACACCATAAGACGATGCTTTGGCATAGACATTGTCCTATATTTAGTATAAAGAAAAGGCAAATCTATTCTAATGTACTAAGAGGCTTTTTCCTTCGAAATGTGTCAGTAATCACTCCAACTGTCTTTACTACTTTGCTTTACTAGACTGTGTAAAAAACATTAGTTTTAGTAAAGTAGGCCAGTATTTCCATTACTTTTCTGCTTTTTTAAGCACATGGCCATCTGATACTGTGTTACCAAGTATATGTGGCACATTATCATCTACCCGAGGGACATTTGCTGGTTTCTGTGTACCGTAACTCTCTGCTCGAAATCCCAATTCCCATTTTTTTTTTCCTATGAAAATATGTTATCAGTTTTCTAGGACACTTCCATGTTTCCCCACTGGGAAAGTACATTATTATGGTTTTTTAGATTTTTTTTCCTTTCATGCAAATTCACAGTACAATTAGGTTAACAGACTTCTAATTAAAAAAAAAAAACAGTACAATCAAATGTGCAAAATAATTAAGACTTGGTGAAAAGGGGCCTTTGTATCTTGAAATTGCATAAATTTTACAGTGCCCCCTTTCTCCAAAAAGAACATAAGAAACGTTTAATAGGTACATGTCCCAAAAGCCATCATGAATGTAAAATTTAACTATTGAAACAAGTCTGAAAAAAATGTAAATCTTTTATAACTTTATGAGGTAGAGAGCATTTAAATTTCTGAAATATTAACAATATTCCTTTGACTTTTTTTATTAAACAAAGGAAACTTTACAAAAAGAAAAGCAAAAAGTTGTTGTTTATGGCTTCTCAGTCTCAAAACCAAGAAAGCAAACTTTCTAAGACAGACAAGCCTTGGTTTCAGTATTTTACTTCAGTAGGAAAATTAGAACAGAGGGAACTAAATTTATTGTCAAGCACTCATCAAAAAAGAGGAATTTAGTCCCTTTAACCAGAATTTTTATACTGCCAAAAAATACTGAAAACAAGGGGGAATTCACAGGCCCAAAACTTTGTTGAAAGACCGCAGAAAAGGAGGCAAGAGGAGGGAGGAAAAAGGGTTTAGCCCTCGTCATCATCATCAAGACCTTCCAAAATGGTATGGTCTCGAAGAAGCCTGTGGATCATCCTGGATGGACATGCTCTCTGTAGTGAAACCTCCACCAGAGGGAGCTGGTGAGGGAAGAGAGGTTACACACAAAGAGCAGCAACCCTGAGCAACAGCACAGGTGCCACAGGTAACGAGAGAGAATAGTCAGATGAACCGAGTCAGAAACTAGCAGGAGCAGACGTACCAGAAGGAGCAGCAATACACATAGTCAAAATACCAAGCCGAGAGTCAGAAAGCCAGAACATGAGCACGGGGTCCAAAACGTGAGACGAAATACGTGGTCAGGGTACAAGCCGGGGAGTCAGATACCAGAGAGGGAACGTAACTGCAGAGATGAATACCAAGAGACGATGTCAGAAATCAGTCCAGGTTTTACACGTGAATATCAGTCAAAGGCAGGTACAAGGGTCAGAGGCTCTAAACTGGAAGCTTGAGCTATCACTAACACTGGTCAGCAGCAGGCTGTGAGAGACTGAAATAGCCCAGCTAGCTCCAGAACGAGGCAGAGGAGATTAACTCCCGCATGACCAGTCCAGAGTGAAGACAGCAGAAATTAAACTCCGGACTGGACCATGACACTATCCCTCCTCAACTCAAGATGAGCCAGCTCCTGGGAACCAAAGTAAAGTCCTTAGAACAGTTCAAAAGGCGCCAAGCCTCCTGGATGGCTCCGACAATATGAATCCCAAGTAAGAGTCCATAAAGTACAGAATGGTACTATAGGCTCGCTCTTGAGACAGAGTTCCTCAGGTCATCTTCCAGGGCAACCAACAGGCACTGTGCAAAAATCCAAAAGGTGTGCAAAGACTATAGAGGGGACTGAAACTACAGGGTGGGCCATTTATATGGATGCACCTAAATAAAATGGGAATGGTTGGTGATTGGTGACCCAATTCGGCTGAATTTGCAAAATGGGCAAAACAAATATTGGAACAGGACCCTCAGTTTACACAGAACATTATGTTCAGTGATGAGGCAAACTTTTTTTGGTGGGCAATTTATATCGATACACCTAAATAAAATGAGAATGGTGACAATTTTCTTGCGTAGGGTGTCTTGCATTGAAATCTGCTACAATGACCCGGGTACTGCGATCACCAGACATCAACACAATTTCTATCCACTTCTCTCATGTTAAACTCTGCAACATGTCAAAGGCTGTAAACAAAGAGAAACTTGTAAATAACGCATGAAAGAATAACGTTACGTTAAAACCAAGCACACCATTGTTTTTCTTGTGAAATTCTCAATAAGCTTGATGTGTCACATGACCATCTTCCCATTGAAAAAATAAAGTTGGATCCAAAATGGCCGACTTCAAAATGGCCACCGTGGTCACCACCCATCTTGAAAAGTTTTTCCACTCCTATACACTAATGTGCCATAAACAGGAAGTTGATATCACCAACCATTCCCATTTTATTTAGGTGTATTCATATAAATGGCCCACCCTGTACAGTCCTTGTTTTTGGTGTGTCAAGAATGAAAGTAAATTGTGTAATTAGGGTGCTATACTGTAGTATATCACAGATTAATCAATTCACAGGTACAAAAATTCTGCAGGTCCAGCACATTACTAACACTTGAATCTATGTATAATTATTTGTGACGGACTCAGTTCCTGCTGAGCCCATTTTTTGAGTGGACCCTCTGGGTCGTGGCACCCACCCACCGAGGGCAAGCTGACCTTGTGAGAATCCACCCCCTATACAGGGAGTGTCAGGGGCAAGACCAAGGGGGTGAGCCACCACGACTGCTGGGACCAGACGGCCGGCTCAGGGGGACACTATTGACGACCAGGGACAAGCAGGAAACAAGACAAGACAAGAGGTAAGTGCAAGGTATCTTCATTAAGATCTTCAGGAACACATTCAGTGCAAACGTGAAAACAAGCAAAACGTGCAAGGTGTGCGCGTGGGCACGCCAAGGTCCAAAGCATAGTACGTGCCAGGTGGCATGCCTAGGCACAGGTAAAGGCACAATGGCATCGGACTCCGGACCGCTGGCAACGATTGACATGATCAAGGCATCAGGCTGCGGACATCAGCTCCGGACATCAGGCCGCAGTCATCCAGCTTACGATCTCTGGCAGCGATCAGCAGGTTCTGGGCATCTGGCAGGCAAACCAGGGTTCAGGCAAGGAGGCACGACAGATATCCAGGCATGGTGCATGTTAGGGAACACGCCAAGGTCCAAGGCTAGGTGCAAGGCAAGGTGCGTGTGTAGGGGACACGCCAGGGTTCAAGGCTAGGTGCGTGTGTAGGGGACACACCAGGGTTCACAAAACGAGACAGGGTGCATGTGTAGAGACACGCCAAAGCACAAGGTACAAGACAGAGTGCGTGTATAGAGACACGCCAAAGCACAAGGTACAAGACAGAGTGCGTGTGTAGAGACACGCCAAGGCACAAGGTACAAGACAGCGTGCGTGTGTAGAGACACGCCAAGGCACAAGGTACAAGACAGAGTCCTGCGCGTGCAAAGAGACATGCCAGGGACAGGGTTCAAGGCAGGATGCATGCTAGGAGCCACGCCAGGGTTCAGGGCAGGATGCGTGCTAGGAGCCACGTGGAACGCACACCTCACTGGCCAGTGCACACGGCTGTTACGCCAGCACGAGGCACGACTGAGGCAGAGGAGGCGGGCAAAGGAACCTTCGTGCTAGGAGCCACGCCAGGTTCAGGGCAGGGTGCGTGCTAGGAGCCACCCCAGGGTTCAAGGCAGGGTGCGTGCTAGGAGCCACGCCAAGGTTCAAGGAAGGGCTGCATGCTAGGAGCCACGCAGGAGGCACGCCTAACTGGCCAGTGCACACGGCTGACACAAACATGAGGCACTCACCACGGCACAGGAGACGGCCAAGGGGAACCCACGCCGGGGTTCAAGGCAAGGACAAGGCAAGAAACAAGGCAAGACTAGGCAAGAAACAAGGTACGGAACACAGAGCGGAACATAGGCAAAAACAGAGCCAGGTCAGAGCGAGGACAGAGTCTAGCAGCGGAGCGTAGGCAGAAGCCCAGAGCCGGGCCAAGGGAAGACCTTGGGACCAGACTTGGAAATGTGCAAGAGAGCACCAGAGGACAGAGTGCGGAAAACCAGGCTGAGACAAGAATGTGAGAAGTACTGCAAGGCTCAGAATAGCAAGGACCAGACATGGCGAAACAGGCAAGGCAGAAAACAGAGGAAGGACTACAAGTCAAAGAATAGCTAAGGCAAGACATAGCAAAACAGGTTAAGGCAGAAAACAGCGGAAGTACTTTACTACAAGGCAAAGCAAGGCAAAGACAAACATGGAACGAGAGACTAACATAAGACAAGACACAGGACAAGAGATGGAGTACGAGCACAGAGCATGTGCAGAGACGCACGACAGAGCAAAGTGCACTTGCACAGAATAGAGGGAGCGACCCAGCTGACCAAGCAGCCATGCAGGGAAGCAACACAATAATCAGGCCCTGACCATAGGGAGGGGTGGTCTGATATATGGAATTAGCACCTCCACTTCCGGGTCAGGACCAGGGGAGAACTTCCGGTTCATGTCCTCAGGATCACAGAGCAGTCACATGATCAGGATTCCAGACATGCAGGGATGATTGCAGAACCAGCTGAAACTGTTGTGAGTTCATTTTCCCCTTCGTCACTGAGGTCTGGTGAACTCCCTATTCTGGTAAAGGAAGGTAATGAGCCTGATTATCAGGCACCTGAGCCTAATGAGGATGACTGGCTGAGTGGAGTCACGGACTGGATATAAGGCTGCCGACGCCCTTCTGCCCTGCGGGTGATTTCTCTGTGGACTTCTAGGACACCAGTCTGATTCCTGCTCCTCTAAAGCTAAGTTTTCTGCTTTGCCTGTTAGCATTTGTGTTTTGTTTTTGTTTTCCTTGCTTTTCTGGATTCTGCCATTCCCTGCTGGGGTGAGCTGAATCTCCTTTTGCCGGTTGCTCTGTCTTCAGAATATTCCTGAGTACTGACAGCTTTTTTGAAGCCTAGTGTCTTCAGGGCCTTTTTCACTGTCAGTCTGTTGGCTCTTATTTTCATAGGGTTTTTCACGGATTGCAGACAGCAGCCTTCCTGTCCTTTCCTACCTAGTTAGCTTGGGCCCTGTCTTTGCTCAGTCTATCTTTCTGTCTGTGTTAGTGTTTTCATCTTGCTTCACCGTCATTATATGTTGGGGGCTGCCTATTGCTTTGGGGTCTGCTCTGGGGCAGTTTAGATTTCCCCTTTCCTTCTTTAGGCCTATTTAATTCTCCGGCTGTGATCGAGCGGTCTAGGGCATTGTAGGAACCCCCCACGGCTACTGTTAGTTGTTGTGGATAGGATCAGGGGTCTGCAATCCGATAGCTGCCAACCTCTCTGGTTTTCTGGACTTAGCTAGCATTTCTGTTTTTGCCTCCTACGGTGACTCAATCATAACATGAAACCTAGGCAGGTCACATGATCAGAGTTCCAGACATGCAGAGATGATTGCAGAACCAGTGCTGAAACCTAGGCAGGTCACATGATCAGAGTTCAGGACACACAGAGATGATTGCAGAACCAGTGCTGAAACCTAGGCAGGTCACATGATCAGAGTTCCAGACATGCAGAGATGATTGCAGAACCAGAGCAGAACGCAGGTATCTTGCAGCCCAACAGTCATGAGGTGAGTGTGCACACTGCTCTAGGGAACATGCAGGATAGCAGACATGAGATGCGCGTGCACACAGCTCCAGGGTCATGAGGCAAAACAAACATGGCAGACATGGTGGACGTGACATTATTCATAGACTGAGATTACTAGTCCTATTTTATATGTTTATGCAGTAGTACACCAAGTCCTGATGTAAAACTTTCTATCCCTATCTGTAATCATAAGCTGGACATCCTGAGCTCCAATCCATAGTCTGTAAAACCCTAACATAGACACTGCTATCGCTAGCCTTATCTTTTATAGTGACTATGATAGTCTCTACTGATTGGCTAAGCTAGATCATATTGTTGTAGCTGCAGGACATTATGGAGAAACCTGTATGGCCAAGCCTTCATGTTTGTCCGCACTTTGTATGATGCAATCATTGGCAATGTGCGAAATTACGCAGGGCTTTTTTTTGCCAATATTTGTGCTTCAAAACCCCATTTGTTAGACTTTGCTATGATCTGCAAGTTTTATTAAATTCTGCTCAAAGTTAATTTGCAGCAGATCAATTTGATAACTTCGACTTACAACTTTTCCAAGTATTAGGAATTAATCTAGAGCGTTAGTTAGCAGTACCTGGCTGCTACTTACCCACCTATGGAAGGGTATACTTCATTTTTCACACACTTCTGCATTTTGGCCTAGATTTTGCTAAGTAAATAATGACACTGTGTAATTTGTCACGTGTAGTTGTACTGTACATCCATTGTATTTACCTAATTTTAAGATTTTCTAAGGACAGGACATTTTTTTTGTTATGTCTTAATGTGTAAAACCTTAAGAACAAAAGAGAATGTACTTAATTTTTCTCATGACTGTATACTGTAATTCCTATTTTGGAGATCAGGTACATAGTTTTTTCTGACTCCTATAAAAGAGTTTACTTTGTCTATAATTTGTCTGCATTCTTTTCTTTAATGTTTTGAGCATTCTACAGGGAAAATTTGCATAGTAATTAAGTCATATGTTCTTGTGGATCTAAGCTGATTTTCTATTCAAATTTTTGAAAACAATGGGTAGCAACTCTATTAGGAGCTGGTCCCCAAGTTTTTGGCAAAGAACTATAAAAACTTGGGAAAGGTAGAGTAGATTATTTACTAATTTGGGGATTTCTAGGCAAAGTACGGTATTTTTTTTTTTTACCAATTTTAGCATTTTTATTTTCAGATCCTTTTTATATTAACATTAAATGTTTTACCAAATTAAATCTAAAACTTTGTAAAACCTCTTAGTTACTATGATGACTACACATACATTATCCAGAAAAATATAAACAGATTCATTGTACTAAAAGCATAATACAGAACAAGAATCATGATTGAGGTGGAAAATAACATTGAAGAATATTCTGAATTTCTGAACGTAATGTCCTTGATGTTTAGCTAATGACATATTCATTTTATCCTTGTACAGTAACTTGCAAGATTCCCACATAGTAGCGCTCATTCATCAGTTGAAATTATTCAGTCAATTTAGCTTTTTGATTGAATAATTCTGGCAGGACAATAAAGACTTCCCTGTGGAAAAATACTGGCAGAGCTAGAAGATAGCCACTTTCAGCATATTACAATACATATAGGTCACATCTTCTTTATCTAGTGCCTTGGAAAGGTTCCTATGAATTATCAGTAGTGAAACCATGTTATGTTCTTTTTTTCTAATGCATGTGAACAATAGAACAGTTGGGCGTAGGAGGCCATAAATATATTTTTATTTGCTGTATACTACCCTGATTTGTGTTATATTACCGATCATATCATTCGTATATCTACACAGAAAAGATGACTATTCTATAAGTCATGTTAACTCATGGTAGCTTTGTGAAAACATTGTGGAATAATGGCAGCTTAGCAATTACCACATACAGTATTATGGGATATTCCAAGAGGAAACAAATATCCATAATTTGAAGAAGCTTGAGAGAAAAATTGAGGCATCGCACACATTATTATATAGGCATGTACACTAAAAAGCATTGGTTGCCAAACTACACGCGGAGTTCCAATGGGGTCAGGACAGGTTCTGCACACACACGAAGTTGGATGTTTCTTCCTGTTGGAATAGAATGTGAAGGTTGAAACTGATAAGCAGCCCCTGTGTCATGGTTCCACCCTTCAGGGTGTCTGGGATGCTGTTACTGACAGCTCGGCCATGTAGTCTGGTACAGGGGCATGCTGAAGCTGTCAGTACTTTGATTGACAGCATGACCATCCAGTCTGGTTCTGGGGCGTGCTGAGCTGTCAGTGTGTTTATTGACAGCTCGACTAGCCAGACTGTAACTGGGAGGCGTCGGCTGTCTCAGGTGCTCACTATCCCAGGTGATGGCCATGCCTACTTAACTGAGCAGCTTATCCCAGACCACTGCCAGATGTACATTCAACTTGTGAGGTTTGGGCTTTGTGCTCCCTGTGCCTTGAGTTCTATATGCTTGATCTGTTGCCTGACCTTGGACTTCGTTCTGACGATCCACCTGTTTAACCCCTTCAGTTCTGATCCATCATCCTCCCAGTACTCTGATCTCAGAACATTACCTGACTATGCTTTTGTCTCTTCCCTCTGTTTATGATGTACTCTCCTGGCTTCTTACCCTGGACTCCCTGACCACTCTAACCTGACCACGGCTTAGCCATGAGAAGTGACTAGTGTTACACCCTGATTATCTGCAAAGATCTAGTGACCCCCGAATCTGATGATAATACTAGAATGATAGTAGGAGACACAGTACCAAGTGCAGAAGTTGATGCCAGTCCAGTAGGTGAGCATGTTTTTTTTTTATTTCTTAAACCACAATGGGTTCATTAAGGTTAACTTTTAAAATAGTAGACAACTCCTTCAAGGTAAAGCAAATGAGATAAGGAATGAGCAGATAACATACATGTGACTAAAGGGAATGATTACCCATAAGATAATCATGTAGGTAAATAACCATACTAACATGTATGCCTGCTGGATATAATTATGAGATCAATCAAGGAATTAGAAAAACCTATGAGAAAAAAAACAAATGTTACAAAATGACAAAAGTAGTGAAATAGTGAAAAAAAAGATATTAATAACTAAATGAGTACCTGGTGGCAATGAGAGAGAAGATGCACGCAAAAAAATTAAAATCAATAGTAAATTTAAAAATTGACAAAAGAAAAGAGATCTATCAAAGTCTGATTTTTCTAACACATATTTGTAGAAATCTATCATGGCAATAATAAAGCAGATTTTTAAGGACTTCAAAAGAAGAGTTGTTGATGCTTATCAGGCTGGAAAAGGTTATAAAACCGTATCTAAAGAGATTGAACTCCACAATCTACAGTCAGACAGATTGTGTATAAAGAGAGGAAACTCAAGACCATTATTTACATCTCTAGGAGTGGTCCACCAACAAAGATCACTCCCAGAAAAAGTACATTATAGCCTGTGAGGTCACAAAGGAACCCAAGGTAACCTCTAAGTAACTACAGACCTCTCTTACATTAGTTAATATTAATGTTAATGAGTTCACCATCAGGAGAACACTGAAAAATAAAAATAGTGTGCACAGCAAGACTGCAAGGAGAAAGTCACTGTACTCCAAAACATGCATTGCTTCATGTCTGCAGTTTTCTAAAGATCACCTGGACAATGTTTTGTGGACGGAAGAGGCTGTAATAGAACATTTATTGTTTAAATGTTAAAAATTATGTTTGACTGCGTCGCTCACACTTCCTTTGGACAAACCTCAGATATCCAAAGGAAGAATGAGTACTGCAGCCATTTACTGTGCTTTAAAAAAGTCATGAGAGCACTGGGAGACCCCAAGCGGACATTTGCTGGAATGGCTCACGAGCAGGAGGTGAGTGTCTGGTACTTGTATTTTAGACTAGGGAAACATACTATTTAAAAAGGGTTTGCCCGAGTAGTAGATAACCCATTTATAGAAGAATTAAGTTAATGTTTTGGAAAGACTAAGTCAATTTCCTGACCCTAATTCTATAGAAATGATGTGAAGTAAGCAGTTCATAGGGAAAAACTCACCAACACAACAGATTAGAAGCTGTCTAAAATTCCTCCAAACCAATGTGCAGGACTAATCAACAACTTCCAAAAATGTTTAAATGCAGTTATTGCTGCACAAGATGGTCTCAATATTTACTGGAAGTATTCCCATACACAGACATGTGGCATTGAATCATTTTACTCATTTAAAAAAATTACAAGGTCTCATAAAGTACTGACATTTTGACACATTTGTTTGATTTGTTTCTCTGTATCTACTTTTAAGACTTGTTTGAAAATCTACTGTAGTTTTAGGTCAAATTTATGCAGAAATAAGAAAAATTCTTTTGGATTCATAAATTTTCAAGCACCACTGAAGCTTGAATGGTCTCTTGGAACCCTGAATCTCAGTGGATGTCCAGAGAGTAATAGTGTTAACTTCTAACTCAAGTCCAGGGGACATTTTTGGGAGTCTGTGGCTGTACTGAGTCTGCCTGTGCAAAAGGTGCCCTTTTGCTTGCCCTGTCTGCTTTGGCATCTGGCCAGTGCAGGTGTTGAGCCTACTGGTTAAACTCTTGAAAATGCTTTGTACTGGACCCTAAGGCCTTACTCTGGTTCTCCAGAAACTCTAGTTATCTCCCCTTTCTGATTCTGCATACAGACTCCAGATTGAGCACACTTCCACTCTGTGTACTTACATATAAATCTCGTAAAGTACATGTGTTGCCTCAGGATCAGCTCCATTGTCCAACCTTCCTCTCCAGCTTGAATCTCCTTTCACTATCTTGACCTTCAACTGTACAATATAGATGAATATGTAGGGAAGATGACCTGACGGACGGACTTGTCTGCAAATAGGAAGCAGGGTTTGCACATTTTAGACAGATAGCAGTTATGACAGTGGGGAAACAGCTAGGAAAGTGTAGGTGACGTGCAGTACCTTGGGTTGACCACTAGATGGCAGGGAGGAGTGTCAGTTCAGGACTTAACAGCAGCTTAGGGCTTTAGAAACCGTTGGTCATGGGGGCAGAGTTACAGGGAATTGGGAAAGTTATAAATTTGACAGGAGGGTTCCAGAAAGTTCCAGTCCCCGGGAGGTGCTCAAGAGACATGGAGTCTGTGACAGTGTGTGTGATGTGAGGAGAGCCAAACCAGGGGACTGAGGAGAGTCAGGGGGGTGGTCCTGACATGAATTACCGCAGTACAGACGAGGCCTCAGGGAAAAGCATACCGTATTGAAGACGAAAACTGACCAGTAAAAGTGCTGATGGTGTACGGGCCTAAGGCGGCCACAGTGACTGTGCTGACAGGATCGTCGCTCAGTGAAAAAAGGGACGGTACGTGTGTTTACGTGCCTGGTGGAAAAGTACGGTGTGGGTAGCGAGGCCTGGAAACGGAGGCCCGAGAAGGTATTACGTGTACTGCTGAGGCCATCAGTCGGACGGTAAGAAATAAACTTGGACCTGTTGTACCCGAAACCTGCCTCCATCTTTTGTCTGTGACGTCTCTGCGTGGTATATAGAGGGACCACCCCCCAGCCCGGCCCACGACCCTACACTTGGCGTAGTTGACAGGATCGCCACCGCTAATACGAGATCTTCTGCGGTTCTGCGGCAGACCTGCCTCTGAAGAACAGAGAAGGACTTGGACTGCTCTGTTTGGATTGAAAATACCTGTGGATTACAAATTGTTTACCTGTGGATTACAAATTGGGAGTGCTGTGCAAAATGGCGGTGTTGCTCCAACGCAGGAGAGAGGTCTCGGTGTTTGCAGCTGTTCTGGATGGTCTGGGACCCCCTTCAACGTACCCCTGGGGGAAGCGATATGAACCCGGAGGCCGATGCTCCCACATACTGGATCCAGGCCGCTGAGTGGATAAGCCTGCCATTGCCCCACCCAGCAGAGGGAGTGGCACCGAGGGAAAGATTGGCTGCGGCTGCTTGGTGCCATTTGATTGCTGTCCATCTGATGGGATGTGCCACTGTGGTTGTCGAGGCATCGGGCGCTTGGAGTGGCGATGGCGTCGGGAGATCGCGCCTCGCTGGAAAACTTATTCCTTAGAGTCACGGGCATACATCCGGATCGCGGGTGGAGAAGCAGAGCCATTGCTGGTCCCGCAGAAGCAGCTGCCAACGTTGACAGCAGAGTCCCTCCTCACGGTACCCCCGAGCCTGGAGGCTAGCCCCGCCGGACGGCGGGGTGAAGGACGGAGACTGCAGGAGGAGCCGCGGGATGTTATGTCGGAGGCTGCCACGCCGGGGAAGGTGAGAATTCCCCCGACTCAACAGGAGGCTCCGCAGGCGGCCCCCACCACTCGGCCGCAGCACGTGGCCTCCTCCGTTCCTGAAAGCCTGGCCGTGGAGGGCCCTATGGTTTATGCTGAGCTGAGCAAGGCCCCTGCTCCTGTCCCCAATCCACCCTTCCCGGTGGCGCCACGCCCGGTGGTGCCGGTGTGGATTCTGTCCACGGAAGGCTCTGATGCATTCCCCCTGCCAGCAGCGACTTCGTCCATGAAACTGGCCGCGGCTGCAACCCTGTTTGCCACTACGGGTGCGGCCTTCCCCGCGGCTGCATCTGTGATGTCACCAAAGTCGACAGCGGGATATTTGTCAGGCTCTGCGGCCTATTCGGCAGGAATTATGGCTGCCCCTCCCCTCTGCCCGGCCCCAGCGGCTGCTGGGCTACTGACATCTATGGCCGCCTCTGCCCCGCACTCGACTCTGGCTGAGTCCCGCCCACCGGACTCCAGGGCCTGCTCTGGACCCTCTGTTGGGTAGCGGAGGTCATTAAGAAGAAAAAAGCAAGGGAGCAGGAAATATGGAACCTGCTCCATGCAAAGGGAGAGGCTGGCATGGCGGCTACACGATCCCTGGGACGGCTTGTCTACACCAACATACCAAAGGGGTACGGGTTTATACGAGACCTTGCGACCGGCCAGAAAGTGTACATCAATGTAGCATCGATCCGCCATGGCCGGGCTTTGCAAGTGGGGGACTTGGTGTCTTATTATAAGGAATATTGTCCCCGTGGCTACTACGCGGTAGCCGTGCTCGCTGAACCCGAAGATCATGAGCCCTCGTAGACAGGACTCTAAAGACACTCCTTGCATCCCGGGATCTCCACGGCTGTGGGACTCCTCGCTACCATCCACCAGAAGATAGCGTGGACTGTCGGGAATCCACTGCACTGTTATGCAGGTCATTGGGACAGTTTGCATCAAGGGTATAAAAAAAAAGAGAAAAAAAATGTGTGTTTTTTTGGTTAGAATTGTTGAAGTTAGTATGCCTGACATGGCGGGGATGCATAAAAAGAAAAAAAAGGAATGCCAATGTTAAAGGAAGGGGGAGCAAGCCTGTTATGTTTTGTGATGGTTAAAAGAAACAGTAAATGAAAAAAAAACAGATACATGTGCTATATTATAAAGTTTGGTTTAATGTGCAATATGCATAAGAAAATTTCAACAGGTCCGGGTACGGGGGTCGATGTGACCGAAGGAAGTGTGAGACCAAAGGGGTCTACGAGATGAGAGCATCTGTGGGACCGAGACGCCGACCATGACTTGTTACCAAGAGGAAGATAAAGAGATGGAAGATGTGAGACGGACAGAAGTCCTGAGTCAGGTCCATAACACCACAGACATTCCCAAAGAAGAAAGCGGACGCTGACAATGATCTGGTAGGTGTAAGGCCTCGATCATGGCGTACCGGATAGTGAAAGGTGATTGTCAGGGACGACAATGGACAAAAGAAGGAGAGTGTAGGGAAGGTGACCTGACGGACGGACTTGTCAGCAAATTAAATACAAAATACCCCAAACACTGGGAAATATAATAAAAGACTCAACTCACTGAAAATGTAATAACAATAAAATCTCATAAATGAGCTATTAAGCACAACAAGAGATCAAAATAGAGTTTTTCAAGCTGAATATAATTTATTAGAATAATAATAAACAGAGCATGAATGCTAATGCAAGTTGCAGCAGACATAAATGCAATATAATTAAACCAGCACCTTGACAATTTAAAAGATTTTTTCTATGCAAAACAAGCAGTTTTTTCACAAATAGAGTACACAATGAACAGCAAACTCCCTATTTAAATAATATGTATACCCAAATGGGGTGTTACATACAATCAGTTCCCAGGGTAGGATACTGAATACAAAGTGCATAAGTGCTTTGTGCTAATAAGCCTAATAAGCGTTAAATGTAAACAAAGTAAGGACTGCCTGTACAAAATCCAAAAGTGTAATACAAGGGCTGCATTATAGAGTAACACTTACATGTAATGTGAATGCCACTGTCAAACCTGCCGCCCCTACGGGCGTTACGCCACAGCTTCCTCAGGAAGGACTTGTCAGCAAGTAGGAAGGAGGGTTTGCACATTTTAGACAGATAGCAGTTATGACAGTAGGGAAACAGCTAGGAAAGTGTAGGTGACGTGCAGTACCTTGGGTTGACCACTAGATGGCAGGGAGGAGTGTAAGTTCAGGACTTAACAGCAGCTTAGGGCTTTAGAAACCATTGGTCATGGGGGGCGGAGTTACAGGGAATCAGGAAAGTTATAATTTGACAGGAGGGTTCCAGAAAGTTCCAGTCCCCAGGAGGTGCTCAAGAGACAAGGAGTCTGTGACAGTGTGTGTGCTGTGAGGAGAGCCAAACCAGGGGACCGAGGAGAGAGCTAGTCAGGGGGGGGTGGTCCTGACATGAATTACCGCAGTACAGACAAGGCCCCAGGGAAAAGCATACCGTATTGAAGACGAAAACTGACCAGTAAAAATGCTGATGGTGTACGGGCCTAAGGCGGCCACAGTGACTGTGCTGACAGGATCGTCGCTAAGTGAAAAAAGGGACGGTACGTGTGTTTACATTCCTGGTGGAAAAGTATGGTGTGGGTAGCGAGGCCTGGAAACGGAGGCCCGAGAAGGTATTACGTGTACTGCTGAGGCCATCAGTCGGACGGTAAGAAATAAACTTGGACCTGTTGTACCCGAAACCTGCCTCCATCTTTTGTCTGTGACGTCTCTGCGCGGTATATAGAGGGACCACCCCCCAGCCCGGCCCACGACCCTACAAATAGACGATAGATGATGCAGCACCATCTCAGTTACAAGAATAGTAATTAACGTATATGTGCAATCAAGGTTTTATTAGTGGGCATCCAACCATGGTATTCCCTCCAAACTAGGGAAAGAAGAAACAGTGCTGCCCTTGAATTTTTATGCAGAACATCAGGCTTAAGATCAAGGGGTGTCACAAGAATAAAACCATTATTTATGGCATATCTTATCAAGATGCTATCAATATCATTGGTGAGAAAACATCTTCAAGGGAGAATTCACACTCTATTTGTAGTGTAACTCAGAAGTAAATGGACATAACAAAAGCATTGTGAATTTAGCCTAAATATTTGACCAGATGTTAAACTCCACGAATGTGAAAGTCATGAAATCCCAAAGCAAGCTAGGATCGTAATAATTATAGTTGTAAAATGGATCAGGGTCCCAATGCTACAAAAGTGGTTAATTATTATCACTATTTTAAGGGTATTTTTTCCTTGGAGTAGCTCATGTTCTTCTTCATGTGAACGTTATAATTTTAGCTAATTAAAACTTCTGAAATATGCTTTTATTGCAGTTCCTGGCAGCAGATGAATAATTCTCTAGTGCAGAAAAGAGAATTTTGGCACAGTGGTAGCGCGGGGCAGGTGCAGGAACTCCCCATGAGATCTGATCACTTGATCCTGTTTGATTCAGCTCTTTAGCTTAAGAAATTAAAGATCGACCACCCATAAAAATAGTAAAATAATTTCTCATTAAAAAAAAAGTGTCCAGATGATGGATAAATTATTTACAATATATTAAGAAAATTATATTTGAGCGTCCTTATGTTTTGCTGAAATAAAACCATATAATCAATAGTGACTGAAGTAAGTCATTATATTTCCCCTCATGAAAAAATATCAAATCATAAATATAATAGAATGTGACAATTATAGGCATTTGTGACGCTTCACTGAAAGCCCTGAATGAAACATGTCGCTATTTTGGAGCACAGATGTCAGACAAAGTTTTCTGAAAACCAAGCAGTAGATCATACAATAGAGGAAAACGTTCCACTTACATGAAAACAATATTCAAATAATCAAAAGTCTAAAAGCTTAAAGCAACCTTCATTAGAGAACAAGGCAATAATGTATATAAAGGGCAGATGGTGTGCACTAATTAATATAATTAGTAATTAGCATTGGAAAATCTGTTTCTCCAGTAATTATGTCATCTATTGCTTCTAAATATTACATTTCCATGGTGCAGTCTTTCACTTTAGCCTTAAGGTTAATGTGTCAATGATGAAGTCTCTATATTATGGCAATAAACAAGTCTGACATTCTGCTAAAGTATAAAATAGCCTTGAAATCCGAAAAACATTTTGTAAAAGTGACAGAGCTTTTGTTGAAGCTACAATCTTATGATGCAAAGTAACATCCGAGGCTTGGGCATAGTTGGAAGTCCTGGCCTGTAGTGAAGAGGCGGGAGATATGGTACATGATGGCAGAAAAAAGAAGACTACGATGAGCAGCGGGGCGACCGGAGGGGTGAGCATTGGTTGAAAAAAAGCTAATACCTCTCCAGCTGTTAAGCTGCTCACTGTCCAGTCATTTTTTTCCACCAATGCTTGAAGTATCGCTGGCCTCTTTACTATAGGCCAAGACTTTCAGCCATATTCAGGCCCAAGAGGTTGCTGCAGTTCATAAGTGTGCAGTACATATAAAGGTCCAAATTTCTGGAACCATATTGACCTGAATGGCGGATTTTAAAAAAAAATTGAATACTCAGCCACAGGAAAAAAATAAGAGAAAGAACGGGACACTTTTGCCCTGGTGACAGATCTTCTTTAACTCCTTAGTGACCAAGCCAATTTTGACCTTAATGACCAAGCCAATTTTTACAATTCTCACCACGCTTCAAAGGATTCCACTGATTCTGAGATTTTTTTTCATGACATATTGTACTTCATGTTAGGGGTAAAATTTCTTTGATATGACTTGTGTTTATTTATGAAAAAAATAGAAATTTGGCAGAAAATTTAGCAATTTTTAATTCTTGCCCTTAAATCAGAGACTCATGTCACACAAAATAGTTAATAAATAACATTCCCCACATGTCTACTTTACATCAGCACAATTTTGGAAACAATTTTTTTGTTAGGATATTATAAGGGTTAAAATTTGACCGACATTCTCATTTTTCCAACAAAATTTACAAAACCATTTTTTTAGGGACCACATCAAATTTGAATTGACTTTTGGGGGGTCAATATGACAGAAAATATACAAAAGTGACACCATTCTAATAACCACATTCAAGAAGTTCATTAATCCTTCATGTGCTTCATGAGACCTAAAGAAATGTGGAAGGAAAAAATTAACATTTAACTTTTTTCACAAAAAATTAATTTAGACCCAGACATTCTTATTTACACAAGAGTATCAGGAGAAAATGAGCCACAAAATTTGTTGTGCAATTTCTCCTGAGTATGTCGATACCCCATATGTGGGGGAAAGCCACTGTTTGGGCGCAGGGCAGGGCTCAGAAGGGAGCACCATTTGACTTTTTAAATGCAAATTGGCTGGAATCGATGGTGGGCACCATGTCACGTTTGGAGAGTTCCTGATGTGCTTAAACAGTTGAAACTCCCCAATTCTAACTCCAATCCTAACACAGCCCTAACCTCAACCTTAACCCCAACACACCACTCACCCTAATCCCAACCCTAACTATAACCACAATCCTAACCTCAACACAAACCTAACCATAACCCCAACCATAATGCCACCCCAACACCACAACCCTAACCAGCTGTAACCCCAACACAACGCCAACCCCACTACAACTCTAACCCCAACACAACCCAAGCCAGAAACCTAACCCTAGCCCCAACCCAAGCCCCAATCGTAACTCTAGTCCCAACCCTAACCCTAAAGCCCCCGTTACACACTGCGATATCGCTAACAATATCGCTGTAAAGTCACCGATTTTGTGACGTTACAGCGATATTGCCAGCGATATCGCTGCATGTGATACTTACCTCAGACCGGCTCCCCCGCTGGTTATCGCTGATCGCACGAGAAGCTGCTGGATTATTCCTCGTTGGTCACTTCCTGCGGCGCTTCGTGCTGTGGAGATGAGCGACGCGTGGAGCCGGGCGGGAGGACGCAGGATCGCCTCGTCTGACAGGTAAGTAGCGACCCCCGTCCCCAGCAATGTCGCTGGTGAGATCTGCCTGAGTGGCAGCTCACTAGCGACCACCTAGCGATGCACCAGTGATCCTGACCGCGTCATATCGCTGGTCGGGATCGCTGGTGCATCGCTAGGTGTAACGGTACCCTTACACAACCTGACCACAGCTCTAACCCCAACCATAACCCTATCCCCAACCCTAACTGAAAAGAATGGAAAAATTAAAACATTTTATTTTATTATTTTATCAAACTAATGGGGTGACAAAGGGGGCTTTGCTTTACTATTTTTTATTTTGATAACTGTGATAGTGATCAAAATGAACCAATAGGAAAAATCTCCTATTGTTGCTGGGTACCAGACAGCAGATCTGGAGATCTTGGAGGGCGCACTGCTCATGCACCCGCCATTTTCTTCCAGTAAGATGACGTGGAGGGCAGGGGGATGGAGCAGAAGGATGCTGGGATGGCAGTGCTACTCGGGGGGCTCGGGGGGACCCTATTTCGCTCTCCTTTGATATGCTAGATCATATAAGAGGAGAGAGAAATGAATGGAAAATCTGACTTATTTTTGTGATCACCGTTATTCAGTGACTAACCGCAATCACTTGACTGGGGACGATAAAACCTGAACCAAATTATGCTCTCTGAGGTCTCCGCTACCCCCCGATAGCCAAGACCCCAGAAATTTTCCAACACTGGGGGGCGCTACATCCTTATTTCTCAACGCCATTAATAAGCGGCGCTGAGGAATAAGGCCTTTTAACTGCCATTGTTAAAAGGTATATTGGAGGTCGTTAAGGGGTTAAAGTACAAAAAATATAAATAAAGCTGTCTAAAATACATACAGCGCTAGCAGCATTGTATAAACTTAGCTTAAACTTTTGCTGTTGCTAAAGTTAATAAGCTGAAGCTTATAACGTTAACATGATAGGAAAGTAGAGAGAGCCTCATAAGTCACTGGGTTTAGATGGGCAACTCTGATTATTATTCTAATAAAGAACCATCTTAAGGAAATAAGATCACAGTTTATTATGAGAATGTTCCTTCCTGCAAAGGGATCAATCCCATTTACCATATATTATATTAGTATACTGCTGTTACTGCAGTTCTCTATTACATATTTTCAATCAGCCTTTCAGCTATCTAGCCGTTAAAAATAAGGAAAAGTTTATTATGTTCTTTTCTTCTGCTCTTATTCTCAGGGCTGCAGCAAGTAGTTCAGGCTGCAAAAGCAGAATAATTAGCTTTTAAGTGAAATCTTTGGCCTACTACAAACAGTTCTCATAACAAATTGAAGGTCATTGTTCAAAAATTCTGAGAAATCACCAATTTACAAGGATTATGATGTCTAGAAAACCACCTGTCTCCGGTCAGTGTGACATCTCTATATCGATATGGCTTTGCATGACTCCTACGGTATCTACATACAATCCTTGGCTCTGCAAGATTATATTGTTTACACTTCAGTAAAGGAAGGCAAAGATACACAAAAGATCTTAGCAAAGTGCTCCATGCTGGGCAGGGTCGAATTTGATGTTCATGCTGCCCTAGGCATTTTAAGTTTTCACACCCCCTACTGGTAAGATATACAAAGGGTATGTGCACATGACATCTTTTTCAGGCGGATTTGCTCACCACCTGAAAAAGCTCTAAATAAACTCTAAAAAGACTGAATATATGCGCTGCAGTGTATCATGTCTAATAAATTAAATATTACAACATCTACATTGATAATTCACCAGAACCACCATCAGTACAGAACTACATTACCAGAACCATTATCAGCACATAAATACATCACCAGAACCACCATCAGTACAGAACTACATTACCAGAACCATTATCAGCACATAAATACATCACCAGAACCACTGTCAGTACATGAGTATATTACCAATTCTATCATCATCACATAAATACATCACCAGAACCATTGTCAGTACATCACCAGGTTCACCATCAGTACATTTATACGTCACCAGAACCAAAGTCAGAACATGACTACATTGCCAGAACAATTATCAGTACAGAAATACAGCATCAAAACCACCATTGGTAGATAAATACATAACCAAGATTAGTACAGCGATCACTTGCAATGTCAGGATAGGCACCAGTTACACACTTGTATTGCATGAAACTGCAACTCCCAGTAAGTCCCTAACAATGGCAAGGAGATGATTGGAGTTGTTGTTACCAACCATAATCAAACTATGGATCATACAGAAACCACAGTACTGATTAGTTGCAGGCAAAGCACTAGTAAACATTTAAAGAGTAGGAATGGTCCGGAGGCAAAGTAATTTTCATTCTAAATTGTTATATATTTAGTGCCATAATCTAAACTATTTTAAAATATACTTGTATTAAAATTCCCTATCCTTCCTTAACTACACTATCTAATTGCTTTTCTTTCTTTTTTATACTTCCTTTTTGATTATGTTTCTTTTGAGAATCCCATTGCATGCTGGGATACTCAAACGAAGTGTCATCAGTCACTGCCGCAGCCTTTCCCCTCCCTGAAATGAAGTGTCATCACTTCACCGTCACCACTTAATATACAATGATCACCACCCCATCCCCCGTTATATGCTATGAGCACCATGCCATCCTTATGATTTATACCCATCACACTCTCCTCACTTATGAACTACAGGAGCATGATGCCGGGGAGCATGATGCCGGGGAGCCATGAAGCAAGCAGGAGGGCGGCATCGCAAGAAGATGGGAGGAGCTGGACCAGGACCTGCAACAGCCATCGTACTGAACCGTCCCCCGGGTGAGTGTAATAAAAGTTATTTTTCTTCTCTTGCAGGTCGGATTATATACAGCATTATAGAATGCAATATATAAGCAGTGTAAGGCAGTGGCCATAACTCGTATCGGCCAAACCTGGTGACAGGTTCCCTTTAAGTGTACAGTTTATTCAATGATATAAAATGTATAAAGTTTGACAGCAGACCTGGTCCATGGTTCAATGAGTCTCCCCTTGTTGCAGCCTATGTAGAAAATAATATGGTTGAATTACTGATGTTATTAAACAGAGACAATCCTGCTGTTCTAAAGAGAATATCACTTTCCAATCGGTCTATGAAGATTTATGTAAATTTTGCCTTTTGAAGTAGTTCAAGGACATAAACAGCAGTCCAGGTACCGACTGATCTTTACACATGACCAGCTCAATACTCTACGCTTGATCTGTTCCAGTGCTAGTTGTGCCGACAAGACCTGCTGCACATATTAATGAGCGCTGATACTAATATATAAAGCTCAATGTGTGTGCGTATGTTTGTATGTACAGTATGTATGTGTGTATGTCCGGGATTAGCATGTGCACCGTCGCAGCTACAGCCACAAAATTTTGCACGCCTGGACCCCGAGAGTGTCATAGGCTATGTTGTGAGGGGAAATTTTAACCCCGCGCGTTCCAATTCACCAAACAATTTTGCCCCTAGGTACATAATGGGGAAAAAGTGTATGTATGTATGTAAGTCCGGGATTGGCATGTGCACCGTCGCAGCTACAGCCACAAAATTTTGCACAGTCACACGTCTGGACCCCGAGAGTGTCATAGGCTATGTTGTGAGGTGAAATTTTAACCCCGCGCATTCCAAATCACCAACAATTTTGCCTATTATTCTTATCATTTCTATGGTCTTATCGTCCTTCTGTAAAGCTGGAACTAACACAATTTATTACCGTGCCAACACAGACCACCCTCTGACACAGACTGCAGGGGGAGCCCAGTTTCACACAGGATAGGATTAGATACACGGCTCAGCAGTCAGTATCACACAGGAGAGGATTAGATACATGGCTCAGCAGTCAGTATCACACAGGAGAGGATTAGACACATGGCTCAGCAGGCAGTATCACACAGGATAGGATTAGATACACAGCTCAGCACTCAGTATCACACAGGATAGGATTAGATACACAGCTCAGCCATCAGTATCACACAGGATAGGAATAGATACACGGCTCAGCAGACAGTATCACACAGGATAGGATTAGATACACAGCTCAGCACACAGTATCACACAGACTAGTATTAGATAGACAGCTCAGCAGACAGTATCACACAGAATACGCCTCCAGTTTCCAGTTCAAACAGAATAGGATTAGATACACAGCTGAGTAGTCAGTAACACACATGATAGGAGTAGGTACACGGCTCAGCAGTCAGTATCACACAGGATAGGGTTAGATACACGGCTCAGCAGACGGTATCACACAGGATAGGATTAGATACACTGCTCAGCAGTCAGTATCACACAGGATAGGGTTAGATACACAGCTAAGGAGACGGTATCACACAGGATAGGATTAGATACACTGTTCAGCAGTCAGTATCACATAGGATAGGATTAGATACATGACTGAGCAGTCAGTAACACACAATAGGATTAGATACACAGCTCAGCAGAAAGTATCACACAGGAGAGGATTAGGTAAACAGCTCTGCAGACATTAACACACAGGATAGGGTTAGATACACAGCTCAGAAGCAGGATGTGCCAAAGGAGAGGACATTTTCATTCCAAGAATTCCACTCATTCCATCTGATTTGTTTTTTGATTTTAAACACCTCCAGTTTCCAGTTCAAACAGAATAGGATTAGATACATGGCTCAGCAGTCAGTATCACACAAGATAGGATTAGATACATGGCTCAGCAGTCAGTATCACATAGGATAGGATTAGATACACGGCTGAGCAGTCGGTAACACACATGATAGGAGTAGGTACATGGCTCAGCAGTCAGTATCACACAGGATAGGGTTAGATACACGGCTCAGCAGACGGTATCACACAGGATAGGATTAGATACACTGCTCAGCAGTCAGTATCACACAGGATAGGATTAGATACCCGGCTGAGCAGTCAGTAACACACAATAGGATTAGATACACAGCTCAGCAGAAAGTATTACACAGGAGAGGATTAGGTACACAGCTCAGCAGACATTATCACACAGGATAGGGTTAGATACACAGCTCAGAAACAGGATGTGCCAAAGGAGAGGACATTTTCATTCCAAGAATTCCACTTATTCCATCTGATTTGTTTTTTTTATTTTAAATGCCTCCAGATTCCAGTTCAAACAGAATAGGATTAGATACACAGCTTAACAGTCAGTATCACACAGGCTAGGATTAAATACATGGCTCAGCAGTCAGTATTACACAGGATAGGATTAGATACACAGCTGAGCAGTTGGTAACACACATGATAGGATTAGGTACATGGGTCAGCAGTCAGTATCACACAGGATAGGGTTAGATACGCGGCTCAGCAGACAGTATCACACAAGATAGGATTAGATACACTGCTCAGCAGTCAGTATCACACAGGATAGGATCAGATACACGACTGAGCAGTCAGTAACACACGATAGGATTAGATACACAGCTCAGCAGAAAGTATCACACAGGAGAGGACTAGGTATACAGCTCAGCAGACATTATAACACAGGATAGGGTTAGATACACAGCTCAGAAACAGGATGTGCCAATGAGAGGACATTTTAATTCCAAGAATTCCACTCATTCCATCTGATTTGTTTTTTGATTTTAAATGCCTCCAGTTTCCAGTTCAACTGCTATTTGCAATGTCCATTAACAATGCTGCTCAGGGACAGTCCTTGAAAGTAGTAGGGATTGATTTGCAATCTCCATGCTTTTCTCATGGCCAACTTTACGTGGTCTGTTCAAGAGTTGGAACTTCCAAAAATCTGTTCATCTTTGCACCGAAAAGAAAAACCAAAAATGTTGTGTTACACCCGGTCCCCGTCCTGGCGCTGCACCCAGGTCTGCCGCTGTGACACCTGGCCCCCGTCCTGTCACTGCGTCCAGGCCTGCCACTGCTCTTTGTTCTGGGCACTCACCTCGAGCCTCTCATGCTGCTGCTCAGCGTTCTGTCCTCCCTCCTGCCTCCTCCTCCTGGCGTCCTGTGAGGAGATCTGTAGCTAAGACTATTAGGGCACACCCGCCCGCTCTCTTGTCTTCTTAAAGGGGCGGCGTGCATTATTCAAAAAATGCAATCAACCAATGGCAGCGCACTGGCTGCTACTTCTGGCCTCTCCTCCATAGGGAGAGCGCTGGAGCAACGAGTATCTATCATTGCTACATCCGGTTCTCATGCTTACCTGTCTGCGCTACATCTGCAGTCTCTGTGCATTGTCTAATGCTCTCTGTTTCCACAGCATATCAGTATCCTGTGTTACCTGGTTATATCAGCAACCATCTTGGCCTAAGCCATCCCGTTCCGCCTACAGCCATCCGAGTCCAAGGACCGTGTGCAGGTCACTGGAACCGACTCCTTACCAACTAACCGGATCCAGGACCCAGCGCATTACGGACTCTGCTGTAACCTTTGTTATCCCTTTTGGTCCCGCTGGGACAGCTGCCACGTGTTCGGGGTCTAACTGGAGGTATCACTTGTTTCCTCCGGGTATTCCATTCTGGCCCTGACTGAGGGGCTTTACTACGGGTGCCCGGGGCTCACTAGTCACGCCCCCTTCAGAGCCCCCCAGACCGTGGTCCCGAGGTTCCACTTAAAAAATAAAAACGAATGTGAACTTTACCATCTCTGCCTCAGCTTCCATTCGTTACATGTTGTTTATCAAAAGGCTCTTGAATGAGTTGAAAATAAAATACTATCAATACTTGGGTAATTGTTTAGTTAATTTGTGTTGCAAATCTGCAATGTTGAATGTATCATGTGAAATGTTTTTATGTGCAATATAATATATTTTTATATAGCGCTAACATATTACGCAGCGCTTTACAGTTTGCACACATTATCATCACTGTCCCCGATGGGGCTCACAATCTAAATTCCCTATCAGTATGATTATGGAATGTCGGAGGAAACCCACGCAAACATGGGGAGAACATACAAACTTCTTGCAGATGTTGTCCTTGGTGGCATTTGAACCCAGGACTCCAGTGCTACAAGGTTGCAGTGCTATCCACTGAGCCACCGTGCTGCCCACTGTATGGTACAAGTGGCCGGATGATCACAGATTTTTATGGGGACTGCATTATATTGTATGGAGGCCTATGGAAAGTGCATTATAATGTATGGAGGTGTATTGTGTGGAGTGCATTTTAATGTATGGACGCCTATAGGGAGTGCATTATACTAAATGGAGGCCTTTGCTGAGTATATTATACTGTATGGAGGCCTATCGCAAGTGCATTATAATATATGGAGGCCTATGATGGGGATTGCATTATACTGTATGGAGGCCTATGGTGGGGAGTGCATTATACTGTATGGAGGCCAATGGTAGGTAGTGCATTATACTAAATGAAGGCCTTTGCTGAATACATTATAGTGTATGGAGGACTGTGGGTAGTGTATTATATTATATGGAGGACTATGAGGTGCATCATTCTATATGGAGGCTATTTAGGGGGGTGTCATACAGTGTGGGGATTACAGTGTGGGAGCTAATGTGAGGCCTTTGTGCAGTGCAGGGGCCATTATACAATATTAGAGCCATCAGACAGTTGGAGGCTACTACGGAGTCAGTATACAGTGCTTCAGAACAAGCACTGACGGTCACTGCAGCAAGTGGAAACTCGGCAATAGGATGAAGCTTCTGAACTACAACTGTCACTCAAGACTGAGTGAAAACAACCCCAACATAAAGGAAGTGAAAGAGACTGGAGAGCTGATTGCTGCCCAGGACACAACTTGAGAATAACACTTTTAGTGAAGTGCTTTGAAGTTAGCTGTCAAGTGACAGCTCAAAATCAAATGATTTTTCCAGTAACAGCTCAAAATAAATTACTAATACAAAAAGTCAGTCTTCTGGGTCTAGTCTTGTGTTATTTAAGTGACAAAATACTAGACTTTCTGGATTATATAAAAAGGAAATTCCCACTGCTACATTTGAAAAGATCTTGAATTCTCATAGAGTCCTATTGATACTGTATCATGTAATAACACTTTTGACTTTGTGATTGTGAATCACTCGCATGAGCACATAGCATACAGTAAGCACTAACACAAACCATGATTCCATGATTGGGAAATGACCCTAATCTACTTTTTTACTGATTGTGATCTCTTTTAATAGACTTTTCTTGTTACATCTCCCTTCTATAACTTACATTGAGTAAACACACTCATTAACATCTGTATCTCATCACTATTTAAAAAGTTATTCCCAAGAGCATGTGCACCTCCATTTAAGATGGGGTCTGTAGAGCCTAGGTCCTGTGTTCCAAAGCCCTGTTCTTGGGATTGCTGCGGGTCCCAGTGAGTGATCAGTAAGTAATCCTTGTGTCCCAGTTGTTGAACAGTGACCAGTAAGTAATCCCTGGGCCCCAGTGGTTGAACAGTAATCAGTAAGTTATCCCCGAGTCCCAGTTGTTGAACAGTGATCAGTAAGTAATCCCCGGGTCCCAGTGGTTAAACAGTGATTAGTAAGTAATCCCCGGGCCCCAGTGGTTGAACAGTGATCAGTAAGTAAGCCCCCGGATCCCAGTGGTTGAACAGTGATCATTAAGTAATCCCCAGGTCCCAGTGGTTGAACAGTGATCAATAAGTGCAGATTTGCTTCCTGTATTTGCTGATAACGTGCTGCATTCATCTTGGAAGAATTCCAGTTGGAAGAATGTCTCAAGTGGGGTACCACAGGGCTCTGTCCTGGGCCCTGTATTGTTCAACATCTTTATCAATGATTTAGATGAAGGAATTGCGGGTAAACTGATTAAATTTGCTGATGACACAAAGCTAGGAGGGATAGCTAATACTAGAGAAGAGAGAGAGAGGATTCAAAAAGATATAAATAAACTGGAGAAGTTGGCAGCAACTAACAGAATGGTTTTTAACAGGGAAAAATGCAAAGTACTACATCTGGGCAATAAAAATGAAAAAAGCATATACAGAATGGGAGGAATAGGGCTAAGCAACAGCACATGTGAAAAAGACTTGGGTATACTAATAGATCACAGACTGAATATGAGTCAACAGTGTGATGCAGCAGCAAAAAAGGCAAATGCAATTCTAGGATGTATTAACAGAAGCATACAGTCTAGATCAGGTGAAGTCATTATTTCCCTCTACTCCTCTTTCGTCAGACCTCATCTGGAATATTGTGTCCAGTTTTGGGCACCACATTTTAAAAAGACATCAACAAACTGGAGCAAGTTCAGAAAAGAGCGACCAGAATGGTGACCGGTCTGCAAACCCTGTCTTATGAGGAAAGGTTGCAGGATTTGGGAATGTTTAGTTTGCAAAAGAGAAGACTGAGTGGAGACTTAATAGCTGTTTACAAATATCTAAAGGGCTGTCACATTGTAGAAGGATCAACTTTATTCTCATTTGCACAAGGAAAGACTAGAAGCAATGGGATGAAACTGAATGGGAGGAGACACAGAGTAGATATTAGAAAAAACTTTTTGACAGTTAGAGTGATCAATGAGTGGAACAAGCTGCCACGAGAAGTGGTGAGTTCTCCTTCAATGGAAGTCTTCAAACAGAGGCTGGACAGACATCTGACTGGGATGATTTAGCGAATCCTGCTTTGAGCAGGGGGTTGGACCAGATGGCCCAGGAGGTCCCTTCCAACTCTACGATTCTATGATTCTATGATTCTATGATCTTTCCTTCAACTTTGACCAAGTTTCCTGTGCCTTTGTAGCTCACACATCCCCAAAACATCAGCGATCCACCTCCGTGCTTTACCGTAGGAATGGTGTTCCTTTCATCATAGGCCTTGTTGACCTCTCTCCAAATTTAACAATTATGGTTGTGGCCAAAAAGTTCAGTTTTGGTCTCATCACTCCAAATTACCTTGTTCCAGAAGTTTTGAGGCTTGTCTCTGTGCTGTTTTGCATATTGTAGGCAATACAATTTGTGGCATTTGCACAGTAATAGCTTTCTTCTAGTGACTCAACCATGCAGCCCATTTTTCTCCAAGTGCCTCCTTATCATGTATCTTGAAACAGCCACACCGCTACTTTTCAGAGAGTCCTGTATTCGGCTGATGTTATTTATGGGTTTTTCTTTGCATCCTGAACAATTTTCCTGGCAGTTGTGGACAAAATTTTTGTTGGTCTACCTGACCGTGGATTGGTTTTTACAGAGCCCCTGATTTTCAATTTGTTAATCACAGTTTGAACGCTACTGCCTTGCATTATCAATTCCTTGGATATCTTTTTGTATCCCTTTCCTGTTTTATACAGTTCAACTACCTTTTCCCATAGATCCGTTGACAATTCTTTTGCTTTCCCCATGACTCAAAATCCAGAAATGTCAGTGACTGAATGAAAGATGCAAGAGTCTGTCTGGATCCCAGAAACTCACTCAGCTTTTATGCACACACACTGATTACAAGCAAACAGGACACAGGTGAGAATGTTACCTTTAACAAGCCATTCAAACCCATTTGTGTCAACTTCTGTGCATGTTATCAAGATAAAATCACCAGGGTATGTAAACTTTTGATCAGGGTAATTTGGATGTTTTGGGTTGTCATTATGATTCTAAAAGAGAAAACAAAGTAGTTTGACATTAAATGACTTCACCCAACCACTAACCATGAGTGGAGAAAAAGTTTTGGTGTTATCATTCATATTCTCTGAAAAAAGGCCAAGAAAGCACAAATTCTGCCGGGGTATGTAAACTTTTGAGCACAACTGTATGTGATTAGTGGTGGTGTGGCACCCGGCACCCCCACCCATCAGCTGCTCCAGGTGCTGGCGGCAGCCGGAAGTGCTCAGTTGTGGAGCTTCACAGTACAGCTCCGTCAACTGTATAGTGATCGTGGCTAGGTTGTGTGCTCAGCCACTACACATTTGATGGAGCTGTGCTGTGTAGTTCAAAAAATTCCAGGACAACCTCATTAAGTTAACTTAAACAGTTTAGCAGCTTTATATCTAACGTTGGGCTGGAACAATGAATAAACACAACTAATTACTATTTAATTTTTAAAAGGTCTATTCTATATATTTTTTGTTTTTTATTTTTGCTTGTTTTTCTTTTTTTCTTTTTATTAGTCAAGCCACCCTATCTCCAGTCCATTTCTGGATTTTGTAATCACCTAACTTTTAAGTTTCATTTACGGATTGATGCCACAAAAAATTCTACCATTAGATACATGTATCGTATGATTTCACTTTTCAAATCCTATTCGTCTTTGTTAAACATTATGGGAACGTAAAATTCTAATACAGAGGATCCATATGATCAAAGCGCCTGCTTTTCCTCCAGTGGAGAATATACCTATACTCACCAACAGGTCACATGCCCTATCAATGAATCTGGGCAGCAGAACTTCGAAGCATATCCATTTTTGCTGACATATTTCAGAAGATGTATTTCTGGGGTTCATAATTCTGACTTTCTATCCCCACAATATTTTTATGTATTTAAAACATAGAGTTTCCATCATAGGTGCACATCATAGCGACGTGACTTATTTTCACTGATTTACTTATCAACTTTCAAAGAATAACTACAGGGAGAACTGTAAAAGGTTACTTTTCTGATTACCTGCCAAATATACTTTTTTTTCTTTACAATGTATTTATCCTCAAAAGAGCATGATGATTGATATTTCACCATTACTGTCCGATGGTCCAAATATTTTTTTTTGCTGGAATGATTTATGATCGTGGGGTCACACAGCTGGGTTTTTGGGAAGCTGTTTGATAGAACTCAAAGTCAAATCTGTCATGGGAACAAAAAAAAAAGATCATTGAAGTTAAACAGAATGAGTCAAAAATAAAAATGCAAAAGTTCTCATTAAAATAAATGATTTATTAATATTTTAGCAGTGATTTGCCTGAATAATAAACTAATACATTACAACCTTGTGTGAGATTCAATCCAATTATTCTGATTCTTAGTTATAACAAGGTTTTGTATTATCATACCATTACACACTATTTGTACAGTATGTAGTTACATTTATTTTTACAAAAAAATATATATAATTTATTAAATTATTATGACTTAATATTTGTTGCCTAATTCCAAGAATGGCTGGACTGCTCATCTGGTAATTCTGGCTAAAGACAGAAGAGGCTATAATAGTGGTGGGAAACTAATAAGGGATGACTGTCCCCTCCTCTCCACCTACCTCCCATTTCTACCTGCTGTCAATTGTGTAAGGGTATTGAAATTAAAGGCAAAAGTAGATATAATAAAGCCCCACAGACGTCTAAGTCTATTGCTGCTCAGTGTAACTTAGAAATAGTACAGACTCGTAAAACACTGGGCTGTAGCTGGGAAGTTCTTCACTTAAAACATTGATTCAGTGTATAACTTTTAAAATAGGTAATGCAAAGTTATACCAAATAAAAGTTTTAAAATGTGTGAGAGGTTTACTGCCACAATTTAGATTGAAATACAAATACCGTACATTCAGTACATATTGGAGCTATATAATAAAGCTTGCACTACTCACATACAGTACAGCGGGTGAAATAAGTATTGAACCAATTTTCTATGTAAAAATATTTCTAAAGGTGCTATTGACATACAATTCTCATGAGAGATGACGTAAGGAAAAAAGTATGGAATAAATAAAGAGAGGTGCAAAGAGGCTTGTGACACCAGGTTCAACTGATGGCCTACAAGGAGTTGTCTCATTACCAAGGTGCCACACAAAAAACATCTCATGACGGGTAACACCAGTGAGCTGTCGCAAGGCTTTTGCAACCTTATTGTTGAAAAACATACTGATGGCATTGGTTACAGAAGAATTTCTAAAACTACTGAAGGTTCAAGTGAGCACTGTTGGGCCCATAATCTGGTGTGGAAAGAGCATAATTTTACCATAAACCCGCCATGACCAGGTGTTCCTTGCAAGATTTTAGACGGAGAGAAAATAATTATCAGAAGAGTTGGCTAAGGGCAAAGGACCACCTGTGGAGAGCTACAGAAAGACCTGGAATCAGCAGGTACAATTGTTTAAAAGAAAATAATAAGTAAAGCACTCAACCTCCATGGCCTGTCTGCTTGCTCATCATGCAAGGCTTCATTGCTGAACAAAAATCATGTTCAAGAGCATTTAAAGTTTGCTCAACAATATTTAGACAAGCCTGTGAAATACTGGGAGAATATAGCCTGGCCAGTTGAGATCAAAATTTAACTTTTGATGCCATAATAAACACCATGTTTGAAGGCCAAAAGGCACTGCATATCACCCCAAAAACACCATACCAAAAGTGAAGTTTGGAGGGGGGAGAACATCATGGTGTGAGGCTGTTTTTCAGCATAATCCACTGACAAACTTCCTACAATTGAAGGAAGGGTGAATGGACAAATGTATTGAGACATTCTTTAAAAAAATCTGCTGCCATCTATTGGATGATGAACATGAAGCAGGGGTGGCCATTTCAGCAAGACAATGATCCCAAACACACCGCTATGGAAACTCTCAATTTGTTTCAGAGAAAGAAAATAAAGCTGCTAAAATGGCCCATTCCGATCACTGGATCTGAAGAGAATAGAAAATGTATGGAAGGAACTAAAGCTCAGAGTTCATAGAAGGAGCCCACAGAAGCTTCAGGATGTGAAGAGTGTTTGTGCGAAAGAATGGGCCAAAGTCACTCCTGAGCAATGCATGCGATTAGTTTATCCGTACAGGAGGCATCTTGGAGCGGTCAAACCAAAAAAGGGTTTTGTATGAAATAATAATTAAATTTCAGCTGATAGACAGGAGGGCAAGGCTGATATGCGGATGGACAGGTGCTCTGGAAGATATGACTGTAACACAGGTAAACACAGCAGACAAGAAATGCAGGGCAGGTATACTGAGATATGAGCACTGGGGACCTGAGTACTAGCAAGCATGTAAAGCTAAATTAACGTGTTGCTCGGGCACTTCCCATCAGGTGGAGGTGCCTTAAATAGTAAGTGCCTCCCTGTGCTAAAGTGTCCCCAGCTATTGGATTGGGACACTTTAGAATGGCGCATGCTGACCCTTTAAGAGAGCAGGGCAGCACGTGCTCTAAGCACAGTGCCTGGGGATCTGAGAGCAGTACGCAGACCCCAGGCAGTAGCAGCAAGAGATGGAGGATGGAGTATGGGGCAGTGGTGGTGAGTCGGCGTTTCTACCGGGGGAGGGAGGCTGAGTGCAGAGACACCAGCATTACAAATGGTTTGAACCCAGATGCATAGCAATGCATTAGCACACTGCCACTAATGAATACATGAGCTCCAATATTGCTGTAAATGTAAAAAAAATGTAAGGTACTTTAAGTGTTTTTTGATAAAAGAGCCAAAAGTCATCCAACCACATCAAGATGTATCTAAATATGAATGGTCCCTAATCTCATCTGAATAGACAGTGAAAAGGATACTAGGCATAGCTCTCAATTAAAACCTTGTATGAGAAAGATGGGTGGAGAAGGGTGCTGAATTCTTGACGGGGCCACACCCCCAGACAAGTACTATGAAAAAAATATATGACCAGCACACCTTTAGTATTAAATTCATGTACAGATGCACAAATGCACTATGTGGCCAATATACAAGCAAACACTTACATCATGTGTCAGCACACTGTGACTAATGAATATGTTAACTCCAATATTGCTCCTGAACATTCCAACAGAAGTACTTCAGCCAGTAAGAAGCTCTTGCTGTTGTAACTTAAAGCAGCAGACTGACAGCACCTAGAGCCACAACTAGCTGTTAGAGTGTTAGAGTGTTAGCGACTCCTGGAGTGGACCCTCTGGGTCGCGGCACCAACCCCCCCAGGGTGAGCTAGCCTAGTGAGGACCACCCCCTATACAGGGAGCGTCAGGAGCAAGCCCCAGGGGATACGATACCACGACTGCTGGCACCAGGCGGCCGGCTCACAGGAGATATGAGACTGTGTGACTGGAGGGTGCAGGATACTAAGGAACACAGGAGAATACACGGGAGTGCACTGAATAGAGGATAGAGCAAGACGGGTACACGTGGGCACATAAAGCGTGTAGCGAGTAACACATCCGGAGGTAGACAAAGCAGGACGCGTGCAAGGAGCATGACAGAGTACAGAATGAGGCAGCAGTCGTGCCAGGAGGTGTAACAGAACACAGGAATAGAGTGAATGCCAGGAGGCATGACTGAGCAAGAAACAAGGGACAGGATACGAGAGGATGTGCCAGGAGGCACAACTGAGCATGAAGCAACAAGGGTTCAGAGCAAGTGCTAGGAGCACCACAGAATAGCAGACAGAGCAGAGGACCTGAGAACAGCGCACAGCCAGGCTGGGACACAGCTGACCCAGCCAAGAAGCACAACAATAATCAGGCACCTCCCCTAGGGGGAGGTCGTCTGATATAGCACATGACTACTACTGGTTCTGGGTCAGGACCTAGCTAGAAAGCACATGACCACTACAGGTTCCGGGTCAGGTCCTCCATTACCATAGAGAGGACCGAGCCCTATACAGCACTGACAGGAGCGCGCAAGTGCAAACGTGACATGGAGGAGGAGACCCGGGGACGAGAGCTGTGCGTGCGCACCCGACGGGGAACCCCGAGGGACCGTCATACCGGAGGGAGTGACGTCGGGGCCGAAGCCCCGCCTCCTGGTGAGCGCGGCATAACACTAGCACATTTGCAAAACCCCTGACAAAAGAATTGTGGCATGAGCTCTTATGGCAATGTAGTAATTTGTAACCTGTTTATCGCCTTCACGCCATGACCATTTTCCATTTTTTTTACATTTTTGTTTATTCTTCCTCTTCTTCTAAGAGCCATAAATGTTAAATTTTCCATCAATATAGCCATATGAGGACTTTTTTTTCGCGGAGCGAGTTATATTTTTGAATGGCTCCATTGATTTGACCATATAGTGTCCTAGAAAACAGGAAAAAATCCAAATGTGGTGAAATAACAAAAAAGGGGCAATTCCACAATTATTTTTTGGGGGTTTTATTATTCATGTTCCCTATAAAAACTGACTTGGCATTGTGATTCCCCAGGTCAGTACAAGTATGCAGATGCCAAACATGTAAACATGCTTTTCACCATTTCCCAAAACCAGTAGCGTTTTCATTTTAAGGCATCTGGGACTGGAGGAGGGCTTATTTTTAACTACCTAAGCTGAAGTTTTATTTATACCATTTTGGGGTAGATGTAATGTTTTGATTGACTCTTATTGCAAAGTTGTGGCTGCCAAAAAATGTAATTCTGACATTTTTTTCTCGTTTTATTGATCTGATTAATAAAATTTATATTTTGATAGATCGGACATTTCTGAACACAGCGGATACCAAACGTGTATTTTTTTAATTGTTTGATTTTCAATGGGGCAAAAGGGAAATGATTTGAACTTTTGTGTTTTTTGCATTTTACAGTATTTATTATTCCCTTTAGGAGACTTGAGACTGTGATCATCCGATCACCAGTGCTATACATAGCAGTGCTTCCGCAGAAATGACAATCTCTTATGAATGCCGGTCATGAGCCGGCATTCACAGGAGTATCGTAATGACAGGCACAGAGGTCTTTTGCAGACTCCTGGTTGTCATGACAACTCATCGGCATTCCCATTTGAGTGACAGGAGCACCGATGGGCGGAATTTGTGATGCCCTTCCAGCTGGTGCATAGATTGACAGTGGGATTTAACTGGTTAATAGCAGCTGGTCGAGCTCCGATCCACCCACAGCTGTTAAATCAGCTGTCATGTGTGGGGAAAGATGCATACTCAGCGCCAATGCTTGTATCAATGTCAGGGACACGACATATGATGTAAATATACATCATTCTGTATGCTGTGAAGAAGTTAAAGCTATAAACTGTCATTTAAATTCAAATGTTTTAGTATTGTTTCTTGCTGAATTCATGTAGTTTGAAGTTTGTTAAAAGTCATCTTAATGGTTCATTGTTATTTTTATGTTGAATGGAAAAAGTGCCGAAAAAGGAGGATTTTTCAGTTTGTGGAATTCGCTGCAGAGGATCTTAGAACTGGCTTAGTCCCAGGGAAAATTTAAGACAGATTGAATTCTGTCCTTAAAAGGAATGGCATCAGTAGCTATAACACAGGTTACAATGGAGTGATTGATTCAGACAACTAGCCTTGTTTGCCGACTTACAGTATCTTTCAGGCTTTATGAAAAGTCTGTGCCAACATTACACAGGCACAATTGACACCAGGTTGAACGTGATGGACCTTATTATTCCGGTTTGCATCTAACTAGTTAAAGATATGTAAATTTCATGTGATGTATTGCGTTCTATAATTTTCTAAGTGAATATAGAGTACAACCTAGATGTAACATTGTAAGAATAATACGAGCATTACTTCTATGAAGCCATAGCATCCATTCTCTACCTTATTTAGGACTATACTCTACTTTTTCTGTTCGCTCCATACTGTAGACAGTGAATGTAACAGCAGGTTGTCTATGCCAATTGCTCTAATCAAACAGCTCCATAGAGAAGTCAAGCAGTGTAGAGGAAAGGAGGGCTGGGAGCCCCAATTCTAGAGTTCTCGAGCATCCTGTTGATGGGTGATAAATGCCCATTCGTAAATTTGGGGGAAAAAAGGAACCAAATGTCATTTATCCACACTCCTGGTAGGCAGTGAAGATCCAAATGAAAATATAATAATAAAGGATATTTTATTTCAGGTTTTTCAGTCAACGCGTTTCAAAGTCATTCCACACTCCTTCCTCAGGACAAAAACCGTAGATATAAAAACCTGAAATAAAAACATTATAATTAATTTGCCCTTAAGCCTTCATATTTTCAACTTAAATAGTCCCTTGATTGATGACCTGTTTCCAGTCCATCGATTCCATTAATAAACTTTGTCATTCTCATCTGTACCTGTTATGTTGTTCTTTCCCCAATGTGCCAAAAATGATACACAGTACCTCAATTATCGAATTATGGCCTGACCAGTGACTTGTATAATGACAAAATTATGTTCTTGTCTTTCCTCCTTTCATGCATATCATTATTTTCTTTTCCTTCCTGGCAACTGCCTGGCATTGGTCATTAATTTTGAGTTTGCTCTTTAGCAAAACCCCAAGTTTTTTTCAGGGTTAGTTTTACCCAGTGTTCTATTTAGTACAGAATTTCCCATGTTCCCATGTTGTTACGTGTTGTTTTGTTATCCACGTTAAACTTTGGTTATCATTTCTTTGCCTGATCCTCCAGCTTAGACATGCTACAGTATGTGAGCCACTTTTGATTTTGGTGTAAGTACTCGCAAGTATGAGGACCCTTAACGTGGGTTGTGAGCTTGTGTATTTTGGTTAAAATATTGACCAATACATCATATATTTTAGGAATCATTTTTCATCTTTTTACTGAACAGTTTTCCATATTTTTTTCAGGATAAGGCCGGGCTCTTTAGTGTTGATGAGGGGTGAATTGGCGCATCTATCTTGTGGGGTGCATTTATATAGTGTAGGGCATCCCACCTGATCTAATAGTATGGGTGTCATCAATAGTCTGTAGGCCAGACACTAGGCATCACATGTATCTGTGTGACCAGAGCCCTATGCATGCTTCATCTGAGTGCATTTATAATACTAGGGAACCACCCCCTCCATGAATTGGTAAGGTTGAGTGGTTGCTTCATCAGTATTTTGTACTGGTCGTGCCCCCACCTTAATCATGGCGGTCTGCTGCATCCTGCTAGTACATTGCTAATCTGACAAGTAGTTGGTAAGGTTGTTTTTCTCTGTGATTTTTGTTAGCCACCAGCTCCCACAAATTCATTCTGTAACCTTAAATTATCCTTCTCTGTATTGAATATGTTGAATATTTTAAATAACTTGTCATTATGGAATCCTTAAAGGAGTTGTCTTGTCCAAAATGATAAGTCTGCAGTCACTCTGTGTGGCTGCAGATTTATGAATCGCCGGTTTCTGAGCCAGGAACGGTGGTGATGCATGCATTAGGTGCACTCCCCGTCATAGCCCATCTAGTCATCGTGGCATTGCTCCATATACCTATGACTGCAGACTTATAGATTTGGACCGGATAACCCCTTTAATTAAGGAAGAAGGGTTTGTCTATCATGGTACTTCATTTAGGCAGAAATTGGGAGTGAATGCTATCCAGCCCTGTTGATTTGTCCATTTTGTCTATTGTATTCATTTCAAAGTGATGCTACGAGATTATCATTGCCGTCACAAAAGTGCATGGGAGCCTTGATCCGGCTCAGCCCCCTTCTATGATAAGAAGCTCACTGTCTCAAAACCAGGGAGTACAAGGTTACATCCCATCATTGTAGGATTTGATTAAATGCACCTGCAGTGTTTTGCTAATAACTGGGAAATGGATGTAGCAGTGTGGAATGTGTGATGGCTGGTGAGTGACCAGCTAAAATGTGAGCTTTAGCTGGGAAAGAAGCAAGCTTGGGTCTCTCTCTGAAATGGATACTGCCCGTGTTAGCCAGTGTCATTGGTCAGTCATTGTGTCTATTGAACAATGAAGCAGAGGAGAGTGTGTTGAAACTAGTGAGTGACCAGCCAAGATGTGAGCGGTACTTGGGAGAGAGACAAGTGAGGGTCTCTCTCCGAATTGAATGACTGGGCAGTCAGATGAGGAGCTGAGTAGTCTTTTGTCTCAGAGAGAAAAATGACCATTGAATGGTGGACAGTCAACCAAAGTGTAGGAGTGGGACAGATCTCATACTGACCTGTGTGAATGGAAGTATACCTGCCAGAATATTGGACGTACTGTATAATACCTGCCATATGTACTGTACTTTCCTGCTGTGTTTACCTTTGTACCAGGTGCATGGCTGTTTTGTGTTAAAGTCCCACCAGGGAGCAAATAATCCTTGCCTTGTTGGACTAAAATATTGTCTGTGTGAATACTGCCTAATTCTTATCTGAGTGAATCCATACTGTACATAGAGACCCTGTGTCACGACCCAGCTGTCGGGTGACCTGAGACTAGGGGCTCCTTCCCTGTCTCTGCCACAAGGGGGCATCCTAGCTTGCCCTATTCCCTGAGATACTTCTGAAGGTGAAGATGCCTGGGCTGCCACTCTTGCCTTATCTCCTGAATCAGCCCTTGCTTTACGGAATGCTGCAAAGCCTCCTAAGCCTATCAGTATACGGGTGAATTCACATTGACATATGTATTTTTTATGTTGGGTCTGGATGTTATTTGCCAAAACGAAGAGTGAATTGCAGAAAAAAAGTGCAAAATCCCTTTAACATTTGACCATTACATAGCAACATTTTAGTGTTCATACAACCCCTATAGTTCAAGCAAACTGTACTAAGATCATCATACTCTTTTCTAGTTTAGTAGGGTTGTGGGGGAAATAAAACAAAATGGGCATTAAAATGGGGTTATATCACGGTCATGAAAAAGCCTTGTAACTAAAATATAGATATTTGTACACTTGTACTATTAAGCATTTGTAGCCACTGTAGCTGATCTATTGCGCATCAAGCATTAAAAATTCTCCTCTCGTATGACGGCCACAGACTGGAGATTGAATCAGCAGCAGAGAGCTGGTGGCATTTATTTGTGGTAATCACTCAGCTTTGTCATATTCAGATCTGTTGCTACTGATGAATACATAAATGACTTTCAAAGTGCAGTTGAAACACAATATTCATTTTCCTCATTTTTATGCAGAGTTAGAAAACTATAAAACAAGCATCATCCACATGGTCTGCGTGAATTACCGTAGCTCGTGTGTCAGTACATAAAATGAATGAATGAGTTCTTCCTGTTGTGAAGCATGATGTTTGCATTATGATAGGTATTCTCTGATTCCCTATCAGAAATTAACCTCATGGTACTGAGATAATGGCTACAGATACTAAATACCAAATAATTTCTGCCGTGATTCACAATCGTATCACCACGGGAAACCCCTGAATAATGTTTACACGACTGATAGCCTCAACTACATTATATCAAAGAAACGGCAGGTGTAAGCAGGTCCCGGGATGCAGTAACGCAGGGAATGCATAGCAAGCGTTAACAGTAATGCAATTTAATTATAACAATAGGGAAAACTCCTCACAGTGAGACAACAGGTAGTTAACAAAGGAAATTGCTATTAAAACTTATTGTGACTCCTATGTTCCTCAGACACATGTGGTGGAGGTTATAGTCCCAGCAATGGCCGACACAGCGGCGTCACCCGCCCACACATGAACAAGCTTCTTGCGGCAACGGGCAGTCTCCGGTTTTGCTCGCTGAGCCCCTAGAACATTAATCTGTGCAGCAAGATTGTGGGAAAGGGGTGCTGCAGAGGTTCCTGTCCTATACGTGCTCCGCTGCACTCCTGTGAAAGATGGAGAACACACCTGCAGGATCCGGCACACGGCACCCGCTTCTCAATGCGAGCACCGCACACTGTTTAGCTGAGCGCCGACACTCTGCGTGCTCACTGACTCTCGGGGACCCTCACGCAAGCTCTGTTTAGGCACGACTCCGCACTGTCTCTCTTGCTGCAGAGCGCAGTCCACCCCCCCGCTGCCTCTCTCTCTGCCGGGGGAAAACTTCTTTTCCCCCGGCAACATTGGACGCAGCCTCGACAGTTCCGGACCCAGCACCGCAAAGGCACCCACAGCCCGGTATTCCTTCTTACACAGGGACATGAAACGCATTTTACCTGTATACCTGTAACAATACAGTACGTTATAGCACCCCATTACATTTATCATCACCTTGAAAACACTTCCAAGCTATACCAGTTCATGTGAGAAGAAAGTGTTTAGCTGATTGCAATCAATGTGAACCATACTTCATGGACAGCATGGTGGCTCATTGGTTAGCACTGTAGCTTTGCAGCGCTGGGTTCAAAGGATATCTATTAGGATTTTATCTGTGCTCCCAGTGTTTCCATGGGTTTCCTCACATACTACAAAGGCATACTGAATTTAGAGCCCGATTGGGACATTGATGATGTCTGTAGAGCGCTGTGGAATTAAACACTATATATAAGTGAGCGAAATAAATATCTACCCTAATATGTGGGCTATAGTGTGTGGTGCTATGTATTTGGATGTAGTCCTATGCGTCAGTGGTCCCTAGTTTTCTTTGGGTATGGTTAATCTGTGGAGATCAAGCATAAAAGTGCCTAGACACATAATAGCTAAATTGTCTGAACCCACCAATTTCGTCAGGGCTAGCCTGCAAACATACGTGTATGGGTCCTCCGAACTTTCCCCATTCAATGATGTTGGTGGAAAGAAGGATTGTGAAGGTTGAATATTAAAGCCCAATCCTTTAATTCTCAGGGAAGATAAGCCATGAACAAACCATTTTTCTCCCCATTCACTGTTGAAAACACATGCATGTGTCAATGACTCTAACGTGAATGTGTATGGGAATGATGAGGAGGAAAAACTATCGACAGAACGAGCATTCAACCGACAATCTGGTAATGGGGCTTTCCAGAGCTAGTATATTTTTGTTATTATGGACTTAAGAACTAACCAGAAGGTAGTTGCTAACTTATTGCCTGTTCTACCTGCCGGCTTAGAGAGGTCTCGGACAGCTTCTGCCGGCGATTCTGCTACTTCAAATTAGCAGAGCAGCTCTTCCTTTTCTGGGCTGCTCTCCAAATAGTCTGACTGCCTTCTTCATGCTGATTGACAGCTGGCTTCCTGCAGTTAGACAGCAGGGAGCTGGCTGTCAATCAGCATGACATCAGTAGTCACAGACCATCAACAGAGCAGAAGGGAAGAGAAGCTGCTGCGTAGAATCGCTGACAGAAGTAGTCTGTGAATGAGAGATCAGTGGAAGACAGAACAAGCGCTACCTGCCTATTAGTTCTTAGGCCTATAGTAAAAAAAAAATAGTCCCGGATAACCCCTTTTAGACAGCAAAGAGGATGTCACAGTGCATAAAGATTGATGGGTGACCATTAAGCTGAATCCCCCAACAAAGTGGACATAATGCTAAAACTAATTTAAAGGGATTTTCCACCTCTGAATTTTTTGTTTGAAGTGAACCTGTCAGCAGGATTGTGCATGGTAACCTACACACATTGTCAGGTCGGTGCCATTATACTGAATAAAATGATACCTTGTGTGATAAAACACTCCGGGATCGCCTTTGCTGGGGTCAAACGTCACGTGCATTCAGCATGAAACTCAGGCGCAGAGCTGGGATTCGTGTATAACTGACCCTGGGTCAGGTTTATTAACGGTGAAAGCAATGCAAAAGGAAATAAATCATAAAACAAATCCTTGCCTGTCCGGCACTAACTAAACAATGGACAACCTAACTACCAACTGGCGGGCTTCTCCCGTCCAGCCAAACCACAGTTGCAGTGGGCACTGCTTCCACTCATGTGTGTCTCTCACACAGACAGGCTCTCTGTGTTCCCAGGCTGAGACACTCACACAACCACCTTGCATCCTTTTATATCCACCTCCCATTATCCATTAGTAAGCAGGTGCGATACTGACCAGACGAGGCCACATAGGAAAGGAATCTGGGCGAGATATACCTGCCCTCATCCACTATTCCCACATGATTCTCACATATCCCCCCCTTCTGCTCAGACCACTCCGGTCGAGCAATGACACCCGCCAAACAGTGCACTCGGGACAGGGCATCTGCATTTCCCATCTGTACCCCTGGGCGGTGCTCCACCGTAAAAGTGTAGGCCTGCAGGGCAAGGAACCACCGGGTCACCCGGCTATTCCGTTCCTTGTTCAAGTGCATCCACTTGAGAGGAGCATGGTCAGTGATCAGCCTGAACTTTCGGCCCACCAGGTAATATTTGAGGGCCTCTAGAGCCCACTTAATGGCGAGGCACTCTTTTTCTACGACTGCATACCTTTGCTCGTGTTTATTCAGCTTCCTGCTGAGATAGAGGACTGGGTGTTCCACTCCGTCCCTCACTTGTGAGAGTACAGCCCCGATACCGGTATCAGAGGCATCCGTTTGTACCACAAACTCACTGCGGAAGTCCGGAGTCACCAGTATGGGCTGAGAGCAAAGTGCCCGTTATAGGCTATGGAAGGCTTCTTCAGCCGCTAAGCTCCATTTAATCATGACGGAGTCTTTCCCTTTTGTAAGATCCGTCAGGGGGGTAGCGATGGCTGCAAAATTGGGTATGAACCGGCGATAATAACCAGCGATCCCCAGGAAGGCTTGCACCTGCTTCTTGTTGACAGGTTGTGGCCAGTCCTGAACCGCCTGAATCTTATCAACCTGGGGTTTAACAACACCCCTCCCAATTACATACCCCAAATACCGGGCTTCTTCTAGCCCGATGTGACATTTCTTGGGGTTCGCGGTTAGACCTGCCTCCCACAGGTCGTCAATCACAGCTTGTACTTTCTGGAGATGAGTCTCCCAGTCCAAGCTGTAAATGACAATGTCATCCAAATAGGCCGAAGCATACCGCCTATGTGGCCTCAAGACTCGATCCATCAGTCTCTGGAAGGTCGCCGGTGCCCCGTGCAGTCCAAACGGCATATACACATACTGAAATAAACCTTCCGGCGTAGCAAATGCCGTCTTTTCTCTGGCAGCCTCCACCAGAGGGATCTGCCAATACCCCTTTGTTAGGTCTAGGGTCGTAATATACCGGGCTTTTCCTAACCGATCTATTAACTCGTCGACCCAGGGCATGGGGTAAGCATCAAATTTTGAGACCGCATTCAGTTTCCTGAAGTCATTGCAGAACCGGATGGTGCCGTCCGGTTTAGCAATTAGCACAATCGGGCTGGACCACGCACTGTGCGATTCCTCAATGACTCCTAACTCTAACATTGCCTTCACTTCTCGGGAAACGGCTTCACGGCGCGCTTCCGGGATTCAGTAGGGCTTTACGTGAACTGTGACACCAGGTTCCGTTACGATGTCATGTTTCATTAGCATAGTCTGCCCGGGTTTTTCTGAGAAAAACTTTTGGTTGTGAAGTAGAAACTGCCTGACTTCCGTCTTTTGCCGCTCCGAGAGAATCTCTGCAACCCGTACCTCCGGTACGGTATGCGAGCAGGCAGGACGGGCCAGCTCCGCTGACAAGGCAGACCAATCCTTCCAGGGCTTTATCAGATTTACATGATAAATCTGTTCAGGTTTCCGTTTACCTGCCTGGTATACTTTGTAGTTTACTTCACCAACTCTTTCCTTGATCTCAAAGGGGCCCTGCCACTTTGCCAGGAACTTACTGTCCACCGTGGGGACCAGGATCAACACCCTATCTCCGGGTGCGAACGTACGGATCTTGGCGCCCCTATCATAGATTCTTTTTTGGGCTCCTTGAGCCTGTATCATGTGTTCTTTGACGATAGGCATAACAGCCGCAATACGGTCCTGCATTTGTGTGACGTGATCTATCACTGTTTTAAATGGAGTGACCTGACCCTCCCAGGTTTCTTTTGCAACGTCTAACAGTCCGCGAGGACGTCGGGCGTACAATAACTCGAAAGGCGAGAATCCCGTGGAAGACTGGGGTACTTCCCTGATGGCAAAAAGCAAATACGGAAGTAAATAGTCCCAGTTCTTCCCATCCTTGTCTATCACCTTTCTCAGCATCTGCTTCAGAGTTTTATTGAACCGTTCAACCAACCCGTCTGTTTGAGGGTGATACACGGATGTGCGTAACGGTTCGATTTGTAACAATTGGCAGAGCTCCTTCATTATCCTGGACATAAAGGGGGTCCCCTGGTCGGTGAGTATCTGTTTTGGTATACCGACCCGACTAAACACATGCACCAGCTCCTTGGCAATCGTCTTGGTGGCCGTGTTACGCAAAGGGATGGCCTCCGGGTAACGAGTGGCATAATCCAAGATGACCAGGATATGTTGGTGTCCACGTGCAGACTGTGGAAGGGGCCCAACTAAATCCATCCCAATCCTCTCAAACGGGACTTCAATAATAGGTAGGGGTACCAAAGGGCTACAGAACCGGGGCTTAGGTGCAGAGGCTTGGCAGTCAGGACAAGACTCGCAATATACACGAATATCATGATGCATGCTTGGCCAAACAAAACAGTGTAATATCCTTTCGGTGGTTTTCTGGACTCCCAGGTGACCTCCCATCACATGTCCGTGGGCCAGGTCCAGCACCTGCCGCCGGTAGGGTTTTGGCACGACTAATAGTTGCACCGTATCTTCCCCCTTTTTCTCTATCTGATAGAGTAAATCATTCTCCAGAACCATGTAAGGATATGCCAGCCTAGAGCCAGGTTCTACGGGTACCCCATTTATCACTTTTACATTTGTCCTAGCCTGAGAAAGGGTAGGATCCTTTATTTGCTCGTTTGGAAGTCATCTTTCTGAACTTCTAAATCCGGCAAACGGGGAGGTGGACGGCTGTCAGCCTCCTCCTCTTCCCCGGTCTCCTCATTATCACCCGCCATGACTGAAAACGGGAACTGCAGGTCATTTCCCGCAGACTCTTCCCCCGAGTCTTCCGGGGAGACCTCTTCCAGGGGTTCGGGACCCACACGCTCCCTGGGAGAAGAATCATGTACACTATTACCCGAGGGCATCAACTGATTCTCCCACAATTGCCAGAAGTGGGGAAAATCCCGGCCCAGGATAACATCATGCAATAACGCCGGGACGAGTCCCACTTTATGTTGCACAGACCCATAGGAAGTAGTAATGCATATGACCGTGGTGAGGTACGAACAGGTGTCTCCATGCACACACGTTACAGAAAATTTGTCTGATGGTCCAGTCGGGGCTGACACCAGACTGGCCTTCACCAGAGTCACCACCCTTCCCGAGTCTATCAATGCCACCACATTTTTGCCATCAACAGTTAAATCACACAAGTGTTTTTCCACATCCTTTTGACCGGTATTCACACTCACTACCCGTGCAACCATAGACATGCGGTTTTTAGAGTCTGTGACGTCGCACTGCATGGGTTCAATAGTGACCGGACAGTTCGCAGCAATATGTCCCATCTCTTGGCAGCGGAAACACCTAACGGGCCCCTTGCTTAGACCATAGTTCGTTACTCTCGGCCTCACAGTGCGGGCAGTCCCGTTTTCCTCCCCCACTGTCTTAGGGATTTTTCCATCTCCCCTACTCCCTGGAACAGTCTTACCGGTTCCACGTGAAGATGATGAAGAACGAGGTGGGGTAGCGTCGTCTCGGAGTCCTTCCGCCACGGAGTAACGTTCAACCAGATCCACCAGTTGATCTGCCGTCGTAGGATTTCCATGGCTTACCCACTTCCTCAGGGCTGGCGGTAGAGCTCTCAGGTACTTGTCCATGACGACTCTCTGGATTATCTCTGGCGCTGTCAACACCTCGGGTTGTAGCCACTTCTTTGTCACGTGGATCAGGTCGAACATCTGGGACCGCGGTGGTTTATCCGGCTGATAAGTCCATTGATGCACTCTCTGTGCACGGACAGCGGTCGTCACTCCCAGCCGGGCCAAGATCTCGGCTTTCAGTTTGTCAAAGTCCTGCGCGGCTTCAGGCTCTAAGTCATAATAAGCCTTTTGGGCCTCACCGGAAAGAAACGGGGCAATCAGGCCGGCCCATCGTGCCTTCGGCCATTTTTCTCTCACCGCCGTCCGTTCAAACGTGGTCAGGTATGCCTCGACGTCATCTTCGGTCGTCATTTTCTGCCAGTACCGACTCACGTGAATCACTCTCGACTCGGCTTCCAGGTTAAGCTCAGGTAAGCTTGCCAAGCGCTGCGCCACCTGCTGGAGAAGCGAACGATCGGTAACTGTCATCTCCACCAACTCATTCAGCTGGGCCATCATCACCCAATTAGCTTCTTGCTGGACGGCGGTGGACTGTACCAGCGCTTTCACCACGTCCTCCATGCTCATGCTTGCAACGTGATGCACGCGTTCTCCACCACAATGTGATAAAACACTCCGGGATCGCCTTTGCTGGGGTCAAAGGTCACGTGCATTCAGCATGAAACTCAGGCGCAGAGCTGGGATTTGTGTATAACTGACCCTGGGTCAGGTTTATTAACGGTGAAAGGAAAGCAAAAGGTAATAAATAGTGTTGAGCATTCCGATACCGCAAGTATCGGGTATCGGCCGATACTTGCTGTATCGGAATTCCGATACCGACTTCCGATATTTTTTCAATATCGGAATTCGGCATCGGAATCGGAAGTTCAGTTGATTGACGGCCTGACGTCATCATGATGCGCGGTGTGTGCGCATCATGATGCGCCGTCATTTCGGGCCTTCCGGGGGTCTCTGCCGGCCTGCCGGGGGGCTGTGCCGGCCTGCCGGGGGGCTGTGTGGACTGCCCGGGGTCTGTACCGGCCTGCCGGGGGGCTGTGCCGGCCTGCCGGTGGTCTGTGCACCCTGTGGGGGTCTGTACCGGCCTGCCGGGGGGCTGTGCCGGCCTGCCGGGGGGCTGTGCTGATGTCCGGGGGTCTGTGCAAGCATCGTCCGATGGGACTACAAGTCCCATCGGGCGATGCCTGCTACCATGACAGTGATTGACACATTAGCCAATGATGGGACAGTAGTAGTCCCATCATCCGGCTAATGTGTTAAATGTTAAAAAAAAAAAAAAAAAAAATACTACATACATACTACATACATACTACATGCTACATACATACTACATATATACTACATACATACTACATACATGCTACATACATACTACATGCATGCTACATACATACTACATATATACTACATACATACTACATACATACTACATACATACTACATGCATGCTACATACATACTGCATGCTACATACATACCACATACATACTACATATATACTACATGCATGCTACATACATACTACATGCTACATACATACCACATATATACTACATACATACTACATATATACTGCATGCTACATACATACTACATATATACTACATGCATGCTACATACATACTACATGCTACATACATACTACATATATACTACATGCATGCTACATACATACTACATATATACTACATGCATGCTACATACATACTACATGCTACATGCATGCTACATACATACTACATACATACTACATGCTACATACATACCACATATATACTACATACATACAATACATTCATACAATACATACATAGACATACAGTACATATAACATAGAGTAACATACTTACCAATACTTGTCACATTGTTCCCCGAAGCCATTGTCGTCTACGGAATAAATATTAACATAACAAACCACAAAAATACTCACCCACGATCCGAAGCAGTCCACGAGTGTGTCCCATGATGATCTTGGGTAGAGAACTGCAGCATCAGATGATGCTGCCGTTCTCTACGGGCTGCAGGAATCCAATGACGGAAGGTAGGTATCCTTCCGCACTGTATTCCTCCGCCACTTAAAAAAAAAAGTCCCTAGTCTCACTTTATGCCATTGCTGTGTGGGAAATTCCCACACAGCAATGGCATAAAGTGAGACTAGGGACTTTTTTTTTTTAAGTGGCGGAGGAATACAGTGCGGAAGGATACCTACCTTCCGTCATTGGATTCCTGCAGCCCGTAGAGAACGGCAGCATCATCTGATGCTGCAGTTCTCTACCCAAGATCGTCGTGGGACACACTCGTGGACTGCTTCGGATCGTGGGTGAGTATTTTTGTGGTTTGTTATGTTAATATTTATTCCGTAGACGACAATGGCTTCGGGGAACAATGTGACAAGTATTGGTAAGTATGTTACTCTATGTTATATGTACTGTATGTCTATGTATGTATTGTATGAATGTATTGTATGTATGTAGTATATATGTGGTATGTATGTAGCATGTAGTATGTATGTAGTATGTATGTAGCATGCATGTAGCATGTAGTATGTATGTAGCATGCATGTAGTATATATGTAGTATGTATGTAGCATGCATGTAGTATATATGTAGTATGTATGTAGCATGTAGTATGTATGTAGCATGTAGTATGTATGTAGTATGTATGTAGTATGTATGTGGTATGTAGTATGTATGTAGCATGCATGTAGTATATATGTAGTATGTATGTAGCATGCAGTATATATGTAGTATGTATGTAGTATATATGTGGTATGTATGTAGCATGTAGTATGTATGTAGCATGCATGTAGTATATATGTAGTATGTATGTGGTATGTATGTAGCATGTAGTATGTATGTAGCATGCATGTAGTATATATGTAGTATGTATGTAGTATGTATGTGGTATGTATGTAGCATGCAGTATGTATGTAGCATGCATGTAGTATATATGTAGTATGTATGTAGCATGTATGTAGTATGTAGTATGAATGTAGCATGTATGTAGTATGCATGTTGTATGTATGTAGCATGTAATTTTTTTTTATTTTTTTTTACATTTAACACATTAGCCGGATGATGGGACTACTACTGTCCCATCATTGGCTAATGTGTCAATCACTGTCATGGTAGCAGGCATCGCCCGATGGGACTTGTAGTCCCATCGGACGATGCCTGCACAGACCCCCGGAGCCTGCACAGCCCCCCGGCAGGCCGGCACAGCCCCCCGGAGCCGGCACAGCCCCCCGGCAGGCCGGCACAGCCCCCCGGAGCCTGCACAGACCACCGGCAGGCCGGCACAGACCACCGGAGCCTGCACAGACCCCCTGGCAGGCCGGCACAGCCCCCCGAAAGGCCCGTACAGACCCCAGAGAGGCTGTACAAGGGCAGGAAAGGGTTTTTCTTATTCCGATACCGGAAGTCCCATAGACTTGAATGGGACTTCCGGTATCGGAATCGGCGATACCGATACTTTTTTTAAAGATCGGCCGATACCATCCGATACGATACTTTGAAGTATCGGACGGTATCGCTCAACTCTAGTAATAAAACATAAAACAAATCCTTGCCTGTCCGGCACTAACTAAACAATGGACAACCTAACTACCAACTGGCGGGCTTCTCCCGTCCAGCCAAACCACAGTTGCAGTGGGCACTGCTTCCACTCACGTGTGTCTCTCACACAGACAGGCTCTCTGTGTTCCCAGGCTGAGACACTCACACAACCACCTTGCATCCTTTTATATCCACCTCCCATTATCCATTAGTAAGCAGGTGCGATACTGACCAGACTAGGCCACATAGGAAAGGAATCTGGGCGAGATATACCTGCCCTCATCCACTATTCCCACATGATTCTCACACTTGGTTGATGAAATCCGTCTTGTGGTTGTTTCTTAATCTTTTTTTTTTCAGTTTTGTGTTAATGAGATTCTCGTGCCCTAAGGCGGGGTTGGTGTATGTGATGCTCTAATAGATGCTAATGTGCAGGCGCAGCCGACGGCGCCATATTGATGTAGTGTAATTTTTTTGGCTGCAGCAACAAGGAGCTAGCACAGGCACTTGCGCCGTAGCATCTATCAGAACGCGATAGATGCTATTGCGCAGGCGCAGCCAATGGCACCATTTTGATGGCACCATTTTGATGGTGATTTTTTTTAGCACAGTAATATCATCGGCACTAACTGACAAGTGATAGTGCACAGGCGCCGCCATTTTGATGAAGTGACATGTTTTTTTCAATTACACACATTAGTATATTCATTATGCAAACTAGGGGGTTGTCTGCATTATGAATATCTATCAGTGCACCACATACACCAACCCCGCCTTAGGGTACAAGCATATCATTAACACAAAACTGAAAATAAAGATTAAGAAACAACCATAAGATGGATTTCATCAACCAAGGTATCATTTTATTCAGTATAACGGCACCAACCTGACACTGTGTGTCGGTTATTATGCACAATCCGGTTGACAGGTTCTCTTTAATGACCATGAAATGTCAAAAATAATAATATAAAAAGTATTCTCATCTTACTGATCTCACCAATACTACTTTCCAGCTCTGCCAGGGCTCTCTGCTGTTCCATTCTTGACAATTTCTTTGGGCTTCATTGAGTGATTTTTTTTATGTAAGCAAAAAAATGATTCAAGTTTCATCAGGTTTTTTACTTTGAAATTCATTCAGTTTTTACCATCAGTGTTTCATTCGGTGCTTTTCATGTTTGTGTAAGGAGAGGGTGGAGACCCTCGTTTTCCCCTCCCCCACAGGGGACCTATGCGACCTTTTTGTATGATATCTATGTGTCATGTGTATTGACTTAGCATAGAAGTCTTGTACTGTTATTAATGTGTACTGTAAAATTTACTGTACGTGTTATGTAGTTTCATTGGACTGACTTACACTGTGCTTGCCTGGTACATATTAGAGCTATGGACAGAAGGGGTTAACCCCTTAGATTAGGCTAACAACTCAAGAGGGACAGAAATTCCTGTTGAGGGGTCAGAGCCTGGGCACGTTTGCCCAGGGCAGATGCTCATCTGCAGCTGGGAGCCTTGCCAGACACCAAGGAGGGGAAAGGGTGCTGCCCCGGACCTTTGGGCAACGAAACAATCACCAGGACTACGTAGGTGCCCCGACGAAGGGACTTTAAGCATCCAGATTCTGGCATATGGACTACCTTTTCTTTCGGCCGCCGTGGCTGCTGTGGGTACGGCCGTGGACATCGTTAGGGAGAGAGCAGGAAGTTAATGTTACAGTTTATTCATTCCTTTTATTAAACCGTTTCCCTGTTGGACCGCAGCTGTGCCTGGGATTGCGTCTGTTCTGTCTATTTCTGTACAAGGTGCCAGGGTGTACAGTAAGGCTGTGTGCCCATGTTGCGTTTTTTAAGCGTTTCCGCAGCGCTTTTAGACAAGCGTTTCTGCTGTGGAAACGCTTAAGAAAAGCATCTAATGTAATAGAATGGAAAACGCACATGTTGTGCTAATGGTGCGTTTTTTTTCCGCTGCGGAAACGATTAGCGGCAAAAAACGCAGCATGTTCATTAATTGTGCGGAATCGCATGCGATTCCGCATACATACACTGTAATTGCAAAAACGCATAGGAAAACGCATGTCAAAACGCTTGACAATCGCGTCAAAAACGCGTGTCAAAAAGCGCATGCATTTTCTCTGGCAAGGGCATGCGTTTCTGTTCAGGAAAAAAATGCTTGAAAAACACTACGTGGGCACATAGCCTAACTGTGGATTAGTTGACTCCACTGGGACTACCACCCCGTGCCACCTTGTTACATTTGGATAAATAAATACAGCGGGTGAAACAAGAATTGAACACATCTCCAATTTTCTAAGTAAATACATTTCTAAAGGATCTATTGACATGAAATTCTCACCAGAAGTCTGTACCATTCCATCCAATTCACACAGGCAAAGAAGACAAACCATAGATGTCCATAAATTAAATTATGTGTAATAATGAGAAATGACACAGGAAAAAGTATTGAACACATGAAGAGAGAGCTTCAAAAAGCTATGGAAAGTCATGATACCAGCTGAAATGTTCCTGTCCATCACCTTGGTTTTGTAAATACAGAAGGTGAAATAAGTATTGAACACATCACCAATTTTATAAGTAAATATATTTCTAAAGGTGTTATTGGCATGAAGTTCTCACCAGATGTTAATAACATACCATACAATCCACACAGGCAAAGAAATGAAACCATAGATGTCCATAAATTACTGTAAGTTTTATGTAATAATGAGAAATGACACAGGGAAAAAGCATTGAATACATGAAGAAAGAGAGGCGCAAAAAAATTATGGAAAGTCATGACATCAGCTGAAATCTATCAGTAACTAGAAAGCAATTCTGCCACTTAGTGAAAAATAATATCAGCTGGTTCAACTGATGGCCTATAAAAAGGTGTCTCATTAACAAGGTGCCACACAAGAAACATCTCATGATGAGTAAAACCAAGGAGCTTTCTCAAGACCATTGCAACCTTATTGTTGCAAAACATAAACATAGGAAGGATGAATGAACAAATGCATCAAGACATTCTTGATAAAAATCTGTTGCCATCTACCAGGATGATGAAGATGAATGAGGGTGGCCATTTCAGCAAGACAATGATCCCAAACACACAACCAAGGAAACTCTTAAATGGTTTCAGAGAAAGAAGATAAAGCTACTAGAATGACCAAGCTAATGACTTGAGCTGAATCCAATAGAAAATGTATGGAACAAACTAAAGCTCAGAGTTCATAGAAGGAACCCATGGAACCTTCAGGTTGTGAAGAGTCTTTTTGTGGAAGAATGGGTCAAAATCACACCTGGGCAATGCATGCGACTAGTTTCTCCATACAGGAGAAACCAACCAAAGCTTTTGTACGAGGTACTAAATAAATTTTAGTAAACATGTTCAATACTTTTTCCTTGAGTCATTTCTCATTATTACACATAACTTATTGTAGGAACATCTATGGTTTGATTTCTTTGCCTATGTGGATTGCACAAGTTGTTACCAACATCTGGTGAGAATTTCATGTCAATCTCACCTTTACAAATATATTTACTTCAAAAATTGGTGACATGTTCAAACCTTATTTCACAGGCCATAAATAAGGCTTCTGCTATCCTTTACAATGTTAATCATGGACAGCGCACGTCTGTACAATGATGCCGTCATTGTGCAGTCCATGATTTTCACAGACCCACAGACTTGTATTGGCATTTTTTATCTGTGACGCTGATAGAAAGTAGACGTGTCTCTATGATATTTACATGGATACACGGTCCCCAAAAAAACATGGACATGTGAACAGCCTCATAGATCACAATGGGTACGTGAAACATGGATGTCTGAATGAGGAGATAACTGCCTTCTAATCAGTTTAGTGTGGCCATTTCAATTTTGGCTATTAGACACTAAAGTATATAAAACAATAAGAATCAGCTATATGCTGGCAATACATGTAATATGTGTATTGGAAAAAAGATGAATAAAAGATGCTCTAAACTCAGGAAACATTTCTATTCAGTACACATCATTTAAATCAGTTTTGATGTGTTCTACATTCTGGTAATCAGTAGCTGTAATGGTGTTGCTATTATCATACACAAAGCTCAGATTTACGTATCTTTCATTTCATTACTATCTCTATTATTAAAAGGCAATCCTATAATGACAAGAAGTCAGACTCTTATCTGAGCCGTGCTCAAGACGTGATTTTCAGCAATCATGGGTCATTTTGTATATGATTTTGGTATTCATTTCAATCCATAAAAACCAAGTGTGCGATCAATAGTGAATGTGATGGTTAATAATCCTAAATGAGTATAAGTAAGTTAGAGAGGAATTACAGTAGCAGCTATTAAAGCTCAACGATGGGCTGTAGAGCAGCATTTTTCTGTGATCACTGACGGTATACTTTTCTATTTTATTGTGTATGTCTATTTCTTTGTGTATGACACAAGTAATCTTCTCTCCTTTGCCTTGGCAGATAGCTGGCATAATTGTTCTCTACACCCACGTATCATTAATGCAAGACAAACATTCTGTGTCAACTCTCAATAAAACACAAACAGGGAACAAGCAAAAGAAAAAAGAACAGACTTATAGAAATTGACTATGGTATAAAAATATTATCAAAGAATAATCAAAATGATCATGGCTTATCTTGGGATTTTATAGTAAACAATATTCATCAGCTATTTACTGGGGTGGTTTTAACATTTAGATTTTATATATTAAATTTGATCTAAGGCAGCTTATCACAAACCATTTTTGGATTTGTGGCAGCTCTGGCTCCACTAAGTTAAAACTTTTTTTCCTTTCAGGCCAGCGGGGGTTAATTGTCAGGTCAGTTTTTACCGGCTGGCAAGCTGGTGTATGTCACATCGCCGTCAAACTCGAGGCCTGCTGTCCAGGCCTCGGCCACCAGGAGGCGCCGGACTGACATGTCGCCGTCGAACTCGGGGCCTGCTGTTCCGCCCTCAGCCACTAGGAGGCGACGGACTGTCACGCCGCCCTCGGGCTCGGGGCCTGCTGTCCGGGCCTCGGCCGCCAGGAGGCGCCGGACTGACATGTCGCCGTCGAACTCGGGGCCTCCTGTTCCGCCCTCAGCCACTAGGAGGCGCCGTGGCTCGCGCCCGAGTGATGGCGGCAACAGTGAAAGGGCTTCTGCGCAGACATCTAGTGGACGCAGACTCCGCTCCTCTGTCAGTCATGAAGGGGTTGGTGCATCATCAGGTCTGGTCCTGGGGGCAGTCCTGATGACATCATCAGCCTGGGAGCCTGTGAGGGATGACCTGATCCCTCAAATACCTTGGGACTGGGCTTGCAAGCCGCCGGATATATTCTTGGTTCTCCTGTGTGCTACTTAGTGATTGATTTCTGTTTGACTCTGACCCCAGCTTGGATTTCTGACCCCTCTATTGCCTGACGATTTTGTACTTCTGCTACTCTCCTGGTTTGTGACCTTGGCCTGGATATTCTGACTCTGCTACTTCCTAACGATTCTGTACCTCTGCCGCCCTCCTGGTTTTTGACTCTGACCTTGGCCTGAATTTGACTCTGCTATTGCCTGCCATTTTTCGTACTTCCCTCTGACGACCGTCCTGCTCTGGCCGCTGCTCATATTCAGACAGCTACCTCCTGGGCTCTGTTGTAAATCCAGATCCCTGTATAGGGGTAAAGGGTATCAGTGTTTCTCGGGGTGTTGCCTGGCTGCAGCCCAGAACCGCAGATGGACGTTACATTATATCCGGCCATAAAATTAACTGCTTCTTGTATATATACCCAACATATACAAAAGCAGTCTCCCTGAACTTTTTTTTTTTTCCTTCCTCTGACTGAGCTGATTTTTGGCCTGAACACCTGTGGCATTGCACAGCCTGGAAGATCACTCTCATTTTCCTGGACAACTATGCGGCAGTCTGGAGTCTTCAGGGAGAGAGCTGCACCTCAGAGATCCATGCTCCTGGCACGTCAGCCTCTGGGCAACTACTCTGGCTATGGTTGCCCAGGGGCTCAGGTATTGCCCGCAGATGCGGCAAAAGTTTTATTACCTATTTTTCTTTCTTTTGGTCAGAAATCTCAGTGTTTGAACGCGTATGTGGATTGTGGATCTGAAGGAAATTTTATGGATTCTTTGGCTGCTAAAAGTCTCGGTGTACCCCTATTAAGTCTTAATGCCCCTATAAAAACTACTGCTATTAATGGCACACCCATTGTCCAGGAGGGGGTTAAATTTGTTACTGACAAAATCACTATATCTGTGGGAGCGTTGCATACCGAGGTTATGTCATTTTTTGTGATGGATAATTAATCTGCTGCAGTCATTTTGGGAATGCCGTGGCTACGCCAGCACAATCCAGTCATCGACTGGCACCTAGGCGATGTTGTACGCTGGAGTTAGCACTGTCAGGATAACTGCATATCACTAGCAGTACACCACGTTAAAGTTAAAAACCCCCTCATACCGTTTGCTTTCAGAGACTATGAAGATGTTTTTTCTATTGTAGATTCTGAGAAGCTACCCCCCCACAGAGAGTATGATTGCCCTATAGACCTGATTCCAGATGCCCGTCTCCCAAAAGGGAGAATATTTAATCTCTCTGGTCCAGAGCGTCAGGCCGTGAATGAGTATATAGCAGATAGCTTAAAAAAAGGGTTTATTAGACCATCCATTTCACCAGTTGGAGCCGGGTTCTTCTTTGTAGAAAAGAAAGATGGTGGTCTCAGACCCTGCATTGATTACCGGGAGTTGAACGCAATCACCATAAAGAACCAGTATCCACTTCCACTCATCCCTGATCTTTTTAATCAGCTAATAGTTGGTTTACTAAACTTGACCTCCGGGGGCATACAATCTAGTCCGCATAAGAGACGGGGATGAGTGGAAAACAGCCTTCAATACCCCTCTTGGCCATTTTGAGTACCTTGTAATGCCGTTTGGACTCAGTAACGCACCTGCCATGTTCCAGCACTTTGTAAATAATATTTTCAGGGACATTTGTGGGGTGTATGTCGTCGTGTATTTAGATGACATTGTGATTTATTCTGCTGACCCTGTGACACACGCTCAACACGTCTGTTCTGTGCTGCAGAGACTGCGAGAACACTCCTTGTTTGCTAAACTGGAGAAATGTGTTTTCTTTGCTGAGGAGGTTCAGTTTTTAGGGTACATGGTTTCAGGCAAAGGCTTTCATATGGATCCTGCCAAAATCCAACCTATCAAAGCTTGGGTGCAACCCAAATCGCTAAAAGCGCTGCAGCGGTTTTTAGGGTTTGCTAACTACTACCGTAAATTTATCAGGGGTTTCTCCGAAATTGCCAAACCACTCACGGATTTGACCCGAAAAGGGGCAGACGTGGCTAATTGGAACCCTGAGGCAATTCAGGCTTTTCCTGCGCTAAAAGAGTGCTTTGTGGCCAACCCAGTTTTGGTTCAGCCTGATCTGGACCGCCCATTTGTTGTAGAGGTGGATGCCTCTGAGGTCGGAGTGGGAGCAGTACTGTCGCAAGGCACTGCATCCTTCACTCAGCTTCGCCCATGTGCTTTTTTTTCCCGAAAATTCTCTGTCACTGAGAAAAACTACGATGTAGGTAATCGGGAATTATTAGCGATCAAATGGGCCTTCGAGGAATGGCACCACTTCCTCGAAGGCGCCAAACATAAGATCACGGTAATTACCGACCACAAGAATCTGACCTACCTGGAGTCAGCTAAAAGATTAAATCCTAGACAGGCAAGGTGGGCCTTGTTCTTCTCTAGGTTTGATTTTTTTTAATCACCTTTCGCCCTGGTACTAAAAATGTGAGGGCCGATGCCCTCTCGCACAGTTTTTGCCCCTCACAAGCCGAGGACTGTGAGCCAGTCCCAATATTGGCCAGTGGGATCGTTGTGTCAGCAGTATCTCTGGACCTTCTGGAGGAGATCCGTAACTCCCCGGAACAGGCCCCTGACACTACGCCCCAAAAAAAATTGTTCGCCCCGGCTACGTTTCGCATGCAAGTTCTTAAAGAGTCACATGACTCTGTTCTGGCAGGCCATCCTGGTCTCAATAATACCACCCGACTGGTAACCAGGAACTTTTGGTGGCCGACGGTGGTTAAGGACTGTAAAGATTATGTGTTAGCATGTGAAGTCTGTGCCCGCGCCAAGTCCTCCCATAATCGCCCTGCCGGCTGGCTCCAGTCCTTACCCACCCCTGAGAGTCCATGGACCCACATCTCCATGGACTTCATTACGGACCTGCCGCCCTCAGATGGGAAAACGTGTATCTGGGTGGTGGTGGACAGGTTCAGCAAACAGTGTCACTTTGTTCCCCTATCTGGGCTACCTAACTGAGAAACCTTGAGTAAACTTTTTATTGTGCATGTTGTATGCCTGCACGGTGCTCCAGTGAATATTGTGTCCGACAGAGGTACCCAGTTCGTCTCAAAATTCTGGAGGGCATTCTGCAAACGCATTGGGATTGAGCTGTCCTTCTCCTCTGCCTACCACCCCGAGACCAATGGTCAAACCGAACGTACCAACCAAGCACTGGAGCAATACCTCCGCTGTTATGTGTCAGAACATCAGTCTGATTGGGTGGAACATCTGCCACTAGCTGAGTTTGCCCTAAATAATCGTTACCAGGACTCCATTAAGACTACCCCATTTTTCTGCAACCTTGGACTGCATCCGCGGTTTGGTTCGTTCTCGGCTAGGATGTCAGAGCTCCCCGGGGTAGAGGGTAATATACATCGCTTAAAAATGATTTGGTCTGAGGTAAACTCAAACTTGAAAGGGGCACAGGTTAGAAAGGCTTCGGCTGCGAACAGGCGACGATCTAAGGGGCCGCACCTGGGAGTTGGAGACAAGGTTTGGCTCTCTACCAAAAACATCAAACTTAAAGTGCCGTCTGCCAAACTGGGTCCCAGATTTATTGGTCCATATGAAATCATAGAAGTAGTTAACCCTGTAGCTTACCGTTTAAAACTTCCACAGTCTTTTAAGTTGCCCAATGTGTTCCACAAGTCTCTCCTCAAGCTGTATCGCTCCCCAATTCACCCTGTCCAGTCCCCTCCCCCTCCTGTTTTGGTCGGAGGGTCCTTGGAGTATGAAGTCCAGGGTATCCTTGACTCCCGCCTTGTGAGAGGCTCCATACAGTATCTTGTACACTGGAGGGGCTACAGCCCGGAGGAGAGGTCCTGGGTCCCCGCAAGGAACATCCATGCCAAGGCATTAATTAGGAGATTTCATCTCCTTCACCCTGACAAGCCGGTTTTTGAGGGTCCGGAGGCCCCTCCTGGAGAGGGGGGTACTGTCACATCGCCGTCAAACTCGGGGCCTGCTGTCCAGGCCTCGGCCACCAGGAGGCGCCGGACTGACATGTCGCCGTCGAACTCGGGGCCTGCTGTTCCGCCCTCAGCCACAAGGAGGCGACGGACTGTCACGCCGCCCTCGGGCTCGGGGCCTGCTGTCCGGGCCTCGGCCGCCAGGAGGCGCCGGACTGACATGTCGCCGTCGAACTCGGGGCCTCCTGTTCCGCCCTCAGCCACTAGGAGGCGCCGTGGCTCGCGCCCGAGTGATGGTGGCAACAGTGAAAGGGCTTCTGCGCAGACATCTAGTGGACGCAGACTCCGCTCCTCTGTCAGTCATGAAGGGGTTGGTGCATCATCAGGTCTGGTCCTGGGGGCAGTCCTGATGACATCATCAGCCCGGGAGCCTGTGAGGGATGACCTGATCCCTCAAATACCTTGGGACTGGGCTTGCAAGCCGCCGGATATATTCTTGGTTCCCCTGTGTGCTACTTAGTGATTGATTTCTGTTTGACTCTGACCCCAGCTTGGATTTCTGAACCCTCTATTGCCTGACGATTTTGTACTTCTGCTACTCTCCTGGTTTGTGACCTTGGCCTGGATATTCTGACTCTGCTACTTCCTAACGATTCTGTACCTCTGCCGCCCTCCTGGTTTTTGACTCTGACCTTGGCCTGAATTTGACTCTGCTATTGCCTGCCGTTTTTCGTACTTCCCTCTGACGACCGTCCTGCTCTGGCCGCTGCTCATATTCAGACAGCTACCTCCTGGGCTCTGTTGTAAATCCAGATCCCTGTATAGGGGTAAAGGGTATCAGTGTTTCTCGGGGTGTTGCCTGGCTGCAGCCCAGAACCGCAGATGGACGTTACAGTGTAATTGCAGTGCTGCTGGGTCAGCTGATGTGGGCAGTGACCACTCCCACCATCCTTTAAAAGGTCACCTGATGCATCAGCTGACTGTCAGTGTTAGAGCATTCTACAGTGACCAAGCTGGAGTAAGGAGTTCTCTGGGAGCAGTGGTGCTTTGCTGAGTTCACTTTTCTGGTGCCTTATTCTGCTGTGCGGTGCTTTGCAGCAGAGAAAGCGAAGTTGTGTTTTCTTACCTTGTCCCTTAGGTATCTGTCACTTCCCCTTTATCTGTATTATCTGTGGAGGTGAGGCTAGTGCTCCTTGCCAGCCAGTGCACTAGCCAGGGCAGATATAGGTGACAAATAGGGATCAGGTATCCTGACGGCAGCGGGGGGAAAGGACCCGCATAGGGCATTAGGGGAGTGCAGGGACAGGCTAAGGTTTTGAGCTCAGGGTGTGACCATCCCTCATTCCCTACTGCTAGGGCCTTCCTCTCACCTATTCCATTCCTGTTGTGTGTTGTACCGTCTGCTGACCGACCACCCTTTCGGTCGTGTCACACCATTACAGTCACTCCGTGACACAGCTATGGCTGAGCAATATTTAGATTGCAATATCATATTCTAAAATTGCAGTTGATGATAGCTAATCCAGCATATATGGAATCTGATTATGAGGTTGCAACTTGTTGGCAGCAGATTATTCAGGATACTCTCCAAGCGTGAGACAACAGAGCTCCTTTATTCAGGAAAAATCAGGAGCAATATATGATAAGCTTAATAGATCAGGAATAAATCATTTGTCTGTCTCTATCTGTGCAGTATCTACAGCAGGCTGCTTCTCTTATACACAGACACAGGAAATACAGTCACATGCTCACCCTGTGTGAGCCTCTGGGAGTTTTTATTTTTTGTTCTAACTTTATAAACAGCATACAAATCTAGCAACTAAACACTCATAGACAGGAAAGGAGTTATTGCACCAAACAAATTCCAACACAACTAAATTAAAGTATCATTCCCAAGATAATAAATTATTCTCTATTTATAAGACAGAAGTTAAAATACTAATAGCAGAGGGTCTGACCACTGGGCCCTACAGTGACCCTTCTGGAACCCAGGAACTGGTTTGAGCCCTGTCCAAAATGGAGCTAAGGTGCAAATGCCCGACCACCGCTCCATTTATTGCTTATGAGACTGCTGGAAATAGCAGAGCACCTCTACTCAATTCAAGATGGAACTCTGGAAAGCCCGCTTTCTAAGTTCAAGAGCCATGATCTTGGGATTGTAGTAGGAGATTGGGGATAACTTAGTATTGTAGCAATAACTCTTTAACAATCATCAGTGGTGATTTAGCTGTGCAACATTGCAATCTTAAAGTGGTGTTCCACTTTAAGAAAAATGGTCCCCACAAACTTTTATACTTGCAAAATAAAAAACAGAGCAGGTACTCATCCTCTCCAGGTCCACCTCTGGCTGTCCTGTTCTGGTCCCGAGTTTTAGGTCGCTTCCCATGGCTGGGTGTCTATTATTCAGGACGCGGTCCTGCTCAGCTCTTAGGGTCCCGTCACATTTAGCGACGCACCAGCGATCCCGACAACGATACGACCTGGTCAGGATCGCTAGTGCATCGCTAAATGGTCGCTAGTGAGCTGCCAAACAGGCAGATCTCACCAGCGAAGCAGCAGCGGTTGGCAGTCGTTACTTACCTGTCAGACGCGGCGATGAAGACGTCCTCCCGCCCGCGTCCGCGCGTCGCTCGTCGGCGCCAGCAGGAAGCCGCCGCCGAGAAACGGCCCAGGACGTTCTCGCGCGATCAGCGATAGACAGCGGGGGAGCCGTTTGGAGGTAAGTGTCACATAAAGCGATATCGCTAGTGATATCGCTGCTGCGTCACAAAATCGGTGACGCTTAAGCGATATCGTTAGCGATCTCGCTTAGTGTGACGGGGCCTTTATTCACATTAACGTCACTTTGTCACATGGTAAGGTTTTAATACTAGATATTAGGACCATCTCAGTTTGGGTACACCTTGGCATTGGTGGGATGGCTTTTATGGGTTTTTTTTATCAGAAGCGGTGTTTACTAAGTACCCCATGTTACTTATACCCACTATTTTACTTATTTACTTACAGCTGGGTATATCTTCATTTTGTTTTTGTCTTAGGTATTGCGTATTTTGAAAGGGGTTGTTTCTGATTTAACAATCACTTTAATATTTGCATGCACTTTACTTGCTAATAGTGTGGCATTATTAAAGTCCCATCATCGTTTTAGACGCAAATGACTGTCCACCTGCCTTACCTTCAATAAGCTATTTTTCAACAGCCTTGACTTGGGCATCCAAGTAATGCCATATGTTGGGGACAGACAGTAAAGTTTAAAATAGCCCCTCTATTATTGGTGTTTGTTTTCCCTCTATCCCCTTTTCATGTCCCTTGAACTGAGTCTCCCTTTGCTATCAATGCTTTGCCTTTGGGGAGTGGAGTACTTCCCAGATTCAATCTTGGGGTGGACTCCTCGATCCAAGGACCCCATAGCAGCCTCAGAGTCCTCCTTTATGGTATCTAAGCCCTCACATACCATTAGGAAACACAATAATTAGAGATCTGTAGTTATTACGAGCCAGCATTTATTTTACACTCTTGCTACCAATTTAACAAACCCGAACCCTACTGAAAACGTCACAAACTGAGCCAACTATAGAAGATTGTGCATCAAAAGATCAAGAATAAAGACATAGGGGGATTTTATGCCATTCACTAATCCTGACTATAATTGGAAGAATTAAAAATGACTATGTTATATAACATTTTCCAATTTTTTCCTTCAATATTCCATAAAACCGGACATTCTAATAGATAAGGGCAGCACGGTGGCTTGCAGCGCTGGAGTCCTGGGTTCGAATCCCACCAAGGACAACATCTGCAAGGAGTTGGTATGTTTTCCCCGTGTTTGCGTGGGTTTCCTCCGGGTACTCCGGTTTCCTCCCACATTCCAAAGACATACTGATAGGGAATGAAGATTGTGAGCCCCATCGGGGACAGCGATGATATAATGTGTGCAAACTGTAAAGCGCTGCGGAATGTGTTAGCGCTATATAAAGATTATTATTATAGTAGTAGAAAGCAGCTTTTATGACTGCAGCTATGTGTGCTCATCTGTGGTCTCACTTTGTGCTATATACAAAGGTTATAAGAAATAGAGGTCAGTTCTTTAAAGCTGTAATTGTGGACAGTAATTTGTTTTGCTCGGTTGTATGACACATGGATCATGGCTATGCAGGTTTGCTTTTATTTCAAGTCACGGAGAAAACATTTCAGACCGAGTCCTTACACAAAAACAATGCTTCAGACAAGAAAAGAACCTGACCTGTGCTCTACTGTTATATATAGTCCTTCTAGAATGGGCTCATGTGAGTGGAGGCTCCGTTTTTGGTCTTGATCATATTTTGCAGCTTGGAGAACAGACATTTTATGATCTCTGGCATCTGTTGCCCTTTCTGTTTGTCAAAAATGACATTTCTGGTTTCTGGATATTTTCATTAACTTTCTGAACGATTTCAACATAATATAAAAGGAAAGTGATTTCTACATGGTAACTCTCAGAAGCAATCTTGTAGAGAAATGAAACGTATTTCTTCGTGTGCAATAAACTATGGTGGTCAGAATGAGTGCAGTTACCATGAGAACATAGCTCTAGGCTACCGACATTAATTTAATGTAAAAATTGAATTATTTTCACATTAGTTTGGTTATTAATTCTATCTATCACTACAGTAAGGTATCTCAGGGAATGGTATAAGTATCTGAATAAACATTTTGGATGTAGATATTTGCAATCTCGCATTATATGAGGTGTTATTATGAATAGTAAAGGTTTCCGCAGAAATACCGTATATCTATTGACATTAAAATGATTCAAACCACATTAGTTTCATTAGGAAAATGTATAAACATTCTGCTGCTGTTTGCAATAAACCAATTGAAAAAGTGCATTTTAAAGAGCTCGAAACAACTAATATAACAAGTGCAAAACCAAAGATATGAGGCTTAGCATGAGTTGGTATATGTGCAATGCATAAAAGCACGCTCACACTATGGCCATTTTCACATATATACTGTATTTGTGAAAGGGATTCTTTACAACAATAAGGTACAAGTGTCAACTAATCTTTTATGAATGAAGAAGGAACCACTCTCATCATACATGTACCATGTTAAAAAGGACATACTTTATACTGAGTATCTATACACATATCAAGCATCTATGGAGTATATCAAAGCAGCAGCAAACATATGCTTTTCAAAATTATAGCCATGTTATATGTTTCCTTCAGCTGCTCAGCTAAGGGCAATTGTCACTTGCCACAGTGTCTCTGCCTGTCCTAACTTGGAATTAAATCTCTGCCTTGTTCACACTGTGGTAATATTGTTGTAAGTTTTTCCATTGAAAATTTTGAAAATGGATGTTGTAAGATGGCCGTCGGGCAGGTCCTTGAAGGAAGATATGTATCATCAAGGTTGGTAGCTTCAGTGATGTAAACCCAGGAAAGCATGCTCCAGTAGGTTTAGTGCTGAGAGAGTTAATAGGGTTTATCGGTTTTACTCGTAGTCAAAAGAGATGGGTGGGAATGACTGCTCACATAGCCCCACCCTGCGGGCATGCTTTGGCAGATAAAATGGATACCAAGTGTCTCATTCAGTGTCTATGACTGGAGGTTTGGAGGCCTCCAGTGTGCAGTACTATATGGACTGTTAATTTTCTGTTGTTTTTTCCACTTTGTGCCAGAGATGCTGTCTTTTGTTTGCTTATGTTAAGCAGGTTTATGAAGTTTAAAAAATCTGACTTGACATTTTTATGAAACCATTTCCTGTGCCTGCCTGAAACGCAGCTGAGTGAGTACAAAACCCTACAATGTATGGATAGAAAGAATATTGAAATAGAAAAATAAATGTGCCCACTGATTTCATTACACAATGGACCAGGCAGTTTTGGGAATAACTGCATCACAGCATGATAATTTTGAGACAAGGAATTGTATTAATTGGGTTGTCTCTGTGTGACTGCAGACTTCTGAATCCCCCAGAACACGCACTATGAGCCGCGAGGATTCACCGATTTCCGACCCGGGACCAGAGGGTTTGTATTAGTTTATATTCTCCTGACCAGTGGGCGCTGCCCCCCTCTCCATAGACTTATCTGAAGATAGAAACATCTGAAGGGATGTCACAGTGTAGAGGGATCATCCTTATTCTCATTTGCACATGGAAACACGAGAAGCAATGGGATGAAAGTGAAAGGCAGAAAATACAGATTACATATTAGAAAAATAATTTGACAGTGTGGCTGCCATGAGAGGTGGTGAGTTATCCTTCAATGGAAGTCTTCAAAAAGAGGCTGCACAGATATCTGTCTGAGATGATTTAGAGAATCCTGCATTGAGCAGGGGGTTTGATACAATGACCCCAGAGGTCCCTTCCAACTCTACCATTCTATGATTCTATAATCCTATGACTTCTATGGAGCAAGGCCGCGTCCTCTAGTCGGACACGCCCACTGGCCAGCTGCGTCACTAACGGGGTGCGCCCTCGGCTCTATACAAGTGTATGGAGCGTAGCAGCACCCACTGGATCGGGAGTGTGTATAACTCATATACCCTCTGGGCCTGGGTCAGAAACTGGTGAATCCTCATAGCACATTTGGACATCACTGCATAATATAGCAGCAGTATGAGATTGTAAGAGAGAGTCACTGATTGCTCAAAGGTGCACCAAATATTAAAAACTTTTGGGTACACCTAGCACAGCACTTGACATTCTGAAAGGAGGGCACCTCACTTACATTACTCTTAACTGTGGTCATTTTTATTGCATGTATCTTTTTTTTGTGCCAAGCTGTATTACAGCTGCAGAAAAAATGTGACCATAGAAAAAAAAAAGTTTAGTTAAATTCGCATTTCTCTTTGTTTAAGATGTAGTCCCTGAGATGATGAGCACTCAAAAACAGAGTGTAATGCACAATTGTGTTCACAGTGCATTTTGCCAAAAGCTATAATCTCATAACTATAATTGAAAGTATTGTAAATGTATTGAGTTTGGGTTCTTTATGACACCTTTATGCTGAGTTCACACGTGGCGTTTTTTCGCGTTTCTGCGGCGGTTTTAACCGCGCAATTTTGCCGCGAAAACGCGAAAAATAAGCATCCCATGCATTCCTATGGGATTCCGCAATGCTGTGCTAATGCTGCGGTTTTTACCGCGGCGGAATCGCTTCGCGGTAAAAGCCGCAGCATGCTCATTAATTTGCGGAATCGTGGCGATCCCGCACCCATAGGAATGCATTGTTCCGCTTACATCCCGCATGTGGCTGTGCTCACCATGCGGAAAGTAAGCAGAACATTTGCGGATCGTACCCACGGTCCGGAGGAGAGGAGACTGTCCTCCGGGCTTTGGGTACCATATCCCTGTAAAAAATAGAATTTAAAATAAAAAATATTGTTATTCTTACCTTCCAACGTCCCACGCAGCCTTCCCGCCTCTCTCCACGCTCCCAGTAATCCTTTGCGAAAATGCCCGCGATGGCGTCCGTTCTCGCGGGATCGCGAAGTCTCGCGGTTATTCGCGTGACATCATAGCGAATTACCGCGAGACATCGCGATCCCGCGAGAACGGACGTCATCGCGGGCATTTTCGCAAAGGATTACTGGGAACGCCTGCGCGGGACGTCGGAAGGTAAGAATAACACCATTTTTTATTTTTTTTTTACATTTTATCTTTTACTACTGATGCTGCATAGGCGCCTCAGTAGTAAAAAGTTGGTCACACTTGGCAAACACTATGTTTGACGAGTGTGACCAACCTGTCAATCAGTTCTCCAAGCGATGCTACAGATCGCTTGGAGAACGCTAGCATTTTGCAAGCTAATTACGCTTGCAAAATGCTAGTTTTTCCGCGGGAAAATCGCGGGAATTTAAAATGCGATTTTCCCGCGGAATGGAATTCCGGAATTCTCGCGGTAATTTCCGCGAGAGTTCCGGTACGTGTGCACTTAGCCTTAAAGTTTTCGGCTGCAGTACATGAACAGACTCTTAACCTCTTGTATCCACTTAGGCTTTAATGCATAGAGAACGTTGTCAAGTATCTGAACTCAGTGCATGCTGATAGAAGTCTTTGGCAAGGTCAAATTGTGAGGGGGAAATAGTAGTTATATTTAGTATGTGGATCATGTCAATTATTGTTGGTGAAATGAGTCTTTCTTAATGAATTGCAACATTGAGAGGGGACATATCCACACAAAGTCTTACTGGTCAGGATTTTTTTTATTCCAGAACCACGATTGTTGAGACTGATGGGTGAGGACTAATGATATACTCTTACTCTAGTAATTGCAGCTCTTCTTAATCTTTTTTTCTCAGAAGAAATGGGCATCCACATGTGGGCATCCAAATTACATGTGTTGTCTTCTTGCAGTGTTTAGGACGCTTCTTGCAGCGTTTATTGAAGCACATGGCCATTGAAGATTAGCTTGTCTGCTCTGATATCACAGAAGACCTAATATTGCACAAGCCATCAATGTTACTATTGGCCATGACAGAAAGGTATGAGAACACTCAGTGCTTTGAAGCTCTTGGTGGCCCCTGTCCATTACACTGGTTAAATGGGCACAAATCAGAAGATGAGAGAAAAGTAATGTAAGACGCTGTGCTATTCTGATAAATCATGTTTTCTTTCACATCATGTGGACAGCCGGGTGAACATGACAGAGATGGTATCAGAAATCAGGATCATTAGAGGAAAACACAAGATGGTGGAAGCAGTGTAATGTTTGATCTTGGCATGCATGTGGATGATACTGTAACACATACTTGGATTTGTCTGCATTTCAGACATCATCATTGTCCCCTTTGGGGCTCACTATCTAGATTCCCTATCAATCTGTCTTTGGAGTATAGAAGGAACCCGGAGAACCCGGAGGAAACCCACGCAAACTCAGGGAGAACATACAAACTGCTTGCAGATGTTGCCTTTGGTGGGATTTGAACCCAAGAGCCCAGTGCGATAGCAACCATTGAGTCATCATCCTTCCCTGGTGACCTCTTACAGCAGAATATTGTGCCCTGCTACACTACAAAGGTTGATAAAGAATGGTTTTAGGAACATGACAAAGAAATCAAAGAGTTGACTTGATCTCCAAAATCCCTTGCTCTTAATCCAGCTGAGCATCTCTGAGATGTGCTGGAAAAACAGGTTTGATAAAAAGAAGGTCCCCTTACAATTTACAGGACTTAAAAGTATGGTAAAACTTTATTGAGAACATACGAAAAATCATTAATAAAAAAGCACAGTGAGCTATCACTAACGGCGACACATAACCAGCAGAAGACAAAATAATTGTAAATAGTAATGAATATTGCAAAAATACAAAAGAGGATAAATATCTAATAGGTAGTAGCCGATAGGCCAAATATATTATGCATTATTGCCATAGTGAATAAACCAGAATGTAAATCAAAGAAAAAATATCATATAAGTACCTGTATTCATCTCCTTCCCCCCTGGAATGGCGCCAAGTCCCAACACGTGTTTCATTGTATAGCCTTCATCAGTGGGCTTGGAGTCAGACCAGCAGGAGACACATTAAATACTAAGCAACAGAAATAAGGACATGAGCGATAGACATGTGAATAGAAAATATTATATACAGCTCTGGAAAAAATTAAGAGACCACTACATCAAAACCCTGTCATGGGCCGCCCATTCTCCAGTCCTGAACGCCATTGAAAACCTCTGGACTGTAATCAAGAGGATGATGGATAGTCACAAGCCATCATACAAAGAGGAACTGCTTAAATTTTTGAGCCAGGAGCAATGTGAAAGGCTGGTGGCAAACATGCCAAGACACATGAAAGCTTTTTTAAAAATCATTGTGATTCCGCAAAATATTGATTCCAGAACTCTTCCTGAGTTAAAACATAAGTATTGTTGTTTCTAACTGATTATGAACTTGTTTTCTTTGCAGTAATGAGGTGTGAAAGCACTGAGGTATTTTTAATTTATTTTGACCATTTTTCTTTGTCAAAAAAAAAAATACAAAATGTATTGCTTGGAAATTCGGAGACATGTTGTCAGATAAAAGAACAATTTACATTTTACTCAAAAATATACCTGTAAAGAGAAAAATCAGACAAACTGAACATTTGAAAGTGGTCTCTTAATTTTTGCCAGAGCTGTGTGTGTATATATATATATACAGTGTGTATATATATATATACGAGTATATATGCAAAAGTACATTACATTATTTATACACATGAAACCTTTTTTTTTTTTTATAAAGCCATGATGATTTACCAGAACAAATATGCATACAGGTAAGAACATCAATTCATATGTATATATTACATCACATATATTATGCACATATAATAAAATCTACAAAAGTATCATATAAAATATATGTATATTGTACACTGCTCCAAAAAATAAAGGGGCCACTTAAACAACTTAATATAACTCCAAGCAAATCAAACTTCTGTGAAATCAAACTGTCCACTTAGGAAGTACCACTGAGTGACAATCAATTTCACATGCTGTTGTGCAAATGGAATAGACAACAGATGGAAATTATTGGTAATTATCAAGACACCCTCAATAAAGGAGTGGTTCTGCAGTTGGGGACCACAGACCACATCTCAGTACCAATGCTTTCTGGCTGAGGTTTTGGTCATTTTTGAATGTTGGTTGTGCTTTCACACTCGTGGTAGCATGTGACGGACTCTACAACCCACACAAGTGGCTCAGGTAGTGCAGCTCATCCAGGATGGTACATCAATGCGAGCTGTGGCAAGAAGGTTTGCTGTGTCTGTCAGCGTAGTGTCCAGAGGCTGGAGGCGCTACCAGGAGACAGGCCAGTACACCAGGAGACGTGGAGGGGTCCATATGAGGGCAACAACCCAACAGCAGGACCGCTACCTCAGTCTTTGTGCAAGGAGGAACAGGAGGAGCACTGCCAGAACCCTGCAAAATGACCTCCAGCAGGCCACAAATGTGCATGTGTCTGCACAAACGGTTAGAGACTGACTCCATGAGGATGGCCTGAGTGCCCAATGTCCACAGATGGGGGTTGTGCTCACAGCGTAACACCATGCGGCCCTCCAAAGAAATGCTCGCAGCATCGCCACACTCCTGACACCACCACCGCCGTCTTCCTGAGGAAAGAACCCTGCTCCAGGCAACGCACTCTTCTCTGCCTCCCCACTGTCTCTGGGACCGCAGAATCGCTCCGCCGGGATACCCCCTCCTCCCACCTAGGGCCCGCAGAATTGCCCCACTTTTGCTGCTGCCGTCTTCCTGAGAAAGGGACCATGCCTCCTGTGACCCTGCTCCACCGCCACTGGCCCCCAGATAAGATACCTTAAATTCAGACTATAGGATGAACACCATCTTATAAAAAATCTTTTTTTTTCCTATTTTCCACCCCAAAATTTGAGGTGCGTCTTATGGCCCAATGCATCTTATAGTCCGAAAAATACGGTATATGGAGTTATTTATTTTGGGCTATATTTTCTTGTGACTAGGCTTATGATCACCCTCTACACAAGCAGTGTTTGGCCCATAATACTTAATGCAACTTGTACAGACATTCACTTAACAATCCACATAACATACACTGATGAGCAAAAGGGTAACAATGTTTTGAACTTTTGCCTTTCAGGCTCCATATCTCATTATGCACTTCTGCCTCAAATGTGAGACTACCATCAAATTATAGACAATCATCTTGGCTATCTCATACATAAATTTGACTCGAAACTATTTAGCATATGATTAGTTATGCAGACTACGCCTTCGTCTCACCCCTCTGTCTATGACATACTCTCTTGGCCTTTGACCTCAGACCCAGCCTCGTGGCTTATCCATGAATAGTGATTAGCATCACATTCATTTTGTCATGCACATTATTTTATACCAGATTTTTGTAAGGCAGTAAAGCTCCGGTAAGCCGTGTGTGATTGTCTCATATTTACATAAAAATAATATTTTTATCAGCAATTTCTTGGTATTATGCTGCACAGTAAAATAATACCAGAAGGTCATACACAGTACTTAGCTTCCTTCAGAAGTGATTATCATTTCAGCGACATTTTTGTTTCACCTCAATAAAAACTTTTTTTTTTAATGCTGTCCTGTTAGTTAGAGCATCCATGTTCATCAACTGTAATTCTTCTATTATTGAGTAGACTATCAGAACAGGACGGCATCTCAGGACTGGGGTCTAAGGCCTCTTTCACACTTCAGTTTTTTACAATCAGTCACAATCCGCCAGGTTTTGAAAAAAACGGATCCGCAATTTTCTTTTGAGGATCCGTTTTTTTCCCCATTGACTTTCATTATTGGCGGATTGTGACGGATTGCCGTCCGTTGCATCCGTTTTTTTTGCGGATCCGCCAAAAGTTGATGTCCGTCACCATCCTCAAAGATTTCAAAACGGAGCTTGCAACGTTTTTTTCTCTGGCGGATCCTCCAGACACTCATTTAACCCGAAATTCTTTCTGGGTGCCGGACAAAAAAAAAATCTCTCTCTCTCTCTCTAAAACGGATCCGCCATCCGTCCTTTTGACGGATTTTGACTGATGCAAAAAACTGAAGTGTGAAAGAGGCCTTATGAGTGTTTCTTCAGACTACCACCCATCATCACGTGTGCCAAGGACTTGTTGCAACCTGAAATAGGTGAAAGTTTCCATCTTGGATTACTTTTCTGAGGACCCCTTAAATAAGGCAAATAATATGAATAAAATAATAATATAGCAGATAAAGCTGAAAGGATGATTTCTTATTAATAGACAAGACATATCTGTTGGGGGCACTATAAGCAACCTATTATAACTCTGGAGCTGGAGATGTGTGGATCTCCTGGGTGTTGGTCTGTGCTAAGACCTAAAGAACACTATCCTGAGCGGGTGGACCCACTATATGTTGTATGAATTTTATACTTTGTGTTTCCACTTTGTGCCCGAAAAGGCTTTTCTTTTCTTTTGCTGTCCTAAGCGGTTTATGAACTTTAACCCCTTCCTTACTGAGGTGGGTTCCGGCGGTGAGCCCACCTCAAAGCCGCGACATGTCAGCTGTTATGAACAGCTGAAATGTGCCCGCAATAGGCGCGAGCGGAATCGCCGTCCGCCCGCGCCTATTAACTAGTTAATAGTACTAGTAGAGAACCGTGTGCACTACTAAGGAAGGTGCCATAGTAGGATCTCACACCATAAAGTAATAAAAATAAACTAGGCACTCAACTTAAAGATGTATTTTTTTTGTCTCTTAATGTAGTCAAGGCCAAACGTTTCGGCCGCATTTGGCCTTTATCAATTACAAACTATACAGGCGTGTCAGGTATTCGTGGGATATTTAGTGAGGCACACCTCAGTATGGTCACTTTCACAAGAGTATGGGGCGTTAAAAGAGGAAAATCCCCAATGGTAAATAAGCCAGGGGACCTGGATGTGTGCACGTGCCTGGAGAAAGACCCAGTGTCCGCTGCTTGATTTTCCTCTTTTAACGCCCCATACTCTTGTGAAAGTGACCATACTGAGGCGTGCCTCACTAAACATCCACAGGATTCCCACGAATCCCTGACACGCCTGTATAGTTTGTAATTGCTAAAGGCCAAATGCGTCCGAAACGTTTTGCCTTGACTACATTAAAAGGCAAAAAAATACATCTTTAAGTTGAGTGCCTAGTTTATTTTTATTAACTAGTTAAATCCCGCTGTCAAAGCTGACAGCGGGCATTTAAATAGCACTTCCGGCCGCCGGGCCGGAAATGACCTCATCGCCGACCCCCGTCACGTTGCCTGGACAACCACAGGTCTCATAGAGACCTCTATGGTTGTTCCAGGCAGATGGCATTGAGTGCCGCCCAGTGGCCGGCGCTCAAAGCACAGCAGTAAATCTGCTACATATGGCTGATCTGCTCATCGCCCATATGTAGCAGAGCTGATCAGGTTGTGCATGCTTCTAGCCTCCTATGGAGGCTTTTGAAGCATGCCAAAAGTAAAAAAATAAATGTTTAAAAATAAAGAAAATAAAAAAAAATAAAAGTTCAAATCACCCCCCTTTCGCCCCAATCAAAATAAATCAATAAAAAAAATCCCACATCTAATCTATCAATAAAAAAAGCATTAACCCGATCGCTAAACGGCGTAGCGAGAACAAAATTCAAAAGGCCAGAATTACATTTTTTTGGTCGCCACTACATTGCATTAAAATGCAATAACGGGCGATCAAAAGAACGTATTTGCAAAGAAGTGGTATCATTAAAAATGTCAGCCCAGTGCGCAAAAAATAAGCCCGCACCTGACCCCAGATCACAAAATATGGAGACGCTACGGGTCTCAGAAAATTGCGCAATTTTTTATTTTTTTTTTATCAGCAAACTTTGGATTTTTTTTCACTACTTAGATAAAAGAGAACATAGACATGTTTGGTGTCTATGAACTCGTAATGAACTGGAGAATCATAGTGGCAGGTCAGATTTAGCATCTAGTGAATCTAGCAAAAAAGCCAAGCAAAAAACAAGTGTGGGATTGCACTTTTTTTGCAATTTCACCTCACTTGGAATTTTTTTCCCGTTTTCGAGTTCACGACATGGTAAAACCAATGGTGTCGTTTAAAATTACAACTTGTCCCGCAGAAAATAAGCCCTCACATGGCCATATTGACAGAAAAATAAAAAAAAATTATAGCTCTGGAAAGAAGGGGAGCGAAAAACAAAAGCGAAAAATCGAAAACCGCTCCGGGAGTGAAGGGGTTAAATAAAATTGCCTGGACATTTCAGCAATACTACTTGCATTCCCCATAGAAAAATGATGCTGTAGCACCTTTCCTTACACCTCTGCATTCCTGTTCTTTTGCTATTCCTCCTAAACGTACATGAATTAATTGACAATAAGTTGCTACCACTCTCCTTGTTAATGTCGTCAATGCCCTTGTCTAGCCAGTGTCCGAGTACTTAAAAACAGGGATGATAACATCTAGTTTTTAAGTCATACATTTCCTGGAGGAATAACAGGAACTGCAGCTCAGCTCCATTTCTCATCAATATCAGCTGAGCATCAGTTCTTATAAAAAGTATTGAGCTGTGATGTAATCTTATGGATTTGAATATACAAACCGGGTCTGTGCAGTTGCTTGAAATGCCTGATGATTTAGAAAACTGATTGGTTTGGAAACGCATTGCATGTTTTAATAATAATTAAAAAAAAAAAGAAAAAAGATATTTTCTTTTTTGCATTCCTCTGGTTACTCCTATGGCTCTTCTTATCTTTGTTTTTGTTCCTGAACCCCCCAAAATTTCTGCACTGCTTATATCCTGCTGCCACCAGAGATGAACTGTAGATTGGTGATAGTGCTGATTTCCTCAACCCACTGGTCTGATATTGATCATCTATCCTGATGGCTTGTGCCATATTTTCAGTCCGAGTGCGATCTGACAAAACATCTGATCGCACTCGGACCAATGTTATGCTATGGGGCCGTGCACATGTCCGAACTTTTTCATGGACAGTCAGTACGGGACAAAAATTGCAGCATGTCCAAGATGGATAGGATATTCGGATCGCACTCAGTTATGCAAGTCAATGCATTCGTGGAAAACATCGAACAGCACTTGGATGACATCCGATTTTCATAGACTGACAGAGGAATAATGTCTCTATCGTCTCTATCTTCTTCTCACATAAGATATTCGGATCACACTGTGATCATACTGATCAGAGTGTGATTTTCATAATCATCCGATTCTCTCTGATGAGTATGACCATAGCCTGTGGGTAAGTTATCAATACAGTAGGGAAAAAATACCTTTACTTTATGGTAGAGTTTTAGTAAACCTACCATGAAGCAAAGCTCTGTCCTATTTATTTACCTCTCACATCTTTACATCCCCCAAAACTGGATAGAGATCTGTACAATTTTTGCTGTGGTTTTGAGTTGTACTCTGCTGCAATATTCCAGTCCCACACACACTTCTTTCTCCACCACTACATATATTTTAATTTTATGTCAATTCACTATTTCCAAGAAACATCTGCACAGATAATCACAAGACATCTCTTGGGAACCAGCTCAGTGTGAAAACTATCTGACATTACTTAGCACAACAGACTTGTCAACATCAAAGAAAAATTTCTGAAAATATTTTCCAGCTACGAGTGAGTTTCTAATCCATTCTTTATTATACTGAAGAATTGCACAGGTCTACATTTTCCATCTTGAAATATGTATTGTATTACAAAAGATGAATTAGTTAAAAAACTCCTGGACATCAACCCAAGTTCCTTGCACTAGAATCTTCTTAGGTGAGCTGGATATTTTTCTTGTTTCCAATTTTTGGTTTTACAAATGAGTATACTGTATATGTGTCACAGTGAAAGCAATGAACCCAGAACAGCGCTAATGGGTCAAATCTTTCTTGTTGTCACATGGGGGGGTGGCCATGCCAGGTACTTGGCGCTCCAGATTAGTGAAATAGGCACACGGCTGCGGATGTGCAGGGGTTAACCAAAGTTCTACAAGACAGGCACATGGCGGCAGATACAGGTTTCGGAACATATGAGGCGTGATAAGCGAGAGTAGTCAAAGCCTATCCTGTTGTCAGAGCTAGCACAACAGATTTTTCTCCATCCCACTGGGGTGACGTTCCCCAGAGGACCCCAACATCCCACCTCCCTCTAACCTTCATTGTTTTATAAGATGTCTGTATTCTAATCCATGTTATTGGGGACAATCCTCCAGGCCAGTATGTAACACCCGCATACTCACGGATGCGCCCGCTTCAGTTTGCCCTGAGGATGTCTTGGTGGTGAAAAGCATCTTGGCTTTGAAGAACGTGAGAGGCAAATTCTTTCTTCTAGTGGACTGGAGGCAACATGGCCTCAGAATGCGTTTGTGGGAGTTAGAGGAGAGTATTGATGCCTCAATTCTTGGGAGATACTTTATGAACTTGAAGAAGAGGGGGAATAGGGGGTGTACGATAATGCTAGATTCCGGCTTCCCTGCTTATCCCCTCTCCCTACCCCTGGTAGGGATGCCGACATACTCGCCATTCCGGCTGAGTGGTGTTGTCCTTGCTCTCTGCTCTTCTTTCTGCTGCCTCACTCCTCACAGGGCTTCTGGCAGCCTAGCGCGTGTGCGAGTTCCCCAATTCCTAAAGGGACAGCGTGCACACTTTGAAATTGCACCCAGCCAATAGCTGGGAGGCATCAAGCATTTAAGGCATGCTCCCCAGTAGAGAGGTGCCGGTGCAACATTTTCCATTCAGCAGTGCTATGCAACTAGCGAGTTGCCAGGTCGCTGTATCCCGTGTTTCATGGTGGTTCCTGAACCTAAAGCCACATTTGGCGGTCCCTGAACCCTGAAGCCACACCTGGCATTCCCTGGCCCTGAAGCCGCACATGGAGAACCCTGAAACCTGAAGCCGCATCTTGTGGTCTTTCAACCATGAAGCCGCACATAGTGGTCCATAAACCCTGAAGCTGCACCTGGTGGTCCCTGAACCTGAAGCTGCACCTGGTGATCCCTGAACCCTGAAGTCGCACCTGGCGGCCCCTGAACCTGAATCTGCACCTGATGGTCCCTGAACGTGAAATTGCACCTGACAGTCCCTAAACCCTGTAGCCACCCTTGGCTGTCCCCGAACCCTAAAGCTGCACCTGGTGGTACCAAAATCCAGAAGTCGCACCAGCGATACCTGAACCCTGAAGCCGCAGCGACGATAGCTGAATCCTGAAGACACTTTCGCGATACCTGAACCCTGCAGTCGCATTCATGGTACCTGGACTCTGAAACCTTTCCAGAAGTAATGGAAACATTACCAGTGTCTGTCCTGGTTAGCGTTCAGAGTCTGTACTGTCAGAGCCTGTTAAAGTATCTGAATTCAGTCCTCCCAGGGATTCTGTATCAGTATCCATTCTGCCAGATGATTCAGAACCAGTGTTGTATGAACAAAGTCTGCATCTTGTCCTGCCAGTAACTCCGAGCCCATGTCCGTTTCTGCGATCTTGACCCATGGCAGCAGCAGCTGCAGTATCAGGGACTGCCTAGCTAGGAGTGATACCTGGTGGGTACCTGCAGCTCAAGCCTGACCCCACCATCAAGAGCGCAAGTGAAAACCAGGTAGCTGCTTAGTCACGCCAATCCTAGGTGTAAAAGAAGGTGATAATATTCCTGGAACAGGAAAAGTTGCAGGAGGGACCTACAGTATTTGTACGTAACACCTCCAGTCAGGTTCCATTGATGACAGTGTGAGGAAGGGCCAGGACGGTAGTCATGGCAGAGATCAATGGATCTGGCGCGCCCTGGCCTCCCGTCACATGCAAACAGTGTCCATTACTCAGCATACCTGTTGCTTCACTTTCTGCACCATTGGGGTCTCCTCTACGTTGCTGGAGGCTCCCTCTGTCTGGTTTTGCACAAATTGAGACACAGTCCATTTCAACTTTTAAACGCACACTTTACTGGTCTTCATACACAGCACATCCATATTCATCACAGCATCAACATCAGATTTAGCATAGTGCATCTCTTCCTCTTTCCCTGTACTTCTCTCCTGGCTATACAGCATGTTCCCGGGTCGGACCGTATCATACGGTTCCTCAGCGTCCGCTCTGTTCAAAATCTCTGCACTTGGGGGTTCCCTCAGCCGTTTTGCCCCAGACCTGAGGGCATCAGCCCATGCGATGATCTGCCACATGATGAGCGACCTGCCCATCTAAACTGCTGTGACTTCTCCTGCAGTTCCAATTACCACTACTGCTGTCAATGTTGTCTTTGCTGCTGTTCTGACTCACTGACTCTGGATGGCTGGGCTCCATTACTTCAATGTTACAGGGTCACTGCATTGTCCCTGTATAGCCTGGGCTCTAAGCCCACTTGAGCTGTCTGGGTGCTCTCTCCCTACTCCCTTACTTCAGGAAATGTTCCTCACTTACACCCAGTGACTCCTCCTATCTTAACTATTTACAGTCCTGTATTATGCATGCTAAAATGCCCCCTCTAGTGGGCTAATGGAACTACTGCACTTTCTCTACAGCAAAATGCAATATACAGTAGTATACATTGTGTAAAAGTACAATTAGTAGCAATAAAGAACATAACCTTATTTACACATTTAAACATACGGAATCAAGTCGTGCACGAGGCATAAGCAAGTACTGTACCCCCTTACAACAGCGTAGTGAGTTTTGGCGCCAAAGGGGAGAGCAATCTAGACGTGCTCAGTAGGAGATGCTGCAGCTGGAGTGACAGGCCTGATCAAGAAGTGTGTCAGTGGGCTTCTGTCCGATTCCAGGCAGGACCCCAGTGTTCATCAGTATTTTTCACTGATGGATAGAGAATTAAATAAATTGCAAAGCTTCTGCTATACTTTGCAAAGTCAAACATGGAGATCACACAGATGCCATCAGTTTGTCACGGACACATAGAATTCATATTTGTCCTTGTCATCCGTGCTGCTGGGAAAAGGGACATGACTTTCGATCTCCCGCCAGGGAAGTGGGGATACTCAGTACCGAGCCGGTAATTAAAGGGGATATGTCATGGCAGCGGTGACCCGGTCCATGGCCCTGGGCATCCAATAAAAGGGATATTTACAAGGGAGATAAAGTTTATAAAGAGTTTGTGATAAAGTGTTCGAGATGCCACCTGTGGTTTCTGGTCAGAGGTGACTAGTGCTGCAGAGCAGATCCTCTGGGACTAATGGTAATGCAGCAGAGTTGGTACAGCTCTCCACAGGAAGAGCTTTGTCCCAGGGCAGTTGTGATAGAAAAGATGTTGAAATTGGTGATGATAGATGTAGCAGAGATTCAGAAGACTCAACAGAGTGCAGTTTCCTTTACCTTTTACTGAGCTGTGCAGGTACAATTCAGGGTTTAGGTTACAGATGGTACTGGAGTCGGTCAGCCTGTAAGCAATTTGGGTATCTCCTTATTCAGGTGGGTTGTGAGGCCTCCTTTCTAGCACTATTCTCTGAGGTACTTGCTGCTGTAAACTCTTCAAATTCCTCTCTCTGTCTGCTACTTAGGTAGAACTCCACTCACATGACAGGCAACTGTAGCCTGCTTCAGGTATGGCTCCTATCTGGCGTCTCCGGCTCACATGTGCTGCTGTGTCATCAAGTACCAGTTGGGGACAGAGGATCGGCAGTCTTTTGTCCTCCGGATTTTGCTGCTGGTGCTTTAGTACCCACACAGCCTCGGGCTCTGGGGCCCGGTCTCTAGCGCTCAAGCCTGGGGGTGAAATTAGCTATAGCTCCTGTCCCCCAGCTTCTTTCCACATGTCCTGTCTCAACCCTGTTCAGGCACTAACTCTCACTATCTTCCTCCTCCTGACCAGAGAGAGCAGCTCCCATCAAGTTAGGTTTAGAGCTCCATCTGATGGCCTGGAGAAGGAACTGCATTGTATGCTTCTTTGCTTCCAGGCATGACATCACTCCCCCCTGGAGGGAGGCAAGGCCACTGTGGCAACCGAACTCCTGGGGTGCCACAACTTCATGTGGTTTATACAGACTGTAGTGGTTTGTACTCACTCAGCTATGGTTGAGGTAGGCACAGGAAGCAGTATTGCTGAAATGTCCAGGCAAGTTTATTTAACCTTCATAAACCGCTCAGGACAGCAAAACAAAAGAATATCCTTTTCCGGCACAAAGCGAAAGCACAAAGTAAAAAGTTCATAACATATAGTGGGTCCATCCACTCAGGATAGTGTTCTTTTAGCCTTAGCACAGACCAACACACAGGAGATCCACATATCTCCAGTTCCAGACCCTGAATGAGACACTCGGTCTCCATTTTTCCTGCAAAACCACGCCCATGGGGTGGGGATATGTGAGCAGTCATTCCCACCCATCTCTTATGACTGCTCGTAAAACCTGGCCCTGAAATGGCCTAATAACTCTCCCAATGCTATATGTGCTGGAGCATGCTTCCGAGCTCATCTCACATCACCGCAGCTAATAACCACGATGACACATATCTCCCCTTAAGGACCCATCCGGCAGCCATCTTACAGGACACATGGTCCTTGTAAAAACAGACGTGAGCAGCCCCATAGGTTATGAGTTTGGGTGGGTTCTGTGAAAACAGCAGATAACACACGGACGTGTGAAGGAGGCCTAACACAATGTGGAAATATCATTTATTCTGTTTTGTAAAAAAGAAGAAACACATACTTTATTCAGAGAATTCCTGATTTGTGCAGTAAAAAATGAGCCGGTCTTTAACTTTCAAGGTAACAAGTTGCATATTTAGCCTTTTTATTCTATGTAAGCTTCACAGAAATAACAACATACAGTATCTATATTAATACATATTTAAAGGATAGTGCAACTTACTATAAATACCTAAAATGTAAGCACCTTTGAATAGACACTAATTCATGAAAAAATAAAGTGGAAAAAATCCCAAATGATGAGTCAGGGCCTACTCTATGTCTATAAACCTATAAGGGTTGATGCTGATGCTTTTCTTTAAGTTTCCAGGGAAATATGGCTATGTTCACATAGAGTGTTGTAAAGCATTCAAAAACTATGAGTTTTTCAAGCAGAAACCATTTCAGTACAGGAAATATATATATCTTTGTACTGTGTTAGCCAGTAGATAGAAAAATATTCAGGATTGAGAGTCCTCAGTAGTTGATACCTTTTAATGGCTAACTGAAAAGATGGTAACACATTGCAAGCTTTCGAGACTACTCAGGTCTCTTCATCAGGCTAGACTAATACAAAATCTGAAGTCACATATTTATGCACAATACAGCCTAGAAAAAATGCAATAGATAAGACAAGTGACGTGAAGCAGATCTATCAATATGGGAGAGGGAGAAACATAAATATAAACATTGGACCAGTTCATAGATAAGGAGTCCGGATGTTTTATGGTCCTCTGATTGGGGTCTAGTTCTGTGTTGTGATGCCCCCACAAGGTTTTAAAAGGAAATTCCTTAATTGATGTAAAAAGACATAAGTCCATGCGACACATTCATTCCAGCACTGAGTGTCAAAGTTCGTCATAAATTTGTACTCCCAAACTCGTCTCTCTCTCTGAGAATTGAAGTTACCTTTCAATACCAATAATTTCATATCCACGTTGCTGTGATCAGCGATACAGAAATGTTTTGCCACAGGTAGATCCATTCTTTTTTCTCTTATTGTGTGACGATGAGCATTCATCCTTGTTCTAAGCTTTTGCCCTGTCTCCCCCACATACAGACCCCCAGTTGGACATTTAGTACAAATAATTAAGTACACCACATTAGATGTAATGCAGGTGAAAGTACCTGGGATCTTGTAGTCCTGATCTGAGTTGGGGATCTTTATCTTGTCCATGGTCATTATAAATGGACAGGTTTTACATTTTTTCTGGTTGCAAGGAAAGGTTCCTGCAGCTGTTGGAGAGGACAGGGAGCTTCTGACAATAATGCTTCTTAAATTTGGGGGCTGCCTAAAACACAGCAGTGGGGGGGTCTGGAAAAATGGATTTTAATCGGGCATCTTTTTGTAGTAAAGGTTGTAATTTCCGTGCAGCTCCCATTAGCACCTCCAGATTTGGGTTGTAGGTGACTACTACAGGCACTCGGTTATTTTCTTCTTTAGCTTTGTAATGTAGCAGGTGATTCCTTGACATTCTGGTGGCTCTTGTAATTTGGTTTTCAATTGTTCTTGGATGGTAACCCTGATTCAAAAAGGTCTTTTTGAGGCGACCAAGGTGTTTGTCTCTATCCATATCAACTACTGAGGACTCTCAATCCTGAATATTTTTCAAACCATTTCAGAAAACTCTTTTTGGGCAGATTTGGAGGAGTCTTTGAAGAGTTTTGGAAGGGTATTTAGCAGCCTTTTGGGCAATGCTAAGTTTGGAAAGATTTCTTTGAGGTTATAGCTCAATGAAGTGAAATGCACTTTTTTTCCACCAGATGTGTTTAAAAACCTCTTCAGAAAAAAAAGCAAAGTGGATTTTCAAAAGAAATGAATTGGAAAAGTTTTCAAAGAAATTTCACAGCAGTTCTTGAGGAGAATTTTAGAGAGGATCCATTGCAAAAAAAAATCTTAGTGTGAACATACAGTATGTTATATAGAAGTTACAGCCAAGGAAAACCCAAAAGTCATTATCTCAGTAAATTAGAATAATAAACAACAAACACCTGGAAAGGCTTCCTAAGCATTTAAAAAGGTCCATAAGGCTATGTGCCCACGTTAGCGTTTTTAAACGCTCAGGAAAAGGATCCCCTTTCCCAGAAAATGCGCGTCTTTTTCCGCGCGTTTTTTGCGCGATTTCTGATGCGTTTTTGACGCTTTTTTTGACACGCAATTTCTGGGATCCTTGGGGATGGCTAAAAACGCTGAGCAATGCGGGAATTAATGAGCATGCTGCGTTTTTAGCCGCTAAGCGATTCCTGAGCGGTTAAAAACGCATGCATTGGCACAAAAAGCCAAAAACGCATGCTAATTAATTAGAAGCATCTTGTAAGCGTTTCTGCAGCGTCTGAGCCGGCACAAACGCTGCGGAAACGCATACAAAAACGCAACGTGGGCACACAGCCTTAGTCTGTTTCAGTAGGCTTCACAATCATGGGGAAGTCTGCTGACTTGACAGATGTCCAGAAGGTGACACATTCCACAAGGAGGGTAAGCAACAAAACGTCATTGCTAAAGAAGCTGGCTGTTCACAGAGTGCTGTATCCAAGCATATTAATGGAAAGTTGAGTGGAAGGAAAAAGTGTGGTAGAAAAAGGTTCACAAGCAACCGGGATAACCGCAGCCTTGAAAGGATTGTTAACAAAAGGCCACTAAAAAATTTGGGAGAGATTCACAAGGAGTGGACTGCTGCTAGAGTCATTGCTTCAAGAGCCACCACACACAGACGTATCCAGGACATGGGCTACAAGTGTTGCATTCCTTGTGTCAAGCACCTGTATATGAGGTGTAAAGCTTTAGTAGCACCTGGGAATTGGCACCTGGCAGCCAAACACCATAGTGAAAACTGAATATTACATTTGTGACTACTGAGGTGAAGAAGTGACTGCAGTGGTCAGGTAACTAATGGATGTAATGCCATCTCTTCCAGTACTAGCTAGAACCATAGAAACGACTGTGTTGCCACATAAGGGTTCAAAAGATAAGTAATACCCATTTCTTTAAAGGGCCTGTCACACTAAGCGATATCTCTAGCAATATCGCTATAACTAGTGACGTTATAGCGATATTGCTAGCGATATCGCTGTGTCTGATACTTACCTATGACCCGTTCCCCTGCTGGTTATCGCTGATCGCGCGAGAATGTCCTGGACTGTTTCTCATCATCAGCTTCCTGCGGCGCTTCCTGTGGAGAGACGAGAGACGAGCGACGAGCGTGGAGCCGGGCGGGAGGACGTCAGGATCGCCTGGTGTGACAGGTAAGTAGGGACCCCCGACCCCAGCGATTGTCGCTGGTGAGATCTGCCTGTGTGGCAGCTCACTAGCGACCACTTAGCGATGTACCAGCGATCCTGACCGCGTCATATCACTGGTCGGGATCGCTGGTGCATCGCTAAGTGTGACAGTACCTTTAGTGTAGATTATTCCCTGCTATTTGGTCATTGGCAAAAAAATCCCAGCAGGCCTCTTTAAAATGTCCAGGTTGCCTAATCTCCTTTGCATTTGCAAAACGATCCTTGGCCAAAGATAACTGTATTTTTTCCATTTTAGAGTCATGGATCATTTGAGTCAGAGGCAGCAGCTGGATTTCCCACCGGTCAGCAGCAGAATGCCGCAGGAATGAGCTTCTACACAGGAGCATAAGTAGGAGCGAAGATTGCTTTTGCAACTTGACTGTACAAAAGTCACTGAGGGAACGAATCTAGTAGAAAACAATTCAATTAGTAATTAATTTTAATCATTACAATCAGTAACATAAAATAATCGGTCAGGCTGTTTAACCTGCTTGTCACATTATCATGTTATTTGATGTACACCGAACAATGCTAAAGTTAGCTGAATAATCAGTGTGTGTTGTGCTTTCCTTTCAATGTCAGCCTGTAATGCTTACTTTCCATTAAGAAGTATCTAATTCCAGCAGCCATTATGGGTAGCTATGGGGCTACCATTGGTCACAGAGTCACTCAGTCTTTACAGTCTTGAGAAACACTTTGTCATTGCCCACCTTCCACTCTTTGTGAATCCTCCATTTAGGACTCTCTTAGAAATGACTGTAATGTTGTAAACTTATGGTAGCTTACAACTGAAAAGCTACAAAATGGGGTTTAACATTACATTTTTTTAGAGTTACGACCAATGTAACTGCAAGAGCTGATATCCAGCATTTCGATACCGTGACTTCATCATAAAACACAAATAAAATATTAGAAAATGGGAGTTTCACAACAACTAGAGAGAAATAGGTTGAGTTTACTGTCACAGTAGCATATCTATTATTAAATGGGTTGGGATTTTAACATTGATGGTGTATCCTTAGGATAGGTCATCAATATCTAGGGTGCGACCCCCTACATTCCCACCGATCAGTTGTTACCGAAGTCAGCAGCCAAAACGGCTCAGTTATGGAGCTACACAGCTCCATCTGCAGAATAGTGGCCGCGGATGCGTACTGCATATCCAGTCCCTTTTAAAGGGGTTGTCTAAAAGTTTGGCCCCCATAAAATAAAAAAAAACTATGCTTTCATTCTGTGCTGGCACCATTCCAGGGGTGTCGGCACTTTTGGTCCCAGGGTTCAGCTGAAGCCCTGACTCCCTCTTCCTGTTCAATTTGTTTAAAGGTGGAGAAAAAGACCCCAGCGCTGACTGGGCGCTGGGTTCGCGTATCATAACAACCGCACGGGGCCCCGGGAACGTGAGTGCCAACACCACTGTGAACGGCGCAGACAAGGAGGTGAGTATAGGCTTTTATAAGCATTTTTATTTTATTGGGGTGAAAAATTTAGATCAAGAAGGGATTTTCTTAGTAGTGGACAGTCCCTTTAATTTGAATATGGAGCAGATGTTCGGTACCTGGTTGTAGCCAGTAGTCGATGGAGCTGTGCAGTGGAGCTTCATAACTAACCATTTCCAGTATCGGCGAACATCTAGAACAGCTGATCAGCACGAGTTCCAGGTGTCGCACCCTACCGATCAGACATTGATGACCTATCCTAAGGATTGACCATCATTGTTAAAGTCCAGCAAAATTTACCCCTAAATTTACTTTATCAGCCTCCTAATGCCATTTTTTAATGAACAGCTGTATGATTACTCATCGCAACTGCGGTATGTCTAAAACCAATATTTAACGCCAGTGTGTGAGCCATTTTGCAGTGGGACCTGGGTTGTTCCCGATGCAGGACAATGTGTGACATTTTTGCCACTGACTGACCCTCACATTTCGAAAATCTGAATCCATGAGAGGAGATCTAAAGGTACGCCATCTTCTGTCTCATCAGGAGAATGCCCCATTATTGCTGGGAGCGCATATAGACTGAGTCACATATTGATATGATGAAATGTTGATTTTTAGGGTAATCTGGAATCCAGCTCATATTTAGTAGATGATTTTGGTTTCCATTAACTGATTTTGTTCCCTATTATTTATACAATTCATATCAGGAAAGATTTTCAACTTGAATCTCTTGTTCATCAACATCCAATGTGCAATTTAAATGCTAAAAGGGTTGTTCACTTTTAGGAAAGTGGACCTCAAATACTGCAAAATACTCAAAACACCAGAGCAGGAACTCGCCCTACCTGACTCCAGTGAGAGCTGGACCCCAAATGCTGGTACAGCTGGTCCGAGGAAGAGTAAGCACATGCTCTGATTGTTATTTTAGGTATTTTGCAGCATTTGGGGTTCACTTTTCTGAAAGTGGACAACACCTTTAATTTTTCTTGAGCAGAATTCAGTCTCTGTATGAGCTCCCTCTAGTGGTGGCTGCATATTCTAGCAAACAGAGAAGCAGAGAACCAGGGAACCACACATTGCCCACAATAGGCTCAATTTAAACTTTCTTTGCATGTCCATATCCATGTGATGTTAGCTGTGTACAGATATGAAATTATTACAGAATTTTGGTGCTAAATACTAAGTACTGGACATGCTGAGTTTTGCTATGGGGCCTTAGCATTTCTTTGCATAGGAGAGGTGACCCCTTATGTCTTTTTATTCTGGACAGCCATCATTTTTATAGACAAACTGGACGATGGAAAATGTATTATTTATTGTGCTTTGCTTATATAGCGCTATCTTACTCTGCAGCACTATACATACATAATCATGACAATGAATAATAAAGATAATACATGTATATAGGTCGGAACAGTAGCATGATCACTTAGCACCATTTACTGCGATCTATAAGATAAGTACAATTACAATAACCTTCATTTGTCCCACAGCTTAAGATAAATCAGATAAATCTAATTTTCGAACCTGGATCCCTGGAGAAATGACCCAGAATACATTATACAAGCACATGCATAAATATAGCAGTAAATAAGTTGGTGCATGAACTTGCCTTTTTAAGGCTTTCATAAAAAGTCTTAAACTCCAGCAATGATCGCCCATCCGGTTATTACATAGCCGATTGTCAAATATACTGTATACCTGAATTATTCTTTCCTTCCCTTCCCTTCCCAGCTATTACACACTTCTGTGCTGCCACCTTTGTCCTTATTGTCTACATTTCTTCACTGATCTTGTACAGATTTTTGTTTCACCCTTTAACAAAAACATTTGTGGCTGGAGATAAGCACATCCTATTGAGGGGAACACCCTGTTAGCTATGGTGTACAGTGATAGTGAGTGCAAAGATTAAGACCGCCACCTGCTGGGTATGTGTGGTGCTACAATTACAGGTAAGTTTTGTAAAGACAATTATAGGGCATCAGAAAATCCTGTTTTTCATCCAGTTCATTTTACCATGGCTATATAAACATACAAATGTAAAAAAAACCATTCCTTATAATATTAAACATCACCAATACATATATGTACTACTGCCAGCCACAACATTAAAGCCCCATAACCAAAAGTGTATAGGTCCCATATACATTAGCAGGAATCGTAAGCTGGGAGGGGGCCACCATTGATTTTACTTCTTTATCCAGCACCTCTCACAGTTGCTCAATTAGACTAAGTTGGAATTTGGAGGCAAAGTCAAACTCTCTCCTGTACATTAAACCATTCCTGGACATTCCTTTGCAGTATAGTAGGATGTATTACCATGTTAAAAAAGGCCATTGCCACTAGGGAATCCTGATGTCATGAAGGTGTGTACTCAGTATGGAATAATATTTAGGTAGATGGCATGCAGGGTCAGACTGGGGTGTTTGGGGCCCACAGGGGGTATTGACTCTAGGGGCCCACCCTACAGCTACTGTATATGCAAATACTTTGCTGGCAGTGAATATTCACTTCTCTTTAATGGCGGGCACAGTAGTCACAGCCGCTGGCTTCTTGCAGCAGACGGGTGATCACATGTGCCCGCTACTTAAGTGAATGAATATTCTCTGCTCTCCACTCTCATGGGCGTGAAGTGTAGTGAATATTCATTTCCTTTAGTAGCAGTCACGTGATCGCCCATCCTCTGCAGCTACTGGCATCGGAACAAGACACTGAGAGGGATCGCAGGGACGGAAAGTAGGAAATTTTTTTTATGTTTTTCTGATGGGGGTCATGTAAACCAGGATGGGGATGAGGGGACCATGCATACCAGGATGGGGATGAGGAGCCATGCATACCAGAATAGGGATAAGGGGGCCATGTAAACCATGACAGGGATGAGGGGGCCATGCATACCAGGATGGGGATGAGGGAACCATGCATACCAGGATGGGGATGAGGAGCCATGCATACCAGAATAGGGATAAGGGGGCCATGCAAACCATGACAGGGATGAGGGGGCCATGCATACCAGGATAGGGATGAGGAGGCATGCATACCAGGATAGGGATGAGGAGGCATGCATACCAGGATAGGGATGAGGAGGCATGCATACCAGGATGGGGATGAGGAGCCATGCATACAAGGATAGGGATGAGGGGGCCATGCATACCAGGATAGGGATGAGGAGCCATGCATACCAGGATGGGGATGAGGAGGCATGCATACCAGGATGGGGATGAGGAGCCATGCATACAAAGATAGGGATGACTATCCATGCATACCAAGATGGGGATGAGAAGGCTATGCATACCAGGATAGGGATGAGGAGCCATGCATACCAGGATAGGGATGAGGGGGCCATGTATACAAGGATAGGGATGAGGAGTCATGCATACTAGAATAAGGCTGAGGGGGCCATGCATACCCAGCTTATACTTGAATCAATAAGTTTTCCCAGTTTTTTGTGGTAAAATTAGATGATTCAGCTTATATTTGGGTCGGCTTATACTCGAGTATATTTGGTAATTAAAAAGGTACGAGTTCAATAAATAGCCCTAAAATTATAAAATCAATCTGAAACTTACCCTCTTTTTGTTTTGTTTTTTCTTAATAACTATTTATTCTACAAATGGTGATTTTTATTACTGACCGGTATTTTGAGCGGAGCTTCAGCTGACTTACCGAACTTTGGCGTGGAAACAGCGTTGTGCCTGAGAGTTGCACATCCTCATAAGGTGGAGAAAAACAGTGTAGGGAAACAGACAGGACCAAACCATAGGGTGATACCTTTATAAAAAGATAAAATAGATCCCAGTAATGTGCTCACCTGAGTGAGTTGTGGAGGCACAGCTCCTTTGAAAGCTCAATAATGGTTGTTGCTGCCCCGTGGCGGGGGGAAGAACTCTACTAGGCTGCTTGAAGGAAAAACAGATCACGGCTTGAACTGCGCTAACCCAAATAAAGGTCCTTTGACCAATATTATAAAGAAGTGGTTTTTATTCCACAATGGGTTTCCACGCCTGACTGGTGTCTTTCTGAAGTCTAAAAAACAACTGTGCCAACTGGTATAGTTGGTTTTTGCACTTGAGAAAGACGACAGTTCGGCGTTGAAACGCGTTGTAGAATAAAAACCACTTCCTCACATTATTAGATCAAGGATCTTCCTTTCAGTTAGCGCATACTCATAAGGAGAGCATACTGCCTTACGCCTTTGAAGGTTTTGCCGTTACAAATCTTTTCATACAGAAATCTGCGCCTTGTATTTTTCTTTCATTGGGTTTTGAACTCATCATCTGTCAGGAAAAGGCTGGAAGTCTCCCTTACACATTAGATGGACGGTCACGGCCAGACCTGCTGTAATTGGCAGGTTCAGCCAAATGTCACATAATGTGTTTAGAGACTTGAAAGATGCGAGATGAAGTTTCCTACTGCTAGAAAACCTGAGTGATACCAACAAAAGCGTCTTCCTAATTAGATAAACCATTGTTTCAGCTCTCTATGAGGAAGACGATCAGACAATTATTTTGCGGTAAATGTGCTTTGTTGTTGAGAATAGACACAAATCATCTTATTGTGGCACATACAGTCCCGCTGGGTGGTGGGCTTCATGGGCCCACTTGTATTCTGAATGAATATGAAAAGATAGCATCCTATAGACAGGACTTTACGACAAAATCAAGACAAATTACTTGAACATTCTGTAATTATTATCTCTAAATTGCCTCTTTGTTCCTTTTTTCACTTTTTAGCGAAGTAAAAGAAAAACACCAAAGCTTTTCATCATGTCGTCTTAGGAAAATAGAAGCAACATTGATCTTTTGTGAGTTCCTCTCTACAGGAGCGTAACTGCGCCTCTAGTTTCCTGTGGGTCATTAAAGTTCACACTACCGTACACAGCGACGTGTAACATAAGTTATGCAGCATCCCTGCTGAAAAATAAGAAACCCTACACCAGGAGCGGGGGACACATCCTAACACTGTGCCGCTTTAATATGTAATGTTATCCACAGATTAATACATTCAATGTTTCCTCCGCACAGCAGTACCGCTTCGCTGCGCTGATGGATTGGCACAAATCTCAGCAGTCTAAGATTTTCTTTAAATTAGGATTAAAGAAAGCTCAAAATTGCTTTAAATAGAAATGTGACATTTTATAAGAAGCAATCTAAAAAGTTTAAAGAATTTGTCAGAATCAAAAATAATTAATACCCCCGGCCCCCAGCAAGGAGATTATGTTTCTTCCTAAAAAAATATATATATACAGCTATCGCTATAGAAGCATCCAATAATATTACTTATTATTTTTAATTTCTTCTGCTACTTCATAATAGTATTTCATTGATCTTACTTACAGCATATAAAGTCTGACATTTACCAGAAAAGTATCCCTGATTCTTATATTTTCAGTCCTAATGATGTCCATGAAAAAAACTGATCTCATATAGACAGCTCTCGGGCTAATGCTAAAGCTAATGCTTTTTTTTTACATGGATCAAATGTTTGAGTGAAGAGAAATTGCAGCATTCACTATTCTCTTCCATATTTTAGAAGGGACTCGCCTATTAAAGTCTACAGTGTGTAAAAAAAATTTAGATCCCATAGAGATCAATAATATAGTAAAATAAAAAAAAATGAGCCGGAGCACAAGTTGGTATACGTGCAACGTATAAGAGCATGTTCACACTGTGACCATTTAATAGTAAAAACCTAAAATAGAAACAAAATGAGCCTATACCCTGTTGTAAGTAAGTAAATAGCTCATTTCTTTGGTTTTGCTGTAGTTTCTTCCATTTTGTACAAACCGAGGTGTGGCCCCCTTTTTTGAGCTAGGCATTTCATTCATATAGCTTCCATGGCCAGGTGTCTGAACATTTGGACCCTGATCCTGCTCTGACTTATCTGCATTTAGGTTGTCAGACACAAGGTGAGGTTTTAATACTAGAGGATAGGACCATCCCGATTGTGGTACACCTTGTTGCGGTGGGAAGCTTTTACGCTTTTTTGATCAAAAACAGTGTTTACTAAGTACCCTATGTTATTTATATGCACTTTTACAATTTACTTAAGCCCCCTTCACACATAGCGAGATTGCTGGCGATATTGCTAAAGCGTCACCGATTTTGTGACGCAACAGCGATATCGCTAGCGATCTCGCTACATGTGACACTTACCTCCGACCCGGCCCCCCGCCAGATATCGCTGATCGCGCGAGATCGTCCTGGTCCATTTCTCGTCATCGGCTTCCTGCTGGCGCCGACAAGCGGCTCATGGAGGCGGGAGAAAGTTATCATCAGAGCTGCCGTCTGACAGGTAAGAGCGACCGCCGACCGCTGCTATGTCGCTGGTGAGATCTGCCTGTTTGGCAGCTCACTAGCGACCATTTAGCAATGCACCAGCGATCGCTGGTGCATCGCTAAATGTAACGGTACCTTAACATACGTACAGCAGGGTATATGCTCATTTTGTTTCTATCTTAGGTTTAGATAAGCCATATAATAAAGTGATTTCCATGAATAGAATGCCTATATTAACATAGGAAACTGCATTTGCTGTTGATATATAAAAACGATTTGCCATATGGATGACAATACAGACTAAAAATTGTCTGTCTTTCTGGATGAAACTAAGAAGATTTTTATACATTCATGTGAATTTAGCTTGGACCGGTGGTCCACATGTAAAAAAAATTGGAACATGCACTGCTCTTACGGCCGGGGCAAAGGTATGCACCTGCCTAGGGTGCTACCTCTTGCCCACACGAGGGAGGCGCACTTTGAAAACAAATGCTGACCGCCTGCGGCCGCCTGGCACTTTACTCCTATCCTCTGGATAGGGGGCTGTTTGAGGTATATATTGGTGGCGCATACCGTATAGTCGGCTGTGGTGACCATCATACTGTGTAGGGGAACAGTGTGAGGAGTGGTTACAGTTTGAAGAGGGCAGCATGGTGAGCACTGTGAGGACATAGTGTGAAGAGGGGGCACAGAATAGATATGGAGAGGGGACAGCGTGACATGGAGGCACATTATGGAGAGGGGTTAACTTAGCGGGGGGACAGTGTGGAGATAAAGAAAATTAGGAGACTGGAACGGTAAAGGCCGTGGTTCATAATGGCAGATGGTGTGGCGGTTCTAGCTGATAATGGTAGACAGTGTGGAGGACATATACCATAGAAGACTTATTTAGGTCATAGTATGAACAGATATTTTTATTCAGAGTGCATTTTAATAACATTTATTTTTAAGAGCTGTGTGGGGATGTGCTACAAAAGACTGGAGAAGAGGAAGGACTGTAGAGACTAGCTGTGGATGTGAGAAGTCATCATGGCATCTAGACAAAATGTCGATGAAAAGAAAGAAATAACTCCAGAAAAGATGTCATCTATACATTACCTGGATATAAATGTTTATTTATGATACTAATTCTTATCAGCATTGTGGTTCCTGTGTGGTCCGCAGTCTGGTGATGGTTGGTAATAACAACTCCCAGCATCTCTTTACCATTGTTAAGGACATACTGGGAGTTGTAAGGTTGTAAGTTCATGTGATACAATTGTTTATGGGGCTGACTTGATATGCTAATTGATAGTTGTACTAAGCTTGGTTTTTGTATTCAAGTAGTTTTGGTTCTGGTAATGTATTCATGTAATTATGGTGGTTCTGGTGATGTATTCATGTACTGATGGAGGTTCTGGTGATGTATTAATTTACTTATGGTGGTTGTGGTGATGTAGTCATGTACTGATGGTGGGTCTGTTGATGTATTCATGTAGTAATGGTAGATCTACTGATGAATTCATGTACTAATGGTGGGTCTACTGATGTATTTCTGTACTTATAGTGGTTCTGGTGATGTATTTATTTACTGATGTTGTTTCTGGTGCCATATTCATGTACTATTGATGGCTTTGGTGCTTTAATTATGTACTAATGTTGATTTTGTCTTCATATTCATGTACTGATGTTGGTTTTGGTAATGAACATATTGACAGAATCATCATCCCCACATGAATACAATGTAACGGGAGTGGTGAAACCACTATGCCGTGGATCGAGGAGAGCGTATAGGGATATAACTAGGTGAACACCTGACTCTTCACTAGAGCCCCTGATGGTGGTGTTAAACTTGGCTCCAGGTGGACACCAAGTGTTACATAGGATGGACCTCGGACACAAGCAGCTGACTCTCCAAAGGGCAGGAAGTTGGAATGGCCCAGAAGGAAAGTTCAGTTGGTACAGGTAGGCACAGCAGGAACACAAGAATGGCAGGTGCTGGTTGGGATGGCTGGGATACAGACATAGACTAGCAGATGCAGACAGGTATGACTGGTATACAAGCAGGCACTGGAAAGTGAAGGCTGGTACGCTGGTCTACAGGCAGGAACTAACAGGTGCAGGTTGCTATGCAGGCATTCACTGGCAGATGAAGGCAGGTACAGCTGGCATACAGGGAGGCACTAGCAGGTGCAGGCTGGTGTGGCTCTTAAACAGGCAGGCACTGGCAAATGAAGGCTGGTGCTGGCAGGCATGGCTGATATACAGGCAGACAGCTGCTGGCAGGCACAGCTGGAAAACAGTAGCACACAGAAGTACGGGAAGACAGGTACAGGCACTAGAAAACATGCAAAATGGCAGAGTGAACACATTGCTTAGACCCTCCCATAAGGTGGTTGTACCTTAAATAATAAGTGTCTCCCAGCCATTGTCTGGAGACACTTTAGGATGGCATGCGCTATCCCTTTAAGAAGGAGAGAGTGCACGCACATTCTAAGCACATTGCCCAGAGATCTGCAAGAAGTGTGCAGACCCTGGGCAGCAGCAGGAGGGGGAAGTGCGAGATGAGGGTCGCGGTGTTGAGTGAGTTAGCGTTCCTGCCAGGGGAGGAAGGAAGCTATCACTACATGAATTTATCACAAGAACGGTAATACATCACCAGAACCACCATCTGTACATGAATACATCACCAGAACCATCGGTTTTGTGCAAGCTGTATTTGTCGCATGACAGACGCAAAACCCATCAGACGTGTCCCTTTATCTATCATGTGGGTCTGTTTATTTGCCGTTAGAGTATCTGCCAAATGCTGGATACCTTAATTGAAACCAAATGACCCTGATTATAGTTATGCTTTATTAGTTTCCATACCTATCCTTGGGTTCTACATTTAAAATATAGGACGTCAGGGATGAATATCACATTTTTTTTACCCTGTATTGCGTAACTGGGTAGCAAAAAATGATTGATTCTGTATCTAACTTTGAAATTGCACTCCGTGTTTAGCCACATCCCTAAAGTAATAATTCTAGTGGAAGTGGTCATCAAAGCCATCTAACCCATCAAAGTGGGAGGGGGGAGGTACAGGAGTCCTGTTAATTTAGTCTCTGACAAATTCCTTTGCTTTGCAGTGTGAGGGGGGTGTGATTGGTTCATCTGCCTGAAGGGCCTGTCGCACTAAGCGATATCGCTAGCAATATCACTATAACTTGTGACGTTATAGCGATATTGCTAGCGATATCGCTATGTCTGATACTTACCTACAACCCGCTCCCCCGCTGGTTATCGCTGATCGCGCGAGATCAGGCTGGACTGTTTCTCGTCGTCAGCTTCTTGCGGCGCTTCCTGCTGTGAGGACGAGCGACGCGTGGAGCCGGGCGGGAGGACGCAGGATCGCCTGGTGTGACAGGTAAGTAGCGACCCCCGTCCCCAGCGATGTCGCTAGTGAGATCTGCCTGTGTGGCAGCTCACTAGCGACCACTTAGCGATGTACCAGCGATCCTGACCGCATCATATCGCTGGTCGGGATCGTTGGTACATCGCTAAGTGTGACAGTACCTTAAGGCAGCAAAATACTTTGGCCCAGCCCTGACTAATCTCATCAATTTTTCAGATAGAACTCCATTAAACTCAATGGGTGAATAAACACGAATGCCATAAAAACATCAACCACATAGTTTCAGTTTTTAATGCATTCACTGCAATTAATAACAAAAGAAACTGTGTTTGATCTTGTATTTGTTTTTTTTTTATTTTTGATGCATGAATTGGATTCACATACAGATGAGAAAATTGGACATACAGATGACAAAAAAAACACTAAAAAGATGAAAAATCATCTATTTGCCTCTGGATGAAAAATGTACATTTATTTTTGATGCATGAATCGGATTCACATACAGATGAAATTAAAAAAAAAGTTAAAAAATGAAAAATCATCTGTTTGGATGAAAAATGTATGATTTTTCATTTCTTTGTCAGAACTCAGCCTGAGGCCGGGGTCACACTTGCAAGAAACTCGCACGAGTCTCGCGTTTCAATACCCGGCAGTGCCGCCGGTACTCGGGACCGGAGTGTGCAGCTGCATGTATTTCTATGCAGCTGAGCGCTCCGGTCCGAGTGCCGGCGGCAGTGTCGGGTATTGAGACGCGAGACTCGTGCGAGTTTCTCTCACATGTGACCCCGGCCAAATACAGATACCTTATATCTACTTCAGATGACAATTAAAAGAAATTAATGATTTTAGATAAGGCTGGTTTCACATTTGCGTTTTTTTTCGCGGTAATTTAGCGCTAAATAGCGCATGCGTTTTTTTTTCCTATACTTTGCATGGGATGCGCTTATGTGCGCATACACATGCGTTTGTACGCGTTTTACCGCGCATGCGTTTTTTTGCAGTATGCGCTCGGGCGCACAAAATGCAACTTGTTGCATTTTTTGTGCGTCCGATTTGCCTCAAAAAAACGCATGCGCGCGCAATGCGTTTTTTTACAGCAAGACACCCATTATAAGTCTATGGTGAGCATATGTGCGCATTGGCATGCTTATGTATGCGTTTTTTTGCACATGCGTTTTTTTTTTTACCATTAGTTTAGACAATGGAATTTAGGGGTTTGTGTAAAGTTAGGGTTAGTTAAGGGGGTTTAGGGTTAGGGTCAGGGTTAGGGTTAGGGTTAGGGTCAGGGTTAGGGTTAAGTATGGTTTGGTTAAGGGTTAGGGTCAGGGTTAGGGTTAGGGTTAGGGTCAGGGTTAGGGTTAAGTATGGTTTGGTTAAGGGTTAGGGTCAGGGTTAGGGTTAGGGTCAGGGTTAGGGTTAAGTATGGTTTGGTTAAGGGTTAGGGTTAGGGTTAGGGTCAGGGTTATGGTTAAGTATGGTTTGGTTAGGGTTAGGGTTAGGGTTAGGGTCAGGGTTAGGGTTAAGTATGGTTTGGTTAAGGGTTAGGGTCAGGGTTAGGGTTAAGTATGGTTTGGTTAAGGGTTAGGGTCAGGGTTAGGGTTAGGGTCAGGGTTAGGGTAAGGGTTAAGGTTAAGTATGGTTTGGTTAAGGGTTAGGGTCAGGGTTAGGGTTAAGTATGGTTTGGTTAAGGGTTAGGGTTAGGGTTAGGGTCAGGGTTAGGGTTAGGGTCAGGGTTAGGGTCAGGGTTAGGGTCAGGGTTAGGGTTAAGTATGGTTTGGTTAAGGGTTAGGGTTAGGGTCAGGGTTAGGGTTAAGGTTAGTTAGGGTTTGGGTTAGGGTTAAGTATGGTTTGGTTAAGGGTTAGAGTCAGGGTTAGGGTTAAGTATGGTTTGGTTAAGGGTTAGGGTCAGGGTTAGGGTTAGGGTCAGGGTTAGGGTTAGTAAAGTCATGGTTTGGGTTAGTGTGAGGGGCCACCTAATGTTGGAAAAAAACGCAAACGCGGTAAAAACGCACTAAAAACGCATAAAAACGCTGCGTTTTTTTCATGCATGCTCATAAAAATGCTTGAAAAAAACGCAGCAGTTGTATGCTTTTGTATGCATTTTTCAATGCGTTTTTTTGCGGGAAAAACGCGCTGCAAAAAAAAGCAAGTGTGAAACAGGCCTAAGCGGCTAATTCTGAGAAGCGGGGTTGAAAGGCACCATTATCAGCATATGATAAAAGCTTTTGAGTGCTGCCGATATATTATGACACAGTGTCAGGTTTCCAATAGAGACTATGGTACAAAATCCTTTTAAGATCTTACTTCTCTAATTTGAATAATTAATAATTTTCCATACATAAAACTAATATTGTGTTTGTTCACTCTTGAAATTTTCACCTATTATTGCGCGGTCAAGTGTTCCTTTAAAACATGAGAAAATCATTAAAATATCATGTATCCATGGAGAAAGCATAAGGCAACAATACTAAAGCCGTGTTTATAATGTGAATATCGGGACGAAAAACGGCAACAAAAAATTCTGAGTCAAAATAACTTTCTTTCACTCTATTACCAACTCTAGAGGCAAAAGAAAACTTGCAGCTAATTATGCTAAGTAAAATGTCAAAATAATAAGAAACGTCGATATGAAGCACATTTAAGCCGACCTTGGCACAGTCCTAATTGCTGCTTCCATTTAATACACCTGTCTACTCTGAGCAGAGTAAAAAGTAAAATATTACCATATTGTTTTGTGACTTACAGGTACGTGAATCTCATTTTCCTTCCAAGTCAGCCCATAATTAGAGACGCATTGGCCTCTGCTTTATTACCAAACTCTCTTGGCCTTGGTGACTTTTTAGTTGGATGAATATTAATTAATGTAACAGACTTCAACATAATTGGAAGACATAATAACACAGTGTAGAAGCCTTGACTTCAGACAGCTGCTTTCCGTCATCCCTACAGTGCAGATGATTTCAACATTATAACCCTAATTAACCATTCCTGGCTGACATTATGATATCACACTGACCTTTGGAGCATTGATCCTATGGATATAACTCAACTGTGAGCTTTGCCAGGTACGTCAGTCTCCAACCAAAAACTAGGTACTGGCAGGACATGTAACCTCCCTGACACCTCTTTATCTATTATCCTCCATTTGTACATGGTTATACATCCTATGCTAATGTCCAGAGGAATTTAGTCAATACGGTCTGGCTGGTCTATATGAGCCTTATTTAAAGGGAATATCCAGTGAAATCCATAGTTTCCAATGTGAATTTACCTCTACTTTTTGATCCGTGTTTTATTAAAGAATAAAAAGTAATAAAATATAAAAATAGCAACAATGCCCTGCTTTAACATATAGATTTAGCATTTTTTCTGAATCTCTTCCAGACTGTTTCCTGGAAATGCTGGTGGACTACTGCCAACCTTTCAGCAGTTCTGCAACTCTCTGCTATAAGCTGAAGTTTATAAATATTGCATGTGACAAGAATGCTGCTGCAAAGGATACATTCAGTTGCCTCTCCTGTGTATACCGTGGACCTACATCTGAAGGTCTTCAGAATTTTGCTCACAATTTTGAATGCTATATGTAATTGATAGAAATGATATGACAACACTTCCATAGGAAACTAGGAAACATGGGTGCATCTTATAGTCCGGATGTACTGGCTTTTGCTGTGGTACGGAGGTGGGGGAGCAGTTTCCGCAGAGCACCGGGTCACAGAGGCAGGAGCTGGTGACTTCGGCTAACTCCTGTGCCCGCTGCTAAAGAGAAATTAATATTCACTGCATTCCACGCCCATGGGCGTGGAGGGCAATGAATATTCATTTATTTTTGGCATCCTGGTATGATTGGCCCCATCCCGTTCCTGGCATGATTGGTCCCATCCTTATTCTGGTATGATTGGCCCCATCCCAATCCTGGTATGCATGGTCCCATCAGAAAACATTAAGAAAAACAAATCATTACACTTACCTTCCTCCGCTCCCTCGCAGTGTCCTGCTCCGGTGCCAGCAGCTGCTTAGTACTTTTAAGCAGCGCATGGCAGGGATGCCATGCGCTGCTCACAAGCAGAGCACAGCTGCCAGAATACTCATCGGGACAGTTCATTGCAGAGAGCAGTAAGTATTCATTGCTCTAAAGTAGCGCGCAGTGTCAGCCACTGGCTTCTTGCTGCTGCCGGCGGTTGCATGTGCCAATACTTAAGAGAAATGAATACTCATGAATATTCATTTCTCTTAAGTAGCGGCACACGTGACCGCTGGCAGCAGCAGGAAGGCACCAGCTGACACTGCTGTGAGAGGAGCCAGGGCCGTAGTCGTGGCTGACATAGATTGCTCAACCATGCCCTGGTCTCCCGCCACATGCATACAATGTCCCCTTTGCAACGTACCTTCCTTAATGCCTTCTGAACCATCAAGGACCTCTCTGATTTGCTGTGGGTTCACTCCTGACGGTTTCACACAAAGTGAGACATAGTCCAGTTCCAACTTGTAACAAACAACTTTACTTGAATCAGTTCTCAGTACATCCAGCTTAGTTACAGCAACTTCACAGGGAACATCACAGTACACATCCTTGTCTATTCCTATGCTGTGCAGGACACTGCAAGGGAGCTGAGGAAGGAATGTGTGATGGTTTGTTTTTTTAATCTTTTTTTAATCTTTTCTGACACGACCATGCATACCAGGATGGGGGTGGGGTTGATCATACCAGTATAAGGATGGGGCCATGCATACCAAGACCGTGATGGGGTCAATCATACCAGGATAAGGATGGGACCATGCATACCAGGATCAGGATGGGGCCATTCATGCTTGGACGAGATGGGGACCCTGCATACTAGTATAGGGATGATGGCGATCATTCCTGCCAGGATAAGGATGAGGGGGACCATTCTTACCAGGATAGGGATAAGGAGGCATGCATACCAGGATGGGGATGAGGGGCCATGCATACCAGGATAGGGATGATGGAGCTATGCATACCAGGATAGGGATGAGGGAGCCATGCATACCAGGATAGGGATGATGGAGGCATGCATACCAGGATAGGGATGAGGGAGCCATGCATACCAGGATAGGGATGATGGAGCCATGCATACCAGGATAGGGATGAAGGAGCCATGCATACCAGGATAGGGATGAGGGGCCATGCATACCAGGATAGGGATGAGGGAGCCATGCATACCAGGATAGGGATGACGGAGCCATGCATACCAGGATAGGGATGACGGAGCCATGCATACCAGGATAGGGATGAGGGGCCATGTGTATCAGGATGGGGATGAAGGGACCATATTTACCAGGATAGGGGATATTAAGTACAGAATTGACCACATTTTTTGCTTCAGTCTTTTTTTTCCTAATTTCCTCCTCTAAAACCTAGGTGTGTCTTATGGTCCGGTGAGTCTCATAGTCCGAAAAATACGGTGTCATTGTCAGGGTATGTAGCGATCGTCAGTAAAATTGGTAGACAGGATTTATGATTAAATCATCCCAAACAATTGATTAGAAAACCCTTTATTGTTACCTGAGCTACGGAATATAGTCCCCAATATCCTGATATTGTCAAGATTTTACAGAAATACCTATTTTAAACAAAGACAAAATCCAATATCCGATTTGTAATTAAAAAATCACCCACTCTAGGAAATATTATATCACCTAGTTTTTTCAGGGACCATCTCCTTCTATACAACCCACTTGGCTTTCCTATAAGGGGTTTTTTTAAGTGCAGGCATTCATCATTTAATGCCTGTGAACATGCAGATTACAATAAACGTATTTTCACCTTGATCATTACTGACACCAGTTTTCCATCTGCAGGTCTCTATCCCTGCAGTTATCTTTATTATCAAAGCCTGAAATGAAGATGGGGAGTAGACAACACAACGTAGTACTAAGGCAGCAAGGCAGGAATCAAATCATAGTCGGACAGAGCATGGGCCAAGACAGGTGAATTTTGATTGCAAATGGTAGACTAGGAAAAGTCAGGTCACGAATGAGAAAGGTGAATAATGCAACTGAGTAATAGGAATGTCAAATATAACACCCTTATCAGAAAGCATCTTATTTTTCAGGCATAAGGCCCTTTTACATTTAGCGATGCACCAGCGATGCAGCGCATGATACTTACCTTTCACACACAGCGATCCTAACGTCCTCCCGTCCGCCTCCAGCGTCGCTCGTCTCACACAGCAGGAAGCCCAGCAGGAAGCAGACGACGAGAAATGGAGCCGCCCGATCAGCGATGGACAGCGGGGGAGGCGGTCGGAGGTAAGTATCACACATAGCGATATCGCTGCTGCGTCACAAAATCAGTGACGTTTTAGCGATATTGCTAGCGATATCGCTATGTGTAAAACACCCTATAGTGTAATGGGGAGGGTCGACTGTGATTATCACAATTGGAGCATTAGTAGACCAGCACAATGCAAGACAACAGAGGCAACTAAAAGGAGAAAGCTAAGCACAGGAGGAGGTAGAATGGCATAGACTGACACGCATTCGATGATATTTGGATTATTATAGGGTATCTATCTACACTTTTATAAAATGTTTGATATTTTATAGCCAAAATAATAAATAATTAGAAATTCAATAATATAGTCTAGTATCATACTATGACACAAGTTATTGTCAAAAATGTTGATCCATCTGGGGTGCAGGTCCTGGGATCACTGAAATTAAAGGGGTTATCCAGTCATAACATATTCATGACCTATAGTATCAATAGAATAGGACATCAATGCAAGATTGATGGTTGGTCAGATACCCTGCAGCCCTACCAATCCGCTGTTATTTGCAAAGCACTACACATCCGATGGCCGTTGGAGCAAAAAACAGCTGATCGGTGAGGGTGGCAGGTGTTAAATCTCCAACGATCTAATATTGATGACCTATCTTAGTGATAGATAATAAATAACATGCTGTGACCAGACAAACCGTTTAGGAGACACTCCTCAGATCATTAGCAAAGTGATGTAGAGGCCAATGGAAAGTCTATAAATTGGGGCCCAGGAACCTACGACTACACCTTTACATCAACATAAAGTTGCACTCTGTAGCATGTATACATGAAATATATGAAGTATGAATTGCATTACTGCTCTAGATAATAAGAAAAACTGGAGATTCGTAGCACATAGTTTGGCCAATTCATGCATGCCCAACAGCCGAGACGATCTCCGGTTGCTCTGGTTGGTGGAAACCTGTCTAAGGTCGGGATCACACTACCGTGTGTGATGCGAGAAACTCACACAAGTCTCTCACATCAACACCCGGTGCTGCATCCTGCACTCAGGACTGGAGCTGTGGCTGCATGTATTTGCCGCCGGGTGTTGATGTGAGAGACTCGTGCGAGTTTCTCGCATCACACAAGGTAGTGTGATCCCGGCCTAATGCGAATCCTCTCCTAGGCTGAAGCCTTCATTTATGGGTAGATAGGTCCCTACGAACCCATAAATTGTTGTCGCTACTGTACTTTCTGCCTGGAAGTGACAATCAGTCTTTTGTTATTTACATCAACACAAGCAAAGAAGTGGGAAACGGAAGGAAGATGCAAGTCTTAATAACAAATCAGATATATACGGATTTCAGGCTCCATATAAAAGTGAGAGAAAAAGTATTAATAATACAACTCAGTCTTTTATATTTCCATTTTTTTTATTTCAGGGGGAAATCCTTTCTATCTGCAGGCCATGAAGAAAATGTATGAAAAGTTTGTAAAGTAGACAAAAAAACACAGATCAAAATTTTTATGTCCTGCTCTTAACCTCGTATCACATTCCTTCCATTTTGGTTTAACTTTTGTCATTTTCAGCACTTTGAATCCCCTACTGCACTCTCATTTTCTTGATTGTGCAGCTCTTGCCTTTTCACGATGGCTTCTTATAAGAGCTTTATGGCTTGAAGATGGTCGTAACAGCCTCCCTCGGAGATGCTTTATGATCATTATAATCAAGACTTCATCTCTACGTGTTAATGTGGAAGGCATGCATTGATTACATAACAAAACTACTTCTGACTACTTATGTTGTGAGAGATTGCACTCTTCATTCTATCCATTAGATCCACTGAGAAGATCTGGATATCTCCCTCCTTCCTTTGTCCTAATATCACTATTACAGTCATCAATCTTCCTTGCTATTATCTCGCCTATCTATGACTGGTGAAGTTATATGTTGGAAAAAACGATGCCATTTTTCTTTCACTTTATATGTGCAAGGCTTTGTTTAATGGAAATGCATTGCCAGAAAATGACATATTGCTTACATCATGTTTTAATATTTAGTATATGTTTGAAAAACTCGCTTTGTTTTTGAAGTTACTTTCTATATTTGAAAATAATCCTGAAATTGTCTCAGTAGTCACTTTCCACCTTGGCTACTAATCCTACTAATAGAATGACATTTCATGAGCTGTACACATGGTTTTCAGTAGTCTCATTATCATTACAGACAATACTACAATGATAAAACTTCTACAGTCATATGTAAAAGTTTGGGCACCCCTATTAATGTTAACCTTTTTTCTTTATAACAATTTTGGTTTTTGCAACAGGTATTTCAGTTTCATATACAGTGGGGAAAAAAAGTATTTAGTCAGTCAGCAATAGTGCAAGTTCCACCACTTAAAAAGATGAGAGGCGTCTGTAATTTACATCATAGGTAGACCTCAACTATGGGAGACAAACTGAGAAAAAAAAATCCAGAAAATCACATTGTGTGTTTTTTTTTCATTTTATTTGCATATTATGGTGGAAAATAAGTATTTGGTCAGAAACAAAATTTCATCTCAATACTTTGTGATATATCCTTTGTTGGCAATGACAGAGGTCAAACGTTTTCTGTAAGTCTTCACAAGGTTGCCACACACTGTTGTTGGTATGTTGGCCCATTCCTCCATGCAGATCTCCTCTAGAGCAGTGATGTTTTTGGCTTTTCGCTTGGCAACACGGACTTTCAACTCCCTCCAAAGGTTTTCTATAGGGTTGAGATCTGGAGACTGGCTAGGCCACTCCAGGACCTTGAAATGCTTCTTACGAAGCCACTCCTTCGTTGCCCTGGCGGTGTGCTTTGGATCATTGTCATGTTGAAAGACCCAGCCACGTTTCATCTTCAATGCCCTTGCTGATGGAAGGAGGTTTGCACTCAAAATCTCACGATTAGAGTTGAGCGATACCGTCCGATACTTCAAAGTATCAGATCGGAATGGATCGGCCGATCTTAAAAAAAAGTATCGGTATCGCCGATTCCGATACCGGAAGTCCCATTCAAGTCTATGGGACTTCCGGTATCGGAATAAGAAAAATCCTGTTTTTCCCTTGTACAGCCTCTCTGGGGTCTGTACGGGCCTTTCGGGGGGCTGTGCCGGCCTGCCAGGGGGTCTGTGCAGGCTCCGGTGGTCTGTGCCGGCCTGCCGGGGGGCTGTGCAGGCTCCGGTGGGCTGTGCCGGCCTGCCGGGGGGCTGTGCCGGCCTGCCGGGGGGCTGTGCAGGCCTGCCGGGGGGCTGTGCCGGCCTGCCGGGGGGCTGTGCAGGCTTCGGGGGTCTGTGCAGGCATCGTCCGATGGGACTACAAGTCCCATCGGGCGATGCCTGCTACCATGACAGTGATTGACACATTAGCCAATGATGGGACAGTAGTAGTCCCATCATCCGGCTAATGTGTTGAATGTAAAAAAAAAAAAAAAAAATTACATGCTACATACATGCTACATACATACAACATGCATACTACATACATGCTACATTCATACTACATACTACATACATGCTACATTCATACTACATATATACTACATGCAACATACATACTACATATATACTACATGCATGCAACATGCATACTACATATATACTACATGCAACATACATACTACATATATACTACATGCATGCAACATGCATACTACATATATACTACATGCTACATACATACTACATATATACTACATACATACTGCATGCTACATACATACTACATGCCACATACATACCACATACATACTACATACATACTACATATATACTACATATATACTACATGCTACATACATACTACATATATGCTACATACATACTACATACATACTACATGCTACATACATACTACATATATACTACATACATACTACATACATACTACATGCATGCTACATACATACTACATGCTACATACATACCACATACATACTACATACATACTACATGCTACATACATACTACATATATACTACATGCATGCTACATACATACTGCATGCTACATGCATGCTACATACATACTACATACGTGCTACATACATACCACATATATACTACATACATACTACATACAATACATTCATACAATACATACATAGACATACAGTACATATAACATAGAGTAACATACTTACCAATACTTGTCACATTGTTCCCCGAAGCCATTGTCTTTTACGGAATAAATATTAACATAACAAACCACAAAAATACTCACCCACGATCCGAAGCAGTCCACGAGTGTGTCCCACGACGATCTTGGGTAGAGAACTGCAGCATCAGCTGTTGCTGCCGTTCTCTACAGGCTGCAGGAATCCAATGACGGAAGGTAGGTATCCTTCCGCACTGTATTCCTCCGCCACTTAAAAAAAAAAAGTCCCTAGTCTCACTTTATGCCATTGCTGCGTGGGAAATTCCCACACAGCAATGGCATAAAGTGAGACTAGGGACTTTTTTTTTTTTAAGTGGCGGAGGAATACAGTGCGGAAGGATACCTACCTTCCGTCATTGGATTCCTGCAGCCCGTAGAGAACGGCAGCAACAGCTGATGCTGCAGTTCTCTACCCAAGATCGTCGTGGGACACACTCATGTACTGCTTCGGATCGTGGGTGAGTATTTTTGTGGTTTGTTATGTTAATATTTATTCCGTAAAAGACAATGGCTTCGGGGAACAATGTGACAAGTATTGGTAAGTATGTTACTCTATGTTATATGTACTGTATGTCTATGTATGTATTGTATGAATGTATTGTATGTAGTATGTATGTAGTATATATGTGGTATGTATGTAGCATGTAGTATGTATGTAGTATGTATGTAGCATGCATGTAGCATGCAGTATGTATGTAGCATGCATGTAGTATACACTCACTGGCCACTTTATTAGGTACACCATGCTAGTAAGGGGTTGGACCCCCTTTTGCCTTCAGAACTGCCTCAATTCTTCGTGGCAGAGATTCAACAAGGTGCTGGAAGCATTCCTCAGAGATTTTGGACCATATTGACATGATGGCATCACACAGTTGGCGCAGATTTGTCGGCTGCACATCCCTGATGCGAATCTCCCGTTCTACCTCATCCCAAAGATGCTCTATTGGATTGAGATCTGGTGACTGAGGAGGCCATTTGAGTACAGTGAACTCATTGTCATGTTCAAGAAACCTATCTGAGATGATTCGAGCTTTATGACATGGCGCATTATCCTGCTGAAAGTAGCCATCAGATGTTGGGTACATTGTGGTCATAAAGGGATGGACATGGTCAGCAACAATACTCAGGTAGGCTGTGGCGTTGCAACGATGCTCAATTGGTACCAAGGGGCCCAAAGAGTGCCAAGAAAAAATTCCCCACACCATGACACCACCACCACCAGCCTGAACCGTTGATACAAGGCAGGATGGATCCATGCTTTCATGTTGTTTACGCCAAATTCTGACCCTACCATCCGAATGTCGCAGCAGAAATCGAGACTCATCAGACCAGGCAACGTTTTTCCAATCTTCTACTGTCCAATTTCGATGAGCTTGTGCAAATTGTAGCCTCAGTTTCCTGTTCTTAGCTGAGAGGAGTGGTACCCAGTGTGGTCTTCTGCTGCTGTAGCCCATCTGCCTCAAAGTTCGACGCACTGTGCGTTCAGAGATGCTCTTCTGCCTACCTTGGTTGTAACGGGTGGCAATTTGAGTCACTGTTGCCTTTCTATCAGCTCGAACCAGTCTGCCCATTCTCCTCTGACCTCTGGCATCAACAAGGCATTTCCGGCCACAGAACTGCCGCTCACTGGTTTTTTTTTCTTTTTCGGACCATTCTCTGTAAACCCTAGAGATGGTTGTGCGTGAAAATCCCAGTAGATCAGCAGTTTCTGAAATTCTCAGACCAGCCCTTCTGGCACCAACAATCATGCCACGTTCAAAGGCACTCAAATCACCTTTCTTCCCCATACTGATGCTCGGTTTGAACTGCAGGAGATTGTCTTGACCATGTCTACATGCCTAAATGCACTGAGTTGCCGCCATGTGATTGGCTGATTAGAAATTAAGTCTTAACACACAGTTGGACAGGTGTACCTAATAAAGTGGCCAGTGAGTGTATATGTAGTATGTATGTAGTATGTATGTAGCATGTAGTATGTATGTAGCATGCATGTAGTATGTATGTAGTATGTATGTAGTATATATGTAGTATGTATGTAGCATGTAGTATGTATGTAGCATGCATGTAGTATATATGTAGTATGTATGTAGCATGTAGTATGTATGTAGCATGCATGTAGTATATATGTAGTATGTATGTATGTAGTATGTAAGTAGTATATATGTAGCATGTAGTATGTATGTAGCATGCATGTAGTATATATGTGTTATGTATGTGGTATGTATGTATATATGTGGTATGTATGTAGTATGTATGTAGTATGTATGTAGTATGTATGTGGTATGTATGTAGTATGTATGTAGCATGTAGTATGTATGTAGCATGCATGTAGTATGTATGTAGTATTTTTTTTTTTTTTTTTTTTTTTAACATTTAACACATTAGCCGGATGATGGGACTACTACTGTCCCATCATTGGCTAATGTGTCAATCACTGTCATGGTAGCAGGCATCGCCAGATGGGACTTGTAGTCCCATCGGACGATGCTTGCACAGACCCCCGGACATCAGCACAGCCCCCCGGCAGGCCGGCACAGCCCCCCGGCAGGCCGGTACAGACCCCCACAGGGTGCACAGACCACCGGCAGGCCGGCACAGCCCCCCGGCAGGCCGGTACAGACCCCGGGCAGTCCACACAGCCCCCCGGCAGGCCGGCAGAGACCCCCGGAAGGCCCGAAATGACGGCGCATCATGATGCGCACACACCGCGCATCATGATGACGTCAGGCTGTCAATCAACTTTGAACTTCCGATTCCGATGCCGACTTCCGATATTGAAAAAATATCGGAAGTCGGTATCGGAATTCCGATACAGCAAGTATCGGCCGATACCTGATACTTGCGGTATCGGAATGCTCAACACTACTCACGATACATGGCCCCATTCATTCTTTCATGTACCCGGATCAGTCGTCCTGGCCCCTTTGCAGAGAAACAGCCCCAAAGCATGATGTTTCCACCACCATGCTTTACAGTAGGTATGGTGTTTGATGGATGCAACTCAGTATTCTTTTTCCTCCAAACACGACAAGTTGTGTTTCTACCAAACAGTTCCAGTTTGGTTTCATCAGACCATAGGACATTCTCCCAAAACTCCTCTGGATCATCCAAATGCTCTCTAGCAAACTTCAGACGGGCCCGGACATGTACAGGCTTAAGCAGTGGGACACGTCTGGCACTGCAGGATCTGAGTCCATGGTGGCGTAGTGTGTTACTTATGGTAGACCTTGTTACCTTGGTCCCAGCTCTCTGCAGTTCATTCACTAGGTCCCCCCGCGTGGTTCTGGGATTTTTGCTCACCGTTCTTGTGATCATTCTGACCCCACGGGGTGGGATTTTGCGTGGAGCACCAGATCGAGGGAGATTATCAGTGGTCTTGTATGTCTTCCATTTTCTAATTATTGCTCCCACAGTTGATTTCTTCACTCCAAGCTGGTTGGCTATTGCAGATTCAGTCTTCCCAGCCTGGTGCAGGGCTACAATTTTGTTTCTGGTGTCCTTTGACAGCTCTTTGGTCTTCACCATAGTGGAGTTTGGAGTCAGACTGTTTGAGGGTGTGCACAGGTGTCTTTTTATACTGATAACAAGTTTAAACAGGTGCCATTACTACAGGTAATGAGTGGAGGAAAGAGGAGACTCTTAAAGAAGAAGTTACAGGTCTGTGAGAGCCAGAAATCTTGATTGCTTGTTTCTGACCAAATACTTATTTTCCACCATAATATGCAAATAAAATGAAAAAAAAACAGACAATGTGATTTTATGGATTTTTTTTTCTCAGTTTGTCTCCCATAGTTGAGGTCTACCTATGATGTAAATTACAGACGCTTCTCATCTTTTTAAGTGGTGGAACTTGCACTATTGCTGACTGACTAAATACTTTTTTTCCCCACTGTATCTAATAATTGATGGACTCAGTTATATTTCTGGATTCAAATGAGGTTTATTGTACTAACAGAAAATGTGCAATCTGCATTTAAACAAAATTTGACCCGTTCAAAAGTATGGGCACCCTTATCATTTTCTTGATTTGAACACTCCTAACTACTTTTTACTGACTTCCTGAAGCACTAAATTGGTTTTGTAACCTCATTGAGCTTTGAACTTCATAGCCAGGTGTATCAAATCATGAGAAAAGGTATTTAAAGTGGCCACTTGCAAGTAGTTCTCCTATTTGATTCTCCTATGAAGAGTGGCATCATGGGCTCCTCAAAACAACTCTCAAATGATCTGAAAACAAAGATTATTCAACATAGCTTTTCAGGGGAAGGATACAAAAAGTTGTCTCAGAGATTTAACCAGTCAGTTTCCACTGTGAGGAACATAGTAAGGAAATGGAAGAACACAGGTACAGTTCTTGTTAAGCCCAGAAGTGGCAGGCCAAGAAAAATATCAGAAAGGCAGAGAAGAAGAATGGTGAGAACAGTCAAGGACAATCCACAGACCACCTCCAAAGACCTGCAGCATCATCTTGCTGCAGATAGTGTCACTGTGCATCGGTCAACAATACAGCGCACTTTGCACAAGGAGAAGCTGTATGGGAGAGTGATGCGAAAGAAGCCGTTTCTGCAAGCACGCCACAAACAGAGTCGCCTGAGGTATGCAAAAGCACATTTGGACAAGCCAGTTACATTTTGGAAGAAGGTCCTGTGGACTGATGAAACAAAGATTGAGTTGTTTGGTCATACAAAAAGGCGTTATGCATGCGCTGTATTGTTGACCGATGCACAGTGACACCATCTGCAGCAAGATAATGCTGCAGGTCTTTGGAGGTGGTCTGTGGATTGTCCTTGACTGTTCTCACCATTCTTCTTCTCTGCCTTTCTGATATTTTTCTTGGCCTGCCACTTCTGGGCTTAACAAGAACTGTACCTGTGTTCTTCCATTTCCTTACTATGTTCCTCACAGTGGAAACTGACTGGTTAAATCTCTGAGACAACTTTTTGTATCCTTCCCCTGAAAAGCTATGTTGAATAATCTTTGTTTTCAGATCATTTGAGAGTTGTTTTGAGGAGCCCATGATGCCACTCTTCATAGGAGAATCAAATAGGAGAACTACTTGCAAGTGGCCACTTTAAATACCTTTTCTCATGATTTGATACACCTGGCTATGAAGTTCAAAGCTCAATGAGGTTACAAAACCAATTTAGTGCTTCAGGAAGTCAGTAAAAAGTAGTTAGGAGTGTTCAAATCAAGAAAATGATAAGGGTGCCCATACTTTTGCACCGGTCAAATTTTGTTTACATGCAGATTGCACATTTTCTGTTAGTACAATAAACCTCATTTGAATCCAGAAATATAACGGAGTCCATCAGTTATTAGATATATGAAACTGAAATACCTGTTGCAAAAACCAAAATTGTTATAAAGAAAAAAGGTTAACATTAATAGGGGTGCCCAAACTTTTACATATGACTGTATATACAGTGCATAGCACAGTATGTACAATTCACAGCTCACCTTCTCCTCCTCCCTCTCACAATCGGCTCTCTTCATCTGTGTACAAATGTTTCCTGATTTTGAGGACCGTCCACGTGAGGGTCAGCACCAAATTTGTAAGTTTGCTCATTTCTTAAAAATCATATTAATCCACAAATTAACACGTTTTTCCCATTAGCCCCTAAAATAATATTATGTGTAGGTTTTTCTCATTCTGTGTAATCTATCTTATATTTAAATGACACCTTACTAGGCCACATGACTATGTTAAATTTATGTTAAAATGTTTGACAAATTGGGCAATGTCCTAATAAATTATTGTGTGACATTGCAGTGGAAGATGTCATGAGACGCTGGCTCAGCATCCGCGACCAATACAGCCAGGAACGTCAGCAGCGGACCAGGAGTGGGGATGCAGCATCGACCAAGAGGAAATATATATATTATGACCGGCTGTCATTTCTGGCTCGCATTCTGAATCTCAGACCGTAAGTACATGCATCACACCACATTACACATATGCTGTTTAGGGTCATATCTACATTTTTTCTTTACATTTCAAAACAGAACTCAGTGAAACCTCACTGAGAGGGAGACAGGCCACTATCGATCCAGGCGGGGGAGGTGAAGAGGTGGCTAGCCCATCTTCTGAGCCTTCCAGCTGCATCCCCCAAGCTCCACCAGTTCCAGCAGTGACATCATGCAGCCTGGAGGACCAGGGAAACAGCAGCAGCCCTATTGTGCCTCTTGAGGCCTCATTCCACCCTGCCGTCATACCCCGCCATGGCCGACGAAGGAGAGACATCCCTGATCTGACACAAGGAGGCATGTTGACACGGCAGTGTTAAATTACCTGTCCAGGGTTGCCTAGCATGAGGGTGAGGAGGCATATTCCCGCAGCCTGGCCCGGTACCTCTCTCCCCTACCCCGGGAGGTGAGACTACGTGTGCGAGGATCCATTCAGATCCTCATTGATGCCTGCACACACCCCCAATACCCCATATGAGGTATTTGAGTTTTTGGAGCGGTGGCAGCTGTGACCCTGTAACCTGCTCCGAGTTTCCCCCAACCGAGAAGTGCAGGCACAATCTGGATCTGAGCCACCTCCTCCACGGGTAATTGTAATTTTTTTATTTTTTTTTGCTAACGCAAATTTCTGTATTTTGATACAGGAAAGATGTATATTTTTTTACCGTGTTAGCCAGTAGATAGAAGAATATTTAGAATTGAGAGTCCTCAGTGGTTGATACCTTTTAATGGCTAACTGAAAAGATGGTAACACATTGCAAGCTTTCGAGACTACTCAGGTCTCTTCATCAGGCTAGACTAATACAACATCTGAAGAATCACATATTTATACACAAAACAGCACAGAAATAACGCAATAGATAAGACATTAAAAAGTATCAACTACTGAGGGCTCTCAGTTCTAAATATTCTTGTATTTTGATAAGTATTTGGTTTCACAAATGTGCCAAAAAACGTTTGCCCAAATTTGTATGGGCACAAAAGCCATATGAGTTTAATATGGTTTTATGATTACAAAGTTAAATTTTGGCTGGATAAAAAGTTCAAAATTGCAGCGCTTGGTCTCATTGAATTCATACCTTGTGCATCCAAATATTCAAATATTTGACATAATATAAATGAAAACACACACAAAAACAAGAACAAACTGGCTTTTATGTAAACCAACAATTGAGAATTACAACATAGATATAGCATGCTCTTGCAAGGGATTAGCACCCTGAGGTGTTACAAAATAATTAGTGAACACATCATGCACTTTGAGTCCAGAGAGGGGACGACAGGGAGGGATCACATGTGGTCTAGGCCTACCCACATTGCCACACACAACTTCAACACCATCAGATGAGGAGCAATCATGTATTCGGGTGAAGTTATGTAGGATCACACATGCTTTATTGACCTCATTAACATTAGCTTCACTCAGCTGAATGGCTGACTGGAGGACCTGTCATTTGGCACAAAGAATGCCAAAGGCGCACTCCACCAGTCGTCGTGTGCATGATAGGCGCAAGTTAAAGGTTCTGCACCGGGGGTCCAGGTTTCTACAGGGATATGGCCTCATTACATGACGGGTCAATTGAAAGGCCTCATCTGCAACAAGGACATAAGGCACAGATTCATGATTGGAGCCTGGAAGCTGACGTGGTGGTGGTAGGTCCATCTGGTTATTGCGCAGCCGCCGACCCATAATGGAAGAATTGAAGACTCTAGAGTCTCCAGTTCTTCCATAGGCCCCAATATCTACAATTATAAACTTGTAGTGACTGTCAACCAGGGCCAACAACACAACAGAAAAATATTGTTTATAATTATAGAATTGGGACCCTGAGTTTGGCGGCTTACGCACACGGATGTGCTTCCCACCCAGGGCCCCAATACAATTGGGAAAGTTGCAGTGCTCCTCAAATCCCTTGGAAATCCGCATCCAGTCTTCCATCACGGGCTCAGGAATGACCACTTGATGAAGTCGTGACCATATTTCAGAACAGGTAGACCGGACTATGCCTGATACTGTGCATTTCCCAATCAAAAATTCATTATGTAGTGCCTAGTGATGAGCGAGTATACTCGTTACTTGGGTTTCCCCGAGCATGCTCGGGTGTCCTCCAAGTATTTTGGCGTGCTCTGAGATTTAGTTTGTGTCGAAGTAGCTGCATGATTTATGGCTACTAGACAGGCTGAATACATGTGAGGAATGCTTGTTTGTTAGGGAATCCCCACATGTATTCAGGCTGTCCAGTAGCCATAAATCATGCAGCTGTGTCGACACAGATTAAATCTCCGAGCACGCCCAAATACTCGGAGGGCACCCGAGCAACGAGTATACTCGCTCATCACTAGTAGTGCCGCATATGACAGACCAGTTGTGAGGAAGCTAAAAGAAAAGAATAAAAAAATTAACAAACATGTTCAAGCTTTGACAGAAATCATTTTCGAAAACTTACAGTGTGTAACTAACAAGCCATGCAATAACAACATTAAAAGAGGTCCAATGGCTGTGATTTTCATAACAAATACATATTATTATTAATGCGAGTTTATATTTTAGATATATTAAGAATAAAACAACCTAAATTTGAAACAAGAACAATATACTACATTTAAAACATCATCAACATAGAGTATGAGGAGGAGGAATACATACCATAACGTAAGGAGAAGGCGCTCCTCAGCAGAAATACATTTCCGCATCCTGGTGTCCTGAAAGGTGATCCCAGGGCGCACTGTCTCCAACAAAATATCAAAGGTGGCAAGGCTCATGCGACAATATTGGTAAAACTTGTCAGGATGGGTCCGCAGAGATGCATAGAAACGGTGGAAATGGCCTTTAGTGAGGCGTTGCTTCAAAAGCGAATAGACCCACGTTCGTCTCCTCCTCCTCGGATCCACAATCACTGGGTATGGCTGCCCAAATCGGCGGGAAAAAACCCAGCTGTATAGCACCCGCTCAGTTGGGGAGAACCGAAGTCTGTCTGACATTTTGCACACAAACCACAAATACACCAACACAAGCACAGTAACAAAATAGCCATATTGGAGGCTGCCACCTGTTGCAGAGGCAATAAATAGGTCCGGTCCGATGGGCGAGGCTTATTCAACTGCTCCCCCCCTCCCTGTCTTGCTCTACACAAGAAGAAATGCGTAGAGCAAGACAGGGAGGGGGGGAGCAGTTGAATAAGCCCCACCCAGCGGACCGGACAGCGGCAGTTTACATACATCTGAACCGATATATAAAAGGTATTTATGCACGAAAGGTGCGAGGTCAGGGGGAAGCAAAAGTACTAAGAGAATCCTTATGTGACACACAATTGAATGATATTATATGATATCTCAAAAAAGGAGTGACAGATTCCCTTTAACGCCCACGGATACACATCAAAACAGCGGCCGCTAAGGTGCCTTATTCCCTCAACTCCGTTTTAGTAAGGGTATGGCGCCCCCAGAGTCTGAAAATCTCCATTATTTTGGCTACACATGCCAGAGGAGAAAGAAATTAGGTCCCCAAGCCACCCCCCCGGTCCTCCGTCCGCCATCCCCGGGGCCCCCCTGCTCCGTCGCCCGGGCCTTACCATCCTCTTCCTGAAATAAAAATGGTGTAGTGCACCCGCTGAGATCTGCCGGACGGCGCCCACCAACAGATATGAATTTTCCTATTGGTTCTTCACTTGATCACTGTGGTAGACCCTATCACAGTGATCAAAAGCCAACAATTAGTAAATCATCCCCCCGCATCATCCCCTTGGTCAGATTAATTTCTTTTTATTTAATAATTTTTTTTTCTTTCATTATTTGCTGTGATGGTTAGGGTTTGGCTCAGGGTTACGGTTGGGCTCAGGATTGGGCTTAGGGTTAGGGTTGAGCTTAGGGTTTGGGATTTTTAAAAAATAAATAAATAAATAAATAAAAATTGATGACGATAAACAACTAGTGTTGAGCACAAAGGCTGGCTACTTGAGTTTGCATCAGGTGCTGCTTGGATATGCACAGGTGCTCAAGTGACATGCTCAAGTCCTCGCCCTGCATGTTTTGCGGATATTAGACAAGCCAAAAAAGACATGCAATGATTGCCTGCCATACAAGGGCAATCCACGGATATTTTTTGGCTGTCTAACAGCCTCAAAACATGCGGGGCAGGGCCTTGAGCATGTCACTCGAGCACCTGATACAAACTCGACCAGTGAGCACTTGCGCTCAATACTAATGACGACATAGTCAATATGATGACCTATCGCTATCAAATTCTGTGCAGTACCTTTGGGTTCAAAAATTGGGGCTACAGCATCATTTTAGAGGTAAAATTTAATTTAATTTTTTTTTTCATTCCACTTTGCTTTAATTCCTGTGCAGCACGTGAAGAGTTAACATTTTTGAAGTATTTGAGAGGTGCAGTTTTAAAAATGGTATCACTTTTGAGGAGTTTTCAATATATAGGCCCCTCAAAGTCCATTGAAATCTGAATAGGTCCCCTAAAATACAGCAAGGTAGAAAAAATCCAGCATCTTTGGCAATAGAAAAGGTATTAAAACATGACTTTAAATGTCGACATTTAAATATTGTAAGAGCAAAAAAAAAAACAATCTTACAAAATAAAAATAAGGAGAAAGGAGGCGGAAGGCACAGGTCTACGCGTTTTGAGCTCAGACGCTCTTTAGTCCTGACAATGTGTGTGTTCGGGGGCAAAAGATTTATGGGAGGCAATAAATGGGAGGGACCAATGAGACTCTAGGTATAATTAGACACAGGCCATAAATTCAGTTCTCACTCATGGGTAAATACACACAGTTTAAATAGACATAGGAAAACAACACTCTCGTTGCTGTTGTGCCCCCAAGTCTTGTGTGGGAATAAAGTGGTGACAACTTCTATTCCTCGGTGTCTGTCGCAGGACCATTAGTATCCATACAACCTCGGGGACCGGACCCCGGCCATGCACTTAGAACTTGAGGAAGGGCTCTGCTCTAACCCTAATCCTTAGTTCTTCTTCTCCTTACGTTCCGTACAAAACTATCTTTCTTATGGAGAATTAGGCTTTCTGAATGTCTCTTTCCTGTGCCAGCAGACCCAGGTCACTGAGGTCTGCTGCAGCACTTCCTTCAATCCATCCCACTCAGGGGATCTTCTCTCACAGAGTGACCTGTTATGATTGAGTCACCGTAGGAGGCAAAAACAGAAATGCTAGCTAAGTCCAGAAAACCAGAGAAGTTGGCAACTATCAGATTGCAGACCCCTGAACCTATCAACACAACTAGCAGTAGCCGTGGGGGGTTCCTACGATGACCTAGACCCCTCGATCACAGCCGGAGAGATACATAGGCCTAAAGAAGGAAAGGGGAAATCTAACTGCCCCAGAGCAGACCCTAAAGCAATAGGCAGCCCCCCACATATAATGACGGTGAAGCAAGATGAAAACACTTACACAGACAGAAAGACAGGCTGAGCAAAGACGGGGCCCAAAAACTACCTAGATAGGAACGGATAGGAAGGCTGCTGTCTGCAATCTGCCAAAACCCTATCAGAGACAAAAGCCAACAAGCTGATATAAAAATGGCCCTGAAGCAACTAAGCTTCAAAAACTAAATCAGCACTCAGGTACTTTCAGAAGACAGAGCTCACGGAACACTGCACACTCCAGCAGGGAGTGGCAGAATCCAAAAAGCAAGAAAAACAAAAACAAATATTAAATGCAAAAAGGCAAAACAGAAAACTTAGCTTTAGGAGAGCAGGAATCAGACTGGTGTCCAAGAGTCCACAGAGAAATCACCCGCAGGGCAGAAAGGGCGTAGGCTGCCTTAAATACAGTCAGAGACTCCACTCAGCCAATCGTCTTCATTAGTCCCAGGTGCCTGATAATCAGGCTCACTACCTTCCTTCACTAGAATAGGGAGTTCACCAGGCCTCAGTGACGGAGGGGAAAATGAACTCACAACAGTACCCCCCCCTTGAGGAGGGGTCACCGAACCCTCAACAACGCTACCAGGGCGATCAGGGTGAGCCCGATGAAAGGCACGCACCAATCTTTTGGGCATGAATATCAGAGGCAGAGACCCAGGAATTATCCTCCTGACCATAACCCTTCCACTTAACCAAATACTGGAGTCTCCGTCTAGCCAGACGGGAATCCAGAATTTTCTCTACCTCATATTCCAAGTTACCTTCAACCAATACAGGGTCCGGAGGTGCCACCTCAGGCACAACTGGCTCAACAAACCTCTTCAACAAGGACTTATGGAACACATTATGGATCTTAAATGTGACAGGAAGAGCCAAACGAAAAGAGACCGGATTAATAATCTCCAAAATCTTGTAAGGTCCAATAAATCTAGGCTTAAACTTAGGAGAAGCCACCTTCATAGCAATATTCTTTGATGATAGCCACACCATATCACCAATCTTAAACTGGGGACCAATGGTCCTATGTCGATTGGAAAACCACTGGGCCTTTTCCTGGGAGAGAGATAACTTATCCACCACTTGGTCCCAGATCTGGTGCATTCTCTCCACCACAGTGTCAACACCTGGGCAGGCAGAGGGCTCCACCTGCCCTGACGAAAATCGAGGATGAAACCCAAAGTTACAAAAAAAAGGTGACATCAAAGTGGCAGAACTAGCTCTATTATTTAAAGCAAATTTGGCCAAGGGCAAAAATGAAACCCAATCATCCTGATCAGCGGAAATAAAACATCTCAAATACGACTCCAAGGTCTGGTTTGTTCTCTCTGTCTGCCCATTGGTCTGAGGGTGAAAAGCAGAGGAGAAGGACAACTGAATTCCCAACTTGGAACAGAACGTCCTCCAAAATTTAGACACAAATTGAACTACTCTGTCAGATACAATGTTCTCAGGAATCCCGTGCAAGCGAACCACCTGTTGCAAAAACAGGGGCACCAACTCAGAGGAAGATGGCAACTTAGGGAGTGGTACAAGATGAACCATCTTAGAGAACCTATCACAAATCACCCAAATAACAGTCATTCTTTGAGAGACCGGCATATCAGAGATTAAATCTATTGAAATATGGGTCCATGGCCTCCTGGGGACCGGCAAAGGCATCAACAACCCACTAGAGCGAGAACAAGATTTAGACCGGGAGCAAGTCCCACAGGACTGCACAAAATTCCTGACATCATGAGACAAGGTGGGCCACCAAAAAGAGCGACTCACCAGATCTCTAGTACCAAAAATACCCGGATGACCAGCCAATGCAGAGCAATGAACTTCAGACATCACTCTCTTCTTCCACTGGTCAGGAACATACAACTTTCCACTGGGGCAATGCTCAGGTTTGTCCTCCTGGAACTCTTGCAGAGCAAGTCTCAAATCGGGCGAGATGGCAGAAAGAACTACCCCTTCGCCTAAGATGGTAGCAGGCTTGGTCACCACAGGAGAATCAGCAAAGAAACTCCTAGAGAGGGCGTCTGCCTTGACATTCTTAGTTCCAGGAAGGAAAGAGACCACAAAATCAAAACGTGTAAAAAACAAGGCCCACCTAGCCTGTCTAGGGTTCAAGCGTTTAGCCGACTCTAGGTAAATCAAATTTTTGTGGTCAGTGAGGACCACAACTTGATGTTTGGCTCCCTCCAACCAATGTCTCCACTCCTCAAATGCCCATTTCATGGCCAACAGTTCCCGATTCCCCACATCATAGTTACGATCAGATGAAGAGAACTTTCGGGAAAAGAAAGCACAGGTATTCATTTTAGATGTTACCGGATCCTTTTGGGACAACACTGCTCCTGCACCAATCTCAGAAGCATCCACCTCTACCTGAAACGGGAGTGAGACATCAGGTTGCCGCAGAACCGGGGCGGAGGTAAATCTACGCTTCAGCTCCTGAAAGGAAGCAACCGCCTCCGGAGACCAATTCAACACATCCGCACCCTTCCTGGTCAGGTCAGTCAATGGTTTGGCAATAATAGAAAATTTTGCTATAAATTTCCGATAAAAATTAGCAAAACCCAAAAACTTCTGGAGGGCCTTCAAAGAAGTGGGCTGAACCCAATCATAAATGGCCTGTACCTTGGCCGGGTCCATTTCAATAGTTGACGGATACAAAATAAATCCCAAAAAAGAAATCCTCTGTACTCCAAAAAGGCATTTTGATCCTTTGACATACAGAGAATTCTCTCTCAAGATCCGGAACACAGTCCGAATATGTTCCACATGAGCATCCCAATCCTTGGAGAAGATCAAAATATCGTCCAGATAGATAATCAAAAATTTATCGACAAAGTCTCGGAAAATATCGTTCATGAAGCACTGGAAGACAGAAGGGGCATTAGTGAGCCCAAAAGGCATCACCAGGTACTCAAAATGTCCCTCCGGAGTATTAAACGCCGTCTTCCATTCATCCCCCTGCTTAATGCAGATAAGGTTATACGCTCCCCTGAGGTCAAGCTTGGTAAACCAGCAAGCGCCTCTGACTCTAGAGAATAGATCCGAAATCAGGGGTAACGGATACTGATATTTAATAGTAATTTTATTGAGGGCACGATAATCAATACACGGCCTTAAAGAACCATCCTTCTTGGCCACAAAAAAAAAACCGGCACCTAAGGGTGAAGAGGATGGTCTAATATGACCCTTCTCCAACGCCTCCTTAATATAGGACCGCATAGCCTCGTGCTCGGGTACAGATAAATTGAAGAGCCGACCCTTAGGAAATTTACACCCTGGGCTTAGTTCAATTGCACAGTCATAACTCCTATGAGGAGGCAAGGAGGCAGACTCATTCTCACTAAATACATCATAGAAGTCCGCCAAATAGTCAGGAACCTCATGCGACTGAGGAGAGGTGGAAAAAACCGGAGCCTCACTAAAGGTACACCGGCAACCCCAACTCACCACAGACACAGACTTCCAATCCAAAACTGGATTATGAATCTGCAACCAGGGAAATCCCAGAACAACGGCATCATGCAGACCATGCAACACCAAAAATCTGCAATTTTCTTGGTGGTCTGGGGCGACCCGCATGACCAACTGGGTCCAAAACTGAGGTTTATTTTTAGCCAGAGGGGTAGCATCAGTCCCCCTCAAAGGGATAGGCGTCTGCAGAGGTGTCAACGGAAATCCACAACGTTTAGCAAAATCCAAGTCCATTAGGTTTAGCGCTGCTCCCGAATCCACAAAAGCCTTGGCGGAAAATGTGGACAGGGAACAGATCAGAGTAATCACCAAAAGAAACTTAGGCTGAACCCCACGAACAGAAAACGTGTGTGCAAAGCGTTTCTCACATTTAGGACAAACAGAAATAATATGTGAGGCATCTCCACAGAAAAAACACAGCTTATTGCGCCTTCTGAATTCCTGACGTTGCGCCTTAGACAAAACTCTATCACATTGCATAGGTTCAGACGTCTGTTCAACCGGTGGCAACACCTCTTGTGTAATCCTGCGTTCACGTAAACGCCAATCAACCTGAATGGCTAAAGACATAGAATCGTCCAGACCAGAGGGAACAGGAAATCCCACCATAGTATCTTTTACGGCTTCTGACAAACCCTTCCGAAAGAGAGCAGCCAAGGCACTATCATTCCAGGTAGTAAGGACCGCCCACTTTCGGAACTTTTGACAGTACAACTCTGCAGATTCTCGACCCTGGTTCAATGCTAACAGGGTCTTTTCAGCCTGATCAATAGCATTAGGTTCGTCGTACAGCAACCCCAAGGCTTGAAAAAATGCGTTCACATTAGTCAGAATAGGGTCATCTGGTTTCAAAGAAAACGCCCAATCCTGGGGATCGCCGCGCAGCAAAGAGATGACAATTTTAACCTGCTGCGCGGGGCTCCCTGACGAGTTAGGCTTCAAAGCAAAAAATAATTTACAATTATTTTTGAAACTCAAAAATTTAGATCGATCCCCAAAAATTACATCAGGTGTGGGGATCTTTGGTTCAACAGCATGTGAACGAGCAAGATAGGCGGAAATTCCTCGCACTTCAGCAGCGAGCTGCTCCACACGATCAGACACTTGCTTTATCTCCATTGAGAGAAAAAAAAAAAAAAAATTCCCCCTACGGCCTCAGAGATATAGAGGAAAGAATATACACACACCTTTTTTTTTTTAAACACAATTCTTTCCTGCTATTGAGTACCCCAGGATCTGCGGTTTGGCGGGTGATTCTGTTATGATTGAGTCATAAAACAGAAATGCTAGCTAAGTCCAGAAAACCAGAGAAGTTGGCAACTATCAGATTGCAGACCCCTGAACCTATCAACACAACTAGCAGTAGCCGTGGAGAATTAGGCTTTCTGAATGTCTCTTTCCTGTGCCAGCAGACCCAGGTCACTGAGGTCTGCTGCAGCACTTCCTTCAATCCATCCCACTCAGGGGATCTTCTCTCACAGAGTGACCTGTTATGATTGAGTCACCGTAGGAGGCAAAAACAGAAATGCTAGCTAAGTCCAGAAAACCAGAGAAGTTGGCAACTATCAGATTGCAGACCCCTGAACCTATCAACACAACTAGCAGTAGCCGTGGGGGGTTCCTACGATGACCTAGACCCCTCGATCACAGCCGGAGAGATACATAGGCCTAAAGAAGGAAAGGGGAAATCTAACTGCCCCAGAGCAGACCCTAAAGCAATAGGCAGCCCCCCACATATAATGACGGTGAAGCAAGATGAAAACACTTACACAGACAGAAAGACAGGCTGAGCAAAGACGGGGCCCAAAAACTACCTAGATAGGAACGGATAGGAAGGCTGCTGTCTGCAATCTGCCAAAACCCTATCAGAGACAAAAGCCAACAAGCTGATATAAAAATGGCCCTGAAGCAACTAAGCTTCAAAAACTAAATCAGCACTCAGGTACTTTCAGAAGACAGAGCTCACGGAACACTGCACACTCCAGCAGGGAGTGGCAGAATCCAAAAAGCAAGAAAAACAAAAACAAATATTAAATGTAAAAAGGCAAAACAGAAAACTTAGCTTTAGGAGAGCAGGAATCAGACTGGTGTCCAAGAGTCCACAGAGAAATCACCCGCAGGGCAGAAAGGACGTAGGCTGCCTTAAATCCAGTCAGAGACTCCACTCAGCCAATCGTCTTCATTAGTCCCAGGTGCCTGATAATCAGGCTCACTACCTTCCTTCACTAGAATAGGGAGTTCACCAGGCCTCAGTGACGGAGGGGAAAATGAACTCACAACAGTGACCTAATCTGACTGACCCAGTCCTAATGAGCTCCCGCTCTCTTGTGCAGACTAAGCTCCACCCACCTCCCAGCACTCTTCGTGTTCCAAGCAGGGAAAGGTGCTTTGCTACACTACTATGTTGTGTGGGATGCAGGTGTTGGAGTGTGGTCAGGTGTCTCCACCTTACCTGAATGGTGGGGTACCACACCTCAGGAGGAGGTGCAGTACCTCTGTGGCGACTGAACCCTCAGGGGCGCCACACAAGTATAATAAATCAATTTTATAATTTAAGCCTTTTGGGTATCTGGTATCTAGCTTCAAAATCCAATGTGCTTCACACTTCAAATGCACCTTCTTCCAATAACCCCCTCTAGAAGGTCAATTAATCTTCTCAATGCTGATTATTGCCAAAGAAGTGGTATCACCTTGATGTCTATCTAGGAAGGGTCTGGAGATGCCTGACATTGAGGGTTTATTAAATGGATTGTATATGGCATGGTGTATATGTTCTGCTAATCTGATTTTCAGTCTACGTTTATTAGAACTTACACACGTGGTCAAAATTGTTGGTACCCCTCGTTTAATGACAGAAAAGCCCACAATGGTCACAGAAATAACCTGAATCTGACAAAACTAATAATAAATCAAAAACTATGAAAATGAACAAATGAAAGTCAGACATTGCTTTTCAACCATGCTTCCACAGAATTTAGAAAAAATAAATAAAACTCATGAAATAGGCCTGGACAGAAATGATGGTGCCTCTGAAAATAATGTGACAAAAGGGACATGTTAAATCAAGGTGTGTCCACTAATTGGCATCACAGGTGTCTACAATCTTGGAATCAGTAAGTGGGCCTGTATAGAGGGCTATAGATACTCACTGTGCTGTTTGGTGACATGGTGTGTATGACACTCAACATGGACCAGAGGAAGCAAAGGAAAGAGTTGTCTCAGGAGATTAGAAAGAAAATTATAGACAAACATGTTAAAGGTAAAAGTTATAAAACCAGCTCCAAGCAGCTTGATGCTCCTGTGCACTGGCGTAACTACCGGGGTAGCAGCCGAATCGGTTGCTTTGGGGCCCGGCCCATATAGGGGCCCAGGTCCCCGGCTCCGATCGGCGCTACCCCAGGGGCGGACCTACCGCCCGTGCACGGGGGCCCCAGGGGAGATGGGGCCCCTCCAGCATCGCATGGCTAATTATTCAAATTAGCCATGTGGAGCGCCAGGCACAAGGAGGAGAGGAGCCAGCCCTGAGGTGAGATGATATCAGCGTCAGTCACGCTGTGCTGCGCTGCTGCTGTGGGGGAGGAGAGGAGGAGACAGACTGTCTCACTCACTGTGCCTGTGGCGCCGGGCGGACGGTGGCTGCAGCCGCAGGTCAGTCAGTCACGTGTGTGTGTGTATGTATGTGTGTGTGTATGTATGTGTGTATGATGTGTGTCTGTGTATGTCTGTGTGTATGTGTGTATGTATGTGTGTGTGTCTGTGTATATGTGTGTGAGTATGTATGTCTGTGTGTGTATATATATATGTGTATGTCTGTGTGTGTGTGTGTGTGCGTGTATGTTAGCCTGGCCCTGGAGGAGATGTGGACATGAGAAGACTGTGATGAGGAGAGAAGGTCATGATGCCCGGGGTAATGGGAGAAGGCCATGAGGGGTAATGGGAGAAGGCCATGGGGGGTGATGGAAAGAAGGCATTGATGGGGAGAAGGCAATGATGGGAGTGATGGAGAGAAGGGAGTGATGGGGAGAAGGCAATGATGGGAGTGATGGGGTGATGGAGCAGGCAATGATGGGGAGAAGGCAATGATGGGAGTGATGGGGTGATGGAGCAGGCAATGATGGGGTGATGGAGCAGGCAATGATGGAAGTGATGGGGAGAAGGCAATGATAGGAGTGATGGGGTGATGGAGCAGGCAATGATGGGAGTAGGCAATGATGGGAGTGATGGGGAGAAGGCAGTGATGGGGTGATGGAGAAGGCAATGATGGGAATGATGGGGGGAAGGCAATGATGGGAGTGATGGGGTGATGGAGCAGGCAATATTGGGGGTGATGGGAAGAAGGCATTGATGGGATGATGGAGAAGGCAATGATGGGAGTGATGGGGAGAAGGCAATGATGGGGGTGATGGAGAGAAGGCAATGATGGGGTGATGGAGAGGGCAATGATGGGGTGGTGGGGGAAAAAGAAATTATGATGGGGTGGTGGGGGAGAATGCACTGGTGGTGGTGGAAAGGGCAATAATGATGGGTGGTGGAGGAGGAGGAAATGATGGATGTGGTGGAATGGGCAATGATGGGAGTGGTGGGGGAGAAAGCAAAGATAGTGGTGGGGGAGAAGAAAATGATGGAGGTGGTGAAGAGGGCAATGATGGGATGGGGGAGATGACAATAATGGGATGCGAGGGGAGGAGGACAATGAGGGGTGTGGGGGATTGGGATGTTAGGAAGGGGGACTTATAATGGCCTTAGGAACAGGGGGAGGTGGAGGAAGACGGTATCGCTTATTATGTCTAACACAGTCCCTTAGTATATAGTGTACTCACTATGTCTGACACAGTCCCTTAGTATATAGTGGACTCACTAATTCTGTATAACACCACCCTTAGTTACATAGTTTCCTATTTTATTATGTATAACACGTCCCTTGTTATTTACCATCCTCTCTAGTTATATATGGTACCGTTCCTTATTATATAGCTTCCTCTGCTGTTATGTATAGTGCTGTCTCTTACATAGTGTATTCTTGTTAATTTTGTTATTTACAGTGCCCTCTTTTATTACATAGTCCCCTCTCTTGTTAGATATAAAATGACTGCTGATGGAGCAGCCGGTGACCAAACTACCAGTCCATCAGCTCCTCCATTAGAAAGGAAGCTTTCCCATGCTCCATCAGCCATCATTGCATTATACAGCTAACAAGACAGGACGGTATGTAATACAAAACAGGGCTCTATATAATTCAATATGTAAGGGACGGTACTGTACATAAGAGAGGGCACTGTGTAAGGGACAGCAATATACATAATAAAGGAGACTATGTAATATATATACATGTATGTGTGTGGCTATATAATATCTATATATATATATATATATATATATATAGCTTTGACGCCATAAAAAGAGGGGGGCCCAGACACATTTCTTGCACAGGGGCCCCAAGCTGTCAGTGTCCGCCCCTGTGCTACCCGGTAGTGCAATTTAATTAAGTACATTACTGCGGCGCCCCGGCGGGTGCTGTGGGTGGCCAACGCTGTCTTGGGGGCCCACCGGCCCGGTGCGTGTAGTGTAGGGGATCCGGGACCCCGGCGGAAAAAAATGTACACTATGATTTTGCAGCCTATGCTGCATTTCTGTGCCTGCTGTGCGGAGCGAAGCACATATTGGGCCCGCCTCCCTGCCTGCAGCCAGTCACAGAGTGTATTGCTTCAGACTAGTTCAGTCCGCCCCTTCCCTGAGCCCTCCCTGTCTATTAGCTCTCTGCCGTTTAAAAGTTTGCTATGGGGCCCAATCAGTTCTAGTTACGCCCCTGCACCTGTGACAACAGTTGTACATTTTTTCAGAAATATAAGCTCCATGGGACTGTAGCCAACTTCCCTGGACGTGGCTGCAGGAGGAAAATTGATGTCAAATCAAAGAGACGGATAATACGAATGGTAACAAAAGACCCCAGAAAAACTTCTAAAACGATTAAAGGTGAACTTTAAGCTCAAGGAACATCAGTGTCAGATCGCACCATCCGTCGTTGTATGAGTCAAAGTGGACTTCATGGGAGATGACCAAGGAGGACACCATTGTTGAAAAAAAAATTATAAAAAAGCCAGACTGCTGTTTGCCAAGCTACATGTTGACAAGCCACAAAGCTTCTGGGAGAATGTCCTATGGACAGATGAGACAAAAATGGAACTTTTTGTCAACGCACATCAGCTCTATGTTCACGGATGGAAAAATGAAGCACATCAAGAAAAGAACACTGTCCCTACTGTGAAACATGGAGGAGGCTATGTTATGTTCTGGGGCTGCTTTGCTGCATCTGGCACATGGTGTCTAGAATCTGTCCAGGGTACAATGAAATCTCAAGACTATCAAGGGATTCTAGAGAGATATGTGCTGCCCAGTTTCAGAAAGTTTGATCTCAGTAACAGGTCATGGGTCTTGCAACTGGATAATGACACAAAACGTACAGCTAAAAACACCCAAGAATGGCTAAGAGGAAAACGGACTATTCTGAAGTGGCTTCTATGAGCCCTGACATAAATCCTATTGAGCATCTTTGGAAAGAGCTGAAACATGCCGTCTGGAAAAGGCAACCTTCAAACACGAGACAACTGGAGCAGTTTGCTCTTGAGGAATGGGCCAAAATACCTGTCGAGAGGTGCAGAAGTCTCATTGACAGTTACAGGAATCGTTTGATTGCAGTGATTGCCTCAAAAGGTTGTGCAACAAAATATTAAGTCAAAGGTACAATCATTTCTGTCCAGGCCTATTTCATGAGTTTTATTTTTTTTTAATTCTCTGGAAGCATGGTTGAAAAGCAATGTTTGACTTTCATTTGTTCATTTTCATAGAGTTTTGATTTATTATTACTTTTGTCAGATTTAAGTTATTTTATTTCTGTCACCATTGTGGGTTTTCTGTCATTAAAAGATTGGTACAAACAATTTTGACCACATGTGTACGTATTGTTTAGCACAGATTTTACACTCGGCCAAATAGACAATGTGTAGTATTGCAATTTAAAAAAAGAATTTATGTGATGTTGTGCAGAATTATAAGATGTAAAACATGATATTTTACACATATATTTGCACCAAATGCATTTAGAGAGGTCATATCTAAAATTACCCTTGATGGTCAGTTAGTCATTTTGGATAGAAGGAGGTTCACAAAAAAAAGACTAGGAGAGAGTGTGTAGCCTAGAGATTTAGCACATCAGGCAGAGGGTCTAACACCAGGTAAGAGTATATTGGCCAATTAAACGACTTGAAAAAGATTAGGAAGATTTTTATTGAAAATGGAAATTATAGCATGGTAATTTGTGCTATATGAAGCAACAAATGTGACAGCCAGTTGTTTAACAGGTCATATCGCGGTTTGAATGTGGTTATATTCTGAGCCTGTGTGTAACCTCTCAAGAACAAATCTATTTTTAATGGTTGCACATTCCTCTCTGAAGGAGAGATCGTCAGAGCAAGCACCGCAAGCCCTGACGAACTTTCCCACCGGGATTTTTTTTTAAATCACATGTTGTGGGTGGCAACTCGTAGCGTGTAAAACTGAATTCCCACCTGTCAGTTTTCTATAAAGGCTGGCACTCATAGAATTGTTAATAGGATTGCCAGTTAAGAGAACATCCAGAAAAGTCGTATACAAACTAGAGAAACCAGTAAACTGCACATTTAAAGTATTATTATTCAAATTGGAAAGAAAATCCAAACAATTAGTTTTGTTTCCCTGGTTACACCAAATGAACAGGAGATCGTCAATATATGTGTCATACCAAATGAAGTTGGAATGAAATTGGTCGGTAGATATAATACTGTTTCCTCCCATCATGCCATGTAAAGATTGTCCGGCGATGGTGAGAAGCTGCCCCCAGTGGACAACCTAGTATTTGAAGATAAAACTCATTCTTAAATTAAAAGAAATTATTAGAAAGCAGAGAAAGAACAACTTATAAAACAAAATCAATAAACAATAATGAATAATCACTGTACTTATGGAGATGGTAAGATACAGCATCCAAAGCTTTTTGTGGGATACTGGAGTACAGAGCTACAACGTCACTAGTTACCCAATTGTACGTAGGACACCACTGTAGTTGGGCCATAATTGTTAACAAATGTTTTGTGCCCTTAATGTGACTCATTGTGGCTAGCTCGAGAGGTTGTAGCAGGTTATCCAGCCAACGGGAAAGACTTTCACTAAGGGATTGTATCCCTGCAACAATAGGTCATAGAGGAGGTGGGAATGCTGTTTGTGCGTCTTGAGCAGGGCATGGAAGACCGTACACACCGGAGCTTCAACCAACAAGTATTCCTTTTCTTTGGTAAACAAAAAACCTTTGGAGACACCTTCTAGCAACAAACGTGACATATCAACTGGAACTTGGCAAGTGGGATCAGTCCTGATTTTACAATATGTAGACACGTCAGAAAGGAGTTCCATAACCATTTTATGGTAAAGCATTTTGTCCAGGATGACAATGGGCCCACCTTTATCTGACAGTCGAATAATTATATTGGGATAATTGTGAAGTTGAGTGGTAGCCCGTTTTTGCTCAATAGTGATGTTCTGTGTATGATCCCTTTTGGTAGCAAACAACCTTGTCAGATCTCTCTCCATAACATGTTGGAAAACTCTTGATTGTACAGGACAGAACCGTGGATATGGAATTCTAAAAGAAGGGGGTTTTTTTACACTTTTCTGAAACATTGTCCAAGATGAGATCAGTCAAAGTAGAGATAGCACATTGTTCTTTGAAATTAAAAGTAGAATCGTGAATGATAGAATCATTAGTGACCATATCAGTGGTAACTGAGCCATCGGTATGGATTAAAGCTTTTGTCTGAAAAAATGTCATTCAACAGTGAGCAGTCTCATAAATTTATTAATCTCCAGAAGTGTGTTGATCAGCCTCCTTTGTAGGGACAAAACTCAAGCCCTTAGCAAGAACATTTGCTTGATCAGCAGAAATGATGGTCGCAGACATATTTAAAATGGTGAATTTATCCACACCAGAAGAAAGGTATAAATCAGATTCTAATGTTTATTGCTTCCTGTCTGATATGCATGGGGTCTTCTTGTGTTTCTTGACTGCTCTATGTCCTAGTCGTTTTTTGGATGAGATTGTTGATAGTAATTGGACGAAGCAGAGTTATGCGATTTTTTTTTTTTTTTGTTATTACTTGACGGTTGGTCCATCTAAGACCCACTGGTATCCATTTTGCCAGAAACACAATCAAAAGAGTCCAGTTCAGACGAACTAAAGCTCTTTGTACACTGCCCCTATTGGTCAAACAATCAGTAGATTTGGTTTCCAGTACCATCTCTATGCTGATGACACCCAATTATATGCTTCTTCTCCTGATATCACACCTGCCTTTTTAGAAAACACCAGCGATTGCCTATACACTGTGTCTAACATCATGTCCTCACTATATCTGAAACTGAACCTGTCAAAGACTGAACTCCTTGTGTTTCCTCCCGCTACTAACCTACCTATGCCCGACATTGCCATTACTCCCAAGCAACATGCCCGCTGTCTTGGGGTCATACTTGACTCTGAACTCTCATTCGCCCCCCACATCCGATCACTGGCTCGCTCTTGTTATCTGCATCTCAAAAACATTTCTAGAATTCTACCTTTTCTTACTTTTGATTCCGCAAAAACTCTTACTGTTTCTCTTATTCATTCTCGTCTAGACGATTGTAACTCTCTTCTAATCGGTCTCCATCTTACCAAACTCTCCCCCCTCCAATCTGTCTTGAATGCTGCAGCCAGGATCATATTCCTCTCCATTCGTTACACCGACGCCTCTACCTTGTGCCAGTCATTACACTCGCTACCCATCCACTCCAGCATCCAGTACAAACTTATTACCCTCACCACAATTCTCTCCATGGCTCAGCACCACCCTACATCTCCTCCCTCGTTTCAGTCTACCATGCTACCCATGCCCTCCATTCTGCTGATGACCTGAGGTTAGCATCCTCAATAATCAGAACCTCCCACTCCCGTCTCCAAGACTATACACGTGCTGCGCCAATTCTTTGGAATGCACTTCCCAGGTCAATACGATTAGTCCCCAATCCCTACAATTTTAAGCATGCCCTGAAAACGCATTTATTCAGACTGGCCTATCGCCTCAACGCATTAACCTAATCTATCCCTGTGTGGCACAGCCAAAAGTTTTACCATAACCAGGTTCCCCGCATCATGTTCCCACATGCTTTATGCATCTATTAGCCCTCTGTGTCTGTACTGTTACACACTTAACATTATGGCTGGTCCAAACAATCAGGGCAATTGTTACCACCCACCTTTCTTGTCTCCCCTTTTTCCTTATAGAATGTAAGCTTGCGAGCAGGGCCCTCATTCCTCTTGGTATTTGTTATGATCTATGTGGTTATTGTTATGCTGTAATGTATATTGTCTGTACAAGTCCCCTCTGAAATGTAAAGTACTGCGGAATGTCTGCGCTATAGAAATAAAATTTATTATTATTATTTATTATGATGTGAGGTTAAAAAGGGCGCTGTCTCCCGTTGTGGTAATTCATTTTAAGAATAGATTTAGGCGTGTTTTAGGAGTGTTTTCTGTTCTAACGCCAAGTGTAAACAGAGACATTTTTGTAATCCTTCAAATCTCTACTGAACTTATATCTTCATGTTCATTTAGAGTTTTTTGTAATTTATCCTTTAAGTTGGAAAACTCGCTATCCGTAGCGAATTTATTGACCAATTCCTGCACATGTTTTTTTTGCTCTCACAAATTACAATATTTTATGTTTTAATACCTTTTCTATTGCTTTGTATGCTGGATTTTTTTTCTCTCTTGTTGTTTCCCTGCCCAGAAGTCGGTCTGGAGTCCATGCACTGCATCTTCATTGAGGTACATTTTTTCCACACTAAGGCTGGTTTCACATTAGCGCTTTTTAAGCGCACGCACGGCCGGGGGTAGCTCCGCCCCCGAGCCGGCTCTCTGCCCGGCGTGCCCGCCCCTTGCTTGTAGCGCCGCCTCCTAGCGGACAGCGGCGCCTGCGATCGGCGCACCCTATCTTTAGCATAGGGTGCGCAGATCGTGCGCAGGCCGTGCGCTAGTTGCGCTTTGACCTGCGCTGCGCACTTTTGACGGTGCGCCGTGCGCGCCAAAATCCGTCAAAAGTGCGCAGCGCAGGTCAAAGCGCAACTAGCGCACGGCCTGCGCACGATCTGCGCACCCTATGCTAAAGATAGGGTGCGCCGATCGCAGGCGCCGCTGTCCGCTAGGAGGCGGCGCTACAAGCAAGGGGCGGGCACGCCGGGCAGAGAGCCGGCTCGGGGGCGGAGCTACCCCCGGCCGTGCGTGCGCTTAAAAAGCGCTAATGTGAAACCACCCTTAGTGAGCCGATTTCCCTTCCCCCCTCCCCCACTCCTTTTTGGTATCCCTAAAGAAACAGGTTGTGTAAATTTGTTGAAAAAAATTGAAATTGGTACTAAACTTTTAGACTCTCTAACATCCTAACAAAATAAAATCACATTTGAAAAATGATGTAAATGTAAAGTATATGTGAGGGAAATATTATTTATTATTTTTTTTGTCCGGCATGACTAGCACAGAAGAACTTAAGGATACAGTATATATGGTAGATTGAAATTTTGAAAATTTAGGGTTTTTTTTTTCACAATTTTCACCAAAATTGTGATATTTTCGCAAATAAACGCAAGATATATGTATACAAAAAAAATTATGCCACTATTATGAAATACAATATGTCACAAAAAAACTGGGATCCTTTGAAGCGTTCCAAAATTATTACCTTATAAAGTTACACTGGTCAGATTTCTAAAATTTGACCTGGTCATTAAGGTCAAACTTTGCTTGTTCGCTAAAGGGTTAAAACATTTCTTTTAAAGATATAATACTCAACCTATCTTATCCTCATCGCATTTGTGCCAGCGTCCAACTGTCCAGGTCCCATGCCAGTCTTAAGGGCATGTCACACTAAGAGATATCGCTAGCAATATCGCTATGACTAGTGACGTTATAGCGATATTGCTAGCGATATCTCTGTGTCTGATACTTACCAGCGACCGGCTCCCCCGCTGGTTATCGCTGATCGCGCGAGAACGTTCAGGACTGTTTCTCGTCGTCAGCTTCCTGCGGCGCTTCCTGCTGTGAGGACGAGCGACGCGTGGAGCCGGGCGGGAGGACGCAGGATCGCCTAGTGTGACAGGTAAGTAGCGACCCCCGTCCCCAGCGATGTCGTTAGTGAGATCTGCCTATGTGGCAGCTCACTAGCGACCACTTAGCGATGTACCAGCGATCCTGACCGCGTCATATCGCTGGTCGGGATCGCTGGTACATCGCTAAGTGTGACAGTACCTTTAGTGTTTGGCCAATCAAAATGTGTCAGTTTTGACATTGATTGAGAGTGACTGACAGTGGTCACATGTCAATTTTGACGAAGCAAGGAGTAAAGCTTGTCTTTCTACTTCCTGTTCTCTTCATGACCAAAATGTAACCTCTGCAGCTAATAATTTACAGTGATCAATAAGGAAGTTATATTTTTTTATAGAGTATTTTTTTCATACATTAATAGTTTATGTGAATATCAGAAATGTTGTAATTTATCTTGTTAGAAAAATAAACTTCTATTTCCTTCAGGACAGATTATTCATTCTCAAAATATTCAGTTCACAGGTAAAATGTGTCTTATGTGTCCTATACCACTACTGAGATAGAAGATGACAGTTGGTGCTCATAAGATTATATGGAGATAACTGTTGTTTCAAAAGAACTTTCAGTAGAATGTCTGTGTTCCGCTAGCTCCTCCCTCTTCTCCATAAACTTTTAAAATCACCAACTGCAATCTCTTAGGCCTCTTTCACACATCAGGTTTTCGCCGTCATGCGTGATCCGGCGCTTTTGACAGAAACCGGATCCGGCGAAATGCAATGCCGGATCCGGTTTCCCCCTCATTGACTTGCATTTGCGCCGGATCGCGCCGGATGGCCATGCGTTTCATCCAGTTTTCGCCGGATCCGGCAATGTGTCGCGATCCGGCGTCTGGAAAAAACGGCTACTGTAACGTTTTTTGTCTCCGGCGAAAAAGCCGGACCCGCCGGATCCGGCGCGTCCGGCTTTTTCACACAATGAAAGCCTATGAGCGCCGCAATGCGCCTGATCCGGCGAAAGCCGGATCCGGTGGCCGGATCCGTTTTTTTTGGTCTGAGCATGCTCAGTAGCTCTGCCCACAAGACATATATAAAAGCAAGACAGTGGGACCCACAGCCACACCCAACATGCCACCCAAGAAAGCAACCAAGCGCAGCAGGAGAAGGCAGGAGACCACTGCAGCACCATCAGCACCACCACCACCCCAAATGGAGCAGCAAATGGAACATGCTGAGGAGGGGAGTCCAGCAGCAGATGAGAGACGGTAATTATCAAATCCCCCATTCCTCGAAACTAGGGCCATGGAATATCAAGATATTCATTGGCCCTTTGTTTCTCTTTATTCAACAGCCGCCCAAGAGATGCAGCAGCAGCAGCAGCAGAAATGGCATCACTGGCAGCAGCAACAGCAGCAGCAATACCCACAGCCATGGAGTCTGGTCATCAACAGGACAGCACATCTTCTTCTGGGAGCCCTCCCTCGCATCGTCAGCGTTTGACGGTAAGTTTTTATTTCCAAAATCCATCATCTCTGTAATATATGTCTATTCATTGCCTTTTATTTCAAAACATGAATCACAAGATGAAGAGGAGCTCCCAGAAGAAGAAGGAAGGGGTGGACAGACACCTGGAGTGGGCTCACAATTGGTAAGTTTTTTGCATCAAACGCAGAAACACAACATCACACTACACACAACACATAGAAAACAATGTTCTGCAGACCACACATAGCAAAAAAATGCCTACATCCAAAGACATAACATTTTTTGTTTTATTCTCTAGTCTTCCCAATCTGGTGCTCGGCCAAGAGGTCCTCGCAGTGCCTCCCAGGGTCGTCGGCGACAGCAACGCGGCGGTCACCAGCGTGTAAGTATAAATATTTTTGCTTTGTTTTTTTGCACTTTTTATTTCATTTCTTTTGTGGAGGCTAATTATGTTATTTTTGTCTTTTTCTTTAACAACCTTCACAGCGTGCTCCCGACTCTGACGGTGAGGTTGGAGGACTCGATGTGGACCACCTCATCGATCTCGTCAGAGAAAGGGAGCCGCTCTGGAATATGGCTGACCGCCGCCACGCTGACCTTATCGTTACCCGACGACTCTGGGAGGAAATCTGTTCGCTCCTTGTGGGCCGCTGGGAGGCCCTCGATGTTCGGGCCCAGATTAAAGAGCGTAAGTATATACAGTACCGGTTGCTTGATGTAAACCAGTGTTTCCCGAACTCCAGTCCTCGTGGTCCCCACGGATCATGTGTTCAGGATTTCTATTTACTATGGAAATCCTGAAAACATGACCCCTGGGGACCATGAGGACTGGAGTTTGTGAAACACTGATGTTGTATACTAACCACTCCTTTCTCGTTTCAGGGAACAGAATTGTGAATCGGTGGCGGTCTGTGAGGGATCGTTTCAAGAAGGAGTTCAATAAAGAGATGCGGGCCCCGGGTGGATCTGGAGGACGCAGGAGCAAGTACAAGTACGCACAAGCCCTGTCGTTCCTCCGGGAAACAATGGTCACTAGAAGGTAAATATTACACACCACATGTGAAAAAAAATGTTAGATGTAACTTTTTTTTTTCAGCCAGGGCCATACCATGTCAGTATTTTAATTGTTTTTTTTTCTCTTTATTCCACAGCACGGTGAGCAGCACTCGGGAGCCTGCACGATTGGACCCTTCTGAGGCGATCCCTGAGGAGACCGGCACCGAGGGACACTTCGACCGCCCCGGTACATCTGCACCTTCCCAGCCTTCCCACACATTCGACCCATCTGTCCCATCCACCAGCACAGGAGCATCGTGGCCGCCTACATTACATGAAGCTGCTGGTGAGGAGATCGCTTTCCCTTTACCCCACCCTTCTGCCCCTGCCACCTCTAGTACACCTGCGGGTACTGGGCGACAGCGGCAGAGGGGTCAGGAAAAGAGTTATGCGCAAGAGTTCTTGCATCTGAATGCATCTTTCCAGAACTGTCTAAAAGTCTTGTCAGAGCAAATCTCCGCAGGCTTTCAGCAGATCAACTCCAGCATTCTGGAGGTGAAGACACTTCTGCAAACCATGCATTCAGAAGCAAGATCTTCGCCAAACCACACCTTTTTCTGGTCTGTTGTGGAGCGCATGGCAACACTATCTCCTACCCAGCAGATGCATGTAATGCATTCGTGCCACGGTGCTCTACAGCAGGTTACCTCCCAACCTCCACCTCCCACCACTGTAGTTCCTCCACCTGCACCCCCTCCAGCCACTTTCCATCCTCCCCCTCCTATTACATCTGCACCCCCTCCAGCCACTTTCCATCCTCCCCCTCCTATTACATCTGCACCCCCTCCAGCCACTTCCCATCCTCCCCCTCCTATTACATACCAGCAACCTCACCAGTACCAGCAACCTCCCCAGTACCAGACATCTCCCCACTTCCAGCAACCTGCCCCGTACCAAACTCCTTCCCCGTACCAAACTCCTTCCCCGTACCAAACTCCTTCCCCATACAACTTTCCATCAACATCATCTGCTCCTACAGTCCCTGCCCAACCCTCCACTCCACCGCCCACCACCTCTTCTGCCTCCCACATGTCCACCCATTCTGTAGCTTTTTCCACACCTTCACCTCTAACTGTTCCTTCCCCACCACGATCCCAGTCCTCTCTCCACACACCCAGTGTCAAAGTGTCCCGCAGCCCCTCCAGCAGTATTTCCACCCCACACTACACAGATTTGTAATGTGTGTTTTTTAATAAATATGCCCATTGGGTTTAAAACCTTTATTAAAAAAGTTTTTTGCACTTTAAAAACATTTTACAAAAAAAAAAAAAAATTTTAAATAAAAGTTAAATTATCGTTTCACAATGGTTGTCTGTCATTTCTTTCTGCGGCGAACTATGTTTAAAAAAAAGGTTAAATACAGGGTATTTCAAAGGTAAAAAGGTATTCAAAACCAGGTATATAACTGTGGGTAAATTTTAGCTTTTTGCCACAGTTGTGTTCCTGGTTGTGTTTGAAGCAAAGTATTTCACCTAAAAAGTTGTGTTTATTGTTGGTGATTTCCTAACAATGTACACAACTTTTGTTAAAAGGTGAAATACTTTGCATAAAACACAACCAGGTACACACCTGTGGCCTAAAGGTAAAAATAGTAAGACCATGACAAGATAGCCAACTTTGGTTGGCAAAGGTATATACTGTTGGTCCAGAAGGTACACAAGTTTGGTTAGGGCACAAATCTTTCACACTCTGTCATCCTGCCAGTGTACTCTGCCTTGAGGTGACATAAAGTATAGTGCAAAATTGTCCCTCATTACTGAAACCGTCACAGAACTTCTAGTGGTAATATTTCCAATGACAACATCCATCTTCGCCAGTAACTTGCTCTTCTCTCCAACCTGCACTTTCTTCTCTACAACCTGTCAAAGAAGGGCTGTAGGAACATGCTATATATAGTTTTCCAGTAGCTAATCCCATTCGGAAGGCCACAAGGGTCAATTTTAAAAACCGGATCCGGCGTAATCCGTCGAAAAACGGATAGAAAAACGGATGAACTGGATGAGACGGATCCGGTTTTGTCTGTCAAGAACAAGACGGATCCGGCAGAAAACCGGATCCGGCACATCAGGTTTTACAAAACATTTGCCGGATCCGGCATTCCGGCACGACGTCGGATCGCGCCTGACGCCGAAAACCTGATGTGTGAAAGTAGCCTTATCTAGGTAATGGAAAAATCTGTCTTCACTGAACACAGATTTTACCCAGTGATTGTGAATGAAAGATAAATCCCATTAGAAAAAAAAATTCTCTGATAAGATATATTATAAAGTTTCTTATTTTCATATATAACATAGTAACATAGTTTTGAAGGCTGAAGGAAGACCTTATGTCCATCTAGTTCAGCCTGTTTCTAGTGCAGCTGTTCTGCATTGTTTATCCTGGGGAAGGCAAAAAACCCACAGAGTAGAAGCCAATTTTCTCCATAGGGAAAATTCCTTCCCCTAAGCTGGGTCAACCATCTACCTATAATATTATGTTATTCGTAACCTTCTATACTGTTACTCACAAGAAAAGCATCCATTCCTTTCTTAAATTCATTCAGTGAGTTGGCCATCACCACTTCCTCAGGAAGAGAACTCCAGAGCCTCACTGCTCTTACCATGAAGAACCCTCTTCTATGGTGGTGCAGAAATTGTCTTTCCTCCAAACGAAGAGAATGCCCCCTTGTTCTTGTCACAGTCCTTGGTACAAACAGTTCATTGGAGAGATCTCTGTATTGCCCTCTGATATACTTGTACATATATATTAAGTCACCCCTACTGTAAGTCTTCTCTTTTCTAGAGTAAATAGACCTAATTTTGATAACCTTTCTGGGTATTGTAGTGAACCAACTCCATTTATCATTTTAGATAAAATGAATATGTACTATTCATTTATGAAATAAAAGTTAAAATGACGGATACACTTTAAAGTAGATCTTCAATTTTTAGAACATCAAAACACTGCTATGATCTTAATAAATGTAATCCCTATTTATGCCAATAATGTACAGCTATAATTTTCAGGTATAATCATCTCTGCCATATATACCGTATTATAATACAATAGGGAACAGACTGTATTAGTTACATACACCCTCACGCAGGGATTATTATTATTATTTATTTATATAGCGCCATTGAGTCCATGGTGCTGTACATGAGAGGGGGTTACATACAAATTACAGATATCACTTACAGTAAACAAACTAACAATTACAGACTGGTATAGAGGGGAGAGAGGACCCTGCCCTTTCGGGCTTACATTCTACAGGATGGTGTGGAAGGAGACAGTAGGTTGGGGGGTTGCAGCAGCTCCAGTGATGGTGAGGCGGTGGCGGGGATCATTGCAGGCTGTAGGCTTTCCTGAAGAGATGGCTTTTCAGGTTCCGTCAGAAGGATCCGAGAGTGGTTGATAGCCGGACGTGTTGGGGCAAAGAATTCCAGAGGATGGGGGCTATTCAGGAGAAGTCTTGGAGGCGGTTGGGTGAGGAGCGAATAAGTGTGGAGAAGAGAAGGAGGTCTTGGAATGACCGGAGATTACGCGAGGGAAGGAATCGGGAGATTAGTTCATAGACATATGGAGGAGACAGGTTATAGATGGCCTTGTAGGTCAGTATTAGTAATTTGAATTGGATACACTAAGGGAGTGGGAGCCAGTGTAGAGATTTCCAGAGGGGAGAAGTGGAGGAGTAGCGAGGAGAGAGATGAATTAGTCAGGCAGCAGAGATAAGGATGGACTGGAGAGGTGCGAGGGTGTTAGCAGGGAGACCACAGAAAAGGATGTTGCAGTAGTCAAGACGGGAGATGATGAGGGCATGCACAAGCATTTTAGTAGAGTGAGGGTTGATGAAGGGACGGATTCTGGAAATATTTTTGAGCTGGAGGCGGCAGGAAGTGGAGAGAGCTTGGATGTGCAGTTTGAAGGACAAGGCAGAGTCAAGGGTTACTCCAAAGCAGCGGACCTCTTGTACGGGGGAAAGCGTGATGTCGTCAATTGTTATAGATAGGTCAGGAAGATCTGTGAAATGGGGGAAAGATGATCAGTTCAGATTTGTCCACATTCAGTTTGAGGAAGCGGGAGAAGAAGGAGGATATGGCTGATAGACACTCCGGGATTTTGGAGAGCAGAGCGGTGACGTCTGGGCCAGAGAGGTAGATCTGGGTATCATCGGCATAAAGGTGGTACTGGAGTCCGTGGGACTTTATGAGTTGCCCCAGGCCAAGTGTATAGATTGAGAAGAGTAGGGGTCCTAGAACAGAGCCTTGGGGGACTCCAACAGAAAGAGGGTGGGATGAGGAGGTAGTGTGGGAGTGGGAGACGCTGAATGTGCGGTTGGAGAGGTATGAGGAGATCCAGGATAGGGCAAGGTCTTTAATGCCAAAGGAAGAGAGGATCTGTATTAGGAGGCAGTGGTCAACTGTGTCGAAGGCAGAGGACAGGTCTAGAAGGAGGAGTATAGAGTATTGTCCGTTTGCTTTGGCTGTAAGTAGGTCGTTAGTAATTTTGGTCAGGGCTATCTCAGTGGAGTTGTGGTACCGGCAGGCACACGGGATGCAGTGACAAGACGCGAGACGACTTTATGCTTTTGGTAATAACTTTTTATAAGTATGGATCAGGTGACTAGTCTAAGCAACCAAACAGGTAACAGGGATTGTCCTCGCTGGGACTCAACACAAGGAAACACAGATATATAGGAACACGACTACCCCGGCAAAGGTCGGTCACTATAGGGCCGCAGTATGGCCGACTACGGGTCCTTAGCTATATAATGTCACTTATCCGTCCTGACGTCCTCGGCGTCCTGGGTGAAGGTTCTTCGGCGTAGCAGCCGCTGGGCCCAGCTGCTGAAGAACTGGCGCAGTCTTCGAGCGTTCCGACACTCAGGCGAAGCAGGGGCACAACAGGCCCCGGAAGAGTTCCTGGACGGATGGGCCGCAATCCCCGGACGGGGGTAAGCGGTCGCGAAGCGAGGTGGTGACTGGCAAGCCACCGGCGCAGCCAGCAACTGTAACAGGGGGTCCGCAGCGGGCAACGGCCCAACACTTGCCATGGACTGGAGCAGGGAACTAGTGGTTGCCGTCTGCAATGAACTGGCCACAGCCGCGGTCGGAAGCGGGGTGGCTGCGGGCGGCGTGGGGTAGGCCGCAGCCGCGGGCTGGAGGGAGGTGGTAACGGCCGCAGGTGACCGTGGGCAGGCCGCAGCCACGGGCTGGAGTGTGGCGGCAATGGCAGCAGGTATCCACGGGCAGGCCGCGGGTTGAGGTGGAGCAGCGGTTCTCTGACTGCCGACTCGGCGCCGTCCCTCTGCCGTCCAGTGTAAGTGTCCCTCTTAATTCTGGCCTCCTCTCTGGCCTCTGTACGTCGCACTGGCTCTCACACACTCCCACAGTCTCCTGCTCCTTCTTCCCCGTTCTGCTGACTCACTGCGACTCGCGTTCTCCTCCCTTTTTATATCAGCTCCTCCCCCAGCCCATTTGTCAGTCTCAGCGGTCCGGCCCTGAACTCTGTCTGTTAGGGACGGCGGAACGCACTAAATATAAAATAATAGAAAGTGCGTTCGCCGCCCGGGGTCCACCGTGCAGAGGTGTTAAACTGCTGCTATATAATGGCAGATGCACAATATGGCTGTATATCGCACATGGGATGAACGTCACCCGGTGTGCACTGGGCGTACTCTGTTATATTCACAGAGTCGCCTTAAGGCATAAAAATAAATGCTGAGCCTGTTGACCTCACAGGTCTCAGCGGTGTGCACGCACAGTATATGGTCACAGGACTCGGGCCCAAGACACAGGGTTGGTGTCCGTCTAGACCTACCGTGCGTGCGGCGTCGCTACTGCAGACGCCCACAAGTACTGCTGACCGCAGCATGGCAACTGACTCAGCCACTATACGACAATGCCCAGGAGGGGCGCACTGTCGGACGCTAGCTCTGTGGAGATGAGCACTGTGGCTTGTAGCATGCCACTGACTGGCGCTGACTCTAAGGCTAAGTCCCTGTCCACACACGTAATATCAGAGGGAGGGGATCTTAATGAGTCATTCGCAGGTTCATGCATCCATCATCATTCACACAGTAGCAATTAGAGACTACACTAGCGCATGGCCGAGCGGCCATGCAGACCTTTTATAGACGTGCGGGATCTTCCAGATCTCTGGGATGGACCAATCAGACCAGGAGAAGGACCTGAGCACGTGACTCCCGATCTCTAATGGGAGATCGTCTCGTCAGCATGCCCAGTAGCGTGACAAGAGGACTTAGCCACTGGGGTGGCTTGCTGCAGGGCACCCTGCGCTGCTATTGCTGACCCAGAGGTGGCAGCAACAACCAGTCCTATAGAGCTGGTCTGAGCAGAGTGCCTGCGACGCCGAGATTGCTGTGCAGGCTCCTGAGCCGTCGGAGAAGAATGGGAGACCGCAGGATGCAAGGCTCTGGATTTCCGCTGTGCAGCTGCAGGAAACCGACACCTAACATTACCCCCCTCCTAGGGCCCCCTCCCCTCTGAGCCTCGGCACGCTCAAAAGCCGCGATCAGGAGCGGGGCGTGGATGTTCTCCACTGGCTCCCAGGTCCGGGCCTCCAGACCATGACCCTTCCAGTCAACCAAATAAAAATTTTTGCCACGCACAATCCTGCGTCCCACAATGGCGTTGACCTCAAACTTATCCAAGGACAAGTCTGATGTCCCGGCAGATGACTCGGAAAACCGAGCCATGTGAACAGGCTTGAGAAGGGACACATGGAAGACGTCAGAGATGGCCAAGTGTGGTGGAAGAGCCAGACGGTAGACCACTGAGCTCATGCGCTCGAGGACCTTGAAGGGACCAATGTATCGCAGAGCGAACTTGGAGAACTCGGCCCGCAGCTTGATATTACGCGCAGAGAGCCACACCAAGTCACCAGGGGCAAAAGTTGGAGCGGGACGCCAATGTGTGTCGGCTGACACTCTCATTCTCTCTTTAGAGGCTCGAATAGCATCCTGGGTGCGATTCCAAATGTCGTGAGCCTCCACTGCCCAGTCTGCCACCCTGGAATCAGTGGAAGACACTGGCATCGGAACAGGGACACGCGGATGCTGGCCGTAATTGAGAAGGAACGGCGTCTGACCAGTGGAATCAGCCACTGCGTTATTCAGGGCAAATTCAGCCCACGGTAGTAAGGATGCCCAGTCATCCTGCCTGGCAGAGACAAAATGTCGCAGGTATGTGACCAGTTTGATTGGCTCTCTCAATCAACCCGTTCGTCTCAGGATGATATGAGGAGGACAAATTGAGCTCGATACTGAGTAGACTGCAGAGCTCCCTCCAAAATCGAGACGCAAACTGGGGACCTCGGTCACTGACTATTTTGTCTGGCATACCGTGCAAACGAAATACGTGCTTTATGAACAGTGTGGCGAGACCACGAGCAGATGGCAGTCGCGCAAGTGGCACCAGATGCACCATTTTAGAGAAATGATCGGTGACCACCCAGATGACCGTGCTGCCACCAGATTTGGGCAGGCCGACCACAAAGTCCATGCCAACCATCTCCCAGGGTCTGTCTGCCACCGGCAAGGGATACAGTAACCCAGCCGGCCTCTGCCTAGAGGACCTGTTCCGAGCACAAGAGACGCATGCTTGAATGTACTCTTTAGTGTCCCGAGCCATGTGCTGCCACTAATAAGACCTTGTCAGGAGTTCTGTGGTCTGCTTAATGCCAAAGTGACCATCACTGTATATGGTCACAGGACTCGGGCCCAAGACACAGGGTCGGTGTCCGTCTAGACCTACCGTGCGTGCGGCGTCGCTACCGTGGACGCCCACAAGTGCTGCTGACCGCAGCGCGGCAACTGATTCAGCCGATATACGACAATGCCCAGGAGGGGCGCACTGTCGGGCGCTAGCTCTGTGGAGATGAGCACTGTGGTTTGTAGCATGCCACGGACTGTCGCTGAATTTAAGGCTAAGTCCCTGTCCACACACGTAATATCAGAGGGAGGGGATCTTAATGAGTCATTCACAGGTTCATGCATCCCTCATCATTCACACAGTAGCAATTAGAGACTACACTAGAGCATGACAGAGTGGCCATGCGGACCTTTTATAGACGTGCGGGACCTTCCAGAAGGACCTGAGCATGTGACTCCGGATCTCCAATGGGAGATCGTCTCATGAGCATGCCCAGTAGCGTGACGAGAGGACTTAGCCACTGGAGTGGCTTGCTGCAGGGCAGCCTGCGCTGCTATTGCTGACCCAGAGGTGGCAGCAACAACCAGTCCTGCAGAGCTGGTCTGAGCAGAGCACCTGCGACGCCGAGATTGCTGTGCAGGCTCCTGAGTGGTCGGAGAAGAATGGGAGACCGCAGGATGCAAGGCTCTGGATTCCCGCTGTGCAGCTGCAGGAACCCGACGCCTAACACTGTCCCCCGTAAACAACCTGCCCCGGAACCTAATTGACGGTCCCCTTGTTTCCGGCCCGGAAACTTGACGGGGGCCCCTTCTCCCACAGAGTGATGGGGCTGAAACCAGATTGTAGATTGTCAAAGAGCAGGTTAGATGAGAAATGGGAGCAGGGGCGTATCTAGGGGGGGCAGCCGGGGCAGTTGCCCCGGGCGCAGTCGGCAGTGGGCGCAGTCCGGGCCGCCTAATGCAGCGGTCCGCAGTGTCCTCCCTGGCGGCTGCGTTCTGCCGCCCCCCCGGCCTGAGAGTCGGCGGTTCTCTGTGTCAGCTGTCAAGCTGACAGCTGGCGCAGAGAAGGTGCGCGTGCCGGCTCCCAGGGAACAATTGTACTGGCATCTGTATAGACGCCAGTACAATTGCAGCTCTGACCGCCGGCCAGAGCGACGTCAGCAGCGTGACATGTCATGTGATCACACTGCTGACGTCACTCCCCGGCACCCAGAGTGAACGCTCAGCCCTGGTGGTAAGTGTGCTCCAATGTGGAGCTGAAGAAACCACCGAAGATGGGGGGTGTTAATGTGTGGGGATGGGGTTAATGCGTGGGGGGAATTAATGAGTGGAGATGAGGTTAATGTGGGGTGGGGGGTTAATGAGTGGGGGGGTTAATGAGTGGGGATGGGGGTTACTGTGTGGGGGGTAAAGAGTGGGGATGGGGGTTAATGTGTGGGGGGTTAATGAGTGGGGATGGGGTTAATGTGTGGGGGGTTAATGAGTGGGGATGGGGTTAATGTGTGGGGGGTTAATGAGTGGGGATGGGGGTTATTGAGTGGGGATGGAATTAATGTGTGGGGGGGTTAATGAGTGGGGATGGGGGTTAATGTGTGGGGGATTTGGAGTGGGGGGTACATAATGTGTTGGGGGATTTGGGAGTATGGACGGGGGGTTAATGACTGGGGATGGGGGTTATTGTTTGGGGGGGTTAATGAGTAGGGATGGGGTTAATATGTGGGGGATTTGGAGTGGGGAGTACATAATGTGTGGGGGGGATTTGGGGATGGGGGGTATTTAATGTGTGTGAGGGATTTGGAGTGGGGATGGGGGATTTAATGTGTGTGGGGAGATTTGAGGACACAGAGTATGTATGAGGAAACAGTATGGGGGTTGGGTGCAGACAGTATGGGGAGCGAAAAGGTTAATGTATGTGGACACAGTATGGGGAGTCAGGGGTATGTGTGAGCAGGCAGTATAGAGAGTGAGGGGGTAAATATATGAGGAGACAGTATTGTGAACAGAGGGATGATAGAGGAGACAGTATGAGGAAGGAGGGGAATAGTGTGAGGTGACAGTATATTGCAGATATTTGTATTTAGGGGCATTATAATGACACTTCTATCTTTAAGGGGATCGGGTGGAGATTTGCTGCAGAAGACCGGAGAAGATGGAAGTCTGCAGAGACGGCTGTGGATGAGAAAACTCATCATGGGGTTTGGACAAGAAGAAGAAAAGGAGAATGACTCCAGAGACGACGTCATCTATAAGGTACCTGGATGTAAATGTTATTTGTGCTACTGACTTGTTCTCATGTTTTTATTTGTTAGGAACATTAAAGGGGTTCTCCAGGTTTGTGCTGAGTCTGCTGTCATTCTATGCGACTGCAGACTTCTGAATTCTCACAGTGCTCACTGAACGCTGTCAGGATTCTCTCGTGCCGGTAATTTACATACATGCGGTCACATGCTGACTAGACATGTGTGGCCTCACTCAATGAAAATGAACGGAACGAGGCCGGGCACGTCTAGTCGGAGTGTGGCCAGAAGTATATAAATCACATACTTGTGCTGACATGACTGTACATCAGCAAGGGAGAATCCTAAAAGTGTGCAGTGCATTAGTTGTGAGAATTCAGAAGCTGCAATGTCAGGATTCAGCTCTGCAGGTTCCAGTAGTCATCACACGGACACTTCACTCATATGCGATTTTCATACTTGACAACGAGCTTCTCTTCCTGCTTTCAGTTTTTTACTGAACATTGAGAGCATTAGGGAGAGCAGCTCGTGGGTACATGACTAAGAGTGCAAGTCGCATATGTACTTGGAGGGGGGGGGGGCGCCGAACCAAATTCTTGCCCCGGGTGCCAGGAAGCCTAGATACGCCTCTGGATGGGAGGGAAGTTCAGCGTGGACGTGCTGCTCCAGGAGTTTAGAAGCAAATGGGAGCAGCGATATTGGGCGATAGCTGGACATAGTGGTTGGGTCGAGGGTTGGCTTTTTGAGGATAGGCGTGATTGTAGCATGTTTGAAAGCAGAAGGGAAGGTACCGGAAGTTAGTGGTGAGTTAGAGATGGGATAAGAGTGATGGGGAGGAGGTGGGATGGGGTCAAGTGCACAAGTGGTGAGGTGTGATTTGGAGAGAAGATGAGCAAGCATCCCCTTCAGTGATGTTGGATAAGGATGTTATGGGGTTTGGGCATTGCACAACTTATTGCAAACTTTAGGAGACGCTTAGCCCGTTCTTTATCTTATAAAACCTACAAAAGACAAAATGAGAAAAACACTTATAGTAGCCATATAGTGAGAACTCCCATAAACAGGAATAAAAATTCCAAAAAGTTATAAGTAGAGATGAGCCAATTTTTGTTTGATGATCGTTTCCGAACATATTCGCTCATCTCTACTCCCATTGACTCCAATGGCGTTCGGCTTCACTGCAATTACGGCGATCATAATTCAAACCAAATATTGAAATATTTGCTCATCTCTAGTTATAAGCCATGAGCAAATCTAGAACACTGCCCAACTAGGCCAATAGGGTTCACGCAGACAAGCACTTAAACAGGAAAAGTGGCCACTAAGTAAAATGAGAGTGTTAATTAAACTAATCCCACTCTTCCAAAAGCACGAAAAACACTTTCTAACAAGGGTCGTAACAGGATAAAGGCTGTCTGAACACAAAGTGCCGAGTGACTGAGCAAAACTATTCCATGTGTCTGAGAAACCATCTGGATTATATTTATCAGGATTTTTGTAAGAAATATTTATTAATCTATTTCCGTGAAATAAAGGCCCCCATGCAACCTGTTTTACATTAATCTGTGAAACAGATGCTGAAACTAAGAATATTTTTTTAAAGTTTGTAAAAAGATATTATTTTTTTTATTGCAAAAAGCTGCATTAGAGAGTCAGATCACAACTATGCATCCATGTAAAATGATGTGTCAGGTAATATAGAAATTGTCTCTTCAGAGAGCAAGAGGACTAGAACTCTAGTGCCACCTATAGGAAGTAGCAATCCTAAAAGGATTATTCTACAATTCTAGTCCTCTTCCTCTCTAAAGAGATAGTTTGCATATTTCCCAGTGGAGCATTGAGGTCTAAGTCTCCCCACCTCGACATGTCAGTTATGGCCAGAAACAGAATCAACTTTGTGACATTTTTTTCCTAAATGGCACTGTTAGAAAAAGCTCCAGGAGGAATCCTGCAAAAAAAATGTCAAAATGAGGCGGATTTCATTCTGTGAGGGCAGAGTTTATTTCCTAAATGTGATGGAGGCCAAGAGGATATCCTTATGGTCTCTATTGGGCTGGTATACTATCGAATGGAGAAATCTGCTGCAATATTCCAGATTTTCACGTAGAGTAATATTGCCAGGGGCATAACTACAATAGGCGCAGGGGTGGCAAACGCACCCGGGGCCTAAAACGTCCCTTTAACCTATATAAAAAGACCAATGCCATTAAAGACTTGCAATAATTGGAGCTTTTGCATTGCGGCCCATGAGCTTCATGTTACGCCACTAGTATTTTTTATATATTTATTTTTATTGTGGTATAATGGGGTCGACATATACCATTTGATAGCATTCATGGTAAAATTGTCTTCACGGAGTCCTCCAACATCCACTGCAGTGTGAAAAGAGTCCAATTCAGCGTCACTGTAGAACCTTCAGCCACAGAGACGATTAACAAAAAAGTTCTGGACACCATGAAGGAATAATAAAACAAATACAATAAATAAATAAGTACAATAAAATACTTAATAAATAAATACTAATACTGTAAATAAAATAATATAAACTAAGAAATGTATATATAATAAGGAAGTTTTTCAGAGCCCCATCTAAATGCCATGGAAGATGACCAAGTACACCTACATTCTTTTTATTGTCTATGGAACTGTAGGAAATAGCCGAGCATTGTACTCGACTTTATCCAGCAATCCCATAGCCAGTGAATGGAGCAGAGGTTCTCATGCTTGACTGCTGCTCTATTCGGCAGAGTCCTAATCCTGGGGTCCGAGAGGGGAAGTCCAAGTGATCAGTAACTTACAGTTGTGGCCAAAAGTATTGACACCTCTGCAATTCTGTCAGATAATACTCAGTTTCTTCCTGAAAATGATTGCAAACACAAATTCTTTGGTATTATTATCTTCATTTAATTTGTCTTAAATGAAAAAACACAAAAAGAATTGTCCTAAAGCCAAATTGGATATAATTCCACACCAAACATAAAAAAGAGGGTGGACAAAAGTATTGGCACTGTCCGAAAAATCATGTGATGCTCCTCTAATTTGTGTAATTAACAGCACCTGTAACTTACCTGTGGCACCTAACAGGTGTTGGCAATAACTAAATCACACTTGCAGCCAGTTGACATGGATTAAAGTTGACTCAACCTTTGTCCTGTGTCCTTGTGTGTACCACATTGAGCATGGAGAAAAGAAAGAAAACAGAAGAACTGTCTGAGAACTTGAGAAACCAAATTGTGAGGAAGCATGAGCAATCTCAAGGCTACAAGTCCATCTCCAAAGACCTGAATGTTCCTGTGTCTACCGTGCGCATTGTCATCAAGAAGTTTAAAGCCCATGGCACTGTGGCTAACCTCCCTAGATGTGAACGGAAAAGAAAAATTGACAAGAGATTTCAACGCAAGATTGTGCGGATGTTGGATAAAGAACCTCGACTAACATCCAAACAAGTTCAAGCTGCCCTGCAGTCCGAGGGTACAACAGTGTCAACCCGTACTATTCGTTGGAGTCTGAATGAAAAGGGACTGTATGGTAGGAGACCCAGGAAGACCCCACTTCTTACCCCGAGACATAAAAAAGCCAGGCTGGAGTTTGCCAAAACTTACCTGAAAAAGCCTAAAACATTTTGGAAGAATGTTCTCTGGTCAGATGAGACAAAAGTAGAGCTTTTTGGGCAAAGGCATCAACATAGAGTTTACAGGAGAAAAAAGAGGCATTCAAAGAAAAGAACACGGTCCCTACAGTCAAACATGGCGGAGGTTCCCTGATGTTTTGGGGTTGCTTTGCTGCCTCTGGCACTGGACTGCTTGACCGTGTGCATGGCCTTATGAAGTCTGAAGACTACCAACAAATTTTGCAGCATAATGTAGGGCCCAGTGTGAGAAAGCTGGGTCTCCCTCATAGGTCATGGGTCTTCCAGCAGGACAATGACACAAAACACACTTCAAAAAGCACTAGAAAATGGTTTGAGAGAAAGCACTGGAGACTTCTAAGGTGGCCAGCAGTGAGTCTGTTACGGCTGTAGCTAGTGAGAAAGAGTACAGAAAAAGGTAGCCGGAAGTGGACCCTCTGGGTCACGGTTCCAGAGCCCCCGGGGGGCGAGTACCCAGGTGAAGACCACCCCCTATACAGGGACCGTTAGGGACAAACCTCCAGGGGATAGAACCGCGACAGCCGGAACCAAAGGGGCGACTAGGCAAAAATAGATGTGTAAAGGAGGCACAGCAGTATCCGTAGAGTTTGTACACCGAGACACGCTGGGAGCAGGCAAGGTACCGGTCAAGAGAGCCAGGGTACACAAGGACTGGAGGCTGCAATAGAGAAACTGCACAATGAGGAGTAAGGAGGAGAGGGACAGAGCACAGGACGGTGCAGAGGGGGACCAGGTGGAGGGAGAGAATGGACAGGGAGGCACAACAGTACCGGGGGCAAGGAAACCCAGGACACAGAGGGCACCGACAGAGACTGCGCAGGCAGAGCGCAGCAATCAGGTACAAGGAGAAGAAGCAGCGCGCAGACAGACACACAGGAGAGGGGGCCTGAAGAAACAGCGAACGCCGCACGGGGCAGGGTCACCACATACGATAATCAGGCGTCTTACCTGTCCCGACGCCAGGCATATGTAGTGATGGGCGCCGCCATGTTGGGGGCGGAGCCAGCGCGTTACGCTACCCATGAGGCAGTGCGCCGGAGGTTAGGCTGTGGAGAGGTGCTGGACGTCGCTGGAGCCGGAGTCCGGGCGCGGGGACGCGCTGCAGGACAGGAGCGCGCCGGGTGGAGCGCGCCGAGGAGTGAGGGGACGCAACAGAGTCCAGACCTGAATCCCATAGAACACCTGTGAGAGATCTAAAAATGGCAGTTTGGAGAAGGCACCCTTCAAATATCATAAAAATCTTGAGGAGTGGCTCCAGCGGAGAACCTTTGATCTATCTCCACTCCGAACGAAGGTCCTACCAGACGGTGGGGAGATCAGGCTTACTGGAGCCACGGTAAGAATTTTGGCAGGATCGATGAGATGAGTGGGACCCTCCTCCTTGTCGACAGACAGGAATGACCGTGAAAGAGCATTCGCCTTGATGTTCTTCTCCCCAGGTCGGAAGTGGAGTTCGAAGTCAAATCTTTCAAAAAAGAGTGACCATCTGACCTGCCGTGGGTTGAGCCTTTGGGCGGACCGAAGGTAGGCCAAATTCTTGTGATCCGTAAAAATGATGAACGGATGGAGAGCACCCTCGAGAAGATGATGCCATTCTTCGAAAGCCATTTTTATGGCCAAGAGCTCTCTATCTCCCACAGCATAATTGCTTTCAGGGGCCGAAAAAGCTTTGGAAAAGAATCCGCAGGTGAGAGTGCGACCCGAGGAAGACTTTTGCAGCAGAACTGCGCCTGCTCCCACCGCAGACGCGTCGACTTCGAGTATGAATGGCCTACTGGCGTCCGGGCGATGAAGTACAGGAGACTTGGCGAATTCCTGCTTCAAGACCTCAAAGGCAGTCTCTGCATCCGGAGGCCAATGGTTGGGATCTGCTCCTTTGCGGACAAGAGTGGAGATGGGTTTAGTCAAGGAAGAAAAATGAGGGATAAATTGCCTGTAATAATTGGCAAAACCCAAAAAGCGTTGAATGGCCTTAACTCCGAGAGGGCGAGGCCAATTGAGAACTGCCGAGACTTTTTCCGGATCCATCTCTAATCCCGATTTCGAGATGATGTAGCCAAGAAAAGGCAATGAAGTCTGCTCGAAGAGGCACTTCTCCAACTTGGCAAACAGGTGGTTCTCTCTGAGACGTTGGAGGACTTGGCAAACGTCTCGACGATGTGAAATCAAATCGGGGGAAAAGACCAAGATGTTGTCTAGGTAGACCACGACACAGGAGTAGAGGAGGTCTCGAAAGACATCATTAACGAGTTCTTGAAATACTGCAGATGCGTTGCAGAGCCCAAAGGACATCACCAAATACTCATAGTGTCCATCTCGCGTGTTAAACGCGGTCTTCCATTCGTCCCCGGAGCGTATGCGAACCAAATTGTAGGCCCCTCGTAAATCAAGTTTAGAAAACACACGAGCCCCCTTCAGGCGATCAAAAAGCTCAGAGATGAGTGGCAGTGGATATTTATTCTTCACCGTGATCTGATTTAAGCCACGATAATCGATGCACGGACGCAGGGACCCATCTTTCTTCTTTACGAAAAAGAAGCCTGCTCCTGCATGGGACGAGGACTTTCGAATGAAGCCTCTGGCTAAATTGTCTTGGATGTATTCAGACATCGCTTGTGACTCTGCTGAGGAGAGAGGATAAATTCTACCCCGAGGCGGGGTTGAGCCAGGAACGAGCTCAATGGGGCAATCGTAGGGACGGTGCGGAGGAAGAGTCTCTGCTTCCTTTTTGTCAAAAACATCCAAAAAATCATGGTACACCGACGGCAATCCATGGGGTACAATGGGAGGACGGTGATTACCTACGGAGCGCACCGACAGCAGACACCGAGTCCGACACGACTCCCCCCAGTGCAGGACGTTACCACTATGCCAGTCTAAAATGGGCTCATGGAGCCGCAACCAGGGAAGACCCAGCAGGATGGGATGAGAAATACCTGCTAACACGTAAAACGTAATTTTCTCCTTGTGCAGAACCCCTACCTGTAACTCCACCTCATGGGTAACTAGGGTGACTGTCTCCAACAGGGGTGGACCATCTACGGAGGCGAAAACCTGAGGTTTTTGCAAGGGCCTCACGGGGACAGAAAGTTTATTCACCTCCTCTAACCGAATAAAATTTCCGGCGGCACCCGAATCCACATAGGCCACTAGAGAAGACCGCTTACCCCCAACATGAAAGAGGACAGACAAAGTGAGAGGGAGAGAGGTATCACATACACCTAGGGAGGCCTCTCTTACCTGGCCTAGGCGGAGAAGTTTTCCGGACGTTCCGGACAGGTTCGGATGAGGTGGGCACCGCTACCGCAGTAGAAACACTGACCGTGAAGGCTCCTCTCCTTTCGACTCTGGTCAGAGTTTCAGGCGGTCCACCTGCATAGGTTCGGGTGCCGGAGGTGAAGGAAGACTTCTAGCTCGAGGACTGGGAGGTCTGCGGACAGAAGAAAATGGACGAGAGGCCCTTCTCTCCCTAGCCCGCTCCTGAAACCGGAGATCAATCCGAGTGACTAAGGAGATCAGATCCTCTAGGACAGTTGGGGTATCGCGACCAGCGAGCTCATCCTTTATGCGACTCGAAAGGCCCTGCCAAAAGGCACCCACCAAGGCTTCGTTATTCCAACCTAAGTCGGAGGAGAGGGTCCTAAATTGGATAGCATACTGACCCACAGTTAGAGTACCTTGGCACAGGTCGAACAAAGCCTCTGTGGTAGAGGCTAAACGGCCCGGTTAATCAAAAACCCGGCGGAAGGTGTCAATAAAAACGGAAAGCTGAGTGACTATCGGGTCATCACGCTCCCAGAGAGGATTGACCCAAGCCAAAGCGTCCCCCTCCAGGTGAGAAATTATGAAGGCCACTTTGGCTCGGTCTGTGGGGTACTGTTGGGGGAGCAATTCAAAATGGAGACGGCACTGGTTAATAAAACCCCAGCATAAATTGGCATCCCCGCTATACCGGGGAGGCTTGGCTAACCGCGGAGGATGGGAAGCCGCAGCCGGAGGAGCAGACGCGGCCGAGTGCAGAGCGAGCAAGCGACCGTCTACAGAAGCCATATAACTGAGGATATGCGATTGGGTGTCTCGCTGCTGAGCCAATTCCTGCTGCAAGCCAGCCAACTGGGCAGCGTTACCAGGATCAGAGGACTGAATGGTGGACAGACGCGAGTCCATAGTTTTCATAAAGGACATCATGCGCGTCTGATTGTCCCGAAGGAAAACTAATTCCTTTTGAGCGGCCGAGGCTCCAGCGGGGTCCATGGCCTGAATATGCTGTTACGGTTGTAACTAGTGAGAAAGAGGACAGAAAAAGGTAGCCGGAAGTGGACCCTCTGGGTCACGGTTCCAGAGGCCCCGGGGGCGAGTACCCAGGTGAAGACCACCCCCTATACAGGGAGCGTTAGGGACAAACCTCCAGGGGATAGAACCGCGACAGCCGGAACCAAAGGGGCGACTAGGCAAAAATAGATGTGTAAAGGAGGCACAGCAGTATCCGTAGAGTTTGGGCACCGAGACACGCTGGGAGCAGGCAAGGTACCAGTCAGGAGAGCCAGGGAACACAAGGACTGGAGGCTGCAAGAGAAAGAGCACAATGAGTAAGGAGGAGAGGGACGGAGCACAGGACGGCGCAGAGGGTTACCAGTTGGAGGGAGAGAATGGACAGGGAGGCACAATAGTACCGGGGGCAAGGAAACCCAGGACACAGAGGGCACCGACAGAGACTGCGCAGGCAGAGCGCAGTGATCAGGTACAAGGAGAAGAAGCAGAGCGCAGACAGACACACAGGAGAGGGGGCCTGAAGAAACAGCGAACGCCGCACGGGGCAGGGTCACCGCATACGATAATCAGGCGTCTTACCTGTCCCGACGCCAGGCATATGTAATGATGGGCGCCGCCATGTTGGGGGCGGAGCCAGCGCATCACACTACCCATGAGGCAGTGCGCCGGAGGTTAGGCTGTGGGGAGGTGTTGGACGCCGCTGGAGCCGGAGTCCGGGCGCGGGGACGCACTGCAGGACAGGAGCGCGCTGGGTGGAGCACGCCGAGGAGTGAGGGGACGTAACAGAGTCCAGACCTGAATCCCATAGAACACCTATGAGAGATCTTAAAATGGCAGTTTGGAGAAGGCACCCTTCAAATATCAGGGACCTGGAGCAGTTTGCCAAAGAAGAATGGTCTAAAATTACAGCAGAGCATTGTTAGAAACTCATTGATGGTTACCGGAAGCGGTTGGTCACAGTTATTTTGGCTAAAGGTTGTGGAACCAAGTATTAGGCTGAGGGTGCCAATACTTTTGTCTGACCCATTTTTGGAGTTTTGTGTGAAATGATCAATGTTTTGCTTTTTGCTTCATTCTCTTTTGTTTTTTCATTTAAGACAAATTAAATGAAGATAATAATACCAAAGAATTTGTGTTTGCAATCATTTTCAGGAAGAAACTGAGTATTATCTGACAGAATTGCAGGGGTGTCAATACTTTTGGCCACAACTGTATGTCATATTATATGGATAGGGGATAACTTTTAAACTTGGGAAAAATCCTTTAGTAATAAACTTGAAAATGGGCGTGTACAGTACCTGGCCAGTATAATTGGAATGGGGTAGTCTGTTGTGAACTCATTTTCTGGTCTACCAGTTGTGAGTTCTCCTTCCGGGCTCCCTCTGGTGGTAACAGGAGGTAATGAGGTTGATTTAATTAGTAGAGATCTGCCACCTGATGATGAGGATAATGATTGGATCTCTGGAATCTCTGACTGGATTTAAGACAGCCGACGCCCTATTCTGGTGCTGGTGATTCCTTCTGGCTTTTCAGTTCTTGGTTTTCAGCTCTGTTCCAGTCATCTCAAGCTAAGTGTTTCTGCTAATGTTCACACTTGATTTTGTTAGTCTATTCAGTTTTTTGTGTGGTCAGCCAGCCCCGGCTGGGGCTGTGCTGAATTTCCACTCTTATTTATCTGTATTTGCCAATTTGCCTTTTGTCCCTTATTAGATTGGCCTCTTTTTTTGCTCTGTCTCAGAATATTTCAGAGTGCTGATATAGTGGGAAAAGTCTAGTGACTTTAGGGTTAATTTTGTTATCAGAAGTGTTGGACATTATTTTTGTAGGGTTTTTTGGGCAGATTGCAGACAGTGTCTTTCCTTTCCTGTCCTTTCTAGTTAGTTTGGGCCCCATGATTTGCTCAGCCTATTTTCCTGCCTGTGTTTGTGTTTTCATCTTGTTTCACCATCAATACATGTGTGTGGGTTGTCTATTCCATTGGGGTCTGCTCTGGGGCAGTTAGTTTTCCCCTTTTCTTGCTTTAGGCTTATTTAGTCCTCCGGCTTTGACGAGACGTCTAGATTCATCGTAGGAACGCTCCACGGCTGCTGCTAGTTGTGTGGTTAGGATCAGGGGTCTGCAATCTGCATAGTTACCAACCTCTCTGGTTTTCTGTGACTTAGTTTGTTTAGTTTTCCTCCTCGGTGACCCATTCATAACAGTAGTCCTTCTTTTTCTACTAAAGACGTGAAGAATGACAGGGGCTGCTGTGACTACTGTAGAATTGGGATTGGCGGCTTTGACTACTGGGAAAAGCAATGGCTACAGATTGCAAATGTGTGTTTGTGAGGCATCTGGCTTTTCTGACTGTCACATATTTGACAACTCTCCAAGAATGTCCATGAGACAACCAAAAAATAGGAGCTCTTTTGAAGTTCTGGAAAAGCCAATTAAACTCACCTCTCCCCATTCCTGTACCTCCTTTCACTCCCGGGCAATGCCGCAGACAATGGTGGGATGAAGGGGGTCATAAACACTATGTTGGAATAAAATGCTTTAGGTCACGTTGTGCCCTCTATAATTGGGTAGGACATGTGGGCAAAATTTTTGATGGTGCTCCATCTCTTTAAATGTCTTCTTTCATATTCTCACTGATTTATAAGACAAATTTATTGAAGTGAACCTTGCGGCTCACAGTACACTTTTCACAAGAAACACATAATGCAAGGAGAAAATCCCCAATGTCCTCCTTTTAATTCTTTATTATGTGGCTTCCATGTGTCACAGACCTCTCTTAATTTATGTAAAATAGTTTCCATCTTCCAGAAAACACTGTGACAACTCAGGTCTAATAAGTCCAAGAGTGGACCCTCTGGGTCGTAGATCAGGAGCCCCTGGGCCGAGCGCACCTGGTGAAGACCGACCCCTGTACAGGGATCGTTAGGGGCAGGACCACAGGGGGCAGAACCGCGACAGCCGGTGCCAGGAGGGACGACTCGATGGACAGGCAGGCAGAAGGAGGATGGCGGGATGGGAAAGCGGAAAATACTGGCCGGGAGTCCACAGGGGAGGGTTCAGAGAGGGAGCACAGGGCAGAGACAGACAGACGAGAGTGGAGCAGGCCACAGAGCACACAGGGAAAACAGCAAAGGATAGGCAGGATACACTAGAATAGGTATGGGCCAATGGGTGCAAGAAGTCACACAATCACCAGGCGCCCTCAGAATAGAGCGGACGCCTGATATAGCCAGAACCCGGAAGTACGTCCTACAGACCCTCCCCTCAGCGACGCCCCCTACTAGCAGAAGAGAGCGGGGGAACGCGCGTGCGCGGCCTAAGGCCGGCGCGGTTACCCGCAGCAGAGCGGGGAGCAGAGCGGAAGCGCGCGTGGACAGGAGGGCGCAGGTGAGGGGACGCTGCGGCGGGCACCGCCGCTGAAGGGGCATCGGCGGGCACGGCCGCCGATGTCACAGTACCCCCCCCCATATGTCCTCCCCTTCTGAGGTTGGTCAGAAATCTTTTCATGATAAGGGGGGCATCGACATTCTCTCGGGGCTCCCAGGACCTCTCCTCTGGACCAAAACCCTTCCAGTCGATAAGAAAAAGAGTCTTACCCTTGACCCTTTTCATGGCCAAAATGTCCTTTACTTCAAAGACATCGTTCGAACAAATTGTCAAAGGAGGGGACATGGAGGTTGGTTGGAACCGATTCAAAACTACAGGTTTAAGGAGTGAGATATGGAAGGCGTTAGGGACCCGGAGCGATGCCGGCAACCTCAATTTGTAGGCTACTTCGTTAATGCGCCCAAGTACTTCAAAAGGCCCGATGTATCGAGGACTTAATTTGTAAGCAGGGACTTTTAGGCGGATATGTTTGGTAGAAAGCCAGACTTTGTCCCCGGGATGGTACGGGGGTAGATCCCTTCGTCTCTTGTCTGCGTGTTTCTTAATTCGGATGCTGGCTACCTCGAGCGCCTCCCTGGTCTCCTTCCAAATTTGTGAAAATTCCTTGGCGAGGGTATCTGCTGCAGGGACTCCAGACGATGCGGAAAAGGGCAACGGAACCCCAGGATTTAGCCCAGTTACCACAAAGAACGGCGTCTTGGACGTTGATTCGCTGGGATGATTATTATGAGCGAATTCCGCCCAAGGTAGGAGTGAGACCCAATTATCTTGATGGGCGTTAGAAAAGTGGCGTAAGTAGGTGGTCAGAATTTGGTTAATCCGTTCCACTTGGCCATTGGTTTGTGGATGATACGCTGAGGAGAAGTCGAGAGACGTGCCCAGGAGCCGACAGAGAGCCCTCCAGAATCGGGAGGTAAACTGGACCCCTCGATCGGTCACGATTCGTAGAGGAAGACCATGCAGCCTGAAAACCTGGTGGATAAAGATCTCGGCCAACTTCGGAGCAGATGGCAGTCCGGACAAGGGAATAAAGTGGGCCATCTTGGAGAAGCGGTCTGCGACGACTAAGATGGTAGTACATCCAGCAGAGCAAGGCAGATCAGTCACGAAATCCATGGCGATTTGCTGCCAAGGGGCCTCTGGCACAGGCAACGGATGAAGGAGACCAGGGGGCAGAGTCCTTGGAACCTTGTTCTGAGCACAGGTCCTGCAGGAGGCTACAAAGTCCTTTGCGTCCTGGTGGAGAGAGGGCCACCAGTAATACCGGGAGAGAAGCAAAAGGGTCTTCTTAATCCCAACGTGCCCAGCAACCTTGGAGGAATGTCCCCAGCGCAGCACTTCCAGACGTTTGTTTGAAGGAACGAAGGTCTTGCCAGGCGGAAGAGTAGAGAATCTCACAGGGGCCACGGAGATAACTTTAGCCGGCTCGATAATATATGATGGATCCTCCTCCTTTTCAGGTGGCTGCAAAGACCTGGAAAGCGCATCAGCTTTGATGTTCTTACTGCCGGGCCGGAAGTGGAGCTTAAACTCAAAACGGGAAAAATACAGGGCCCACCTGGCTTGTCTGGAGTTGAGTCTCTGGGCAGATTGCAGGTAGGCCAAGTTCTTGTGGTCCGTGAAGATAGTAAAGGGGTGCACTGCCCCTTCGAGCAGATATTGCCATTCCTCCAGCGCCATCTTAATGGCCAACAATTCCCGGTCCCCAATGGAGTAGTTGCACTCCGCAGGAGAAAAGGATTTGGAGAAGAACCCGCAGGGGACTAGACGTCCGGATGGAGCCTGTTGGGAAAGGACCGCCCCAGCTCCAGTGGAGGAGGCATCAACTTCCAGGATGAAGGGCCTACTAGCCACTGGGCGGTGTAGGATCGGAGCAGAGGCAAACGAGCGTTTCAGGGCAAGAAAGGCGTCCTCGGCTTCGGAAGACCAGTCGTTAGACTTCGTCCCCTTACGGGTCAGGACCGTGATGGGCTTGGTGACCGTAGAAAAGTGGGGTACAAACTGTCGGTAATAGTTAGCGAAGCCGAGGAAACGCTGGATGGCCTTTATGCCAACTGGACGAGGCCACTGGAGTACCGCGGACAGCTTCTCCGGATCCATCTTAAGGCCGGAATCCGTGATGATATATCCCAAGAAAGGTAACGCTGCTTGCTCGAAGAGGCACTTCTCAATCTTGGCGTAAAGACGATTTTCTCGAAGGCGCTGCAGGACCATGCGTACACTTCTCCGATGGGAGGAGAGATCGGCCGAGAAAACGAGGATATCATCCAAATACACCACCACGCAGGAATAGAGTAGGTCCCGGAATACCTCATTTACGAATTCCTGAAACACCGCCGGAGCATTGCAGAGACCGAACAGCATGACCAAGTATTCATAATGGCCGTCCCGAGTTTTGAAGGCCGTCTTCCACTCGTCCCCCGCTCGGATTCGGATTAAGTTGTAAGCTCCCCGCAGATCCAACTTCGTGAAGATTCTGGCCCCCCTCAGCCGGTCGAAGAGTTCTGGAATCAGCGGGAGCGGGTACCGGTTTTTAACAGTGATGTTGTTCAGGCCCCGGTAATCAATACAGGGTCGCAGGGACCCATCTTTCTTCCGGACGAAGAAGAAACCTGCGCCCGCAGGGGACGAGGATTTCCGGATGAACCCCTTGGCCAGATTCTCCTGTATGTATTCCGTCATAGCCGTGGTCTCTGCTGGGGATAGAGGATAAGTTCTCCCTCTGGGAGGGGTGGCTCCGGGGACCAGGTCGATAGGGCAGTCATAGGAGCGATGAGGTGGTAAGGAGTCCGCTTCCTTTTTGCTGAACACATCAGCAAACATGTGATAGGGTGCGGGTAGACCCGGAAGGTCGGCAGGCTTCGAGCATGGACGGGGACGAGTGAGAGCCCGTAGGCAGTGCTCCTGGCAGGAGTGCCCCCAACGGAGAACTTCCCCAGAGCGCCAGTCAATCACCGGCTCGTGCCGTCTGAGCCAGGGTAGCCCTAGGAGAACAGCATGGGCTAGTTGTGGCAGGACATAAAAGGCTATCCTCTCGAGGTGGAGTGCTCCGATTTGAAGGTCTACTTCGACGGTAACCGTGGTGATGAGTCCGGGCAAAGGTTTACCATCAACGGAGGAAATAGCACGAGGGTTCCTCAATACAATCACCGGAATCCGGAGTTTATCAACCTCCTCCTGGCGGATGAAATTACCAGCAGCGCCCGAGTCCACATACGCCTCCACAGATCCACGCTCCCGACCTGCAATTATCAAAGCTGAAAGGGTAAGGGGGAGAGAGGAATTTTGATCACCTAGGGGGTCCTCTCTTACCTGACCTAGGTGGAGGCATTTCCCGACCTCTCTGGCTTCTCTGGACAAGAACGCACAAAATGGTTGGCACCTCCGCAGTACAGGCAGAGTCCCTTGGTCATCCTCTCCCTGCGCCGTTGCTCGGACAGTCTGACACGATCAATCTGCATTGGCTCAGGAGCGGTACTAACAGGAGATGCAGGGAAACGAGGGACAGGAGCCTGGTACAGCCTAAAGGACCTTCTCTCTCCGACCGCTTCTCGAGCGCGCTCCTGAAAGCGTAGATCAATCCGAGTGGCCAGCGAAATAAGGTCCTCCAGAGTGGTGGGGGTGTCTCGCCCGGCAAGCTCATCCTTGATCTTACTGGAGAGGCCTCTCCAAAAGGCTCCCACAAGAGCCTCATTGTTCCACCCCAACTCTGAAGAGAGGGTCCGAAAGCGGATGGCGTATTGCCCCACTGTGAGGGAACCCTGGCGGAGGTTAAAAAGGGCCTCCGTGGAGGATGCTAAGCGACCCGGTTCATCGAATACCTTGCGAAAGGTTTCCAAGAAGGTCTGAATACTTGACACTACGGGGTCATCCCTCTCCCACAAGGGGTTCACCCAGGACAGGGCTTCACCCTCGAGATGGGACACAATGAACGCCACCTTGGCGCGGTCAGTAGGATACTGAAGGGGGGCAAGCTCAAAATGTAGCCTGCATTGATTCAGAAAACCCCGGCATATCTTAGGGTCTCCGCTGTACCTGGGGGGTTTACCCAGACGGGGAGACGGGGCAGAGACTACGTCACGGGGGGAAGTTGCTGCGGCAGCAGAGGATTGCAGAGCAAGCAATCGATCATCCACGGATGCCATGTAACCTAAGATGTGGGATTGAGCGTCGCGCTGCTGCGCGAGCTCCTGCTGGAGGCTGACCAGGAGGGGAGCGTGCCCGGGGTCAGAGGTCTGCAGGGCGGATAGCCGGGTGTCCATAGACTTCATAAAGGACATTATCCGGGTCTGATTTTCACGAAGGAAAAGTAATTCCTTTTGTGTGGCGGCTGCGGCACCGGCGGGATCCATGGCCTGGTGATACTGTGACAACTCAGGTCTAATAAGTCCAAGAGTGGACCCTCTGGGTCGTGGATCAGGAGCCCCTGGGCCGAGCGCACCTGGTGAAGACCGACCCCTGTACAGGGATCGTTAGGGGCAGGACCGCAGGGGGCAGAACCGCGACAGCCGGTGCCAGGAGGGACGACTCGATGGACAGGCAGGCAGAAGGAGGATGGCGGGATGGGAAAGCGGAAAATACTGGCCGGGAGTCCACAGGGGAGGGTTCAGAGAGGGAGCACAGGGCAGAGACAGACAGACGAGAGTGGAGCAGGCCACAGAGCACACAGGGAAAACAGCAAAGGATAGGCAGGATACACTAGAATAGGTATGGGCCAATGGGTGCAAGAAGTCACACAATCACCAGGCGCCCTCAGAATAGAGCGGACGCCTGATATAGCCAGAACCCGGAAGTACGTCCTACAGACCCTCCCCTCAGCGACGCCCCCTACTAGCAGAAGAGAGCGGGGGAACGCGCGTGCGCGGCCTAAGGCCGGCGCGGTTACCCGCAGCAGAGCGGGGAGCAGAGCGGAAGCGCGCGTGGACAGGAGGGCGCAGGTGAGGGGACGCTGCGGCGGGCACCGCCGCTGAAGGGGCATCGGCGGGCACGGCCGCCGATGTCACAGTCTCTATATATTGTGCAAGGAATAAACAGTACGTGCGATGCAGTGAGTAACCGGAGACAGAGAAGGGGTTAACAAGGATTTACTGAACAAGCAATAACAAGTAGTGCTCCACGCAGGGAGGAAAAGACAATCAGGGCAAGAATAGACAACAAAACAAGACAACTTATCTATTGCAGTTCTGGCAGGGGGAAGGCTGGAAAATCTTCGGGCGGTGTCTCAACTGATGCACAAAGTCTCTGGCTCTGCTGCGGAGAAATGAATCGCATTGCCGCCCGACAGTGCCGAAGGATTCAGTTCTGCTTGACTTGGGTGCGCCGGAATGTGGAAACAGTCCTCTATGTGGATTCCTCAGAAATGGCGCCAGACACGGATCGTAAGCACGTGTACAGGCCACAACAGCCCGCAGTCTTTCGGAGTAGTCTCTAAACAGTTGTCCTGTATCTCAGGTAAAACAGGGGTATCCAGCAGTGTGGGAACAGACAGTAACTTAATAGCATCACGAAAAGTCTCAAAGCCAGCACACTAGGTATGGGAAAAGTGGAGTTGTAAGTGTAAGCAGCGGAGAGGGAGTCAACTGTCTCCTGTCGCCTTCCCGCCAAGTCTGACCCGTTCCCGCGCTCAGGTCTCCTTATTTACCCCTCGCCCCCTGATGTCTGACAGAAAGGTCTCTCCCTTTCAGAGGAAATCTCCCCCGCCAACAGTGGTGACAGCCCGATAGTTCCCGGCCTTAAAGGGCACCGCACACCGCTGACTTTGCCTTGACTCATCTTCTTACATATTGCATGCTTTGGTAGTCTGAGACATGGCCCCCTGTTCTTGGGCCGACAGACAGCCATTTTACAGAAATGAAGAACGGACTTGGATTCATAGGACTGGCTTCAGAAAAATTAAGACGGAAGACACCAATTATTTCATTTTATTATTAAGTATATATTATGATTTTGATTTTTTTGCAACCCAGACGGTCACCTTAAGAAGAAAGTCGTTTCAGCAAGGGCTGCCGATAGCCAACGTGACCCATATCTCCTTGAAAACCTGGTGTTAATAGATACTATTGTATTTAAAAGAAGAGCACCAATGATTAAAAAATAAACAGTACAAAGCGCATTTACAAAAAAACACACAGCTAGAGTCATTTTTCCCACTTAACTTATACTTTGATGCAAATTTAGCACGTAGAGTACAACCGGCATGTGTAATACTGAGCTTTTTACCAGCTATCCTGATCTCTCACCTCTGTGTGATAGGATTTTTAGATTAGCCTGGAAACACTGCAGGAAAAACCCTTTAAAATGTAATTTCTCTCCAATCAAAAGCATTAAAGAATAAGAACTTCGGCTAATGATTTTTCTCTAAGAATGATTATTTATGGCCCCATTACACTGGCTGATCTCAGGCCAGAAACAAAGGCACATCGACTATAATCATGTTGTAGAATAAGTTGTTTACCGGCAGAATAAAAATGATGGAGACGCTATGATCGGTAATGAGACTGTCCTGTCCCCACATACATCAACATGTTAATCGTCAGCTTATCTCTTAATAATACAGGACAATCTGCTAACGATAACAATGATTTTAGACAAGCGTAAAAATAAGATCACCAGTCGAACAAACGTTTTGTTCCTTCATCGGGTGATTGTCAATCAATGGGAACCAATAAAAAGGGGCTTCACATATCGCTTTCAAAGAGCAGATTTTGATAGGAAAAGCGACCAGAAAACAGGATGAATCACCAAAAACAGAGAGGATCTGTTGTAACTTTGGGTATAGTTGAGTTTACATGCGCAGATCTCTAATCAACAGATGGATCCAGCCATACACATTAGATGACTATCAAAAAACTCTCCAAACAGCTGACAATCTAATGCATACTGTAGTCTCCAAACTTTCTATTGATATCAGTTGTCAGGTGAGAGACGGATCAGGCAGCTCTGTCAGCTGCATAGCGGCCACAGCCAGGTATTGCACATTCGCCCGCTATTGATTTGATTTAATCTCGCTTGGTGTCGCACCCCCACCGATCAGATATCAATTACCTATCCCAACATTAGGCCATCAATATAAAAGTCCAGGACCATCCTTTTAAAAGTGAGCATTGCATAATAAATATTGTGCGTCGCTCTCTAATCCAAAAAGCACTGGATGAGATTGTGGCGCCCCTGAGGGTTCAGTCGCCACAGAGGTACTGCACCTCCTCCTGAGGTGTGGTACCCCATCATCCAGGTAAGGTGGAGACACCTGACCACGCTCCAACACTTGCACCCCCCACACCACAAAGTAGTGTAGCAAAGCACCTTCGGTGGCTCCCTGCTTGGAGTATAGCATAGCACCCCTTGGTGGCTCCCTGCTTGGAACACGAAATGTGCTGGGAGGTGGGTGGAGTTTAGTTCACATAAAAGAGCGGGAAGAGTTGAGTCAGTCGTTCAGTCATTCATTCAGTCAGTGAGTGAGGATGTAGAAGGACAGAGAGTGAGACAGAGAAGATCCCCGGGAGAGGGATGGAAGAAGGAAGTGCTGCAGTAGGCCACAGTGATCTGGGTCTGCTGGCACAGGACAGAGACAGAAAAAGGAAGCTTGATTCTCCATTGGAAAGGATTAGTATGGAACGTAAGGAGAATAGGAGGACTAAGGATCAGGGTGTTAGCACCGCTCCCGCTGCCATACTCACCGCTCCTGCTTCTGCCCCGACTCTCTCCTCTGACGCGTCCTGCACGCGCGCCTCCGCTTCCCTTGCTTTCCGGCGACCGGCGTCCCGACGTTCTCCTCCACTTCCCTCGGCCGCGCGCACTGTGCCTCTGCGCACGCGCCGGAGGGATAAGCCGCACGCTGCTACCGGCAGCCACCTGTCTGCCGTGACCTGACCCGGACCGGCCCCCCGACCTATCAGAGGCCACCCCCAGGTATTTCAGGCCGCCCTCCCTTAGTGGAGGCGCCTGACTATTGAGTTGCCTCTCGGTTGTCTAGGCCGTGCTCCCTGCTGCTTGTTCCTTGCTAGCTGCTCTCTAGTTTATTCCTTGTGTTTTGTGCCTCCTGTTAGTTCCTGTGTCCTCAGTGTTCCTCTGTCCCTCTGGTCGTTCCTCCTGCCTAACCCCTGTGTCTCCTTCCTTTTCAGTTCGCCTCTTCCTGGACCCCCGCCTTCCTCCGTCCTTCTCCTCTTCCGCAGTCGCTGGACCCTGGTCACCCTGGTTCCTCTCTGGACCTTCCTCTGTTCCTCATCACTAGTTCACCCTCCTGAGCCGACCCCTGGTCCTGGCTGCCGTGGCGCTAGAACTTCCCGAGTCTGTTCCCTAACGGTCCCTGTATAGGGGTCGGTCCACTTGGTGCGCTCGCTCGGGGAGAGCTCGGCGCCACGGTCCAGTGGGTCCACTCTCGTCACCTGTGTCCACAACGTAACAGTATAGTCAGGACATGGACCCCGCCGGGGCCGCTACCCAAAAGGAGTTGGTTTTCCTTAGGGAGAACCAGACCCGTATTATGTCTTTCATGAAGACCATGGATTCCCGCTTGTCGGCCTTGCAGGCCGCTGATCCTGGTAACGCCTCCCAACTTGCCAGCCTCCAACAGGAGCTGGTTCAACAACGGGACACCCAATCCCATATTCTTTCGTATATGGCTTCGGTCGACGATCGGCTGCTTTCCCTTCAATCGGCCGCCGGACGCGATTCGTCCCGCAGTTCAGATCCCGGACCCTCTCCGCCTCCCAGGCTTGGTAGACCGCCTCGGTATGGCGGCGACCCCAAGTTGTGCAGGGGCTTCTTGAATCAGTGCAGGTTGCACTTCGAACTCCTGCCCCAACAATACCCCACCGATCGGGCCAAGGTTGCCTTCATTGTCTCCCATTTGGAGGGAGAGGCACTCTCCTGGGTAAATCCCCTGTGGGAGCGGGACGATCTCGTGGTCTCCAGTCTCCAGACCTTCACTGACACACTCCGTAGGGTCTTTGACGAGCCCGGACGGTTGGCTTCCGCCACGGAGTCTCTTTTTTGCCTCTCCCAGGGCGCTCTTACAGTCGGACAATAAAAGATTAAAGAAGCTTATTAAATACAGTGTATCGACATGCCTCCAATGCACGTACAGGCTAGTTTATATTTGGATACAAAGATTGACATCTGGTACAAGGAATTACTACAAAACTGGTAACATTTGTCACAACTGTCAGCGGCCACAGGCTCCAAAAAGGCTATCTAGGATAGACTTGGCATAAGCCACTCCATCTATCAAATTCCAGAGGAACCCTGACCGCCGCCCTTAAACCTGGTCTTGCAATGGAGTCCAGTGGATTGTTTCCACAGAATCACTGCCCTCCTTAGAAGCGAACCAGAGGCAGGAAAGGTCACCAAGCAGGGTCAAAGCCAAGAGGTCACATCAGGAACAGAATCGTAAAACAAGAGGATGGTCCAAATTCACTCCGAGGTCAAAAAACAGGAGGAAACAAACACAAGCAAGGGCAAGAGCACAAGTAAGGTAGCAAAAACTAATTGACTGGCGGTGGAAAGCAGAGACCCAGGGGTTCAAATATCTCAAGGCTCTCAGAAAGAAGTAATCAAAAATCAAACAATTAACCCCAAAGCTCCAAGTTCAGCACCAAACGTCACAATAATTAAACAAGACTGCTGCTGTCACGTATCTCCTGCAACAAAGGCGTGACACCACCTAGCAACACAAAGCAGGAACAAAGGGAACCAGAATCAGCACAGATGTTACAACATTGTTACTGTTGTATTAGGACTTGTACAGCCATACAATTAATTTAAATAGATAAATACCTACACCCCAGCATTCAAACTAAAGCCCCCTTTACATTTAGCGATGCACCAGCGATCCCGACCACGATACGACCCGGTCAGGATCGCTGGTGCATCGCTAAATGGTCGCTAGTGAGCTGCCAAACAGGCAGATCTCACAGCGACGTAGCGACGCAACAGCGGTCGTTACTTATGTGGCGCCCCTGAGGCTCAGTCGCCACAAAGGTACTGCACCTTCTCCTAAGGTGTAGTGCCCCACCATCCGGGTAAGGTGGGAACTCCTTTCCACGCTCCAACACTCGCACCCCACACAACAGGGTAGTTCTGCACAACCACTTTGCGGCTCAGTGCTTAGAGAGTAGCAGAGCACCTCTGGTGGTTCCCTGCTTGGAACACTGGATGTGCTGGGAGGTGGGTGGAGTTGAGATCCATATAAAAGGTTGGGAAGGTTTAGAATTACAGGTTAGTCTGAGAGATCAGTCTGAGGGTTAGTCTGGACAGTCAGTCAGGAGAGTCTGTGGACGGGTCCGAGGAGAAGGAGTGCTGCAGCTGCCTCAGTGATCTGAGCCAGCTGGCACGGGAAAGGAACAGAAGGAGAAAAACGTAGAACTGCAACCTAAGCTTCCATAAGAGAGAGAAGGATCAGTACGGAACGAAGGAGTAGGAGAACAGAGAGGAGACGTGGGTTGGAAGAGGAACCCTGCCTATAGGTTCTCAGCACAAGGCCGGGGCCCAGTCCCCGAGGTTGTATGGACACTTATGGTTCTGTAGCAGACACCGGTGGAGTAGTTGGCTGTAAATGCACTACTCCCATCTAAGACTTGGGGCACAACAGCAACTGAATAGAGAGCCAGGACTCCGGAGAAGGGAGTCCCCGAGAGAGGCTACAGCTGTCTGCCATATGAGTAGAGTTGTTAGGAACATCTGACAGGAGGAACGTCAGAGTACCACGGTACTGGAGCTCTTCACACCTTAACGCGCAAAAGAGGAGTCATTCAGGAAAGGTACATGTTGGCGGAGTGTTGGAGAGGAGAATCCTGACTTGCCCGGGAGGTTGATTCTCTGCCCTGGAGGACACGGCACGGAGGTAGGCACCAGTGTGTACCACGGAATGTGAGTAAAGCTTTGGAACTGCAAGCCCTGGTGTCTTCCATTCATTTGTGCGCTAGCACCGTCAGCACCGTTACATCTGGGTACCAACATTCCTCATACCACCTGCACCTATTCTCATCTATTGCAATTACACTGCCCTGGGGTTACAGCTTCACCTGTGGCGAGCTACACCATCTATGCTGCAACACACCATCAGCCCCAGAGGATCTGCACGCAGCGTTGGCTTATCATCTTGCTTGCCAAACACCACAGGTGGCGTCACAAACTATTCCATTCCATTAATCACAAAACCACCATTACTTGGGCGCCCAGGGCCACGGACCGGGTCACCGCCGCTGTGACACACATCACCCTGACACCGGCCCGGTACCGAGTACCCCACAGCCCTGGAAGGGCGACCCACTTACCTTTCGGACACGGCGATGATGACGTCCTCCCGCCCGCGTCCACGCGTCTCTCGTCGGCGCCAGCAGGAAGCAGCCGACGAGACGTGGACGACCTCGCGTGATCAGCGACAGGCAGCGGGGGAGCCGGTCGGAGGTATCACACACAGCGATATCGCTGCTGCGTCACAAAATCGGTGACGCTTTAGCGATATTGCTATGTGTAAAGCCCCCTTAACAGTCCCGATTTGTGCCTACTTGCCTCACTTTGTATGTTAACAAGTTCATTTCTCAGTAGCTCCTACTTATCATCAGGGTGGGCAGAGGAGAGAGGGGATGGCATCTCTGTGAACTGTACAACCTTTTGCAGTCATTTAACTCATTCTTCTCTATTCTTCAACATTGAAATCCCAGGATTCAAACTCTCAACCTGTAGCATTTGAGGCAGCAGCAATAACAATGGGCCAAAGGCTGCTTTGTCAAGTATAAGACAATTTTCGCTACGTGAATATGCATTGTATTCTGCATCATTACAGGTAGATTGTACTGGTACATAGAACTACAGCTTTATGTATCACTGCATTTCTATGTAAGAGAAAAGTCAGAGATTCTCTTTTTCTTAGAAAATTAATAAAACATAATGAAAAACAATTAAAATAATGACATTTTTAATGCATTAAAAAAACACAAGCAGGCAAATAATATATTTGGAGTCCCTGTAATCGTAACAACATATACAGTAAACAGATAATGGTGATTGGTAAATGGCATTAAAAGAAGGCAGGATTGTTTTTTTTTCTGAATTAAACCTACAAAAACTGAATAAAAATGTAACACTGAGGCCAAATTCACATGTAGCGTTATCGCTGCTTTTTATCTGTTCTTGCAGACACCTGCAGAAAACGTGCAATCTTCTCCAACTTTGTTGATGCCTTTTTTCCTTTTGAGGAGATATGAAGCAGTGTCTTTAATGATTTATTTTTATGGTAAAGAGAAACACAACTGAGTTTTTCTTCATCTAATTTTTTCAGTCTCCACATAGAAGGCTATGGAGAAAAAAAGAACCAAATATGCGCCGTTCAGCCGCGTCTTTAGACGCACAATGGGGCAGAGTTCTTATGAAATCACATCCTTTTTGCTAGGACATTTAGGCTGTGTTCACATATAGAGTGAATGTTCCTTTTTCTCTGCTGCTTTTTTTCGTTTTGGGCTGGAGTCACGCTAGCGAATAAATCGCATGAATGCATTGCAATAAAAATTCGCATTGCATTCGTCCCAATGTTATTCTATGGTGCAGCTCCCATCATCCGATTTTTTATCGGAACGTTTCCTCGGACGTTTCACCGATTTTCGGATCGGATACCCCAATGCAAGTCTATGGGTGCGATAAAAAATCGGATGACAAACGGACCAGATGTGTGACTTGCGATAAAATCGCAACCGGTGTCCTTTACAAAAAGCCGGCAATTCATTTAGCAATACAGTAAAATCACACTGACAGGTTAAAGAAACGAAAGGATATAGACACATAGAATATATATATATATATATATAATTCATACAGTTCTTCATAGCTGAATAGCCGCTGAAACATTTGCCGGCTTTTGTAAAATCATTCCCCAACCCGACAAGAAATGACACATGGTTTACATACGGTTAACCATTTCATTTCATGTTTTTTTTTTATATGTCTATCACTAGTAATTAGATGAGGGTTTGTGTGTAAAATTTAGGAGTTGTAGGTGTTAATTTAAGTGGTTAATTCGTTGTTAAAAATTGTGGGGACTCCCTGCAGCCTCAGTGATGTCAGCGTAAGTCCCCAAAATTTTTAACAATGAATTAACCCCTTTAATTAACACTTACAACTCCAAAATTTTACAGACAAACCCTCATCTAATGACTAGTGATAACCATTTCATTTCATGCTTTTTTAATATGTCTAACTGTATGTAAACCATGTGTCATTTCATGTCGGGTAGGGGAATGATTTGATAGAAGCCGGCAAATGTTTCAGCGGCTATTATGCTATGAAGAACTGTATGAATTATAAATATATATATATATATATATATATATATATATATATATATGTGTCTCTATGACATGTATATATATATATATGTATTCTATGTGTCTATATCTATTCTTTCCTGTGTTTGAAAACCTGTCATTGTTCTCTATTATATGTCCGTTTTGCAAGCCTGCGAGAAAATCTCAACAAACGGATGTCAAACGGATGCTTAGATGCGATTAAAATCGCATCATCACAGGAAATTCTGATGACAGACAGATCACTGATCAAGAAACCTTTGTGCGATTTCGTACCGTAAAAATCGGAACGATTTTTTATTCGTTGTGTGTGACTCCAGCCGTACACAAAAATTCTGCTGCGTTTAATTGTCCAAGCAAAGTGGATGCTATTTCATGAAAACTGCGCCCCCTGTGGTCTAAAGCCGCTACTGACCTGGGCGGTTTTGGTGATTTTATTTTTCTTTATAGACTTCTATGGGGAGCTTGAAAAAATGCACGTAAAAACGCAGGAACGCAGGTCTGGCCTGCAAAGGGCCCTTCCGATTATGTTAGCGTGCGTGCAGATATACCCATACTCATATCTCATTGGGGGGGGGCACTGCTACGTTTCCTACGGTTTTACTTCAGAATGGCCATATTTCTGACTTTTTGGCCAGTTTTGTTACTAGCCAAGAACAAAGATGGCGGCCAGACATTCAGCATAGTAGGATGATAAACAACTTCCTGTTTCAGACGCCATTTTACCGACGTTCAAAACTATTCAAGAAAAACACACAAGAAAAATGAAATGACTTCCTATAGAGCAGAGCCGGCACTGACGTTACTGTGGGAGAGACACCTCGCCATCGCCTGTCCTGGGCAGTTACGTCAGCGGTCTTCTCACAGCTATGACGCCACCACAGAGCGCGGCGCAGAGGACACTTCTGCCTCTAGTGTTCGCACTTCCTGGCGTGACGTAACCAGTGCGCGTGTCACGTGATCAGCGGCAGAGGTCGGCGTGCTCTCAAGAGGTAAAGCTTGTCCTGCCGGGTGTTCTATGGGACAGCGGCTTGTTTAGTCACTGCGGCTTATAGCTATTACTGGCTGTGAGCAAACGTGTGGGTGACGTGCTGGTCCTTGTAGTTCCCCTTGGCCGCTGAGATTTGTGTTACACGCTGTGAGAGGGGGGGTTCTAAAGTAATTGTCAAGTGTATTTAATTTTGCACTGATGGTGGAAAACTACTGGTCTGAAATATAGGGCACGTGGGGATGCAGGCCCACGGGGTGGGTTGGTGGGTGCAGGCTCCTTGGGGGGGGAGATGGTGGGTGCAGGCTCCTTGTGGGGGGGGGGGGAGATGGTGGGTGCAGGCTCCTTGTGGGGGGGGGGGGAGATGGTGGGTGCAGGCTCCTTGTGGGGGGGGGGGGAGATGGTGGGTGCAGGCTCCTTGTGGGGGGGGGGGGAGATGGTGGGTGCAGGCTCCTTGTGGGGGGGGGGGAGATGGTGGGTGCAGGCTCCTTGTGGGGGGGGGGGGGAGATGGTGGGTGCAGGCTCCTTGTGGGGGGGGGGGGAGATGGTGGGTGCAGGCTCCTTGTGGGGGGGGGGGGGAGATGGTGGGTGCAGGCTCCTTGTGGGGGGGGGGGGGGAGATGGTGGGTGCAGGCTCCGTGGGGGGGGGGGGGGGGGGGAGATGGTGGGTGCAGGCTCCGTGGGGGGGGGGGGAGGGGGAGATGGTGGGTGCAGGCTCCTTGGGGGGGGGGGGAGATGGTGGGTGCAGGCTCCGTGGGGGGGGGGGAGGGGGAGATGGTGGGTGCAGGCTCCTTGGGGGGGGGGGGGGGGGGGAGATGGTGGGTGCAGGCTCCTTGGGGGGGGGGGGAGATGGTGGGTGCAGGCTCCGTGGGGGGGGGGGAGGGGGAGATGGTGGGTGCAGGCTCCTTGGGGGGGGGGGGGGGGGGGGAGATGGTGGGTGCAGGCTCCTTGGGGGGGGGGGGAGATGGTGGGTGCAGGCTCCTTGGGGGGGGGGGGAGATGGTGGGTGCAGGCTCCTTGGGGGGGGGGGAGATGGTGGGTGCAGGCTCCTTGGGGGGGGGGGGAGATGGTGGGTGCAGGCTCCTTGGGGGGGGGGGAGATGGTGGGTGCAGGCTCCTTGGGGGGGGGGGGGGGAGATGGTGGGTGCAGGCTCCTTGGGGGGGGGGGGGAGATGGTGGGTGCAGGCTCCTTGGGGGGGGGGGGGGAGATGGTGGGTGCAGGCTCCTTGGGGGGGGGGGGGAGATGGTGGGTGCAGGCTCCTTGGGGGGGGGGGGAGATGGTGGGTGCAGGCTCCTTGGGGGGGGGGGGAGATGGTGGGTGCAGGCTCCTTGGGGGGGGGGGGAGATGGTGGGTGCAGGCTCCTTGGGGGGGGGGGGGGAGATGGTGGGTGCAGGCTCCTTGGGGGGGGGGGGGGAGATGGTGGGTGCAGGCTCCTTGGGGGGGGGGGGGGAGATGGTGGGTGCAGGCTCCTTGGGGGGGGGGGGGGAGATGGTGGGTGCAGGCTCCTTGGGGGGGGGGGGGGAGATGGTGGGTGCAGGCTCCTTGGGGGGGGGGGGGAGATGGTGGGTGCAGGCTCCTTGGGGGGGGGGGGAGATGGTGGGTGCAGGCTCCTTGGGGGGGGGGGGGGAGATGGTGGGTGCAGGCTCCTTGGGGGGGGGGGGAGATGGTGGGTGCAGGCTCCTTGGGGGGGGGGGAGATGGTGGGTGCAGGCTCCTTGGGGGGGGGGGGAGATGGTGGGTGCAGGCTCCTTGGGGGGGGAGATGGTGGGTGCAGGCTCCTTGGGGGGGGGGGGGGGGAGGTGGTGGGTGCAGGCTCCTTGGGGGGGGGGGGGGGAGATGGTGGGTGCAGGCTCCTTGGGGGGGGGGGGGGAGATGGTGGGTGCAGGCTCCTTGGGGGGGGGGGGGGGGAGATGGTGGGTGCAGGCTCCTTGGGGGGGGGGGGGGGGGGAGATGGTGGGTGCAGGCTCCCTGGGGAGGTGGTGGGGGGGTTGGAGATGGTGGGTGCAGGCTCCCTGGGGAGGTGGTGGGGGGGTTGGAGATGGTGGGTGCAGGCTCCCTGGGGAGGTGGTGGGGGGGTTGGAGATGGTGGGTGCAGGCTCCCTGGGGGGGTTGGAGATGGTGGGTGCAGGCTCCCTGGGGAGGGGAGGGAGGGGGGGGGGTTGGAGATGGTGGGTGCTGGCTCCTTGGGAGGCAGTGGAGAAGTCCAGGTCTCTTGTTAGTCCTCCTTCTTCTGGACCTTTAACATCAGCATTATATGGCCATAACTGTGTCCAGGGTGATGACGGTCACAGAGGACCGATGACAGGAAATAAAAGGCGCATGCTCACATTAGATGTATATCGGGGTGGCCATATAATATTGCTGGTGTCTCCATTGAAAAACACTGAAATTTTGGGGTTCAGAAAATGCCCCTGATCTCAATCTCATTGAGAACTTATTGTCAATCCTCAAAAAATAAGAGGAAAGACAAAAACACAGACAGTGTGATACTCTCCAAGAGCTGATTAGGTAACAATGGGCGATGATCTGTCAGGATTTGGTCCTGGAGCGGGTATCCATCTGTCAGGGAGAAGTCTAGAAAAAGTCGGAAGACTTTTGGCCACAACTGTAGAGTGGTAAAGTGGTGCATAATGTGATGGTAATACTGCTGTGAAGGTGATTGTCCCCTATGAGACCTCTGTTCACCTGGTTTAAGATACAGAACCTTCCTGAAAACTGCAGCAGCATTACCTCATTTAACTACCCTGTGTTATAGACTACAAGACGCACTTTACCATAAGTCGCACCCCAGGTATAGACAGCAAAAGATAGCGAAAACCTTTTTCTTATTAAAACTTACCTGGTGGTACAAAGTGGAGGAGTAATCACTAATTTTTATGTACTAGGATAGAATAGGGAATAATACATGTATTGTTAGCGTCTATCTGCAGTGTGTATTAGACACACAGCTCTGCTACCCTTGCCCATATATACACACACACAGCTCTGCTACATGCTCATTTACACACACACACTGTACATTCCAACTCTCGCAATTCCTGCACGAGCTGCGCAGCTGAAGATCCTTCCACACTGATCAGTCACATGACCTGAAAGGTCCATTAATTAATCGTGTGGAAGGTCCTTCAGCTTGTGTGGCTTCCGTGCAGGTTCAGCTTTCTCTTCTGCCTTGCACCGATGAATAACGGGCAGGAGGAGGGAGAGCAGTTCTCTCTGTGATCCGGAAAGATGCTGTTTCAGTGTTCTCCATCACAGGAAGCTGCTTCTAGACTATAAGACACATGTACGTCTTAGCAAGAGTTTATCTTGTTAAAGCACCACTCCAGGGTTTTTGGTTTTCTTATTTGTGGACCACTGGAGCGGTGCTTTAAATGGAATTGCCCTGCCCCTTGTCTCATACTCACCTGCCGTCACATTCATACTTTTCCAGCGTCACTCCCGTTGGTCCCTGGTGAAGTGACCTGCCGCAGCTCCAGTGTTTCATGGAGCAAGCATGAGGTCACAGATACAGTAGATACAAGACTATAAGAGCCTTGTTCTGATTCTCATAGACTTGCATTGAGCTCTTGTGGTGTAACTTCGGTAAAAGGTGAAGCTGTCAGAAGATGATTATACGAACAGGGGCAGGGGGACTTACCTTTAAAGCACCAATCCACCGCTGGAAAAAAAGTAAAAAAAAAGCTGGAGTGATGCCTTAAGAATTGTAACTCAAAGGGCCGCGGTCACACTTGCGAGTGTGATGCGAGAAACATGCGCGTCAATCCCCGGGCACTGATGCCGGCACTTGGACCGGAGTGTGTGGCTGTATGTATTTCTATGCAGCCGCACACTCTGGGCCTGGGTATTGATGCGAAAAACTCACAAGTGTGATCCCGGCCATAGTCTGAAAAATATGGTTAATGAAGCATGACTTTTTCGACCCTTTTTTAATTGCATTTCTGCTGCTCATTTTGTCCCATGTAGGAAAATGAATAGGAAAATCTTCCAGAGGATAGAGCAGGCTGTTCAGATGCACAGTGCGTGCCGACAGTCCAATTTCCAGTGCCTCAGAAATCTATCTGCCAGACAATGGACACCTGTGCCGATTCTTCCTCAGTCCTCGGCTGCCGTTTGCCATTTTCCTGAAGCAGGCCCCTTTCTGAAGATGACCACACTGCAATGCAGGTTCTTATCAGCCAAGAAGGTACTATCCCCCACACTGCATAGAGCACTGGCCCCATCATTTCATTGGTTCCTGCAGCGGGGAAGATAAATGAGTACACCCTGTAGAAGGGTTTCTTTTTCGTTTGCAACTACAGATACTGTTATGTATGCAAATAACGATAACCAGTGGAATCCCCCATCATTGCAGCACCTTAAGGGTCCTTTCTGGTCCTGCAGTGATGATTTCTGTCCGCTACCTGGCCTGCTGCAGCTAATCACTGGCCTCAGCGGTTATGAACCACTAGATTAAGGCCCGATGCTATTGCATCGGGAGGATAGTGATGTAGCGTTGACCATGTGTTGTGCGGCACTTTGAGCAGCACACCTTGAGAATGAGATGTGGTGAACAGCCATCCCGCCTATCTCTTTAGCTGTTCACAAAAACCCAGCCCTGTTAAAACAGGAAATAACACATCTCAGCAGCAAATATGATGCTGGACCTTGACATCCGGGTTCATATCACCAAGTGAAAGAATTTTGATGATACACATCTCCCCGCAAAACAGGGCATATAAATGGCGTGAGATAAATGACTTATTAACTGGTGTAATTATGCAGGAGACTTAAACTGGGGTCCTCCTGTAGTTATGCTTAACGATTGAAGAAACTGGTGTCCTCCTAGTCAAGGCAAAATTGGCCCTGTAATTGCCCAGCAGTAGTTATGAAGTGGTAGAGGCAAATGTGGCCCTGTAATTGCCCAGCAGTAGTTATGAAGTGGTAGAGGCAAAATTGGCCCTGTAATTGCCCAGCAGTAGTTATGAAGTGGTAGAGGCAAATTGGCCCTGTAATTAGACACCGGCAGTGAACAGGCAGAGGAGAAAGGCAACACATCCGCACAGCAAGTCGGCGTGAGGTAAATGACGAAATTCCGCGGGATCCAAGATGGCGTAGGCGAAATCTCGCGAGATTTCGCCGACCCCATTTTGAGTATCGCGGGATTTCGCTGATCCAAGATGGCGTCGCCACAAGAACATGTCGCCGGCGTGGACAACGTCTGGATCCAGGATGGCGCCGGCGGAAGAAGATGGGGATCGTGCCGATGCCGACGGAGATCGTGGAGCAGCGGCGATGACGGCGTGAGTATGAGAGACGGAGTGAGAGGGTCGTATGTGGAGTGAAATGGGGGGACGTGAGTGGAGATGGTGAAAGGTGAGAGGTGTGTGTGTTGAGGAGGAGTGTGTGTTGAGGGTTAACATGACAAGAGGTGTGTGGTGACGGCTGGCATGGTGAGGAAGGTGTGTGTTGTAGGGGACTGTGCGGGGGGGCAGAAGAGGCACAGTGCTACCGCCAAAGACAGCTTCTGTCTGGATGTGACGTCACCAAGTTACAACCGGACGGAAGCTGCTTAGTGCATTTATATAAATAGATACATACAAATTTCACAGATCAAGATTGATCTGGCTGCGGCTCCGGAGCAGTGACGTTAATAAGTATGGCAGATTTTGCAAAGTACCAAAAAATTCTTTCAGTGTAGATACATTCCACACTGCTTCTAGAAATTCTTGTTTTATCACGTTTCTTATGCTGGGGCTGACTTTGTAAAGTCCCAGGAAAAAAAAAACTTTATATAATCGCACATTTGGTAAGAACTACAATTTTGACTTGTGTACAACCTACATGATCCATAGCTTTATTAGGGAACAAATGGGTAAAGGAGTTGTTTTTTAGTGCTTTCAATAGAGAAATCAGCTGCTTTAATACATGAATATATGCATTTGATATTTCTGCACATTATAAGACCTATTCAGGATCCTAACAATGAACCTATTAAAAAAAAAAAAAAAAAAAAAAAAAAAGATGAAACTAGGATCGAAAACTGAAGGCTACGTACACACTATGTCTTAGATGAGTTTTCCCAGGTGAAGCTGCTCAGTGAAACGCTAGTGGTGGTTGTTTTCTTGAAGCAAATTCACCAGTGGTTTTGCCATCTTTTTGCTGGTGTTTTTTTACTTTCTACCATACAGAGAGCGGAAGCCCCCTGAAGAATGAGCGTGTCCCTTCTTTTAACCGCGTCATGGTTTCTGAACTTTAATGTGGTTCAAAAAAGACAGAACATGTGCACAGCAATGCACTTTTCACATGCTGTGCAGTATGTTATGCCCACGCTAGCGCCACCGCCCCCCCCCCCCCCCCCCCCCCTTGGCTCTTCTCGTCTCTTACGAGAGGCGCAATCCTAATCTCGGGGGCTGTGAAATTTACGTCAGCCTGCTCTGGAAACAGGCTGTGAGGCGCGCACTCTGCCGGAAACCGGGTGACACCACAGGGCCACCGCTATTCCTCCCGGGGACACAACACAGGACCGGGGTAAGCTGCATCTGCCCTCAGAACAAAACTTAACCCCGTCCCGGCACATTCCCTGCAGCTGCAGACCAGACTCTGCCTTTAACCCTTTCAGGAGCGCTATGTCTCAATCTAAGGAGGCTAAACGGGCTGCTAAGAAGCACACTGCGTTTTTTACCATGTGAACCACTTGCAAGACTGCCTTGCCCAGTGCCCAGACTAATCCATTATGCACGGACTGCGACCTGGCCTGCGCTCAAACGCCCCTCGCCACCGCTGCTGCGGGGCTTCCTGCGTTTAGTCCCCCTGAGTGGGCTGCGTCCCTGTCACCGTCAGTGGTGTCATTGACCCAGGCCATAGACTCCCTCCAGGAAGCCTCTTTAAGTCAGAAAGCGTCTTTACTGGCCGAGCAGGGCTCTGGCGACGGCGGGGAACCGTCCACCAGCAGGGGCCGTACTCGCTCAAGGGATGGTCGGGCTAGAAAGCAAACCCATGACGCGTCCCCTAGTCACGCTTGCGCTTCAGCACCGGCGAGTTCTGTCTCTCGCTCTCCTATTGTTCGCAGCGAGCACGACTCTGAATTCGAATCTGACACGTCATTCTCTCAGAATCCTCCAACTGACCGAGAGTCGCTTGATTCTCTTATAGAATCAGTCAATAGGATTCTGGAGTTGGATGAGGAAAATATTCCTGCTACAGCACACTCTATCTCATTTAAGAGGACCAAACGTGTACACAGGTTATTTGCCAGTCATCCAGAGTTTAAGGACATTGTCCAGAAACATAGGGATCGGCCACATAAGCGGTTCACAGGGCCAAATTCTACTGAGACTAAAATACCCTTTTGCTCCAGACCTAATGAAGGATTGGTTACAGTCCCCTTCAGTGGACCCTCCTGTATCACGTCTTGCTTTTAAAACGCTCCTATCCGTCTCTGAGGGCTCCTCAGTCAGAAACCCCTCCGATCGTCAAATTGACTACCTTGCCCGCTCAGTTTTTGAAGATTCAGGAGCAGCGCTTTTTCCATCTTTTGTGGCGACTTGGGTCACTAAGGCAATGGCCTCTTTGGCAGAAGTCTTAATTACTGCCTTCCAGGGTCACCAGGCAGATAATTCACGCAGCGGACTTTGTAGTGGACGCTTCTTTAGATGCCGCCAATTGTGCTGCTCAAACTGCCGTTAATGTGATCTCCATTAGAAGAGCCCTATGGCTCCGCGACTGGCGGGCGGATGCCACATCTAAAAGATCGTTGACTTCCCTGCCCTATCAGACTGGTCGTCTTTTTGGAGAGAAACTGGACCAGCTCATTTCTGATACTACCGGGGGAAAGAGTAAATTCCTTTCTCAACAAAAGGCTGTTCGGCCGTTTCGGAGCCAACAGCCGACGCGTTTTCGACCTTTTCGCAACAATTCCAGTTGGTCCACTACCTTTTCTTCCGGATCAATTCGGTCCCCGCGCAGACAGAGGCTCCCAGGTCTCATACAGACCTAACCGCTCTTGGAAGCCCAGGCCAAGGGCATCTGGATCTAGGGGAGCCAGATCCCATAGATTTTCTACACAATGACTTGTTGCGGTATCCAGCGGACACCGACAAAGTAGGCGGTCGTCTACTTTCCTTCATTCACACCTGTATCGCGGTCGTCCACGACAAGTGGGTCAGGGAGCTGGTGTCCTCCGGATACAAGATAGAATTTTCCCCAAGAAAAAGACAAGAGCCTTCCTTCGGGCTGTTCAGGCTCTGCAAAAGGACGGAGTCATCATTCCGGTCCCTCATCATGAAAGGTTCAGGGGTTTTTATTCAAACCTTTTTGTGGTTCCAAAGAAGGACGGGACCATGTGGCCCATACTGGATCTCTGTTAAATCAGTTTGTCAAGGTACAGCGATTCCGAATGGAATCTCTCCGATCAGTTGTCGCTTCCATGGAAAAAGGAGAGTTCCTAGCATCCATCGACAACAAGGACGTTTACCTTCACATTCCGATCTGCCCGTCCCACCAGCAGTTCCTGCGTTTTGCAATTCACAAGGAACACTTTCAGTTCCTTGCCTTGCCCTGCCCTTTGGACTCGCCACCGCCCCCAGGGTCTTTACCAAGGTCATGGTGGCTGTCATGGCCATTCTCCACTCTCGGGGAGTTGTGGTGTTAACGTATCTGGACGACCTGCTCATCAAGGGTCCGTCCCTTCCAGCCTGCGAGGAATCCGTGGATATAACAGTAAATACACTTTCTCGCCTGGGCTGGAAGATAAACTTTGACAACCGTCCCAGCAGATTTCCTTTTAGGAATGATCTTGGACACTTCCCGCAGGTTGGTCATTCTCCTTCCAGAAAAGACCCAAGCCTTACAACAGGCAGCGCGGACTCTTTCCCGACCGGTCTCTCACTCCATTCGTTTCAGCATGAGAGTTCTCGGAAAGATGGTGGCAGCGATGGAAGCCGTTCCATTCGCACATTTCCTTCTCTGTCCCTTACAACACGCGTTGCTGTTAGCTTGGGACAAGAACCCGTTCTCCCTGGACCGTCGGTTCCTTCTGTCCCTGCGGGTCAGACAAGCCCTCAAGTGGTTGACACTGAAGGCCTCCCTGAGTCAAGGGAGGTCTTTTCTCCCAGTAAGATGGTTGGTAGTAACCACCGACGCAAGTCTTCTGGGCTGGGGTGCGGTCTTTCGTCATCACACGGCACAGGGTCGTTGGTCAACTCGAGAGTCATGTCTCCCCATCAACATCTTGGAGATACGTGCGATCAGATTAGCTCTACGGAGTTTCCACCATCTCCTCGCCGGTCACCCCATTAGGATCCAATCCGACAACGCAACGGCTGTAGCGTATATCAACCACCAGGGAGGTACTCGGAGCAGGATGGCCATGCACGAAGTGAGTCACACCTCCAATGGGCCGAGACCAACCATTCGCCCATCTCAGCAATCCACATCCTGGCGTAGAGAATTGGACAGCAGATTTTCTCAGTCGCCAGGGCCTTGCCTCGGGAGAGTGGTCTCTTCATCCGGAAGTCTTTCAGCAGATTTGTCATCATTGGGCGACTCCGGATGTAGCTCTCATGGCCTCAAGACTAAGCAACAAGGTTCCTCGATTCATTGCCCGATCCATGCGCCATCGGAGCAGGCGCCCTAGTTCTGTCTTGGCACTGCTTCCGGCTCCCATACATCCCCCCCCCCCCCCCCCCCCCTTCCCTTGCTTCCGAGGGTCATCAAGAAGATCAGAACAGAGGGAGTACCAGTGATTCTAGTCGCGCCAGATTGGACACTCCGGGCATGGTACACAGAACTGATACAACTGGTCGCCGACGTCCCCTGGTGACTTCCAGATCGCATGGATCTACTCTCTCAAGGCCCAATTTACCAACAGAACTCCGGGGCCCTGTCTTTGACTGCGTGGCTGTTGAATCCTGGATTTTAGCACAGGCTGGCTTCTCTCACAATGTGATTTCCACCATAATTAGTGCAAGGAAGCCTGTGTCCATGCGCATCTATCACCTCACCTGGAAAACCTTCTTTTCATGGTGCAAGGATCATGGTCGATCCCCTCTGGTGTTTTCCATTCCGGCCATATTGGAATTCCTTCAATCTGGATTAAAGTCAGGCCTCCCGCTTGGCTCGCTCAAAGGCCAGATTTCGGCCTTGTCAGTGCTATTCCAACGCAAAATTGCCACCAAACTTAAGGTCAAGACGTTCATTCAGGGAGTCTCCCATGTGGCGCCTCCTTATAGATGGCCATTGGAGTCATGGGACCTTAACCTGGTTCTCGGGGCCTTACAGGAGACTCCTTTCGAACCACTGCAGGATGTGCCACTGACCATCCTCTCTTGGAGGTGGTCTTTCTAGTTGCAATTACGTCAATCAGACAAGTTTCGGAATTGGCGGCCCTGTCTTGCCGCCCTCCGTTACTGAACTTTCATCAGGACAAGGCAGTTCTCAGGACGTTCCCGTCCTTCCTGCCCAAAGTCTTATCCTCTTTCCATCTCAATGAGGAAATTGTTTTGCCTTCCTTTTGTCTGGCACCAGTCCATCGCATTAAGAAGGCCCTCCACACCACCCTGGATGTGGTTAGGGCTTTGAGACGGTACATCTCGCGGACGGCTCCCTTCCGCTAGTCAGATGCCCTGTTCATACTTCCAGAGGGGCATAGGAAGGGTCTAGCCGCTTCAAAAGCAACGCTAGCCAAGTGGATTCGCTTGGCGATTCAGGAATCCTACCGTGTCAGGATCGCGCCTGTCCCAGCAGGGATTAAGGCGCACTCTACCCGCTCAGTGGGCTTCTCTTGGGCCATTCGGCACCAGGCCTCGGCAGCAGGGCTGTGGAGTCAGTCGTGGAGTCGGTATAAAATGGACCGACTCCTAAAATATATAATAAATTGGGTACAGTAGTTCAATGCAGAATGTGCTGAATATTTTTTTCAAAGGAATTTGGGAAAGTTATGAAATGTGCTATAAATGGCTGTTCTATGCCTGATCTAAGGCTACATTCACACACAGCGTTTTTGCTGCAATTTTTTGAGGATACGTTTTTCAGCTGCAAAAGCAGATCAGCTTTTTAAAAAACACTGCATCACCTGAAAGGTTTTTGAGCTCATAGATAATGTTTTCAATAGCAAAAGCAGATTAGAAAAACGCCACACAAACTGACATGGTCATTCAGCCCAAAAATGAATCCTCACAAAACGATGTGTCTGAATGTCATATCTTGAAACCCATTGACTTTGCTGGGATGCCCAGAGTCACTGCATTTTACTGCAAAAAAAACGGATCCGCAAAAACGCTGTGTGCGAATCATGGCCGTAGCCAGCGAGGGCAGGGGAGGCAGCTGCCCCCCCCCCTTGAAGCAGGGGCACGCACCTATCAAAACTCACTTGTATGCTGCAGTGCTCCCGTCCTGCACTGGCTGCAGGGGGCTATCTCCCCTCCTCTGTCCTTTCTTCTGCCATCTTCACCAGATAGAGGAGGGGGAGGGGTGCCTGCCCTGCACTGGATCCGATTCCTGGGCCCCGAGCTGGAGAAATTTGTGCACACCCTGCAGCTGTCAATAAGAGAGAGTCTGCAAGAGGGACATGCTGGAAATCTGATTGGAAAAGTGAGGAAATTGGTTATTGCCACCAAAACCCCTAAAATTGATTCCATCTTGAAGAGACGTGCTGGGAAAGGAGCAATTGACGATCAAGCCACTCATTTGGGCAGCACTTATTTAATGATTGAGCGATTGCTTGAACTAAAACCATTTCTTATAGATATGGCGAACCCTCAGGTAACCCTAAATGAAGGTCAATGGACACAGGTGGCTGAATTGAAGGAATTGCTTAATCACCCATTTACCGTGACTAAAAAATTACAAGCTGAGGATTTAACTCCTGGCATTTTCATAAGGGAGTGGAAGAACTTGCTATTTTGCCTGTCCCAAAGAGGTTTAATCGCAGATGGCATTTCTGCTTCAATGAAACGCAGAGAGACACAGCTATTGGAAAAAATTTTCTGGCAGCTGTTTATGTGGACCCGAGTCATCGTATACTGCTTGATAATCAACAGCTTACTAAAGGAAAAGAAGCTCTGACTGAGGTAGCAGTTAGGAAGACTGGCCTACAGGAGGACTTCCAGGCGCAAGAGGACTTGGGTCCTGACAGTGCTATTGCTGCCATATCTTCATCCTCATCAGATGAGGAGTTTGACTTTGACAAGTATTTGGATGACATGGAGCAGGCAAAGCGTTGCCGCAAGGAAAAAGATTTCACTCGGTCTCCTAGAGCAAGCAGATCGACCATATTTCAGCAAAATGTTTCACTTGCTCTCAAAGAAATAGAAAAATTCAAAACTGATTGAGGCAATTCCTTTATACTCAGAAATTGTTAAAGATGTTACCCATGTGGTTACGGCTTTGCCTCCAACCCAAGTTACTGTAGAGAGGTTGTTCTTTAGCCTAAATATTATTAGGTCAGATTTGAGGTCATCTATGAAGGAGGATCTGATGGAGGCAATTCTATTTCTTAGAACAAATTAATAGACTGCACAAATGTTATTTAGTATGTTTTTGTTGAAAACTGTTTTTTGCCACTCACATAGTTTATTACATAGTGTTATATATACAATATATATATGTGTGTGTGTGTGTATATGTATGTATGTATATATATATATATATATACATACACACACATACCGTATTTTTCGCTTTATAAGACGCACTTTTGTTCCCCCAAATTTTGGGGGAAAGTAGGGGGTGCGTCTTATAATCCGAATATACGGGGGAGGGGGTGTATATATATATATGTACTGCAGGGTCCAGGGGAGGTGGGGGCAGCTTTGGAGCGGTGCTGTGAGCTGGTAAAAGCTGCCGAAGGGAGCCTTTGATCTCCTGCTCCCGCTCATATAATATGCACTGCCGCTGTCCATCACCATGGTGCTGAAACCGCACCACGGTGACTGGCTGGGGGAGCGGTGCATATTATAGCTGCCTGCGCCCTCCTTTGATCGCACATGATCCCCTGTGTTAGATATCGCCCCCATGCTGCTGCCCATAGTAAAATAAAAAACTCTTTCCTTACCTCCTCCAGCGCTGATCTCCCGGTGTCTCTGCTGCTGCTGTCATCAGCACTCTGCTGTGCTGATCACATGACCGGCTCTGAGAACCAGGAAGTGGAGGAGGAGCTCAACCACACTAAGGGAGACACGAGGAGGGACAGCGCTGAGAAGGTAAGGAAAGAGTTTATTTTACTAAAAGCAGCAGCATGGAGGCGATATCTAACACAGGGTGATGTGTGCCAGCCACAGGGGGGCCAGTGTGCCAGCCACAGGGGGGCCAGTGTGCCAGCCACAGGGGGGCCAGTGTGCCAGCCACAGGGGGGCCAGTGTGCCAGCCACAGGGTGATGTGTGCCAGCCACAGGGGGGCCAGTGTGCCAGCCACAGGGGGGCCAGTGTGCCAGCCACAGGGGGGCCAGTGTGCCAGCCACAGGGGGGCCAGTGTGCCAGCCACAGGGGGGCCAGTGTGCCAGCCACAGGGGGGCCAGTGTGCCAGCCACAGGGGGGCCAGTGTGCCAGCCACAGGGGGATGTGTGCCAGCCACAGGGGGCCAGTGTGCCAGCCACAGGGTGATGTGTGCCAGCCACAGGGGCCAGTGTGCCAGCCACAGGGTGATGTGTGCCAGCCACAGGGGGGCCAGTGTGCCAGCCACAGGGGGATGTGTGCCAGCCACAGGGGGGCCAGTGTGCCAGCCACAGGGGGGCCAGTGTGCCAGCCACAGGGGGGCCAGTGTGCCAGCCACAGGGTGATGTGTGCCAGCCACAGGGGCCAGTGTGCCAGCCACAGGGTGATGTGTGCCAGCCACAGGGGGCCCGTGTGCCAGCACAAGGGGGCTATATTCAATATAAGGTGGCCATATCCAGATTAAGGGGGCTAATTTTAGGGTGGGGGGGCTATGAGGGACATATACCCTATATGAATTGTTAGACGGACACTGGCATTATAAGACGGACCCCATTTATTAAAAAATTCTCTATTCCTTCACCACATTTGGGGGTGCGTCTTATAATCAGGTGCGTCTTATAAAGCGAAAAATACGGTATATATTCGATATTACATAGTGTATTACGTATTTACAATTTACTACAGTTTTTTGTGTTCTAAAGTTGTATTCCAATAAATATATATTATGTTCTATCTAAATATCTTGATTATTGTATCATAAAAATGATTAAGGGTGTCTGCACACGATGCGATTTTTAAGAGTTTTTGCCGCGATTTTCGGCGCGAAAACGTTTAAAAATCGTGTACAGAACGCACCCCATGCATTCCTATGGCATTCCGCACATGCTGTGCTAATGCTGCGCTTTTTCCCACGGCGGAAACACATCGCGGAAAAAATCTCAGCATGCTCATTCTTTTGTGCGGAATCGCAAAGAATTGCCGTGATTCCGCACCCATAGGAATGCATGAGAATCGCTTACTTCCCGCATGTGACTATGCCCACCATGCGGGAAGTTAAGCGTCTCATGTGCGGTTGGTACCCACGGTGTGGAGGAGAGGAGACTGTCCTCCAGGCCCTGGGTACCATACACCTGTAAAAAAAAAAAAAAGAATAAAAAATCGGGGTGTATTTACCTTCCGACGTCCCGCGCTGCATTCCCGGGCCTCAGGGTTCCCAGTAATGCCTTGCGGCAAGGTCCTGTGATGACGTAGTCTCGCGTGACTCTAGCGGTCTCGCGAGATCGCTATAGTAACGCGAGACCAACGTCATCACAGGTCTCGCAAGGCATTACTGGGAACGCTGAGGCCCGGGAATGCAGCTCGGGAAGTCGGAAGGTAAATATACCCCGATTTTTTTTATTTTATTTTTTTTTATTTTTAACATTTTATCTTTTACTATTGATGCCGCATAGGCGGCCTCAATAGTAAAAAGCTGCTCACACTTGTCAAACACTATGTTTGACGAGTGTGACCAACCTGTCAATCACTTTCCAAGCGATGCTTCAAATCGCTTGGAAAGTGCTTGAGAAAATCGCGGCAGAATCGCGGTGAAATCGCGCGGAATAAAACGCGCGATTTCTGGGAAGGAGTCCGGTTTTCAGTGTGCGTTTTAACACGCAACGTGGGCACATAGCCATAATGTCTGATATTCACATTGTACTGCAATAAATTTTTCACTTAAATATAAGCAATATATGTCGGAGTTGGAGTCAGAGTCGGTGGAAGGGAAATTGAGGAGTCGAAGTCGCAGGTTTTGCTTACCGACTCCACAACCCTGCTCGGCAGAACAGGTCTGCAAGGCTGCGACTTGGTCCAGTCTGCATACTTTTACAAAACATTACCAAATTCATTCTCAGGCCTCTGCGGATGCAGCTCTCGGCAGACGCATCCTGCAATCGGCAGTACCACAGTGTTAAGTCAGTGGTACATGGGGTATTAGCAGATGTATGCTCCCCACCCAGGGACTGCTTTAAGAAGTCCCACTGTCTGTGTCCCCCAATGAGGAGTAAGAGAAATAGGGATTTTCTTTATCGCCTTATTGGGGGACACAGAATACCATGGGTGTATGCTGCTGCTAGGAGGCTGACACTATGCAAAACAGGAAAATTAGCTCCTCCCCGGCAGTATACACCCACCGACAGGCACCGAGCACCTCAGTTTGTGCTTAGTGTCTGTAGGAGGCGGACCGGGATCTCCCCAGATCCGCATTTAATCTTTTTCTTTTCAGGTTTTTAAGTTGTGTTTATTAATGTTTTCCCTTTATTTTCCAGAGACAGCATCAGGAAACGGGATGTGAGTTCATCCTGCTTTTCCAATTAATGCGGCTGAGCAAGCAATGTGGTATTGCCCACATCGCAACTCTCAGGTCCGCAGGCAGGACCTTCCCCTATCACCCTCGGGTGCTATGGGCCATGGATGGGTGCCCGGTCCTAGCCGATTCCCCTCCTCATCCCTCTCCCAGGACAGGGCTGAGAGGAAGACGGCAGTCGCCAGCGGTGACGTTTCCCCTGACACTGGGATAGGAGCCGTCTTCTGCACCATACGGACTTGGTGCGGGTACTGAGGATCGTCTCTCCTAGCGGCCTGCGCTCTATCGTGGGTCCCTGCGGTCATCCTCTTCAGGGACATCAGGTAAGCTTATCTGAATGTTCCCTTCAGCCCCGCTCTCATACATCTACCAAGGACCCATTCAACCCTGTCTGCAGCTATCAGCCAGTACAGCGCCGTTCCTCCTCGGGACGAAACACGCGCCCTACATCCCCCTCACGCTGTCGGTACCTCTCTCCTGTTTGAATTCCCAGCTCTCTTGGCCCAGCGCTCTGGCAGGCGCGCGCTCCTTCTGTCACGGGGGGGGTGTCCGGCGGGGGCTTCCTCGGTCAGCATTCCCGGTGCCCCCTCTTCAGCCCATCCTTTAATCTACAGGGGTATACACCGTTTCTGTGCCCCGGGCGTGCCGTCGCTAGTGAAAGCACAGGGAGCGCTTTCACTTTCATTTTCACAAGCGGTCCTCCCCCTCCCTGCGCGCGCTTCTCCAGCCTATCTCAGGGCTGCTTTCACTGCAGCCCTGTCAGCATGACATTAACCACGCCCCCCTCCTCGGGTCTCAGCCAATCGCGCGGTGCAGCGGCTAAGCCCCGCCCACAGCCAGCGTCCCTTTCCTGTCTTGCTAAGCATCTTCCTCCCTCTTCTCCGGATTTTTTCCTGGGGGACACACCGCTGTTCTGTCTGCTTCTGAACCTCGGTAGGCTCGACGCTGACTCTCCCTGACGTTGGACTTAGCTTCTCTCCCGCAGTTTCATTCAGGTAGCATTTCTACCACAGAGACTTATGCCCAACCCTCCAAGGGCCTTCAGTGCTAGACCCACCGCTATTCACTACGCCTGCGCGCGCTGTAGAAAGAAGTGGGCATCAGGTCAGTCGTCTCCCCGTCCTGCAGCCCTTCCTCCATGTCTGCCCCTCAGGAGCACTTCGAGCCCCGGGTGGAGACCACCCCACCCCCTGAGTGGGCCGTGGCGATGTCTCAGTCGGTTTCTGATCTGACGAAAGTGTCTCAATCGCTGGTCCAGGTCTTAGAGCGGTTACCTCAGTTATCTGCAGCCACCTGTGCACCAACCGCCTCTCACAGTGAGTCACCAGCACCTGACCGCGACCCTCAGATGGACAAAGCGGGTCCTGTCTGGCTCTTCTTCCAGTTGGCAGGGTCCCTCCGCGTCTCTCAGGCTACGCTCTTCGTCTTCATCCTCAACAGACGATCCAAAGTCAGACGATGATTCCCAATCTGGATCTGACTCAGAGGCGGACAACATAGCTAGAACTCGGGACATGGTAGATAGTCTCATATCGGCTATATACCAAACACTCAAGATAAAAGAGGATAAGGCACCCCCGCAGGAATGCTTTGTTTCCTTTAAGAAAGCGAGGCCTCCATCTCGAACCTTTCCTAATAACAAAGAGTTCAACACTTCCTTAGCCAATCACTGGCAACATCCTGAGAACCGTTTTTCAGGCCGCAAGTACTTAGATGTACTATATCCCTTCGATGCGGATCTAGTCACGAAATGGACCAAAGCTCCCGAGGTAGATCCACCAGTTTCTCGTATTTCCTCTAAGACGGTTCTTTCCCTTCCGGACGGAGCTTCTCTTAAAGACCCAACAGACAGGCAAATAGAGTTGTTGGCTAAGTCAATTTTTGAGGCATCCGGCGCCTCCCTCTGTCCTATCTTCGCCTCCGCTTGGTGTCACGTCTGCCATGTCTGTTTGTCTCAAGAACTCCTGGAGCGATGTGCATGCGCATGTTTTGTCTGCTGTCCTGCATGTTCGCTAGAGCTGTGTGCAGACTCACCTCATGTCTGAGCTGCAGGATCCCTGCGTTTCTGCTCTGCCTTCTGTGATCTTCTCGTCATGTCTGGAGTCCTTGATCATGTGATGTTTCTTAAGATCCTGCACTGTCTGGTTCTGCAATCATCTCGTCATGTCTAGAATCCCGGATCATGTGTTCTTCCTAGGATCCTGCACTGGTTGGTTCGGTGATCATCTCGTCATGTCTGAAACCCTGATCATGTGACGTTTCCTAAGATCCTGCACTGTCTGGTTCTGCTCTCATCTCGTCATGTCTAGAATCCCGGAAGTTCTCCCCTGGTCCTGACCTGGAGGAGGAGGTGCTATGCCCTATATCAGGCCGCCTCTTCCTATGCTCAGGGCCTGATTATTGTGTTGCTTCCCTGCAAGGCTCTGGGTCTGTGGGGTTGCTCCCTCTATTCTGTGCCCTTGCACTTTGCTCTGTAGTGCGTCTCTGCACACGCTCCGTGCTCGTATTCCGCCTCTTGTCTTGTGCCATGTCTTGTGTTGTCTCTTGTGCCATGTTTGTCTTTGCCTTGTAGTCCTTCTGCTGTTCTTTGTCTTAGTCTGTTTTGCTATGTCTCACCTTAGCTATGCTTTGACTTGTAGTCCTTCCTTTGTTCTCTGCCTCGCCTGTTTTGCCATGTCTTGCTTTTGCTATGCTTTGACTTGTAGTCCTCCCTGTGTTCTCTGCCTTGCTATTCCTTGCTTTGTGTTCCTCCCTATGGTCTCAGTCTTTGCTTGCTCTGCCTCGCTCTCTTCTATGGTGCTCTGTAGTGCTCCCTGGCACACGCACCATTTCTCCTCTCCTTCGTGCTCGTTTCTTTGTCTAGTCCCAAGGTCTTCCCTTGGCCCGGCTCTGGGCTTCTGCCTACGCTCCGCTGCTAGACTCTGTCCTCTCTCTGACCTGGCTCTGTTTCTGCCTGTATTCCTTGCCTTTCCCTGCCTTGTCCTTGCATTGAACCCCGGCGTGGGTTCCCCTTGGCCGTCTCCTGTGCCGTGGTAAGTGCCACGTGTTTGTGTACAGCCGTGTGCACTGGCCAGTGTGGCGTGCCCCCTGCGTGGCTCCTAGCACGCAGCCCTTCCTTGTGCCCTGGCATGGCTCCTAGCACGCACCCTGCCTTGAACCCTGGCGTGGCTCCTAGCACGCACCCTGCCTTGAACCCTGGCGTAGCTCCTAGCACGCAGCCCTGCTCTGAACCCTGGCGTGTCTCTACATGCACCCTGTCTTGTGCCTTGGCGTGTCTCTACACGCACTCTGTCTTGTACCTTGGCGTGTCTCTACACGCACTCTGTCTTGTGCCTTTGCGTGTCTCAACACGCACTCTGTCTTGTACCTTGAACCTTGGCGTGTCTCTACACGCACTCTGTCTTGTACCTTGAACCTTGGCGTGTCTCTACACGCACTCTGTCTTATACCTTGTACCTTGGCGTGTCTCTACACGCACTGTCTTATTCTATGCTTTGGCGTGGCTACACACGCACCTCGCTTTGAACCCTGGCGTGTCCCCTACACACGCACCTTGCCTTGCACCTAGTCTTGAACCCTGGTGTGTCCCCTACACACGCACCTAGCCTTGGACCCTGGCGTGTCCCCTACACACGCACCTAGCCTTGGACCTTGGCGTGTTCCCTAAACACGCACCCTGCTTGGATATCTGTCGTGCCTCCTTGCCTGAACCCTGGTTTGCCTGCCGGATGCCCGGAACCTGCCGACCGTTGCCAGAGGTCCGGAACCAGATGACTACGGCCTGATGTCCGGAGCTGACGTCCGCAGCCTGATCCCTGGACCCTGTCGGTTTGCCAGCAGTCCGGAGTCCGATGCCATCATGCCATTACCTGTGCCTAGGCGTGCCATCTGGCACGTACCATGTTATGGACCTTGGCGTGCCCACGCGCGCACCTTGCACGTTTTGCTTGTTTTCTCTGTATTTGATCTTGTGTTATTCTAATGAAGATACCTTGCACCTACGTCTAGTCTCGTCTTGCTTCCTGCTCGTCCTTGTCGTCAGACACTCGTCTAGTGTCCCCTGAGCCGGCCGTCTGGTCCCAGCAGTCGTGGTGGCTCACCCCCTTGGTCTTGCCCCTGACACTCCCTGTATAGGGGGTGGATTTTCACAAGGTCAGCTCGCCCTCGGTGGGTGGGTGCCACGACCCAGAGGGTCCACTCAAAAAATGGGCTCAGCAGGAGCTGAGTCCGTCACAGTTAATCAGGCCATGGACTCCGCTGGTACCTCGGCTACCCGTCTGATGACCCGTCTGTTATAGAATCTGCTCTGTCTCCTGGACTCTCCTGAATATGGCGGTACCCCGGCCACTCTTCTGATGTAAATCAGACCTGGCCCTTGACCTCTGGACTCATTTGGAAATGATGGCAGCCAGAGTAAGAAGACTTGTTTGTCTAACCGCAGTCCTCCCCACTGGATCTTCATGTCTCGTTAGCGGCTCCTGTGTCTTGACCGGTGCAGATGTCCGTTTCAGATGTCGGATCAACATTGTTGGAGTGGTTTGTACTAAACTCTGGTTTCTGCCGAAGAAAATTTTTTTTTTTTTTTCTTAGTGCGTGTCTGCACACGCTCCGTGCTCGTATTCCGCCTCTTGTCTTGTGCCATGTCTTGTGTTGTCTCTTGTGCCATGTTTGTCTTTGCCTTGTAGTCCTTCTGCTGTTCTTTGTCTTAGTCTGTTTTGCTATGTCTCGCCTTAGCTATGCTTTGACTTGTAGTCCTTCCTTTGTTCTCTGCCTCGCCTGTTTTGCCATGTCTTGCTTTTGCTATGCTTTGACTTGTAGTCCTCCCTGTGTTCTCTGCCTTGCTATTCCTTGCTTTGTGTTCCTCCCTATGGTCTCAGTCTTTGCTTGCTCTGCCTCGCTCTCTTCTATGGTGCTCTGTAGTGCTCCCTCGCACACGCACCATTTCTCCTCTCCTTCGTGCTCGTTTCTTTGTCTAGTCCCAAGGTCTTCCCTTGGCCCGGCTCTGGGCTTCTGCCTACGCTCCGCTGCTAGACTCTGTCCTCTCTCTGACCTGGCTCTGTTTCTGCCTGTATTCCTTGCCTTTCCCTGCCTTGTCCTTGCATTGAACCCCGGCGTGGGTTCCCCTTGGCCGTCTCCTGTGCCGTGGTAAGTGCCACGTGTTTGTGTACAGCCGTGTGCACTGGCCAGTGTGGCGTGCCCCCTGCGTGGCTCCTAGCACGCAGCCCTTCCTTGTGCCCTGGCGTGGCTCCTAGCACGCACCCTGCCTTGAACCCTGGCGTGGCTCCTAGCACGCACCCTGCCTTGAACCCTGGCGTAGCTCCTAGCACGCAGCCCTGCTCTGAACCCTGGCGTGTCTCTACACGCACCCTGTCTTGTGCCTTGGCGTGTCTCTACACGCACTCTGTCTTGTACCTTGGCGTGTCTCTACACGCACTCTGTCTTGTGCCTTTGCGTGTCTCAACACGCACTCTGTCTTGTACCTTGAACCTTGGCGTGTCTCTACACGCACTCTGTCTTGTACCTTGAACCTTGGCGTGTCTCTACACGCACTCTGTCTTATACCTTGTACCTTGGCGTGTCTCTACACGCACTGTCTTATTCTATGCTTTGGCGTGGCTACACACGCACCTCGCTTTGAACCCTGGCGTGTCCCCTACACACGCACCTTGCCTTGCACCTAGTCTTGAACCCTGGTGTGTCCCCTACACACGCACCTAGCCTTGGACCCTGGCGTGTCCCCTACACACGCACCTAGCCTTGGACCTTGGCGTGTTCCCTAAACACGCACCCTGCTTGGATATCTGTCGTGCCTCCTTGCCTGAACCCTGGTTTGCCTGCCGGATGCCCGGAACCTGCCGACCGTTGCCAGAGGTCCGGAACCAGATGACTACGGCCTGATGTCCGGAGCTGACGTCCGCAGCCTGATCCCTGGACCCTGTCGGTTTGCCAGCAGTCCGGAGTCCGATGCCATCATGCCATTACCTGTGCCTAGGCGTGCCATCTGGCACGTACCATGTTATGGACCTTGGCGTGCCCACGCGCGCACCTTGCACGTTTTGCTTGTTTTCTCTGTATTTGATCTTGTGTTATTCTAATGAAGATACCTTGCACCTACGTCTAGTCTCGTCTTGCTTCCTGCTCGTCCTTGTCGTCAGACACTCGTCTAGTGTCCCCTGAGCCGGCCGTCTGGTCCCAGCAGTCGTGGTGGCTCACCCCCTTGGTCTTGCCCCTGACACTCCCTGTATAGGGGGTGGATTTTCACAAGGTCAGCTCGCCCTCGGTGGGTGGGTGCCACGACCCAGAGGGTCCACTCAAAAAATGGGCTCAGCAGGAGCTGAGTCCGTCACACTTGGGTGGCGAAGGTCATTTCGGCTTGGGCAAAAATTCTGCGCAGGGGCATTTCAGCGGCAGCTCCTCGGGACGAGCTGGCAGATTTAGCAGACCAAATTAATCATGCGGGCAAATACCTTTTGGCCGCCTCCTTGGACGCGGCTGGGTGCGTAGCTAGAGCTAACAGCAACATAGTGGCCATACGCCGCATTCTTTGGTTGAAGTCTTGGAATGCGGACACCACCTCAAAGAAGTCGCTCACCAACCTGGCATTTCACGGCACTAGGCTCTTTGGCGCCAAGCTGGATCAGATAATCTCAGATGCCACTGGTGGAAAGAGCACTTCCCTTCCCCAGTCCCGCCCTAGGAGGTTCTTTAGCAAGAAGGCTTCTCGGCCATTTAGGTCCTTTCGCCCCTTCTCTGCCGCAGAAAGTTCATCCCAGCAGGACCGGCATCCTGCTTCCAGAGACAGGAGAAAGCCTTCTTATAAGCCGGCTCCCCGCTGGAGATCCAGAGGTCATCCCCCCAGGTCCTCAGGCTCCCGATCAGGCAGATTTTCATCTGTGATGGGTCACCCCCACCCGGAAATCTTTCCAGGGTGGGAGGCAGACTTTCCTTTTTCAAGGACGCATGGCTATCCGTTGTTGATGACGCTTGGGTCAGGGAAATCATCACATCCGGATACAAAATCGAGTTTTCTTCTCCCCCCAAACAGTCGCTTCTTTCTGTCTCGATCCCCAAGACAGCGATCACAGATTCCAGGGTTCCTTCAGGCCGTCTCCTCCCTCCTTTCCGCAGGGGTCATCGTTGCCGTTCCTGCAAACAAACGGTTTTTAGGGTTCTACTCGAATCTCTTCATAGTCCCGAAAAAGGATGGCTCTCTTCGTCCAATTTTGGACCTCAAGTTGCTCAATCGCCACGTGAAGATCCGCCACTTCAAGATGGAGTCTCTGCGTTCGGTAATAGCCTCGATGGAACCCGGAGAGTTTCTCTGCTCTGTGGACATACAGGATGCCTACCTCCACATCCCCATTTCTCTGCGGCATCAGAGATACCTCCGTTTTGCGATTCAGGACAATCACTATCAGTTCACGGCCCTCCCCTTCGGACTAGCCTCCGCTCCCCGTGTCTTTACGAAGGTGATGGCAACAGTCATGGCCATCCTTCGATCCAGAGGGATTCTTATCATTCCTTACCTGGACGATCTCCTGATCAAGGGCTCGTCCCACCAAGACTGTCTTCACAGTCTTCAGATAACCTTGGATGCCCTCAGCCGCCTCGGATGGATAGTCAACAAGGAGAAGTCCATCCTGCGCCCTATCCAACGTCTGACCTTTTTGGGCATGGAGTTCGACACGAATCTAGCCCGGGTGTTTCTACCGAGGGACAAGTTTTCAACCCTTTGCAAGGGGATTCAGTCCCTACAACGCTCGAGGATCATGTCCCTTCGGTCCTGCATGAGGGTCCTGGGGAAGATGATAGCTTCCATGAAAGCAGTGCCCTTCGCACAATTCCACTCTCGCCCTCTCCAACTGTTCCTCCTGTCAGTCTGGGGCAAGACCTCGTTTTCTCTGGACCGCCCCATTCTTCTTCCGCTCAGAGTCAGACAATCGCTGACTTGGTGGGCATTGCCGGCGTCCGTTCTCCGCGGAAGGTCTTTTCTTCCGCCTCGGTGGCAGGTCATCACCACCGATGCGAGGCTCCTAGGATGGGGGGCGGTTTACCATCAGAAAACGGCCCCTGGGCGCTGGAACGCCCAGGAGACTCTTCTGCCCATCAGCCTTCTGGAGATCAGGGCAATCCTCCTTGCTCTCCTTCGTTGGCAGCATCTCCTCATAGGCAAACCAGTCCGCATTCAGTCAGACAACGCCACGTCTGTGGCGTACATAAACCACCAGGGCGGTACTCATAGCAGGCAGGTAATATGTCAGAAGTGGCAAGGATACTGCGCTGGGCAGAGCGTCACGTTCCGGCGATCTCCGCTGTTCACATTCCAGGGGTGGAAAATTGGGCAGCCGACTTCTTGAGTCGCCAAGGTCTAGCGTCAGGCGAATGGTCCCTTCATCCCACAGTCTTCACTCAGATATGCCAGCGTTGGGGCACCCCGGACGTCGATCTCATGGCATCTCGGATGAACAACAAAGTTCCTCACTTTGTAGCCAGGTCCAGGGATCCTCTAGCCGTCGGTTGCGAAGCCCTAGTAATTCCGTGGTCCCAGTTCCAACTGCCTTACCTGTTTCCTCCCCTTGCCCTCTTTCCAAGAGTGGTCAAAAAGATAAAGTCAGAGGGCATCCCAGTCATCCTAGTGGCTCCAGACTGGCCGAGACGCCCTTGGTACGCGGAGTTGGTGAACATGCTCGCGGACGTCCCCTGGAGGCTTCCAGACCATCCAGATCTTCTCTCGCAAGGCCCTCTTTACCACCAGAATTCTCAGTCTCTGAGTTTAACGGCATGGCCGTTGAGGCCGCAATTCTGAAGGATTCAGGGTTTTCCAGCCGGGTCATTCAGACCATGATCAAGGCTCGGAAGCCAGCTTCCTCCCGCATTTACCATAGGTACTGGAAGGCCTTTTTCCGTTGGTGCGAGGATAACGATGTTTTTCCACTATCATTCTCCATTCCATCCATTCTTGGTTTCCTCCAATCTGGTTTGGATGCGGGCCTCTCCCTCAGTACTCTCAAAGGCCAGGTGTTTGCCCTAGCAATCCTCTTCCAGAAGGATCTAGCTTCCTTACCGCAGGTGAAGACTTTTCTCCAAGGAGTCGCCCATGTGGCTCCTCCTCATCATTCTCCGATAGATCCATGGGATCTCAATCTTGTTCTTGGCGCTTTCCAGAAGGCGCCGTTCGAACCGATCTAGGACATCCCTCTGTCTTTGCTTTCATGGAAGGTGGCTTTTTTCATCGCCATTACATCCATCAGGAGAGTTTCTGAGCTGGCGGCCTTATCCTGTCGTTCTCCGTACCTTATCCTCCACCAAGATAAGGTTGTTCTCAGGCCAGTTCCTTCCTTCCTTCCAAAAGTGGTATCTCCTTTTCACATTAACGAAGATATCGTCCTTCCATCGTTTTGTCCTGCGCCTGCTCATCCTCTGGAAAAGTCGCTCCACAAACTGGATGTAGTGAGAGCCTTGCGTGTTTACCTTGCCAGGACTGCTTCTTTTCGCCAGTCTGATTCCCTGCTGGTCATTTCTGAGGGTCGCCGGAAAGGTCTTCCGGCCTCCAAATCCACGATTGCTCGCTGGATTCGGTCTACCATCCTGGAAGCCTACCGACTTCAGGAGAAACGGCCCCCTCCGGGAGTGAAAGCCCACTCCACCCGGGCTGTAGGGGCTTCTTGGGCTGTGCGACATCAGGCTTCGGCCTTACAACTTTGCAGGGCCGCGACCTGGTCGTCTTTGCACACCTTTGCGAGGTTCTACAGGGTTCATACCCAGGCCTCGTCTGATGCGGCTCTTGGTAGGAAGGTTCTGCAGGCAGCGGTCGCGCACGGCCGACCTAAGCCCTTCATTCTGTCGTTCCTTTAATTGCTGTTCCCACCCTCGGGACTGCTTTGGAACATCCCATGGTATTGTGTCCCCCAATAAGGCGATAAAGAAAGAGGGATTTTGGGTTCTTACCGTAAAATCTCTTTCTTGGAGCCTTCATTGGGGGACACAGCACCCTCCCTGTTTAAGTTGTACCGTGTTGGGTCTTCGAGTCCCTTGCTGGGTTGGTACATATGTTCATGGTTTTTGGTTGCTTCTCCTACTGCTTTTTCACCAACTGAGGTGCTTGGTGCCTGTCTGTGGGTGTATACTGCCGGGGAGCTAATTTTCCTGTTTTGCATAGTGTCAGCCTCCTAGCAGCAGCAGCATACACCCATGGTATTCTGTGTCCCCCAATGAAGGCTCCAAGAAAGAGATTTTACGGTAAGAACCCAAAATCCCTCTTTTGTGTACTCACCGTAAAATCTTTTTTTCCAAGCCAATCATTGGGGGACACAGCACCCTCCCTGTTTAGCCTATTGGCTCACTGTAGCATTCTTGAGATTTTACATAGTTATGGTTATTGTTGACTGTTTATGCTCCTACTGCTTTTTTCACCGAAATGGAGAAATCTCATCCAGCGAGAGGGTGTACACTGCAGGGGAGGAGTTAGCTTTTTTCTGGTTTACTTAGTGTCCTCCTAGTGGCAAGCAGCATAACACCCACTGTCTGTGTCCCCTAATGATTGGCTCGGAGAAAAGGATTTTATGGTGAGTACACAAAAATCCCTATTTGTAGGTGGTATCCGCCTGAAAAAGACAGTACGTGCACATAGCCAAGTATTTTGTCCATATTTTAGCAATTTTATACTGATCCCTATAGACTTTAATGGTTAAGTCTGGTACACAAGACGGACAAGAATAGGGCATGCGCGGAGTTTCACGAACCGAGCGCACAGATCCATTTGTATATTTGGCACAATGAATCTCTGGGTCCATTTGCTGTCCGTGATTTAAAAAAAAAAAAAAAACTGCCCTAGGAGATGTGACTGTGTGACTGCAACCTTAGTTAATAACTGTTGGCAAAAAGACAGCCAAGAATTTTGCTGAAGACATATTTTTAGTTTTTATTGATCAGCAGGGCCATTATCATAACTCCTCAGTGAGGTCTTTCTACGGTGTGCAATTTTTTTTTTTTATCATCCACAGAGTTTGATAGTTACTCAATTTTTTTTTTCTTTTATTTGATAGGAGAAAGTGCAGAAAAAAGAGAAGTTAAAGCCGATCAAGGTGAAAGAGCAGAAGCAGCTGGTAGAAGTGTGGCACAATATGACCATTCGTGAACTGGCCAAAGCCATGGGTAGAGATGTCGGTGAGTGCCTCCTTTTTGTTTTTAACTGTGACTTCTCAGCAAACACATTTAGCTGATGGAGTGCGGATTAACTGCATCCAGATACGATTGTGATCAGCACAAAAGATGGAATCTGAATTCTAAACATACTTATTAAAGGGTTTTCTAGGATAATAAATTGATGGCCATTTGACAGGGCAGATCATTAAATAGTACCGTCCGCAATGACCAAAATTGTGATGCTATTGTGCAGGAGTGATTTTGGCATTGCAGGATTAATTTATTGGGAACCTGTCAAGTGATTCATTGTGACCTAATTATAAGCAGTGTAAAAGAGGTGCAGGTGCATAATATGTACCCTGAACTGCTGTCTCATTATAGTGAAAGCTTTGTTTAGAAGGAGTCTTATCAGAAGGAGCAACTCGCCTAATCCATCTATATGGGCAGGCAAATCATAGAAAGCCAAATAAAATGACACCTTTATATTTGTGATCCGATGTCTTATTCCAGAGAAATCCACTCTTAATATGTAAATGAGCTGTTAAGATCTATGGGTGGGAAATAGATCTCCCTGGGAATCTGCCTCCAGAGCTTATTTTAAATGAAAGTGGGAGTTACCAGTGTGAGACTTGTAATAACTGACAGTCTGCTCTCCTGATCTACATGTTTCGCATTGGTAACACACCCTTTCATTTAAAATTAGCTCTAGAGGCAGATTCTCAGGGAAATCTATGTCCAGCCCATAGATTGTAACAGCTCATTTACATATTAAGAAAAATTGTGGATTTCTCTGTAATAAAATATATCACAGATATCAAGGTATCACTTTATTCATCTGCCTGCATCTGACCTACTCGACCATATAGACGTCTTAGGAGGGTTGAGACTACGGACAGATTCCCTTTATAAAAGAGATGGGAAGAGAGAAGCAAGTCATGTGGGTGGGAACAGCCGGCTTCTCTCTGCTAGATTGACTGGTCTCTCCCTATTTATGTACATGTATGTGTCTCCTCAGCTTATAAACAGAACAATAAGTTGATTTTTGGTAAAATACAGGAGCATAATTTATCACGGGTCCTAATACAATATGTTTGTTATTTCAGATGACATCTATGAAACTCTGATTTTCTCGGACTTTGATGTAGACCATTTAAAACCATCATCGGCACTAACCGAAGAGATGATTAAGGCAGCCATAAAGAAGTCTGGCATGAAGTATATGTACATGGAGAAGAAGGTAGAGAAAGTCATGGAAAATAAAGATGCCATGAAAAGGTATTGTTGTAATCAGCTGGAGTCTTTTCTCTAGTCTCTTGTACAGCTGCCAAATGAGAACAGAAATACACGAGTAATGCGCACCCCTGAATAATACAAAATTGTTATCAACGAACGGCTATAAGTGATGTAATTAGAGTTGAGCGACTTTGGTCGGATCGGGTTTCATGAAACAAAATTTGTTTCAGATGAAACTGGTCCGACTAGGGCAAAAAAAGTCGGAGTTTTGGCCGAAACCCGACCCCAATGCAAGTCAATGGGGATTAAAAGTCGGCATTGAGTGGATAAATGTCATCCGCTCAATGCCGACTTTTATTTCCCATTGACTTGCATTAGGGTCGGGTTTCGGACGAAACTCCGACTTTTACTCTGTCGCCTCATTGGGGGACACAGAACCATGGGTGTTATGCTGCTGTCCACTAGGAGGCGACACTATGCATAATCTGAAAAAGATTAACTTTGGCTCCTCCTCTGCAGTATACACCCCTGGACGGCGTCAGCCTTCTCCAGTTTTTGCTTAGTGTCGCAGGAGGCACACCTAAGAATTTTTTTTTACTCCGTCTTTTTCCTGGATTTTTTTCCAAAGGACTACAGATGAAGAAAAGCGGGTCTCCAGCGAGACTCCCGGCATGGCTCCCTCCTCGGTCCCCCATTAGGGGTACCCGGTTGAGGTCGAGGTGGCTATTCCCCATGTCGCTCCCTTCCCCAGTCCCTCGGGTCCTGGTTCGAGGTCGAAACCCCCCTCCTTCCCCAACCCCTTTGGGGTCTGGGTTGAGGTTGAGGAGAGGATGAAGACCCCCTGACGGTGACAGACGCACCCTCCCTAATCCCCCGCAGGGGGCATTAGGTTGAGACGCCTCAGGTAGGGTCGGAGTACAGGCAGCATTCCGCAGCTTCCAGGGACCCCAGACCAGCTGAGGGATCCTGTTGGGGCCGGGGGAGGGTGCGGACTGGATGGCACAGCAGAGACAGGGCTTTTCTGCGTCCCTGTCTCTGCAGCGGCTCCATAGCGCTCCGGGGGCCCCCCATACAGGAACCGCTACCCCCACCGCTATCCAGTCAACCATTCTGGGGGGGTTTGGTACAAATCCGCCCCCCCCCCCCCCCCCCCCGGACTACCGCGCCGCTCTGGAGCCCTCCTGGGCATCAGGCCTCTAATTTAGACCGCGGCTTTTCCCCGCCCCCCGGCCCGCCCCCCGGATGACTAAAATGACACACTATAGTGTCATAGAAGGGGCGGATTGAGGCAGAAAGGGCGCGTTTTTACACAGCCCAGCGTGCCCTTTTCAGCTCTCCGCCCCCTCCTCCCTCTCCTCAGAGTCCCGGTGGCCATTTTTTTTGGATGAGATCCAGGAGAGGAGCATCACAGCAGTCTCCGGGGGGCACAGAACTGAGATCTGTCGGCGCTGGACCTAGGGGCACACCGGTGGGGTAAGCTCACAGCTGGGTTCTCATTACTCAGCTGTGAATCTATACTTCCTATAAGGCTATCTGTGGGTTCCCTCTGCGTAGCCGCCCCTGTACGATCCCTTATAGCCAGCCTCTGTGCACTATGCCGGGCTCAAGGAAGAGAACCAGGCAGGAATGTTTCTATGCATTCTGCACAGCCTGCAAAGCCACGCTCCCTAGTGGCAGCACGTATCCGCACTGTCGGGACTGCATCCAGAACTCTGGGTCAGAACCCCAGGGAGTCCCTACTGACGCTTCAGTGTCACAGGCCACGCCGGAATGGGCAACTCAGATGTCACAGTCTGACACAGTCCATAGACAACCTAACTGCCACATTGCTGCAAGCTCTGCAGAGTCGGGCTCCGGCTATGGACGTTACACAGCAAACGGACAGCTTGTCTCAGGAACATGCTGCTTCCGACTCTCACAGACGTAAGCGGACCCACAGGTCTCGATCACCTGAGTCATCCTATAGCACAAGGTCGTCCCCCTCCAGGGAGAGACAGCGTCATTCCAGGTCTCCTAGGCAGTCTCCTGTCACAGACAGACAGTGCAATTTACCACAGAGATCCCCCATCACAGAAGACCCCCGCCCCAGGTCGCCCTCCAGGGATCACCTTAGCGAGGCACAGGATTCGGAGGGCATCTGTGACTCAGACTCAGATAACGAGACGGAGAGGTCCGTGGTACCTTCTCCCCCTAGCAATACAGCGCTAGTTGAGGACATAATCTCTGCCATCTATCGGGTGCTAAAAATTCCAGAGTCGGCCCCGGAAGTCCCGGAACATAGGATTTGCTTCGAAAGTGTTCAGAAACCACCTAAGGTCTTCCCTAATCACCATGAGTTTGAGAAAATACTTACCAAACAGTTTGCGCAGCCTGAGAAAAAATTTGCTAATCGCAAATATTTGGAAGCGAAGTACCCCTTCCCACAGACAGACACCAAACAATGGACAGATCCACCTGAAGTGGACCCCCCGGTTTCGAGGCTAGCAGCGCAGACCTTACTCTCTCTGCCAGATAGCTCAACTCTCAGGGACGCAGCAGACCGGCAAGTAGAACGCATGGCTCGTTCTATTTTCGAAGCGGCAGGCGCCTCTCTGGGCCCTGCGTTTGCTTCAGTGTGGGCAGCCAAGGCCATCCTGGCTTGGGCCAAAAAACTACAGGAGGGTCTTCAAGCTTCAAATCCTGAGCTCTCGGACCAAGCGGTCCAGATAGCAGTGGTAGCAGACTACATGATTCATGCAGCCCTGGATTCCGCAAGAGGTGTAGCGGGAATAGCTTCAAACGCCATCACGATCCGACGCATCCTCTGTCTGCGAGAATGGAAAGCGGATGCGGCCTCAAAGAAGTCCCTCACGCGACTTCCGTATCTTACTGGAAGACTTTTCGGCGAAAAGTTGGACACAATGATAGCCAATGCCACTGGGGGTAAGAGTACCTCTCTCCCTCAACTAAAACCGAAACGCACGTTTAAACGAAGAAACCAGACACGATTTCGATCCTTTCGGAATTCCTCGGGCTGGTCCGTTTCGCGCCCAGCGCAAAACCGTAACCACTCTCCACGCAGGGACAACCCACGGACGCAGCAGCGACCGGACAGGTCTTGGCAGTCGAAAGCAGGCCAAGCGAAACCCAAGGGAGGAAAACCTCAGAACTTCGCTTCATCATGACTCACGAACTCCGGAAGACACCCCACCAGTAGGTGGCCGACTTTTACTCTTTCAGCAAGTCTGGCTGCCTATTACAGAAGACAAGTGGGTCAGGGAAATAGTGTCTTCCGGATACAAGATAGAGTTCACTTCCGCTCCACCGAACCGGTTCTTCCTCTCTATTCCTCCAACACTACCAGACAAGGCTCGTGCTTTCCACCAAGCGGTCTCCTCTCTCCTTCAAGCAGGAGTTGTGGTGCCGGTTCCCGCGAACGAGAGATTCCGAGGGTTCTACTCAAATCTGTTCGTAGTCCCCAAGAAAGGAGGCAGCGTCCGACCCATACTGGACCTAAAACAGCTCAACAATTACGTACGGGTCCGTCATTTCCGCATGGAGTCCCTCCGGTCCATCATTGCATCCATGGAGCAGGGAGAATACCTTGCCTCCATAGACATACAGGATGCGTATCTGCACATACCAATTGCCCCCGCCCACCAAAGGTTTCTCAGGTTCGCGATCAACCAAAACCACTACCAGTTTGTCGCCCTTCCGTTCGGACTTGCCACGGCTCCAAGAACGTTCACCAAAGTCATGGCGGCCACCATGGACGCTCTGCACTCAAGAAGCATTCTAGTCATCCCGTACCTGGACGACCTCCTCATCAAGTCTCCCACTTTCAAAGACTGCGAGGTCAGTGTCTCAATCACAATAGACACACTGAGTCGCCTGGGATGGCTAGTCAACCTACAGAAATCGTCGACTATCCCAAGTCAGACTCCAACATTCCTGGGAATGTTATTCGACACCTCCAGGGGCCTGGTGCTCCTTCCCAAGGACAAGACACTGGCCATCCGTCTGGGCGTTCGTACACTCCTTCGCAGTCCTCCTCGATCTCTCCGGTTTGCCATGAGAGTCCTCGGCCGGATGGCAGCAGCAATAGAGGCAGTGCCATTTGCCCAGTTTCACCTCAGGGTCCTTCAACTAGCCGTACTCAGATCTTGGGACAGGAATCCCTTCTCCCTCGACAGGGAGTTCAGGTTGACGTCGTCAACCAGGAGGTCCCTGCATTGGTGGCTCAAACCAACCTCGCTTTCATGAGGGAAGCCCTTTCTCTCAGGACAATGGAAGATCCTGACTACCGATGCAAGCCTGACAGGCTGGGGGGCGGTGCACCTACATCACAGGGCACAAGGCAAGTGGTCACCGAGGGAAGTGACATTGCCCATCAATATTCTGGAAATCAGGGCCATCCTCTTGGCACTGAGAGCCTTTTATCACTTGCTTGCAGCCTCGCACATACGGATACAGTCGGACAATGCCACAGCTGTGGCATATGTGAACCACCAAGGCGATGAGAGAAGTGGCGCATATTCTCCGCTGGGCAGAAGACACGAGGTCGGTACTTTCTGCGGTCCACATTCCGGGTGTAGAAAACTGGGAAGCCGACTTCCTCAGCAGGCAGGGAATGGACTCGGGGGAGTGGTCTCTCCATCCCGAGATTTTTTACCAGATCTGTCAACGTTGGGGAACCCCGGAGGTGGACCTAATGGTATCCCATCTCAATACCAAGGTCCCCAATTTCATGGCCAGGACACACGACCCGCGGTCACTCGGAGCGGATGCCCTGGTCCAGGACTGGTCCCAGTTCCGACTCCTGTACATTTTTCCACCCCTCCCCCTAATCTCCAGGGTCGTGAGGAAGATCAAGCAAGAGGGAGTTCCAACCATCCTCATCGTGCCAGACTGGCCCAGACGTACATGGTACGCCGACATCGTTCAACTTACTGCAGACGTCCCCTGGCGTCTACCCGACCATCACGACCTTCTGTCCCAAGGTCCGTTCTTCCACCAGAATTCAGGGGCTCTCAATTTGACGGCATGGCCCTTGAAACCTGGATTCTAACCCAGGCAGGTTTTTCACCGGCAGTCATTGCAACTATGATCAGGGCAAGGAAGCCTGCCTCCGCCAAGCTCTATTATCGTACCTGGAGAGCTTTCTTTTCTTGGTGCGAATCTCATGGACAAGTCCCACTCCCTTATTCCCTCCCGAAGGTACTAGGTTTTCTTCAATCGGGCCTAGACGCCAAGCTATCCTTAAGCTCGCTTAAGAGTCAGGTGTCGGCGCTTTCAGTCCTTTTTCAAAAGCGCATTGATATTAAACCGCAAGTCAGGACTTTCATTCAGGGAGTTTCCCGATTGGTTCCTCCCTACAAACGTCCGCTGGATACGTGGGACCTTAATCTGGTCCTGACAGCATTGCAAGCTCCACCCTTCGAACCTCTTAGAGGAGTTCCACTTTCCATTCTGTCTCAGTGGTTTTTCTAGTGGCGATCACCTCGTTACGCGGAGTGTCGGAATTGTCAGCACTTTCCTGCAGACGGCCTTTCCTAGCTTTTCACCAGGACAAGGTGGTTCTCCGCACGGTACCATCCTTCCTTCCTAAGGTTGTGTCCAACTTTCACCTCAATGAGGAGATTTCACTGCCATCCCTTTGCCCGGTTCCGGTTCATAGAGTGGAGAAGGCTCTGCATACGCTTGACCTCGTCAGAGCATTGCGGATTTACGTGTCCAGGACTGCACCTTTCCGGAAGTCTGATTCCCTCTTCATTCTTCCGGAAGGTAGTCGCAAGGGGCTGCCGGCTTCCAAGGCTACCCTTGCCAGGTGGATCAAGTCCACCATACATGAGGCCTACCGACTTAACAGTTCCCCTCTTCCGGCCGGTATCACGGCACACTCTGCATCAGGCTTCGGCACAACAAGTGTGTAAGGCGGCCACTTGGACCAGCCTACACACGTTTACGAAACACTACAGTGTTCATACCCAGTCCTCAGCGGATACGAGCCTGGGTATACTGGTTCTGCAGGTGGCAGTGCCCCAAATTTAGGGATCTGCTAGCACAATATTCGTCCATTGCTTCCCACCCAGGGACTACTTTGGGACGTCCCATGGTTCTGTGTCCCCCAATGAGGCGACAGAGTAAAGGAGATTTTTGTGTACTCACCGTAAAATCTCTTTCTCTTAGCCTCTAATTGGGGGACACAGCTCTATGGGCCGTTGTTTTACGGTTGAGTTCTCATATTGTTCTTTGAGCTCGTACATAGTAGCCTTCTTACAGGCATGGTTATGTTATTTGGTTACGTTCCTCCTAATGCTTTGGCACAAAACTGGAGAAGGCTGATGCCGTCCAGGGGTGTATACTGCAGAGGAGGAGCCAAAGTTAATCTTTTTCAGATTATGCATAGTGTCGCCTCCTAGTGGACAGCAGCATAACACCCATGGTTCTGTGTCCCCCAATTAGAGGCTAAGAGAAAGAGATTTTACGGTGAGTACACAAAAATCTCCTTTTTTTTTGCCCTAGTCGGACCAGTTTCATCTGAAACAAATTTTGTTTCATGAAACCCGATCCGACCAAAGTCGTTAAAGTCTAGATGTAATAAAACAACACAACAGCAGACTCTGTCCACACTAAATAAGTGCACAATGGCTAATGCTTAGTTATACAGTACAGGTGATGATGAAACAGTATATTGCACAAAACCCAATGTGTGGACTGCGTATGAGTTTCGCCCTCCAGTAGCACGAAAATTATGCACAGCAGAGTGCACGTTCACTCTGCCGGCACTATCATAATCTATGGCCCCTTTGGCGCACACGTTCGAATCCCATTTTACAGGGGTTCAGACACAAGCCCCAATGGGGCCACCTAGTGTGCACTAAATGCAATGTGAAAGACCCCTGAGGCGCAATTGAAATACACCACTCTGACCTATTAATATTTTTGTTCACTTTCCAGAGGTCCTGCAGACCCTTCTCTACTGCTGCCCAGACACCCTGTAGTTACTATAATGGGACATGTAGATCATGGAAAAACAACACTGCTCGACCAGCTGAGGAAATCCCAGATTGCAGCAATGGAGGCCGGTGGTATCACCCAACACATAGGAGCATTCAGTGGTAAGACGTGCTTGGAGAGTTGTGTTTCCACCTCCAGTTAAATATCTATTTCTTGGTTATAATCGCTCAACCATAATAATAATAATAATCTTTATTTTTGGTCTATGGTCTAAAGATCCTGCCCCCATAGTATTTTATTCCAGTATGGCCAATGTACTAAGATATTGAAAATCTTGAACATTGCTATATATTTGGCTTCGTTACATCTGTAATTCCCCTTCACCTGATGTACAGCTCTGCTACTATACACTCGTACAGCATCATGACAGCACTCTGCATAGGCAGTAAGGATCTGCCTGGTAGTGACAGCAGTCTGCAGCGATGCCAATCCTGTTATAGCTGGGTTTAGGTCTAAAAGGTTTTTGCCATGAATCAGAAATCAAAGCTGCTTCTTCACTGTATGTTCATTGCAGGGCCAGCCTCCTGCACCACTGCTGATCACAGAAACAAACTTAAAGGGAACCTGTCACCATGTTCTCACAATATAAACTAAGACCACCATCTTTAACACCTCATTTACAGCGGTCTAGCAACCTGTATATAAGTCCAACCTACTCTGCATATCCCAAAAAACCTTTTATAATCCCACCTCCTGTATGGTCTGGTCGGATGGGTGCCACTGTTTTTGGTTCAGCATTTCCTCTATCCCTGCAATTGCCGTCCTTCATCATGTGGCTGACGCATCCCACGTCATCCACACAGCGCCCCCCATCTTCCTCTTGCGCAGGCGTACTTCGCTGTCTCCTGCTGACGGCGGAGCAAAGTACTGTAATGTGCAGGTGTCTGATTTACTTCTGGGTCACCTGCGCTCTCTGTCCTCTTGGCGCATGCACATCACAGGACTTTGCTCTGCACTCACCAGGGGAGAGAGAAGTACGCCTGCACAAGAGCAAGATGGGGGGCGCTGTGTGGATGACGTGGGATGCGTCATCCACATGAAGGAGGAATAGAGGAAGCGCTGAAGCAAGAACCGCTACACCCATTAGACGGACTTTTGGGGAGGAATTATTAAAGGTATTTATTTTAGCTATGCATAGTTAGTTGGGGACTTATATACAGGTTACTGGATTGCTATAAGAGGTGTTAAATCTGGTGGCCTTCGTTTATTAAGGAAAAAACCCGGTGAGGGGTTCTCCGGTTTAAACAAGTTATCATCTTGCTGCAGAATAAGTGAGAACTACCGCATATACTCGAGTATAAGCCGAGGCCCCTAATTTTGCCACGGAAACCTGTTGTAATGACTCGAGTATAACCCGGGTGTACATTGTCCCCTCATCCCTTTCCTGCTCTGTGTGGCTCTCCCCCCTCCCAGTACGCGTGGCTCAGCTCCCCCTTCTATGTATGTCTCAGCTCCCTTTTCCTCCTCCGTGCTGCCACCGTCCTCCTCCGTCCTGCCACCGTCCTGCCACCGTCCTGCCACCGTCCTCCTCCGTCCTGCCACCGTCCTCCTCCGTCCTGCCACCGTCCTCCTCCGTCCTGCCACCGTCCTCCTCCGTGCTTCCAATGCCCTCTGTGCAGCCACCGTCCTCCATGATTCCCCTGTCCTTCCCCAGTCCTCCTCTGCTGCCATTGTCCTACTCCATGCTGCCCCATCCTCCTCCTTCATACTCACCCTGCTGTGCCGTCGCTGAACGTCCCTGCATCCTCCGTTGTCCAGCGCTGACAGCTTCTTCCTGCCTTCAGCGGTCACATGGATGGTACCGCTCATTAAGGTCATGAATATGCTTCCACGTCCATATCCATGAGCTTAATGAGCGGTACCATGTGATCGCTGAAGGCAGGAAGAATCTGTCAGCGCTGGGACAAGGAGGATGCAGGGGACGTTCAGCGAGGCACGGGAGGGGTGAGTATGACTTCCCAGCCACCGGCTCCTGCCGCTGCTCCACCTCCCCCGCTGGTTTCTGCTGAATGACTCGTGTATAAGCCGAGGGGGCATTTTCAGCACAAAGTGTTGAAAATCTCTGCTTATACACGAGTATATACGGTAATTGATTGTGGGGGGTCCGACCTCTGTGAGCTTTTATTCCCTGACCAGGCACTTTTATCGCTATTTCAAAGTGGACTACATCTCCATTGTCTATGGGGCAGCGCTTGGCATACCCATAAGGTATGAGTGGGGCTTCAGTCACTCATGTGCACCACTGCTCCTTTCTAATGCAGATAAAAGTGCCCCCTTCTGCTAACCTGTGCAGGACCCAGCAGTCAGACCCTCGCCAATTAATAATGTACCATTTATCCTGTGTATAGGGAGCACCTATAATTAGGACCAAATTGCAACACCAGACACTACCTATGGATAACAGTGGGGCTGTGCCTGGAGAACTGCATGAATGGATACAGTATAAAAATACCCTTTTTACATAGCTGAACGTTTATTGAACTTGTATGTAATTGATTTTCCATTTGTATTTGCTAGTTAATTTAGCTTCAGGGGACAGGATTACTTTTCTGGACACTCCAGGACACGCAGCGTTTTCAGCAATGAGGGAGAGAGGCGCTCATGTTACTGATATTGTTATACTGGTGGTAGCAGCAGACGATGGAGTGATGAAGCAAACCATCGAGTCCATCCAACATGCCAAGAATGCCAGAGGTAAATCAGTATAACTTGTATGACAAGTTCCCATGCCATAATATAGAGTTGTGAAGGTTCCGCTTCTTACCTCGTTCTTGTAAGCTCAGGCTGCAGACTCTTGTATTTATCTCCATTCTGCTCTTGTTACCAGTTAGCTACAGCAATTCTCAATGCCAGCTGGCTGCTGAATAAGCAAATGCGATCTAGATTGATCACAACTTCATATCATACCTTGTAAAGTAGGAAAGACCACGATTCTTCTTAGTTGAAATGAAGAAAGGTACATTTATTGATCTGTCGAGTGTCATGTTAAGGGGCACCACAAGGTGTAAATGCTAGCATCTCCGCTGCAGGCAATGATTAGATGCATCAGTCACGTGAATGATGCCCAGCATGGACCACCAAAATGAAAAATTAGCTATAGTTTTTATTTTGTAATCGCATTGTCTTGTATTTCATGCATTCATTTACTAAAATCGCAGAAAACCCCTGTAAGTAGAATGGACGGTGCCTCTCCTAATGAAGGCCTGGAAAAATCAGGCTTGTTCAGCTTGGAACAGGGGACGCCTTTACTCTGATCTTATTTATATACAGTATACGGTAGTTATGTAACACACAGCTCTTTCTAGCCATGAACTTTTAATAAACCAAATGAACATTCGTAACATAAAGGCAATTTAGAAATCAGTATAGGAAAGGCTTGTCATGTTCGAGTTGTAAAATAATAATAATTTCCCACCCCAAATTAGTATTAAAAAGAGTTTGATGCTTTTATTAAAAAAAAAAAAAACATCAGGCCTTATAATCAAAGGAAGCCTCTCTATATGGGCATGTAGGTCATAGGAAGCTGCATAAAATGATACCTTGATATCTGTTGTATTTTTCCAGAGAAATTCATGTTTTTCTTATATGTAAATGAGCTGTTGAAGATCTATGGCCCGGACATAGATCTCCCTGAGAATCTGCCTCCAGAGATTATTATACATTAAAAGGGGAGTTTCCAGTGTGAGCTATGTAACCAACACAGAGCAGGAGAACTGAACCTTGTCTTCTTACAAACACATTTTGATGAAAATCACCAACAAGACAAGCAGTCAAAGAATCCATAAAACACATACTTTATTAGTAATATATTAAAATGTGGACTACAGTATATGGAATAGGGGGTATGAGGAAAAACGTAAACAGTGGTAAATGGAGTCCAAACACACTGTGGGCACTGTACCAGAATAGATTATACAAAATCATGGATAGATAAGTATCCCTATATACCAGGTCAGAGAAATATCATTGTGAAATACATTGATTAATGAATATACTGAAGCAACATCTTATAGTAAATGCTAATGCCTATAATGAAACTGACCAAATTCTCTGACATAATGCACAGGGGACCATTGTCCACTCCACTGCTGCCACTGCTCACAGGTGACTATGCCGCAATTGTGATGATTAATTTATTATGGTATCTATTTTGAGCAGTTACTTTACAATGGTCCCCTGTGCATTATGTCAGAGAATTTGGTCAGTTTCATTATAGGCATTAGCATTTGCTATAAGATGTTGCTTCAGTATATTCATTAATCAATGTATTTCTGTATTTCACAATGATATTTCTCTGACCTGGTATATAGGGATACTTATCTATCCATGATGTTGTATAATCTATTATGGTACAGTGCCCACAGTGTGTTTGGACTCCATTTACCACTGTTTACGTTTTTCCTCATACCCCCTATTCCATATACTGTAGTCCACATTTTGATATATTACTAATATGTGTTTTATGGATTCATTGACTGCTTGTCTTGTTGGTGATTTTCAGTAAATTTGCAGTTTCCTGCTTAGTCCTATTCTCTCTATATATGTGGTATACAATATACATATGAATAAATATTTTTGCCATGTGATACTTATCGCTCTTGGCTCCCACATATAATATGTCTATTACCTTATTCTTCTAAACACATTTTGATGCAGCTCACAGCTCTGCTGTATTGTGACCCTGTCTGCCGGTGAGATGGAAGCTGAGAGGAGCCTGCAGATGTGTCAGTTATAATCACACACAGCTCTGCTGTGAGATCAGGAGAGCAGCCATTACACATCACACTGGTAATGTCCCCTTCATGTAAAATAATCTTTGGAGGCAGATTCTCTGGGATATCTGTGTCTAGGCCATAGAACTGGAACAGCTCATTTACAGACATCGGATGGCAGATATCAGGGTGTCATTTTGCACCTTCCTATGTCCTACATGCCCATATAGACAGCTTAGAAGTGTTGATCCTACAGACAGATTTCCTTTTATCTACTATTTAATAATGTATAATTAATAAAAATGGGTTGATCTTGGACCTGTGTCTTTCAATCTTTTGCTCACATGCGTTTATTTTTTCTTATGCATGGAAAACGTCTAGACTTGTACCATAAATGTGCAACACATATTTGCAATAAGTGAATTTGGAAACCATGTACTGGCGTAGTAGCAACAACTATCCATTGTGTGTTCTCCTACAAAGTGATGGTTGCCCTCCTCAGTGTGTAATATACAAATAATTGTGCATTATACCTTGAATAATTGTAATATTGATCCTAAAGTGACATAGTGGTCGAACAAGAGGAGCAGAGAGGCCCTTGAGATTGCGGACCTCGAATCACGAGTCAGATTAACGGCAGTTAATTATATATTAGTAAATATAATTGTACTATATTTACTAGATAGCCTTATAATGTTAGAAACATGATATCTAATAATAGTACAAGGCATTTTGACCCCTTCACGGCATGCGCCGTACATGTACAGCGCATGTCGTGTCCCTACCTTTGATGTGGGCTCCGGCGCAGAGGTGCAGCCCACAGCATTACTGTCTTGACTGCTGCAGCTAATCACTTAGCCCAGCAATCCGGTGCGTCTACATCGGCGTCACCACTGATCCAAATGATAGACTACAAAAGTCATGTGATGTTGACATAGCTGAGACAAGTGATAGGCTGCAGCCATATCAACAAAGACTGGAGGCGGCAGCGGAGGTCCGGTGCTAGAGCAGCAGAGGGCAAGTACAGAAGCATTTGTTGTTTTTATCTACAGGAAGACAATGGAATAAAAAAATAAATAAACCAGACAACACTCACTTACGCTATGATCATTCTTTAGGCCTTATGCATTTTTTGAACCTATTTTCGTTTTTCACCTATACCACAGTCCCCGTCATTCTGGCTATAAATAAATGTGACAAAGCAGATGCCGATCCAGAGAGAGTAAAGATGGAGCTCCTGTCTCATAATATAGTATGTGAAGAATTCGGGGGAGATGTCCAAGCCATTAACATTTCTGCATTAAAGGTAATGTCTGTGCAAAACTGTGTTCTTACATATACGTATTACTCTATTTCAATAGTACGAGGGTTTATGTGTAGCTTCACTTATTTTGGAACAGATGCAAGCATTATCTACTTGAATAGTATCTTACTAATTGGCCCTAAAGGATTATTCTAATCTTTTGAAGATATCACCTCTTTGTAGGATAGGTGATAACTCGCTGGGACCCCCACGGATCTCTAGAACAAGTTTCTGCCTGAATTGACCAGTGGTTGGGTAAATGCACCACCTTTTCATTCATTCTGTATGATACTGACAAGCCCTGCAACCTATGGCAGTCCCATAGAGAATGAGTGGAATGGTGGTGCACATGTCCGGCCACCGTTGTACTGAGAAGAGAGTTTGCAGAGCCACATTCTCAATATCAAATTAATAACTTCTCTAGATCAGGATTACCCTTTAATGGCATATTCCAGGATCAGACTTGTATTTACTTGCAAACACGCTCTCCTTAATAGATCATGGTGATAATGTACTCACAGCTATTTGGGTCCTGTTTTACATTATGCCTAAGAATCACGAGCCATACATGCAGGCTGTCGGTGTGATCAGTGCGATGATAGTGATGACCTGCAACCTACGAGACATTATGTACTGGTCACATAAAAAAACTGTACTGATGGTAGAAATGCATTCTTGCTCTCATGTGCATATTAAAGCCCTGCTGTGGATATAATGGTGCCATATACGTGAGTAATCTGTGTATTGCCATGAATACTATACTTATAATTGATTAAAATAAAATGCCATTCTCAATCATTTTAATGAAATGCATTATTTCCTTTCCCAGAATCAGGGGAAAAATGAGAGCCAGAACATTAGTGGATCCAACTTGTTCATTTTTCTTTTTGCAGGGAGAAAACTTGCAGGCTCTAGCTGAAGCGGTAATCACCTTATCAGAGATGTTGGAGTTAAAGGCTGATCCCACGGGCTTGGTGGAAGGGACAGTTATTGAATGTCGCACCGACAAAGGGAAAGGGTATATATCGTCACATATGACTATCACTATAGCTGTATATAATACGTTTCTTCTCTCGGTCTTGCTGCATAGATTATACAGGGTGGGCCAAATGGATGCACCTAAATAAAATGTGAATGGTTGGTGATATCAACTTCCTGTTTATGGCACATTAGTAGATGGGAGGGGAAAACTTTTCAAGATGGGTGATGACCATGGCGGCCATTTTGAAGTCGGCTATTTTGGATCCAACTTTATTTTTTTCAATGGAAAGAGTGTCATGTGACACATAAAACTTAATGAGAATTTCACAAGAAAAAAAGGTGTGCTTGGGTTTAACATAACTTTATTCTTTCATGAGTACAAGTTTATGACCACTTATAAAATGTGTTCAAAGTGCTGCCCATTGTGTTGGATTGTCACTGCAACCCCTCTTCTCCCACTCTTGACACACTGATAGCAACACCGCAGAAGAAATGCTAGCACAGACTTCCAGTATCCATTGTTTCAGATGCTGCACATCTCCTATCTTCACAGCATAGACAATTGTCTTGTCTTGGCAGTCAAACTTCTGTTTTTCAAAATTTTCGATGCATTTTTGACAGGTTTTTTTTTTTTTTTTTTCAGCGTTTTTTGGGTGTGGATTATATGTGCACTTTACCAACAGTACATGTTTAACAACGTTAGTTTTATTCACCAAAATGCACAGTTTTCCAAATCTGTCGTGGGGAAAAAGTGTGTGGATGAGATTTGACATCTCCTAGCTTTTGCTGGTACTGTAAAGAGCAACTTTTAATTTGCATAAAAAAGCTGCAAAAACGCTGCACATGAACATGGCCTAACTGTATCTAATGTTCTGGAAATCAGCTCTGTCCTGGAAGAAAAGACCTCACTGTGTCCTCCTAGTGGGGGTAACTACCCTGTAAGTCAGTACCTGGCCCTCATGTTACAAGGCTTGCTAAAGAGTCAGATAGTGAACTACAGGGTAGTTACCCCCGCTAGGTGGACATGTCAAAGTGATTGCCTTTTCTTCCAGGAGTGAGCTGATTTCATGTTTTTTCCATGGTTTATTCCCAATAAGACCCCACACCCAGCTGGTGAAGCCAGTGCCAATACTGTGTATTATTCAGAACATTTCTTTTTCCTTTTCAGTCCAGTGACCACAGCTATTGTGCAGAGAGGAACCCTTAAAAAAGGAGCCATACTGGTGGCGGGGAAATCCTGGGCTAAAGTCCGGTTAATGCTAGATGAAAACAACACGACTCTGAGTGACGTGTTGCCAAGCATGCCTGTGGAAATAGTTGGCTGGAAAGAGCTACCATCTGCTGGAGATGAGATCTTGGAAGTGGAATCGGAGGTAAAAATTTGTTACCAACAATTATTTGTTTTCTCAGAGATCCATAGATATGGACCAGAAGCCATAAAGGGATTGTTCAGTGCTGAACAATCATTGACCCATCGGTAGGATCAGTGGCGGTCTGACACCTTGCAGCCCCACCCTTCAGCTGGAGTTAGAGGTCGGATATGAGAGATGTACAAGGCCGAATATTGCTGCCCGCACATTTCTATGGCAGCTGCATACTACTGCTGTTTAGCTCCCGTTCAATTGAATGGTTCACTGATCAGCTGAAATCTGTGTCCAACCTTCAGTAATGTCATATTGGTCACCTTTGCTATGGATAGGTCCTCAGTTGTTTAGGTCTGGACAACCCCTTTTTATTGACATTATTTCTACAAGATTTCCTTTCTAAACTGAATACCTGCTGTCAGGTTCCCTCTTGAACAGTGCAAGTGAGAAACTCCTGCAGCACCCCCACAGGAGAGATGAAGCATTACACAATGCACATAGAAATCAGTCATCTGGCCTTAAATGGTTGAGCACTAGATGTTTTTTGTAGCCAGTCTGTACTTTGGCTTATTAATGAAGACTCTTAAATAGTCAATCAGATTAATCTGGTGTTTGAAAATTGGTTTTGACAAATCTGCAGCCACGTTACAATTAGTATTCATTTTTTTTCCAAATGGTTTTCCACCCTTTATTCAATGAAGGAGATTTATGAAGGTGTGGAAAAGAAAAATGCCTTTGATAACCTCCAGTCACAGGACAGTTCTTATGTCTTACAGGGCACTTGATAAGTGAAATGTACTCTGTGAATGGATGTTTTTTGGGGGCTTCACTGGCGGACACAGGAAAGCATGGGGGTGTACACTGCTGACACCAGGAGGCTGACACCAAGAATTACAAACTAAGAATAAAATGCTGCTCCTGCTTAACAGGCTGCTCCCCAGTTTTTCTAAATCTGCCCAATATCATTTATGCGCCTCTGAGAGCAGTGTGGTATCACTCACATCGCCCACTCTTGGACCCTCACGGTACTTTAGGGTGATTCCTGGTGGCTGTTCCTAGCCTTTACACCACCCCTCTCCTAGGAGAGTGCTGGGAGGAAGACAATGGTCACCAGTGGTAGCCTTTCCCCCTTATAAGGGGTTGACGCCGTCTTCTGCACCATCTGGAGACGGTGCGGGAAGGAGGATTTCTCATACGAGTGACCCGCATTCACCCAGGGGCTCCTGTTGGTATTCTCATCGGTGAAGAGGACTGGGAACTCAACTTGCAGGTATGTATCCCCTCCCCTTAACTGGACATGTTCCAGAAGTGTTACTGTCCCTTCACACATGGGACAGGGCAGCTTTAATGTAGTAATCCCTGCACATCTGTGGCCATTTCTCCCTGGCCGGCCTCAGACCTGGTGACCCACACCCCCTCCCTTTTTCCTGGCCACACCTCTTCCCGGCTCCCTCTGGCCACTCACCACCACGTTTTTAAATCGCGCACTATTTTCAGCCCAATAGCAGGGCTTTCCTTTTCCCAATCACAGGGAATTTGCAGCGATTATGTCTAAACACTGGGAACACCCTGAAAAGTGCTTCCTGGGAAGGAAGCAGCTAGAAATTCTTTATCCCTTTAGCCCAGACCTTGTTGGTAGATGGACAGAGTTCCCTAATGTGGACCCGCCGATTTCTCGCCTGTCTTGCAAGACAGTCTTGTTTCTGCCGGACAGTGCATCTCTTAAGGACTTTACGGATAGATAGACTGAATCATTGGCTAAGTCAGTCTTTGAAGCAGCTGGTGCCTCCCTCTGCCCCATTTTTGCCTCCACCTGGGTGGCTAAGTCCATGCCTGCCTGGTCAAGAATGCTTCGTCAGGGTATCCTAGCGGCAGCCCCTCTGGATGAGCTGGCCGATTGCCCGTGCCCGCAGATATCTTCTGACTGCCTCCTTCGATGCGGCAGGTTGTTTCACCATGGCTACCAGCATCATCGTTGCCATACGCCGCATTCTCTGGTTGAAAGCATGGAATGCAAATCCACCGTCTAAGAAGTCCTTTACTAATCCTTCCTTCCAAGGCTCTAGACTGTTTGGGTCCAAGCTGGATCAAATAATTTTGAATGCTATTGGTGGGAAGCGCACTTCTCTTCCCCAAACCAGACCTAAGCTTCTTTTCAAGAGGAAGAGGTCGCTCCAGTTACGTTTCTTTCGGCCCTTCTCTTCTTCAGGGACTTCCTCCCAGCAGGACCGCTCTTCCGCCCAATGGGAAAGGAAGAAGCTGTCTTATCAAACCTGCACCTCACCAGCGGCCAAAAGGTCGCTCCTCCAAGTCCTCTGGGTCCCACGCCAACAGGTTCTCCTCAGCGTGACAGGTCACCTCCACCCAGGATCTCTCCAGGGTGGGAGTCCTGCTTCTCTTTCGGGACACCTGGTTGTCGGTGGTCGATGTCGCTTGGGTCAGAGAGAGAGTGACTTCTGACTACAAAATCGACTCCTCTCAACCCCACTTCCCTAGGAAGACATTTCTTTCAGTCTCGTCCGCCAAGACTCCCGTCTCAGGCCCCAGGTATTCTTCAGGCCATCTCTTCCCTACTACGTACAGGAGTAATCGTACCCGATCCCTGGCACAAGCTGTTTTCAGGGTTTTACTCCAATCTTTTCGTAGTCCAGAAGAAAGATGAATCTCTCCGTCTGATGTTGAACCTCAAGCGATTGAACTCTCACGTTAGGATCCGTCACTTGTTCTGCCTCTCAGGGTGAGGCAGTCTGTGACTTGGTGGACGCTATCTGCCTCAGTCCTGCGCGGAAAGTTTTTCCTCCCTCTCCGGTGGCAGGTCATCGCCACCAATGCCAGTCTCCTCGGTTGAGGAGCGTTTTTTCTTCATCACACAGCACAGGGTCGCTGGAACTCCCAAGAAGCCGCTCTCCCCATCAATCTCCTGGAGATCAGGGCAATTTTCTTTGCCCATCGCCGCTGGCAGACCCTCCTCGCAGGCCAGCCAGTCCACATACAGTCGGACATTGCCACTGCCGTGGCTTACATAAACCATCAAGGTGGGACTCGCAGTAAACAAGTTATGGCAGAGATGGTAAGGATTCTGCTATGGGCGGACCGTCAAGTTCCCGCCATATCAATCGTTCACATTCCGGGGGTGGAAAATTGGGCAGACAATTTTCTGAGTCGTCAGGGTCTCGCATCGGGCAAGTGGTCTCTCAACCCCGCGGTCTTCAACCAGATATGCCAGAGATGGGGAACACCGGACGTCGACCTGATGGCGTCTTGGATGAAGGTTCCTCAGTTCATAGCCAGGTCTCGAGATCCGCTAGCCATCGGCTTCAATGCGCTAGTAATCTCATAGTCCCAATTCCAGCTGCCTTTTCTTTTTCCGACTCTCCTCTTGATTCCAAGAGTTCTGAAAAAGATAAAGGTGGAAGGGATTCCTGTAATTCTGGTAGTTCCACACTGGCCAAGAGGGGCCTGGTACATGGAGCTGGTAAACATGCTCATGAACGTTCCCTGGAGGCTTCCAGACCGTCCAGATCTTCTCTCACAAGGTCCCCTCTCCAACCAGAGTTCACAGTCTGCGTTTAACGGCATGGCCGCTGAGGCTGCAGTCCTGAGGGAGGCTGGTTTTTCCCATCAGGTCATTTAGACCATGATTAGGGTGAGAAAACCAGCATCTTCACGTATCTATCACAGACACTGGAAGGCCTTCTTTCGGTGGAGTGAGGACAACAACTTGGTCCCTATGTCTTTTTCCCTTCCTTCCATCCTGGGTTTTCTACAAGCAGGTCTTGACTCTGGTCTATCACTCAGTACCCTTAAGGGTCAAGTTTCTGCTAAATCAATTCTTTTCCAATGAAGCCTGGCTTCTTGTTCCAGGTAAAGACTTTTCTCCAAGGAGTCGCCCACCTGGCACCATCGTCCTCCGATAGATCCATGGGATCTTAACCTTGTTCTTGGCGCACTCCAGCACGCTCCTTTTGAGCCTATTCAAGACATTGTCTTCTCTCCCTGTCATTGAAGGTTGCCTTTTTATTTGCCATTACTTCCATCAGGAGAATCACTGAAGTTAACTGCTTTATCCTGCCGCTCCTGATTCTACATCAGGACAAGGTGGTGCTCAGACCCGTTCCTTCCTTCTTGCCTAAGGTGGTCTCTTCATTTCACATTAATGAAGATATTGTCCTTCTCTATGTCCCTCTCCGGTCCACCCCCTGGAGAAGTCCCTCCACAAGTTGGATCTGACCAGAGCTATCTGTGTCTATATTTCAAGTACTGCTTCCTTTCGCCACTCTGATGCCCTATTTGTCATCTCTGAAGGTCGTTGTAAGAGGCTCCCAGCTTCCAAGTCCACTAGCGCCCGTTGGATTCGTTTGGCAATACTGGAGGCATACCATGTTGAAGACAAACAGCCGCCTCCTGGGGTAAGGGCTCACTCCACCCGGGCGGTGGGAGCTTCCTAGGCAGTTCGTCACCAGGTCTCCACTTTACAGATTTTTAAGGCCGCAACCTGGTCATCTTTGCACGCCATCACAAGGTTCATACCCATGCCTCATCTAATGCAGGCCTGGGAAGACAGGCACAAAACATGCGGAGATTACCCGAGCACCCTAGGCAAACTTTCAGTTACGCTCATCACACTATTTAGCACTTTAAAGTTGCAAATCCTTTAAAACGTCCCATAGAGCTGCTGCAGAAAACTTACTCCACCCTGGGACTAGCGTGAAATGCACCAAAAAATGTGGTAAAAGTCACATTTCAGGAATCTTATGCAAAACATCTGGATAGGAAAAGTTGTCGAGGGGGCGGGGGGGGATTTGCAAAAGGAATACATCTTAAAAAGTAGCACAAAAAATAAGGCGCAAATATTAAAACCACTAAAAAGGATCAAATGACGCCAGAAAAGTGTAGAAACAGCAGTGATTTGCATAAATGTGGCCACTTTGAAGTCTTGTTTTTAATACTTTATATGGGAATCTTGTTTTGTGAATTACCAGCAACGAGCCAAAGAAGTCGTACAGTGGAGAACGTCCATGGAGGAACAGGAGAAAATGAAAAAGGATTTGGAAATGATTGAAGTCAGACAGAAGGAGCACCGAGATGCTCACAGGAAGCACCTGGATACATTTATTGGCATGACCTGGAAACAGAAAAGTGCTATGCTGTATCGGGCAAAGAAATCACTCTTGTGCAAGAGACCGGCAGAAAAGACAACACGGGATAGACCAGTAGTCCCCATAATAATAAAAGGTTAGTGCTCTGAAGCTCACCCTCCATAGTCTATAAATCGGAATTAACTTTACAGAGCATTAGGCTATATTTTTACCACATTATAGGGAATCATCATAAACGCTGGGGCGCATACGTTGCTTCATAGTGACACCAAGCAATGTATACGTCATCATAGGAATCCATTGTGAAAATGAAATGTTTTTACTAGATGCCAAAAAAAAATGTACCGTATAAGCCCACCCGAGTATAAGCCAAGGCACCTAATTTTGCCATGGGAAAACTGGGTAAGCTTATTGACTCAAGTATAAGCCGGGTATGCATTGTTCCCTTATCTCTGTCCTCCGTCCTGCCCTGCTATGTGTGGCTCCCCCTGTTGTATGCACAGCTCCCCTGGTCCCGCATTGTTCACACACACACACACACACACACACACCCCCCCAGTCCTACTCTCCTTCCTCACGCTTTCCCTGCATCTCCGTTGTCTCGGTGCTGGCAGCTCTTCCTGTGCTGAGCGGTCACGTGGTACAGCTCATTAAGGTAATGAATATGCACTCCACGCCTATGGGAGTGGATACGTGTGCATTTTTATTACCTTAATGAGCGGTACCACGTGACTGCTCAGTACAGGGGAAGAGCTGCAGGCACCAGGACAGAGATGCAACGGCACGAGGAGGGGCGAGTATGACGTCTTCTTGAAGCCGGCAGCTGCAGCTGTCGCTGTGCCACAGCCGCCGGCTCCTGCATCTGCTCTACCGCTCCCCCTCCCCCTCCGGCTTTCTGGACAATGACTCGTGTACATGCCGAGGGGGGCGTTTTCAGCACAAAAAATGTGCTGAAAATCTCGGCTTATACACGAGTATATACGTTATGTAATTTAATATCTTAAAGTATGCTTTTTTTTTTTATACAATGGTTTCTATAGTGATGGATGATATTCTTATGAAGCATCTCTTTGGCATATACATGGAATTTGCTCTCACAAGGCCACCTCTTCCACCAGAATTCACAGTCTCTGCATTTAAAGGGAACCTGTCAGCAGGGTTGTGCACAGTAACCTACACAGTGTCATGTTGCCGCCATTATACTGATTAAAATGATACCTTGGTTGATAAAATCCGTCTTGTGGTTGTTCTTTAATCTTTATTTCTCCTACGCCTCATTGGGGGACACACAGTGGGTGTTATGCTGCTTGCCACTAGGAGGACACTAAGTAACACAGAAAAAAGTTAACCCTTCCCCTGCAGTATACACCCTCTTTCTGGCTTGGAATTCTCTAGTTCTTGCTTAGTGTTTGTAGGAGGCACTTGGGTCTGGCTTCAGACCCACCGTTTTTATGTTCATTTGTGAATTTTCTGTAAATTTTTATTAATTAACGGAGTGAAGGGGGCGACGGTTCCTTTCTACGGCCCGCTCTCCCCCGAACCAACAACAGGCAAGCATGCGGAGTAAACCTCCTCATACACTTTCCTGAGACGACTGGGGCACTGATTCGTCCGGAAGCGAGGGCAAGCGCGGAGCACACGGAGTGCATGGAGAAGAACTTGTGGAGCTCTTTGGATGCCCTGTATCAACCCCATAGCCTCTCCATCCCCCTGCCCATAGGGTGAATCGATTGATGTATACCCCTTTAACAACTCCTCCGGCTCTGCTACATCGCCCGGGAGCTCTTTTACCTCAGGGTCTGTGATGGGATGAAATCTGCAGGCTCCTGGACAGCGCAGCCGGCGCAAGCACCGGATTGGAGGTATGGGTCGGGTCCTGGTCCCTGGGAGAAGCGCTGACCGAGTCTCAGCGGCGGTATACCGGCGCCCTGTCACGTCTCCCCCCTTCACCCGGCGCTCGCCGCAGGTAGGACCAAAAATTTAGTCCCCGGCTTTTCGGCCTACTAGACCGCAATTTACATAGCGCCGCCCACTGTTAGTGCCGCCGGACACGTCTTTGGCGCCTCTCGCTGTGTACGAGAGGCACCCTGCTAGTCTCGGGGCCGTGTCCTTAATCCCTTCTCCGCCCCTCGGGCTCTTGGACGGCTGTGGGGGGTGCAGTCTCCATCAAAAGAGCCCTCTGGCTACGTGACTGGCGGGCAAATTCCACCTCCAGGAGATCAAAGGCTTCTCTACCCTATCAAACTGGTCGCCTGTTTAGAGAAAGACTGGACCAACTCATTTCTGTCACTTCCGGGGGGAAGAGTAGGTTTCTTCCCCAACAAGGGGCTGTACGGCCGTTTTTTCGGAATCAACAGCCGACTCGTTTGTTTTTTTTTCCGACCTTTTCGTAACAGCTTCAGCTGGTCCTCCACAACCTTCTCTTCCGGATTAGGTCGGTCCCCTCGTGGAGGCAGGGGTTCCCAGGTTTCTCACAGTCCTAACCGCTCTTAGAAACCCAGGCCAAGAGCATCTTCATCTAGGACAGCAGATCCCATAGATCCTCTACTCAATGGCTTGTTGTAGTATCCGGCAGACACCGACAAAGTAGGCGGCCGTCTGCTGTCATTCAGTCACAGCCTTACTTCGGGGTGTTCATGCGCCGCAAAGGGACGGAGTCATCCTTCCGGTCCCTCAAGACGAATGGTTCAGCGATTTATTTATTTTTTATTCAAACCTCTTTGTGGTTCCAAAGAACCATGTGGCCCATACTGGACTTCAAGCTGTTAAATCAGTTTGTCAAGGTACGGCGATTCCGAATGGCATTCCTCCGATCGGTTGTCGCCTCCATGTAAAAGGGAGAGTCCCTATCATCCATCGGTATCAAAGATGCTTACCGTCACATCCCGATTTGCCCGTCTCACCAGCAGTTTCTGCGTTTTGCAATTCGAGAGGAGCGCTTCTAGTTCATTGCCTTGCCCTTCGGATTCTCCACCAACCCCAGGGTCTTTACCAGGGTCATGGCGGCTGTCATGGCCATTCTCCACTCTCGGGGAGTGGTGGCACTGCCGTATCTGGACGACCTGCTGATCAAGGGTCCATCCCTTCCAGCCTGCGGGGAATCCGTGGATATCACAGTAAATACACTTTCTCGCCTGGGTCGGAAGATAAACTTCGAAAAGACTTCCCCAACACCGGTCCAGCAGATTTCCTTTTTTGGAAATGATCTCGGACTCTTCCGGTGGGTTGGTCATTCTCCCTCCAGAAAAGACCCGAGCCTTACAACAGGCAGCGCGGACTCTTTCCCGACTGGTTTCTCACTCGTACTTTTCAGCATGATAGTTCTCGGAAGCATGGTGGCAGCGATGGGAGCAGTCCCATTCGCACAGTTCCATCTCTGCCCTTTACAACATGCGTTGCTGTTAACTTGGGACAAGAACCCGTTCTCCCTAGACCGCCAGTTCCTTCTGTCACTGCTGGTCAGACGAGCCTCCAAGCGGGGGGCACTGAAAGCCTCACTGAGTTAAGGGAAGTGCTTTCTCCCAGTACTACGGTCGGTGGTGACCTTTGACGCCAGTCTTCTGGGCTGGTGTGCATTTTTTTCTTCGTCACCACACGGCACAGGGTCATTGGTTAATTCGATAGTCGCTTCTCCCCATCAACATCTTAGTCATTCAAGCGATCAGATTAGCCCTACTGAGTTTCCACCATCTCCTCGCAGGTTACCTCATCAGGATCCAATCCGGCAATGCCACGCCTGTGGCGTATATCAACAGTCAGGAGGGTACTCTGAGCAGGATGGCCATGCACGAAGTGAGTCATATCCTCCACTGGTCCGTGACCAACCATTCGCCCATCTCAACATTCCACACCCCGGATGTAGACAATTGGGTGGTGGATTTTCTCAGTCGCCAAGGCCTTGCCTCAGGAGAGTGGTCTCTTCATCTGGAAGTTTTTTTCAGCAGATTTCCGGATGTGGATCTTATGGCCCCAAGAATAAACAACAAGGTTCCTCGATTCATTCCCTGATCACGCAATCCATGCGCCATTGGAGCGGACACCCTAGTTCTGCCGTGGTTCCGGCTCCCGTGCATTCTTCCCCTGTTTCCTCGCTCCCGAGGGTCATCAAGAAAATTAGGGCAGAGGGAGTACCAGTGATCCTAGTCGCGCCAGATTGGTCGCGCCGGCCATGGTATGCAGAACTAGTACAACTAGTCGCCGACGTTCCCTGGCTACTTCCAGATCGCATGGATCTACTCACAGGACCCGATTTACCACCAGAACTCCGGGGCCCTGTCTTAGACGGCGTGGCTGTTGACCCTGGGTTTTTAGCACAGTCTGTTTTTTTTCTCCCGATGTGATCTCCACCATGATTAATGTTAGGAACCCCGTATCCATGCGCATTTATCACCGTACCTGGAGAGCCTTCTTCTCATGGTGCAAGGACCATGGTCAATCCCCACTGATGTTTTCTATTTCTTTCATATTGGAATTCCTACAATCCGGATTAAGGTCAGGCCTCGCGCTTACCTCGCTCAAGGGCCGGATTTCAGCCTTGTCAGTGCTATTCCAACGTAAAATTGCCACCATATTGCAGGTGAAGACATTCAGAGAGTCTCCCATGTGGCGCCTCCCTATATTAAGGCCCATTGGAATGATGGGACTTTAACTTGGTTCTCGGAGCCTTACAGAAGGCTCCTTTTGAACCACTGCAGGACATACCACTAGCTGTTCTCTCTTGGAAGGTGGTCTTTCTAGCGGCAATTACGTCAATCAGACGAGATTCGGAATTGGCGGCCCTGTCCTGCCGTCCTCCGTTCCTGAATTTTCATCAGGACAAGGCAGTTCTCAGGACGTCCCTGTCTTTCCTGCCAAAAGTTGTGTCTTCCTTTCATCTCAACGAAGAAATCGTTTTGCCTTTCTTCTGTCCGGCACCAGTCCATTGCATTGAGAGGGCCCTCCACACCCTGGATATGGTTAGGGCTCTGAGACGGTACATCTCGCGGACGGCTCCCACAAGTCAGATGCCCTGTTCGTACATCCACAGAGGCATAGGAAGAGTCTAGCCTCTTCAAAAACCACACTAGCCTGGTGGATCTGCTTGGCTATTCATGAATCCTACCGTGTCAGGGACACACCTGTCCCAGCAGGGATTAAGGCGCATTCTACCCGCTCAGTGGGCGCCTCTTGGGCCATTCGGCACCAGGTGTCGGCAGAACAGGTCTGCAACACTCAAACTTAGTCCAGCCTGCATACCTTTACAAAACATTACTAAATTCATTCTCATGCCTGTCTGCAAGGCTTCAACTTGGTCCAGCCTGCATACCTTTACAAAACATTACCAAACTCATTCTCAGGCCTCTGCGGATGCAGCTCTTGGCAGACACATCCTGCAGTCGGCAGTACCACAGTGTTGAGTCAGTGGTACATGGGGTATTAGCAGTAGCGTAGCTGCAGGGGGGATGGTGGCCCGGGCCCTGCGCTCTGAGGGGGCCCATCGGAGCTACACTACACCACTATTTTGCGGCAGAGCAGGGAGAATCGATCTCCCTACTCTGCTGCCCGGCCGCTATGGGCCCCTGAGAAGGCGGTGGGGGGCCCCGGTGCCAGCAGTGGGCCCCCCACCTCACTCAGCCAGCATTGTCGTCCTGGGCTATTCTGTGCGCACAGGACCTGTGATGAGGTCACAGGAGGGGCGGACCCAGGGGTCACATGATCAGGGGCTTCAGTGGCTGCAGGACTCTGCTGTGCTGTTTTTCATGGTGCTGGATGAGGTGAAGTTTGTGTGGGTTCAGGAGGGGTTTACAGGGTGGATGTAGCAGATCTGTGTGTGTATGAGGTGTACAGAGCAGAGCTGTGTGTGTAGAAGGTGTACGGAGCAGAGATATGCATGTATGAGGTGTACGGAGGAGCGGAGCCGTGTGTGTAGAAGGTGTACGGAGCAGAGATATGCATGTATGAGGTGCACGGAGCCGCGTGTGTATAGAGGGTATCAGGTGCAGTAATAGGGACACATACGGCAGCAGCGGCTCAGCATTGGGGTATCAGGTGCAGTAATAGGGACACATACGGCAGCAGCGGCTCAGCATTGGGGCATCAGGTGCAGTAATAGGGACACATACGGCAGCAGCGGCTCAGCATTGGGGCATCAGGTGCAGAAATAGGGACACATACGGCAGCAGCGGCTCAGCATTGGGGCATCAGGTGCAGTAATAGGGACACAAACGGCAGCAGCGCCTCAACATTGGGGCACCAGGTGCAGTAATAGGACCACATATGGCAGCAGTGGCTCAGCAGTGGGGCATCAGATGCAGTAATAGGGACACATACGGCACCAGCGGCTCAGCATTGGGGTATCAGCAGGATGAGGGGTTTGTGCAGGTTGGGGATATATGGTGATGGAGCTGGAATATGAGAAGTGAAACGTGTCGTTGTTTTCTCTGTAGCAGAGTCGTGGCTGGAGGAGTTGTCATGTTGGTCTGGGCCAGATGGAAAAGATGTGAAAAGTGAACGATTCCATCAGAAAGATCGTCAGACACCAACTATAACTGTGCAGTAATCACTTATATGTTTTGTAGGACTGGTAATTACCACTGACCATATGGTGGTAATATCAGTATTGGTCTTTATATAGGGATTATTTTCAGTAACAGCGCAGTCATCTGCTGAGATTCTCCTACATCCACTATTAGGCTGGAGTCACACTAACCTGCGCAAAATACAGTCAGTATTTTACATGCGTAATACGGATGACAGACCCCTAAACAGTGCTCCGTATGTCATCCGTAATCAAGCTGTGGTCGCGTATTTTGCGCATGTCAGCATCCGTATGTAATCCGTATGGCGAGATTTTCTCGCAGGCTTGCAAAATGGACATATAATGGAGCCCTATGACAGTTTTAATAAAGAAATGAAAGAATAGATATAGACACATAGAATGCATATATATATATATATATATATATATATATATATATATATATGCATTCTATGTGTCTATATCTATTCTTTCATTTCTTTATTAAAACTGTCAGTGTGAGTTTACTGTATAGCGCACTGAATTGCCGGCTTTGCTAAAAGACACCTGGTGCGTATTTCTCGCAAGTCACATGTGTGGTCCGTGTGTAATCCGTATTTTTTGCGCACCCATAGACTTGCATTGGCGTACTACGGGCGTAGTACGCTGACAATCGCAGCATGCTGCGAGTGGCACGGAGCGTAGGATACTGAGGAGAAATATACGGCTGGTGCGAGTGACCCCATAGAGAATCATTGGTCCGTGTCTAATGCGTGCTTTTTGCGCCTCTCACGCACCCGTATTCCTCGCCAGTGTGACTCCGGCCTTAGGGTGCGTCATCGAGTTGTAATCAAAGTTACTTAGTTAGGGGCCCACTCAGAAGTTCCCACCCCCCCCGAACCAAAACCCTAGCTACGCCTCTGGGTATTAGCAATTGTATGTTCCCCACCCAGGGACTGCTTTAGGACATCCCACTGTCTGTGTCCCCCAATGAGGCGTAGGAGAAATAGGGATTTTTGTGTACTCACCATAAAATCCTTTTCTCCGAGCCAATCATTGGGGAACAGCACCCACCCTGTTTAGCCTATTGGCTCACTGTAGCATTCTTAGGTTTTGACAGAGTTATGGTTATTGTCATTTGTTTAATGCTCCTTCTGCTTTTTCAGCGAACTGGGGAATTTCCAGCCAGCAAGAGGGTATATACTGCAGGGGAGGAGTTAACTTTTATTCTGTGTTACTTAGTGTCCTCCTAGTGGCAAGCAGCATAATACCCATAATCTGTGACCCCAATGATTGGCTCGGACAAAAGGATTTTACGGTGAGTACACAAAATCCCTATTTTCAGTTTCGTGCTAAGTTCCTAAGGCGGGTCTGGAGGGGGGTCTGCATGTGGTGCTCTGATTAGCTATTCATAATGCAGACTGGTGACAGGTCAGTTGATCACTCACTGACCTGCCTCAGCTATCTCCGACAGCTGCTACTGCGCAGGCACGGGCGGCACCATCTTTGAGGAGGAATTTTTCTTCTTATTCAGTAAGATGGTGCCTGTGGAGTAGCAGCTATCTATCACAGCTATAGACACTGATAGCTGCTACTGCGCAGGAGTGGCAGGCGCCATTTTCAAATTAATTAATTTATTTTTTTATTTCTCTCCAAGCTGAATAACATGAAAAAAATGTATTCTTGGCACACTAAACATGCGATTATGCTGCAGAGCAGGTGCAAATTAGGGGCAGGTCACAGGTCGGGTATTTTCTGTCATACACCCCTCAGTCACTTGAAATGTGATGTGGTACTTAAAAAAAAAATTGTAAATTTTGTTGCAAAAATTATAAATTGCTGATCAACTTGTAACTCTTGTAATGACCTAACAAGAAAATTATGTGGGAAATGTTAACTATTTTGCATGACATAACTCTGATTTTGCTCCGTAAACTACATACACTGTCAGATTGGTGCTATTCTACTGGTTAAAATGATCCCTAGGTTGATGAAATCCCTCTTGTGGTTGTTGTTTAATCTTTATTTGTAGTTTTGAGTAAAGGCCCTTTTACATTTAGCGATGCACCAGCGATCCGACCAGCGATCCGACCCGGTCAGGATCGCTGGTGCATCGCTAAATGATCGCTAGTGAGCTTTCATACAGAAAGACCTCACAGCGATGCAGCAGCGACGCAGCGCACGATACTCACCTTTCACACACAGCGATCCTGGCGTCCTCCCGCCCGCCTCCAGCGTCGCTCGTCGTCACAGCAGGAAGTCTCAGCAGGAAGCGCCCGACGAGAAATGGAGCCGGACATTCTCGCGCGATCAGCGATGGACAGCGGGGGAGCCGGTCGCTGGTAAGTATCACACATAGCGATATCGCTAGCAATATCGCTATAACGTCACAAAACCAGTGACGTTTTAGCGATATTGCTAGCGATATCGCTTAGTGTAAAACCCCCTTAAATGATATGCCCATGCTCCGGGCCTGTGGGGGTTCTTCATGTGGTGCTTTGATGAGGTATGCATCTGCATGGCTTCTGACAGGTCACTGATCCTCCAGGCACCTGCCTCCTATATTACATACTGCATATACAATACTATTGTGTGGTTACAAAAAAAAAAAATTCATCAAAATGGCGGCGCAAGCGCACTGCCGCGCCATTTTGATGGAGCCAAATTGTTTGTTTTTTTTTATCCAGCACAACGGCAGCACTTGCACAGTAGCATCTATTGGAACGAGATAAAGGTTACTGCGCAGGTGCCGCTTTGCTGGGGAAAAACTGGGGGAAAAAAATGTTGCTCCATCAAAATGGTGGCGGCGCCTGAACAGTAGCATCTATCATGTACCACTATCATGAAGTACAATATGTCATGAAAAATCAATCTCACTCTGGAGTTCTTCTCTAGTGATGCTGTCACACTTAGCGATGTACCAGCGATATGACGCGGTCAGGATCGCTGGTGCATCGCTAAGTGGTCGCTAGTGAGCTGCCACACAGGCAGATCTCACCAGCGACATCGCTGGGGACGGGGGTCGCTACTTACCTGTCACACTAGGCGATCCTGCGTCCTCGCGTCCACGCGTCGCTCGTCTCTCCACAGGAAGCGCCGCAGGAAGCTGACGACGAGAAGCGGTCCTGGATGTTCTCGCGCAATCAGCGATAAGGAGCGGGTCGTAGGTAAGTATCACACATAGCGATATCACTAGCAATATCGCTATAACGTCATAAGTTATAGCGATATTGCTAGCGATATCGCTTAGTGTGACAGTACCTTAAGGTTTCCTTTTTTAAGATCAACAAGAATAAATCTAACTATTTGACCTTCAATATGGATAATCGGGAGATTGAAGAGCTTGGGAAGGAGAATGAGTTCACATGGGAGGAAGGAGGGAAAAAATACTTGGGGATAATTATAACTAATAATTTACTAAATATTAAAACAAACTTAAATGAGATCCTCAAGACTATTTCTCTTGATACATCTTTTCATTCAGGTCTAGATCTCTCTTTATTCAAGAAAATACTGACTGCTAAAACTATTATTCTGCAGAAAATTCTCTACCTCTTTAGGACTTTGCCTTTGACCATCCCTCATAATTTTATAAACAAGATTCAAAATTTGATTAACTCTTTTATTTGGGGAGGGAAAAGGGCCAGAATCCCGCGTGATCTACTGTACAAAAGCAAACGTAATGGAGGTTCAGGCTTGCCAAACATATATGCATACTATCAGGCGTTGTTGATTAAACAAAGTTGGTATTGGTTTTGTGACAAGCCTTGTCCTGCTTGCATTAATTTGGAAAATGATTTGGGTAGTCATGTTTTTAGCCAACGAACATTTCTTCAAGTTTATATTTCACCATCCGAGGTTGATTTCATCTCATCCAATTTTTAAGCCCATCATACTGGCCTGGAGATCACCAAAATCACACTCCAATCGGGCTCAGTTTGAGAGATTCCCTATACAATTATTGGCCTCTGTTTATAACATCCCTCTGTCGGAACTTTGGCTCAACTCAGACATTAAAACAATTGCAAGCCTCCACAAGGAAGATGAATTTTTCACCTTTAGCGAGGTTAAGTCTAAATATAATATGCCGTCATCCGAGTTGGTGCCCTTCTTGATTTTAAAGGAACATATTCAGAAACTTAAACAAATCAAAAATATGAATTTAGTGGTATTTGTGTCACTGCTGTGCAATACTAACAACAAAAACACCTGGAGTTTAAAAAACATATAATTATTTCAACAGTGATCTGGCTAGCTCAAGTAATGCATACATGAGGAGGTGGGAGTCTGATTTAAATTTGGCTATTGGGGTTGAACGTTGGGACAGCGCCATTAGATCCTCCTACCAGTCTACTATTTCAATGACTCTTCATGAATCATTTTTCAAGATTCTGACTAGGTGGTATTTCACCCCTATTAGACTATCGCACATAAATCAAGAACATTCGCCTCTTTGTTGGAGGAATTGTGGCCAACAAGGAAATCTTTCACCTGTTTTGGGGCTGCCCAAAGATTAAAGATCTTTGGAACAGTGTGTCGCTACATATTACTGCCTTTTACCAAAATTTCAAAATTACACCTCAAAGAGCTCTGTTATCTCTTGATCTGGAGCTAGCTGATCCGTCTGTTAAATTTGTTATCATACATATTTTTCTAGTTGTTAAAAACACAATTGCCTTTTGGTGGAAGAAACCCGACCCACCATTATTTTCTGAAATTCTGGATAAGATCCATCAGCACAGCTCCATAGAAAAGAGATTTGCAATTGTAAATGACGGAATAAGCAAATACTCCAACAAATGGAAGGTTTGGAATACTAAATTTTGCAACGCTTAGGCCTCTTTCACACTTCCGTTTTTGACCATCAGTCAAAATCCGCCAGGTTTTGAAAAAAACGGATCCGCCATTTTTTTTGAGGAGCCGTTTTTTTCCCCATTGAGTTGCATTACTGGCGGATCTTTACGGATGGCCATCCGTTGGATCCGTTTTTGTGAGGATCCGCCAAATTTTTTTTGTCCGCCGGCATGCCTGGACGGACCTTGCAACGTTTTTTTTGTTCTTGGATCCACATTTTCCATTGCGTATGCCCAGAGAAAGGAAGTCAGGGAGAAAATTAACCCTGAAATCCTTTCTGGCGGACGAAAAAAATTCTCTCTCTCTCTCTCTCTCCCCTTCCCGGCCAGCGGTTCCTTTAAAATTCTTCATTCTGCGGATCCGTCACAAAACGGATCCTGTGACATCCGTTCACATCAGTTACGAACGGATCCGCTTTTCTGCCTTTTTGACGGATTTTAACTGACACAAAAAACTGAAGTGTGAAAGAGGCCTTAATCATATTTGGTCTGGTTTGAATTCGCTACCTTGACTTCAAATATATACATTGTGTACGCTGTTACGATAACTTAATTTTGTATAGTCATGTACTAGTATGGTATGGTCAAATAGACTTGAGTTCTCAATTTTTTATCCCCTTAACCCTTTTCCCTTTATTATCCCCTTTCTTTCCTTTTCCTTCCCTCCCCTTTTCCTATCCCCTTTTATTTTACTAAAAATCCAATAAAATGTTTGAAACTCAGAAAAATCAATCTCAGAATCTGTGAGATAATTGAAGTCAAATTTATGGCAGTTGGTGCTGATAAGTTTCTTTGTAAATAGGAGGGTGGAGCTCTGCCTCTAATTCCCCCCTCTGCCCTACCCTCCACATAGAATCTCATCCGCACCAATTGTCATCTCCTATCTCCGTCATGGGAAAAATCTGTCGTCAATAAATACAGATTTTACCTGTAAATTTAGAATCAATGATCAGTCCTGGCAGAGAAAGAAGCACCTTTTCCTGATTAGATGTATTACAAAGTTGCTTATTTTCTTGTGCACTACTGATGTACGAAATAAAAATTAGAACAACGGTGACTGAAGTTGGAAATCTCATTTACTTCATTACTTCTCTTGGCCTTTCTTTCCATTCAGGTGATGTTGATGGGTCAGTTGAAGCTATTCTCGGTGTATTGGACACATATGATGCAGATCAAGAATGTGAACTGGATTTGGTCCATTTTGGCATTGGGAACATCAGTGAGAGTGACGTTGCCCTTGCAGAAACTTTCAACGGTAAGAAACCTTTGTTCAGACCTGGTCTTGCTACATCCATTTTTTTATGGATTGTGGCTATAGGTTATTGTATAAATCTTATAGTGTGAATGATCAAAACTTTCTGCTTCCATTATGTCTCCTTGGCACAAGCTTCTATTTATGGATTCAATGTTAATGCCAATAAATCCGTGCAGCAAATTGCAACCAAGAGTGAAGTCTCCATCCGACTTCACAAGGTTATCTACCACCTCTTTGATGATTTGAAGGAAAAAATCTCTAATACATTACCAGAATTGTCAGAAGAGGTAGTAAAAGGTATGTGGTTTCTACTCACACATGCGCCCTTATTTTTTCCCCTCTTGTATTCATTCCTGACCTTGATAAGGAAAAGACAGAGAACAATCACACCCCAGCCTCCCCCTGTGACTGTCTCATTCACATAATACATACAGTACATGTTATCTTTGATCAAGTCATTAGCTAGTGTCCCTCCTAGTTTACACATTAAGGATAAATTGATGAACCCTTTAAATGCCAATTATCCAAAAACAAGACAAAGCTCTTGGGCATCCGCTTTTAGGGCATTACTGATATCCGCATATGAAACCAAAGAAATGGGCCTGCACACCTGTTGGTATAAGTGCAATGTGTAGGCACACATTCACACTGTGACCATTAACCGACAAAACCTAGGATAGAAATAATGAACAAATTCCCTGCAGTAAATAAATAGTAACAGTACATGTAAGTAACATGGGGTACTTCATTCACACCATTTTGATCAAAAAAGCTTCAAATCCATCCCACCACGACAAGGTGTGCCCCAATCAGGATGGTCTCTAACTCTTGTACTTCACCTCGCATATCTGCCAGCAGACTTCAAAATAAACTGGGCAGAGCAAGACCCAGAAATGACTGTTTTGCACCTGCCCGTGGAAAGCTACTGTATTTTGCAGACTATAAGGTGCATCAGACCAAATAATGAGGAGGAAAAAAAAAATGTTAATCTGTCAAATGGGGGTCCATCTTGTAGTCCAAACTTAGCTTACCTGGGAGGTGGGGGGGGTGACAGCGGGTGTCTCAGGGTCGCCGCTGCAGGTAGCCAGCTGTGGCAGTAGTGGGACGATACTGCTGGCCCTGGGCTGGGAAGACTGGGTGCACCTGCGCAGATTGAGATCTCGGTTTGACATTTATCTGGGATCTAAATCTGCTGTGGCAGCCGTTTTCTTGAAGCTCCCTGCCAGGAAAGCAATGAGCATAGCGGGGACTATGCTCCTGCCGACACCGCCAACATTTTCTTGAAAAACACTGCCGGGACACCCTCTCCTCCAAACCCAGGGCTCGCAGCATTACCCCGCTACCGACTTCCTGCAACCACGACCCCGGTACTGGCGCCACCTCTCCCCCCGGTAAGCTACATTCGGACTATAAAACGTACCCCAATTTTCTTCCAACATTTTTTTTTTTTTTGAGGAAAGTGCGTCTATACTGTATATAGACAAGATGGAGAGCCCAAAAAGCATGTGACCAGGCCATTCCATCAGTCTTCAACTGAAAAACCGCTTTCACGTGTAAGGTATTTTTCAGTTGGAGAACTGAATGACAGGTCTGGTCATATGTTCTTCTATCAGGAGCCATATTGAGAACAGGAGAGCTGGGTAGTGTGAGAGACTATACTAAAAAGAGCATGTTTTAAAATAAAGATAAAATGGACAACTCCTTTAAAACGAGAAATGATGTTCTAAAGTTTGTTTTGTTGTTTTTTATATTACTTGATGCTGCCATTGAATTCTGTCTTCTCCTTCCAGGTGAGGCTTCTGTTCTGGCTCTGTTCGATGTCACTGTAGGGAAGAAGACAGTCCAGGTGGCCGGCTGCAGGGTACAGAAGGGCTTTCTGGAGAAGAAGCTGAAGTTTAAGTTAGTCCGGAACAGCTCTGTTCTCTGGGAAGGTGAGATTTACACAGCTTCTGCATTACGTTACTCCAGATGGTAAATTTTCCACCATTTCTATGACATTGTCCTCTACAGGATCACTAACTTCTCTGAAGCACCACAAGAACGATGTGCCGACTGTGAAATCCGGGGTGGAGTGTGGTCTGAGTCTGGATCAAGACGTGGAGATTAAAGTTGGGGATGAAATCATTTGCTTTGAAGAAAAAACCGTACCTCAAAAAATAACATGGGATCCTGGATTCTAACTGGATGTCCATTGGGTGTGCATCACTGTGAACAGTCGTTTTTATGAGGTTCGTGCGCCACGCTCTGGTTCCATGGGGGAACACACTCTATCCCAAATGAATGACTACCCCTTTCAGAATACATCCAACTTGGTTTTTGCCTTGATCAACCTCAAGTTTAAACTGCTTCTGGTTTACATTTCAGTCTAATACAATAAGTTACTGTCATTCTTCACATATTATGTAGCTTGCCATGTACTCTTTTGAGTGGGCCATTCCTCTTCGACAGCTTTCTGCCAGCACTACAGGTGCTGGAACTTATACCCATCACATGCAAGCATATATTTTGCCTGCCAGGAATGGCTTTCCTACTCTGAACTTAAAGCTTGCTTCTCTGTTATACCTGTATGAAGTTTAGCATGCATTGGAGCTGCAACCAGTAGCAGTGTTTTAGCTATAGATACCAATACATAGGAAATGTAGTATAACATGTCACTGAGGTTGATCGAATAGCTTTGGATAAGAACTTATCCGAATAGCTATAGCGTTTGCCGAATAGCTGCATCGGGAACCTGGATGCCTGGAGCGCTCCCGATAATCAGCTGTTGAGCGCAGCAGCTGCATGTGTCGTGGATGTGTGACAGGCACAATACATACACAGGCAGCCCAACAAACAGGCGTGATCTCCACCGATCAAAACATTGACTGTAGCAATCAAGGTGTCAAACAGCTGAGATTAGAGGTATGGGCCATTACAATGGAAAGAACTGTGTAAGGTTATGCTCCCATGTGTAAAAATTCTGTGTTTTTTCTGCCTGTCTCTGCTGCAGAATACACCTTAGCAATCTGCTCTGGCTGTTGTTTTGATACATTTTCCCATATATATTTTAATGCGTTTTTGTTGAGGATTTGACACCTCGTCTTTTTGGTCCAGAATCTTGGGGATTCTGCACATAAAAACACAGCGTTCTTTTCTTTCCCCAGATAAGCCTATATGGAAAAAACACACAGATGATCAGTGTCTTTAATTGCATGGTGGGTATGAGTTTTCATGAAAACTCATCCACTGTGATTAAACTGGGGTTGTCAGTCCGAAATTTTCAGAAAATGCTGCAGCTTGACGAATCCTAACGGTGTGCAATTCACACACCATTAGGATTCAGCTTTTCTTGTCGGTTGCAGCAGTCGTCACAGGATCCATTCAAATTAGTGTCAGCCGCAACGCATTAGGATATTACACATCGCATTCTTGCCGTCATATGGCGTCTGCTAGAATTGCCAAGAAAAGCCAAATCCTAATGGTGTGTGCGTTACACAGCATTATGATCCTGTAAACTGCAGCTTTTGACAACAATTTCACCAGGTATGAACAACCCCTTTAAATGCCGCAGATATTCTGCAGAAAAATAGAGGGGAGAAAAAAAAAACATTTTTTTTTGCTGTACATGTGAACATGGCCTAATGATGCGCTCCTTAACTACAATAAGAGAGCCTATTGGTGATTATTAAAGGGAACCTGTCAGGTGATTCATGAAGCCCAAACAGTGGCCAGCATGAATTGCAGCCTGTTTGCCCAATTACAAACGTGTATTATTTTCTAAAATACTCTGTCATTTTAGAAATAATATTCTTGAAAGGATACCGCAGCTGGAGACCAGACTAGTCTGGCACTGCTCCCCGGCCGGATCTGGGCCCTGGGAAAAGCCGGCCAGGGGCAGAGCTGGTCTACGCTCGTTCCTGCCTATGGTCTTTGGCTGGATCTTTAAAGGGTTAAAACAATATTGTATCTGCTGTACCAGCCTCCTGTAAAACTTGTCATTCTTTGAGATACTCTGTTGCAGCTGAGATCACCAAACCAAAATCCATGCCTTAAATATATTTTATAAAAGAAATGGCCTATAGGCCTGGGTTATATAAGTCACACTTGGGTATTTTACATTTCTGCTTTTTTTTTTTTGTTCATAGTGGCTCCTCATCTTTGGCACAAGACTTCAGTTTGGACAACCGCAAAGCATATTCTCTTTTTGTAAATTCACGACCCTGAAAGTGAAAAATCTCCTGTCCTGGAGATGCTGGCTTTATATCCTGGAATACGAGTTGGACATGTGTTCTCTCCGTCTCCACAGCTGGAGTTTCATCTTGTACATCTATGTATTAAATCCTGACAGATTGTAATTTATTTTTGTAAAAAAAAGAAAAGGAAACTAAAAACACTTGTAAGTTGACATACGATGATTAAAATGTCACGGCTCCTGTGTTTTTAATTCCTACGGTTTGTCTTATTATTGGTGTAAAGTGATAGATTGGTGGAATATGCCGCCACTACAATGGAAGTGGAGCTGTACGGTCACACTCGTATGTCACTGGTGTGTTTCTTCCCTGTTGGCTGCTCGGTCTCTCTAGCACTGCTGCGCTGGGGTACATCCCTGATTACTAACTCCAGGGAGTATGAGGTGGTTCACACTGCACAGGCTCAGGCTGCTGCTTTGTTCCTCCCCTATCCTTTACACTGGCAGCACTGCATATTCAAGTTGAATGTGGTTTTTAAGCCAATCCCTTTATAACAAAGAATGATTATAAACTACGATTAAACCAACAGTGAGAAAAAGAAAAACCTAGGAGATGAGATGTAGGGTACACTGCATTAAGAACCGGAATTGTATTATTCTCCATGTTATATGCAGCCATTTGTTTTTTTTCTTCTTTACATTGTGGCTTATTTGACGATAGTGGGTGCTCTAGGGGGAAAAAACGCACGCAAAATAGGGTAAAACCCTACGGGAGAAGGTTAGATCAGTGTGAGTCAGTTGTGTGAGATACCCACTATAAAGGGTTCAGGTGCCACCTCGTGGCTGGGGCAGGCGACCATCAGATAATTTTCCAATTAGGTATAGAAACATGTTTAAAAAAAAAAAAAGTCTTGCGGTAATTTTAACCCCTTAACTCCCGAAGCTTTTTTCGTTTTTTGCCCTTCTTTCCAGAGCCATAACTTTTTTTTATTTTTCCATCAATGTGAGGGCTTATTTTTTGTGGGACGAGTTGTACTTTTGAACGACACCATTGGTTTTACCATGTCGTGTACTCGAAAAGGGGAAAAAAATTCCAAGTGCTGTGAAATTGCAAAAAAAGTGCATCCCACACTTGTTCTTTGCTTGACTTTTTTGCTAGGTTCACTAAAAGCTAAAACTGACCTGCCATTATGATTCTCCAGGTCATTACGAGTTCATAGACACCAAACATGTCTATGTTCTCTTTTATCTAAGTGGTGAAAAAAATTCCAAAGTTTTGGGATCTGGTGAGGGCTTATTTTTTTGTGGGCCGGGCTGACGTTTTTAATGATACCGCTTTTGTGCAAATATGTTCTTTTGATCGCCAGTTATTGCATTTTAATGCAGTGTCGCGGCGACCAAAAAGGTATTTCTGGCATTTTGAGTATTACTCTGTCGCCTTATTGGGGGACACAGAACCGTGGGTGTTATGCTGCTGTCCACTAGGAGGCGACACTATGCATAATCTGAAAAAGATTAAGTTTGGCTCCTCCTCTGCAGTATACACCCCTGGACGGCGTCAGCCTTCTCCAGTTTTTGCTTAGTGTCGCAAGGAGGCACACCTAAGAGTTTTTACTCTGTTTTTTTCCTTGATTTTTTTTTTTTTTTCTCTTCAACGGATTACAGATGAAGAAAAGCGGGTCCCCAGCGAGACTCCCGGCATGGCTCCCTCCTCGGTCCCCTATTAAGGGGTACCCGGTTGAGGTCGAGACGGCTATTCCCCATGTCGCTCCTTCCCCAGTCCCTCGGGTACTGGCTCGAATTCGAGATCCCCCCCTCCTTCCCCAGTTCCCTTGGGCTCTGGGTTGAGGTCGAGGATAGGATGAAGCCCCCTGACGGTGACAGCAGCACCCTCCCTAATCCCCCTCTGGGGGCATTAGGTTGAGACACCGCAGGTAGGGCCTGTATCAGGCACTATTCGGCCACTTACAAGTCCAGGGACCCCAGCCCAGCTGCGGGCTTCTGTTGGGACTGGGGGAGGTGCAGGCAGGAATGGCACTTGTCAGAGACAGGGCTCCCTGCGCCCCTGTCTCTGTGGCAGCACCAGCTGCATAGCGCTTCAAAGGGACCCCCCACAGGGCCTAGTTCGCGCTCATAACCCCACCGCTAGCCTGCCGTTCAATCCGGGGGGGTCTGGTTTGAATCCGACCCCCCCCCCCCCCCCCTGGACAACCGCGCCGTCCTGGAGCCCTTCTGGGCATGAGGTATCAAATTTAGGCCGTGGCTTCGGCCTAGCCGAAGTCGCCGCCCTATTCCCGCCCCCCGGATGACAAAAATGACACTCTGCAGTGTCATAGAAGGGGCGGATCGAGGCAGGAAGGGCGTGCTTTTACATAGCTCAGCGCGCCCTTTTCAGCTCTCCGCCCCCTTCCCCCTCCACCTCAGAATCCCGGTGGCCATCTTGCTGCAGCAGGAAACATAGCTGACAGCCATACAACAGTCTCCGGGGGGCACAGGACTGTGATTTGTCGGCGCTGAACTTAGGGGCACACTGGTGGGGTAAGATCACAGCTGAGTTCTCTTTACTCAGCTGTGCATTCATATTACCTATAAGTTCTCCCCTTTGCATAGCCCCTGTAGGACCCCTGCTAGCCAGCCTCTGTGCATGATGCCGGGCTCAAGGAAGAAAACCAGGCAAGAGCATTCTGCACAGCCTGCAAGACCACTCCCCAGGGGCAGCACGGACCCACACTGCCGGGACTGTGTCCAAAACACTGGGTCAGAACCAACGCTTCTGCGTCTTCTTCCATACCGGAATGGGCTACTCAGATGTTGCAGTCTATAACACAGTCCATACATAGCCTGACCTCTACACTACTGCAGGCTTTGCAGGGTCATGTCTCGGCTATGAACGTTACCCAGGCCACCGGCCGTTCTAGGCCTAGCGTGACTGCATTCGTCAGGTGGCGGCCGCTAAGCAGCTTGAGCCTTGGCCGGAACCCAAATGGGAGACCAGCCCGCGCTAGCAGGTCCGGGGTCATGCGTTTAAATCTCGGGGACATGCCACTTCTGACCACAGGTCGCATTCATCTGCGTCCTCACATAGCACTCGGTCGTCCCCCTCCAGGGAGAGAGACAGTGGCTCCAGGTCACCTAGTCCGTCCCCTGACAGAGACAGACAATGCGGATCTCCGCAACGATTTCCGACCACAGACTCGGAAGGCATATGTGACTCTAACCCAGACAACGAAACAGAGAATTATCTCGTCTCCTGTCCCCCTAGCAATACTGCAATAGTTGAGGATATCGTCTCTCCCATCCTTCGGGTCCTGGACATTTCAGATCCAACCCCGGAAGCACTAGAACACAAGATTTCCTTTGAAAGTGTTCAGAAACCATCAAAGGTCTTCCCTAATCACCCGGAATTTCAAAAAATCCGTTCTAAGCATTTTTTGCAGCCTGAGAAAAAATTCGCCAATCGCAAGTATTTGGAAGCAAATTACCCCTTTCCACAGAAAGACACCAAGGATTGGACAGATTCGCCTGAAGTGGACCCTCCAGTCTCTACGCTGGCAGCACAAACGCTTCTCTCGCTGCCGGACAGTTCAAGAACACAGCAGACAGACAAGTCGAACGCATGGCTCGTTCAATCTTTGAAGTGGCAGGTGCCTCTTTGGCTCCCGCATTTGCTTCAGTTTGGGCAGCCAAGGCCATCATGGCTTGGGCTGATCTATTGCAAAAGGGCCTTCAAGCTTCAAATCCTCAGCTGGCGGACCAGGCGGTGCAAATTGCAGGGGTGGCAGATTACATGCAGCGTTGGACTCTGCAAGAGGAATAGCGGGAATAGCATCAAACGCCATCACAATCCGGCGTATTCTCTGGCTAAGAGAATGGAAAGCGGATGCGGCCTCAAAAAAAGTCCCTAACAAATCTCCCGTACTTCAGTGGCCGTCTTTTCGGTGAAAAGCTGGATACAATGATATCCAATGCTACGGGGGCAAAAGTACTTCCCCAACTAAGACCAAAACGCATGTTTAAAAGGCGTAATCAATCTCGTTTCCGATCCTTTCGGAATTCTTCAGGCTGGTCCGTCTCACGCCCAGCACAAAACCGTAATCGTTCCCCCCGCAGGGACAACACACGTGCGGCACAGAGGCCGGACAGGAACTGGCAATCAAAGACAAGCCAGGCAAAACCTAAAGGAGGAAAACCTCAGACTTTTCCCTCATCCTGACTCATGCCCTCTGGAAGACACCCCACTTGTAGGCGGACGACTGCTACTCTTTCAGCAGGTCTGGCTGCCTATTACAGAAGACAAGTGGGTCAAGCAAATAGTGTCTTCAGAATACAAAATCGAGTTTACTACCAGCCCACCGCACAGGTTTTTTCCCTCTGTCCCTCCAAAATCCCCGCTCAAAGCTCAGGCCTTCCGTCAAGCGGTTTCTTCCCTCCTGCGAGCAGGAGGCATAGTGCCAGTCCCAGCAGAAGAGCGCTTCCGAGGGTTCTACTCCAATCTGTTCGTGGTGCCCAAGAAGGTAGGCGGCGTCCGACCCATACTAGACCTCAAGCAACTCAACAAGTATGTTCGAGTTCGTCACTTCCGCATGGAATCCCTCCGGTCAATCGTTGCGTCTGTGGAAAAGAATATCTTGCCTCCATAGACATACAGGACGCATACCTGCATATACCGATTGCTCCCGCCCATCAGAGGTTTCTCAGATTCGCAATCAACCAAGACCATTACCAGTTTGTGGCCCTCCAGTTCGGTCTCGCCACGCCTCCCAGAACATTTACAAAGGTCATGGCAGCTACCATGGACGTTCTGCACTCCAGAGGCATAGTAGTCGTTCCATACCTGGACGACCTTCTCATCAAGGCCCCCACCCTCAAGGACTGCGAGGTCAACGTCTCGATCACGATCGACACTCTGACGCGCCTGAGATGGTTAGTCAATTTACAGAAGTCCTTGACTACCCCGAGTCAGTCTCTGACCTTCCTGGGGATGCTATTCGACACCTCCAAGGGTCTGGTGATCCTCCCCAGCGACAAGGCACTGGCTCTCTGGGAGTTCACACACTCCTCCGCAAGTCCCCCAGATCTCTCCGGTATGCCATGAGAGTACTTGGCAGGATGGCAGCAGTAATGGAGGCGGTACCATTTGCCCAGTTTCACCTTAGACCCCTTCAACTGGCCATCCTCAAGTCCTGGGACAGGAATCCGTTCTCCCTCGACAGGGAGTTCCGGTTATCAGCAAACACCAGGAGGTCCCTGCACTGGTGGCTCAAGCCAACCTCGCTTGCAAGGGGAAAATCCTTTCTCTCCGGTCAAAGGAAAGTTTTGACCACCTACGCAAGCCTTATGAGTTGGGGCGCGGTGCACCTACATCAGAGCGCAAGGCAGGTGGTCACCAAGGGAATCGACCATGCCCATCAACATCCTGGAAATTCGGGCCATCTTCCTGGCGTTGAAAGCCTTCCATCACTTGCTAGTAGACTCTCATATCAGAGTACAGTCGGACAATGCCACGGCAGTGGCATACGTGAACCATCAAGGCGGCACCCGCAGCATCCAGGCGATGACCGAAGTAACGCGTATCCTACAATGGGCGGAGGCTGCAAGGTCGGTACTCTCCGCGGTCCGCATTCCGGGTGTGGACAACTGGGAAGCCGACTATCTCAGCTGACAAGGAATGGACTCGGGGGAATGGTCTCTCCATCCCGAAGTCTTCTGTCAGATCTGTCATCGTTGGGGGACCCCGGACGTGGATCTGATGGCATCCCATCTCAAGGCCAAGGTTCCCAATTTCATGACCAGGACGCGCGATCCGTGGTCGCTCGGAGCAGATGTCCTGGTTCAGGACTGGACCCAGTTCCAGCTTCTGTACTTTTTTCCACCCCTCCCCCTGATCTCCAGAGTCCTGAGGAAGATCAAACAAGAGGGTGTTCCCACCATTCTGATCGCTCCAGACTGGCCCAGGCGTACATGGTACGCCGACGTCGTGCAACTCACAGCAGACGCCCCCTGGCGTCTTCCCACACGTCCCGACCTCCTGTCACAAGGCCTGTTCTTCCACCAGAACTCAGGGGCTCTCAATTTGACGGCGTGGCCATTGAGACCTGGGTTTTGACTCAAGCAGGTTTTTCACCGGACGTTGTTAAAACCATGATCAGGGCTCGAAAGCCAACTCCAGCCAGGATTTACTATCGTATCTGGAAGATTTTCTTCACATGGTGCGACTCTCGTGGGCAGATTCCTCTTCCCTATTCTCTTCCAAAGGTCCTCGGTTTCCTTCAGTCAGGCCTGGACGCCGGGCTATCCCTGGGCTCGCTGAAGAGCCAGGTGTCAGCCCTCTCAGTGCTCTTTCAGAGGCGTATTGCTAACAAGCTGCAAGTGAAGACTTTTCTCCAAGGGGTTTCCCGATTGTTTCCCCCCTACAAACGTCCGTTGGATCTCAACCTGGTCTTGACAGCACTACAGTCACCTCCTTTTGAACCCCTTAAGGTGGTCTCACTCCGCTTTCTATCACAGAAAGTGTTTTTTCCTGGTGGCAATCACCTCGCTACGCAGGGCGTCTGAACTTTCAGCTCTTTTCCTGCAGACATCCCTTCCTGGTTTTTCACCAGGACAAGGTGGTTCTCCGTACAGTACCATCCTTCTGAATGTCGTGTCCAGCTTCCACCTCAATGAGGAAATATCACTACTGTCTCTTTGCCCGCCTCCCGTTCATAGGGTAGAGAAGGCTCTGCATACGCTTGACCTTGTCAGGGCATTGCGTATTTACGTGTCTAGGACTGCTCCCTTCTGGAAGTCTGATTCACTTTTCCTTCTTCCAGAAGGCGTTCGCAAGGGCCTACCGGCTTCCAAAGCCACCCTTGCTAAGTGGATCAAGTCCACCATTCAAGAGGCTTACCGCCTCAACAATTCTCCCCTTCCGGCCGGTATCACGGCACACTACGCAGGCGGTAGGGGCCTCTTGGGCCGTTCGGCATCAAGCCTCAGCACATCAAGTGTGTAAGGCAGCCACTTGGACTAGCCTGCACACATTTACAAAACACTACAGAGTGCATACCCAGTCCTCAGCGGATGCGAGCCTAGGTAGACGGGTCCTGCAGGCGGCAGTACCCCAAGTCTAGAGGACTGTCAGCACAATATTTGTCCACTGCTTCCCACCCAGGGACTGCTTTGGGACGTCCCACGGTTCTGTGTCCCCCAATAAGGCGACAGAGTAAAGGAGATTTTTGTGTACTCACCGTAAAATCTCTTTCTCTTAGCCTTTAATTGGGGGACACAGCTCCCACCCTGTTGCCCTTGCGGGCCGTTGTTACGGTTGGGTTCTCATATTGTTGTTTGAGCCTATTTATAGTAGCCTTTTTTTACAGGCATAGTTATGTTTCTGGTATATTCCTCCTAATGCTTTTGCACAAAATTGGAGAAGGCTGACGCCGTCCAGGGGTGTATACTGCAGAGGAGGAGCCAAAGTTAATCTTTTTCAGATTATGCATAGTGTCACCTCCTAGTGGACAGCAGCATAACACCCACGGTTCTGTGTCCCCCAATTAAAGGCTAAGAGAAAGATTTTACGGTGAGTACACAAAAATCTCCTTTTTTCTCGCTACGCCGTTTAGCGATCGGGTTAATCTTTTTCTTTTTTTTATTGATATGTCGGGCGACTCTGAACGCAGCAATACCTAATATGTGTATGTGTGATTTTTTTTTTTTTTTTTTTTTACTGTTTTATTTTGAATGGGGCAAAAGGGGGGTGATTTTAAACTTTTAGGGTTTTTTTAATTTTTAAACACTTTTTTTTTTTTTTTTTTACACTTTTGGCATGCTTCAATAGCCTACATAGCAGGCTAGAAGAAAGCCATACTAGATCGCCTCTGCTACATATGGGCGATGAGCTGATTGCCTATATGTAGCAGATTTACTGCATTGCTGAGAGTGCCGACCACCGGGTGGCGCTCATAGCAATGTGCCGGCAACAACCATAGAGGTCTCTGAGACCCCGTGACGGGGGTCGGCGATGTGATCATTTCCGGCCTGAAGTTCTAGTTAGATGCCTGCTGTCAGCGTTTGACAGCAGGAACTAATTAATAGGCACAGGCAGATTGTGATTCCGCTCGCGACTATTGCGGGCACATGTCAGTCGTTTATAACCTCTGACATGTTGCGGCTTTGAGGTGGGCTCACCGCCGGAGCCTACCTCAAAGAAGGATACTTACTGATGATGCAATAGTACGTCTTCAGTAAGTAAGGGGTTAAGTTTACTACACATTTCAATATCGTAAGGGCATCTTTTTTTTTTTTTTTTCCAAGTGGAAAGAATGAAATGAAAGACCCCTGAGGCGCAATTGAAATACACCACTCTGACCTATTAATATTTTTGTTCACTTTCCAGAGGTCCTGCAGACCCTTCTCTACTGCTGCCCAGACACCCTGTAGTTACTATAATGGGACATGTAGATCATGGAAAAACAACACTGCTCGACCAGCTGAGGAAATCCCAGATTGCAGCAATGGAGGCCGGTGGTATCACCCAACACATAGGAGCATTCAGTGGTAAGACGTGCTTGGAGAGTTGTGTTTCCACCTCCAGTTAAATATCTATTTCTTGGTTATAATCGCTCAACCATAATAATAATAATAATCTTTATTTTTGGTCTATGGTCTAAAGATCCTGCCCCCATAGTATTTTATTCCAGTATGGCCAATGTACTAAGATATTGAAAATCTTGAACATTGCTATATATTTGGCTTCGTTACATCTGTAATTCCCCTTCACCTGATGTACAGCTCTGCTACTATACACTCGTACAGCATCATGACAGCACTCTGCATAGGCAGTAAGGATCTGCCTGGTAGTGACAGCAGTCTGCAGCGATGCCAATCCTGTTATAGCTGGGTTTAGGTCTAAAAGGTTTTTGCCATGAATCAGAAATCAAAGCTGCTTCTTCACTGTATGTTCATTGCAGGGCCAGCCTCCTGCACCACTGCTGATCACAGAAACAAACTTAAAGGGAACCTGTCACCATGTTCTCACAATATAAACTAAGACCACCATCTTTAACACCTCATTTACAGCGGTCTAGCAACCTGTATATAAGTCCAACCTACTCTGCATATCCCAAAAAACCTTTTATAATCCCACCTCCTGTATGGTCTGGTCGGATGGGTGCCACTGTTTTTGGTTCAGCATTTCCTCTATCCCTGCAATTGCCGTCCTTCATCATGTGGCTGACGCATCCCACGTCATCCACACAGCGCCCCCCATCTTCCTCTTGCGCAGGCGTACTTCGCTGTCTCCTGCTGACGGCGGAGCAAAGTACTGTAATGTGCAGGTGTCTGATTTACTTCTGGGTCACCTGCGCTCTCTGTCCTCTTGGCGCATGCACATCACAGGACTTTGCTCTGCACTCACCAGGGGAGAGAGAAGTACGCCTGCACAAGAGCAAGATGGGGGGCGCTGTGTGGATGACGTGGGATGCGTCATCCACATGAAGGAGGAATAGAGGAAGCGCTGAAGCAAGAACCGCTACACCCATTAGACGGACTTTTGGGGAGGAATTATTAAAGGTATTTATTTTAGCTATGCATAGTTAGTTGGGGACTTATATACAGGTTACTGGATTGCTATAAGAGGTGTTAAATCTGGTGGCCTTCGTTTATTAAGGAAAAAACCCGGTGAGGGGTTCTCCGGTTTAAACAAGTTATCATCTTGCTGCAGAATAAGTGAGAACTACCGCATATACTCGAGTATAAGCCGAGGCCCCTAATTTTGCCACGGAAACCTGTTGTAATGACTCGAGTATAACCCGGGTGTACATTGTCCCCTCATCCCTTTCCTGCTCTGTGTGGCTCTCCCCCCTCCCAGTACGCGTGGCTCAGCTCCCCCTTCTATGTATGTCTCAGCTCCCTTTTCCTCCTCCGTGCTGCCACCGTCCTCCTCCGTCCTGCCACCGTCCTGCCACCGTCCTGCCACCGTCCTCCTCCGTCCTGCCACCGTCCTCCTCCGTCCTGCCACCGTCCTCCTCCGTCCTGCCACCGTCCTCCTCCGTGCTTCCAATGCCCTCTGTGCAGCCACCGTCCTCCATGATTCCCCTGTCCTTCCCCAGTCCTCCTCTGCTGCCATTGTCCTACTCCATGCTGCCCCATCCTCCTCCTTCATACTCACCCTGCTGTGCCGTCGCTGAACGTCCCTGCATCCTCCGTTGTCCAGCGCTGACAGCTTCTTCCTGCCTTCAGCGGTCACATGGATGGTACCGCTCATTAAGGTCATGAATATGCTTCCACGTCCATATCCATGAGCTTAATGAGCGGTACCATGTGATCGCTGAAGGCAGGAAGAATCTGTCAGCGCTGGGACAAGGAGGATGCAGGGGACGTTCAGCGAGGCACGGGAGGGGTGAGTATGACTTCCCAGCCACCGGCTCCTGCCGCTGCTCCACCTCCCCCGCTGGTTTCTGCTGAATGACTCGTGTATAAGCCGAGGGGGCATTTTCAGCACAAAGTGTTGAAAATCTCTGCTTATACACGAGTATATACGGTAATTGATTGTGGGGGGTCCGACCTCTGTGAGCTTTTATTCCCTGACCAGGCACTTTTATCGCTATTTCAAAGTGGACTACATCTCCATTGTCTATGGGGCAGCGCTTGGCATACCCATAAGGTATGAGTGGGGCTTCAGTCACTCATGTGCACCACTGCTCCTTTCTAATGCAGATAAAAGTGCCCCCTTCTGCTAACCTGTGCAGGACCCAGCAGTCAGACCCTCGCCAATTAATAATGTACCATTTATCCTGTGTATAGGGAGCACCTATAATTAGGACCAAATTGCAACACCAGACACTACCTATGGATAACAGTGGGGCTGTGCCTGGAGAACTGCATGAATGGATACAGTATAAAAATACCCTTTTTACATAGCTGAACGTTTATTGAACTTGTATGTAATTGATTTTCCATTTGTATTTGCTAGTTAATTTAGCTTCAGGGGACAGGATTACTTTTCTGGACACTCCAGGACACGCAGCGTTTTCAGCAATGAGGGAGAGAGGCGCTCATGTTACTGATATTGTTATACTGGTGGTAGCAGCAGACGATGGAGTGATGAAGCAAACCATCGAGTCCATCCAACATGCCAAGAATGCCAGAGGTAAATCAGTATAACTTGTATGACAAGTTCCCATGCCATAATATAGAGTTGTGAAGGTTCCGCTTCTTACCTCGTTCTTGTAAGCTCAGGCTGCAGACTCTTGTATTTATCTCCATTCTGCTCTTGTTACCAGTTAGCTACAGCAATTCTCAATGCCAGCTGGCTGCTGAATAAGCAAATGCGATCTAGATTGATCACAACTTCATATCATACCTTGTAAAGTAGGAAAGACCACGATTCTTCTTAGTTGAAATGAAGAAAGGTACATTTATTGATCTGTCGAGTGTCATGTTAAGGGGCACCACAAGGTGTAAATGCTAGCATCTCCGCTGCAGGCAATGATTAGATGCATCAGTCACGTGAATGATGCCCAGCATGGACCACCAAAATGAAAAATTAGCTATAGTTTTTATTTTGTAATCGCATTGTCTTGTATTTCATGCATTCATTTACTAAAATCGCAGAAAACCCCTGTAAGTAGAATGGACGGTGCCTCTCCTAATGAAGGCCTGGAAAAATCAGGCTTGTTCAGCTTGGAACAGGGGACGCCTTTACTCTGATCTTATTTATATACAGTATACGGTAGTTATGTAACACACAGCTCTTTCTAGCCATGAACTTTTAATAAACCAAATGAACATTCGTAACATAAAGGCAATTTAGAAATCAGTATAGGAAAGGCTTGTCATGTTCGAGTTGTAAAATAATAATAATTTCCCACCCCAAATTAGTATTAAAAAGAGTTTGATGCTTTTATTAAAAAAAAAAAAAACATCAGGCCTTATAATCAAAGGAAGCCTCTCTATATGGGCATGTAGGTCATAGGAAGCTGCATAAAATGATACCTTGATATCTGTTGTATTTTTCCAGAGAAATTCATGTTTTTCTTATATGTAAATGAGCTGTTGAAGATCTATGGCCCGGACATAGATCTCCCTGAGAATCTGCCTCCAGAGATTATTATACATTAAAAGGGGAGTTTCCAGTGTGAGCTATGTAACCAACACAGAGCAGGAGAACTGAACCTTGTCTTCTTACAAACACATTTTGATGAAAATCACCAACAAGACAAGCAGTCAAAGAATCCATAAAACACATACTTTATTAGTAATATATTAAAATGTGGACTACAGTATATGGAATAGGGGGTATGAGGAAAAACGTAAACAGTGGTAAATGGAGTCCAAACACACTGTGGGCACTGTACCAGAATAGATTATACAAAATCATGGATAGATAAGTATCCCTATATACCAGGTCAGAGAAATATCATTGTGAAATACATTGATTAATGAATATACTGAAGCAACATCTTATAGTAAATGCTAATGCCTATAATGAAACTGACCAAATTCTCTGACATAATGCACAGGGGACCATTGTCCACTCCACTGCTGCCACTGCTCACAGGTGACTATGCCGCAATTGTGATGATTAATTTATTATGGTATCTATTTTGAGCAGTTACTTTACAATGGTCCCCTGTGCATTATGTCAGAGAATTTGGTCAGTTTCATTATAGGCATTAGCATTTGCTATAAGATGTTGCTTCAGTATATTCATTAATCAATGTATTTCTGTATTTCACAATGATATTTCTCTGACCTGGTATATAGGGATACTTATCTATCCATGATGTTGTATAATCTATTATGGTACAGTGCCCACAGTGTGTTTGGACTCCATTTACCACTGTTTACGTTTTTCCTCATACCCCCTATTCCATATACTGTAGTCCACATTTTGATATATTACTAATATGTGTTTTATGGATTCATTGACTGCTTGTCTTGTTGGTGATTTTCAGTAAATTTGCAGTTTCCTGCTTAGTCCTATTCTCTCTATATATGTGGTATACAATATACATATGAATAAATATTTTTGCCATGTGATACTTATCGCTCTTGGCTCCCACATATAATATGTCTATTACCTTATTCTTCTAAACACATTTTGATGCAGCTCACAGCTCTGCTGTATTGTGACCCTGTCTGCCGGTGAGATGGAAGCTGAGAGGAGCCTGCAGATGTGTCAGTTATAATCACACACAGCTCTGCTGTGAGATCAGGAGAGCAGCCATTACACATCACACTGGTAATGTCCCCTTCATGTAAAATAATCTTTGGAGGCAGATTCTCTGGGATATCTGTGTCTAGGCCATAGAACTGGAACAGCTCATTTACAGACATCGGATGGCAGATATCAGGGTGTCATTTTGCACCTTCCTATGTCCTACATGCCCATATAGACAGCTTAGAAGTGTTGATCCTACAGACAGATTTCCTTTTATCTACTATTTAATAATGTATAATTAATAAAAATGGGTTGATCTTGGACCTGTGTCTTTCAATCTTTTGCTCACATGCGTTTATTTTTTCTTATGCATGGAAAACGTCTAGACTTGTACCATAAATGTGCAACACATATTTGCAATAAGTGAATTTGGAAACCATGTACTGGCGTAGTAGCAACAACTATCCATTGTGTGTTCTCCTACAAAGTGATGGTTGCCCTCCTCAGTGTGTAATATACAAATAATTGTGCATTATACCTTGAATAATTGTAATATTGATCCTAAAGTGACATAGTGGTCGAACAAGAGGAGCAGAGAGGCCCTTGAGATTGCGGACCTCGAATCACGAGTCAGATTAACGGCAGTTAATTATATATTAGTAAATATAATTGTACTATATTTACTAGATAGCCTTATAATGTTAGAAACATGATATCTAATAATAGTACAAGGCATTTTGACCCCTTCACGGCATGCGCCGTACATGTACAGCGCATGTCGTGTCCCTACCTTTGATGTGGGCTCCGGCGCAGAGGTGCAGCCCACAGCATTACTGTCTTGACTGCTGCAGCTAATCACTTAGCCCAGCAATCCGGTGCGTCTACATCGGCGTCACCACTGATCCAAATGATAGACTACAAAAGTCATGTGATGTTGACATAGCTGAGACAAGTGATAGGCTGCAGCCATATCAACAAAGACTGGAGGCGGCAGCGGAGGTCCGGTGCTAGAGCAGCAGAGGGCAAGTACAGAAGCATTTGTTGTTTTTATCTACAGGAAGACAATGGAATAAAAAAATAAATAAACCAGACAACACTCACTTACGCTATGATCATTCTTTAGGCCTTATGCATTTTTTGAACCTATTTTCGTTTTTCACCTATACCACAGTCCCCGTCATTCTGGCTATAAATAAATGTGACAAAGCAGATGCCGATCCAGAGAGAGTAAAGATGGAGCTCCTGTCTCATAATATAGTATGTGAAGAATTCGGGGGAGATGTCCAAGCCATTAACATTTCTGCATTAAAGGTAATGTCTGTGCAAAACTGTGTTCTTACATATACGTATTACTCTATTTCAATAGTACGAGGGTTTATGTGTAGCTTCACTTATTTTGGAACAGATGCAAGCATTATCTACTTGAATAGTATCTTACTAATTGGCCCTAAAGGATTATTCTAATCTTTTGAAGATATCACCTCTTTGTAGGATAGGTGATAACTCGCTGGGACCCCCACGGATCTCTAGAACAAGTTTCTGCCTGAATTGACCAGTGGTTGGGTAAATGCACCACCTTTTCATTCATTCTGTATGATACTGACAAGCCCTGCAACCTATGGCAGTCCCATAGAGAATGAGTGGAATGGTGGTGCACATGTCCGGCCACCGTTGTACTGAGAAGAGAGTTTGCAGAGCCACATTCTCAATATCAAATTAATAACTTCTCTAGATCAGGATTACCCTTTAATGGCATATTCCAGGATCAGACTTGTATTTACTTGCAAACACGCTCTCCTTAATAGATCATGGTGATAATGTACTCACAGCTATTTGGGTCCTGTTTTACATTATGCCTAAGAATCACGAGCCATACATGCAGGCTGTCGGTGTGATCAGTGCGATGATAGTGATGACCTGCAACCTACGAGACATTATGTACTGGTCACATAAAAAAACTGTACTGATGGTAGAAATGCATTCTTGCTCTCATGTGCATATTAAAGCCCTGCTGTGGATATAATGGTGCCATATACGTGAGTAATCTGTGTATTGCCATGAATACTATACTTATAATTGATTAAAATAAAATGCCATTCTCAATCATTTTAATGAAATGCATTATTTCCTTTCCCAGAATCAGGGGAAAAATGAGAGCCAGAACATTAGTGGATCCAACTTGTTCATTTTTCTTTTTGCAGGGAGAAAACTTGCAGGCTCTAGCTGAAGCGGTAATCACCTTATCAGAGATGTTGGAGTTAAAGGCTGATCCCACGGGCTTGGTGGAAGGGACAGTTATTGAATGTCGCACCGACAAAGGGAAAGGGTATATATCGTCACATATGACTATCACTATAGCTGTATATAATACGTTTCTTCTCTCGGTCTTGCTGCATAGATTATACAGGGTGGGCCAAATGGATGCACCTAAATAAAATGTGAATGGTTGGTGATATCAACTTCCTGTTTATGGCACATTAGTAGATGGGAGGGGAAAACTTTTCAAGATGGGTGATGACCATGGCGGCCATTTTGAAGTCGGCTATTTTGGATCCAACTTTATTTTTTTCAATGGAAAGAGTGTCATGTGACACATAAAACTTAATGAGAATTTCACAAGAAAAAAAGGTGTGCTTGGGTTTAACATAACTTTATTCTTTCATGAGTACAAGTTTATGACCACTTATAAAATGTGTTCAAAGTGCTGCCCATTGTGTTGGATTGTCACTGCAACCCCTCTTCTCCCACTCTTGACACACTGATAGCAACACCGCAGAAGAAATGCTAGCACAGACTTCCAGTATCCATTGTTTCAGATGCTGCACATCTCCTATCTTCACAGCATAGACAATTGTCTTGTCTTGGCAGTCAAACTTCTGTTTTTCAAAATTTTCGATGCATTTTTGACAGGTTTTTTTTTTTTTTTTTTCAGCGTTTTTTGGGTGTGGATTATATGTGCACTTTACCAACAGTACATGTTTAACAACGTTAGTTTTATTCACCAAAATGCACAGTTTTCCAAATCTGTCGTGGGGAAAAAGTGTGTGGATGAGATTTGACATCTCCTAGCTTTTGCTGGTACTGTAAAGAGCAACTTTTAATTTGCATAAAAAAGCTGCAAAAACGCTGCACATGAACATGGCCTAACTGTATCTAATGTTCTGGAAATCAGCTCTGTCCTGGAAGAAAAGACCTCACTGTGTCCTCCTAGTGGGGGTAACTACCCTGTAAGTCAGTACCTGGCCCTCATGTTACAAGGCTTGCTAAAGAGTCAGATAGTGAACTACAGGGTAGTTACCCCCGCTAGGTGGACATGTCAAAGTGATTGCCTTTTCTTCCAGGAGTGAGCTGATTTCATGTTTTTTCCATGGTTTATTCCCAATAAGACCCCACACCCAGCTGGTGAAGCCAGTGCCAATACTGTGTATTATTCAGAACATTTCTTTTTCCTTTTCAGTCCAGTGACCACAGCTATTGTGCAGAGAGGAACCCTTAAAAAAGGAGCCATACTGGTGGCGGGGAAATCCTGGGCTAAAGTCCGGTTAATGCTAGATGAAAACAACACGACTCTGAGTGACGTGTTGCCAAGCATGCCTGTGGAAATAGTTGGCTGGAAAGAGCTACCATCTGCTGGAGATGAGATCTTGGAAGTGGAATCGGAGGTAAAAATTTGTTACCAACAATTATTTGTTTTCTCAGAGATCCATAGATATGGACCAGAAGCCATAAAGGGATTGTTCAGTGCTGAACAATCATTGACCCATCGGTAGGATCAGTGGCGGTCTGACACCTTGCAGCCCCACCCTTCAGCTGGAGTTAGAGGTCGGATATGAGAGATGTACAAGGCCGAATATTGCTGCCCGCACATTTCTATGGCAGCTGCATACTACTGCTGTTTAGCTCCCGTTCAATTGAATGGTTCACTGATCAGCTGAAATCTGTGTCCAACCTTCAGTAATGTCATATTGGTCACCTTTGCTATGGATAGGTCCTCAGTTGTTTAGGTCTGGACAACCCCTTTTTATTGACATTATTTCTACAAGATTTCCTTTCTAAACTGAATACCTGCTGTCAGGTTCCCTCTTGAACAGTGCAAGTGAGAAACTCCTGCAGCACCCCCACAGGAGAGATGAAGCATTACACAATGCACATAGAAATCAGTCATCTGGCCTTAAATGGTTGAGCACTAGATGTTTTTTGTAGCCAGTCTGTACTTTGGCTTATTAATGAAGACTCTTAAATAGTCAATCAGATTAATCTGGTGTTTGAAAATTGGTTTTGACAAATCTGCAGCCACGTTACAATTAGTATTCATTTTTTTTCCAAATGGTTTTCCACCCTTTATTCAATGAAGGAGATTTATGAAGGTGTGGAAAAGAAAAATGCCTTTGATAACCTCCAGTCACAGGACAGTTCTTATGTCTTACAGGGCACTTGATAAGTGAAATGTACTCTGTGAATGGATGTTTTTTGGGGGCTTCACTGGCGGACACAGGAAAGCATGGGGGTGTACACTGCTGACACCAGGAGGCTGACACCAAGAATTACAAACTAAGAATAAAATGCTGCTCCTGCTTAACAGGCTGCTCCCCAGTTTTTCTAAATCTGCCCAATATCATTTATGCGCCTCTGAGAGCAGTGTGGTATCACTCACATCGCCCACTCTTGGACCCTCACGGTACTTTAGGGTGATTCCTGGTGGCTGTTCCTAGCCTTTACACCACCCCTCTCCTAGGAGAGTGCTGGGAGGAAGACAATGGTCACCAGTGGTAGCCTTTCCCCCTTATAAGGGGTTGACGCCGTCTTCTGCACCATCTGGAGACGGTGCGGGAAGGAGGATTTCTCATACGAGTGACCCGCATTCACCCAGGGGCTCCTGTTGGTATTCTCATCGGTGAAGAGGACTGGGAACTCAACTTGCAGGTATGTATCCCCTCCCCTTAACTGGACATGTTCCAGAAGTGTTACTGTCCCTTCACACATGGGACAGGGCAGCTTTAATGTAGTAATCCCTGCACATCTGTGGCCATTTCTCCCTGGCCGGCCTCAGACCTGGTGACCCACACCCCCTCCCTTTTTCCTGGCCACACCTCTTCCCGGCTCCCTCTGGCCACTCACCACCACGTTTTTAAATCGCGCACTATTTTCAGCCCAATAGCAGGGCTTTCCTTTTCCCAATCACAGGGAATTTGCAGCGATTATGTCTAAACACTGGGAACACCCTGAAAAGTGCTTCCTGGGAAGGAAGCAGCTAGAAATTCTTTATCCCTTTAGCCCAGACCTTGTTGGTAGATGGACAGAGTTCCCTAATGTGGACCCGCCGATTTCTCGCCTGTCTTGCAAGACAGTCTTGTTTCTGCCGGACAGTGCATCTCTTAAGGACTTTACGGATAGATAGACTGAATCATTGGCTAAGTCAGTCTTTGAAGCAGCTGGTGCCTCCCTCTGCCCCATTTTTGCCTCCACCTGGGTGGCTAAGTCCATGCCTGCCTGGTCAAGAATGCTTCGTCAGGGTATCCTAGCGGCAGCCCCTCTGGATGAGCTGGCCGATTGCCCGTGCCCGCAGATATCTTCTGACTGCCTCCTTCGATGCGGCAGGTTGTTTCACCATGGCTACCAGCATCATCGTTGCCATACGCCGCATTCTCTGGTTGAAAGCATGGAATGCAGATCCACCGTCTAAGAAGTCCTTTACTAATCCTTCCTTCCAAGGCTCTAGACTGTTTGGGTCCAAGCTGGATCAAATAATTTTGAATGCTATTGGTGGGAAGCGCACTTCTCTTCCCCAAACCAGACCTAAGCTTCTTTTCAAGAGGAAGAGGTCGCTCCAGTTACGTTTCTTTCGGCCCTTCTCTTCTTCAGGGACTTCCTCCCAGCAGGACCGCTCTTCCGCCCAATGGGAAAGGAAGAAGCTGTCTTATCAAACCTGCACCTCACCAGCGGCCAAAAGGTCGCTCCTCCAAGTCCTCTGGGTCCCACGCCAACAGGTTCTCCTCAGCGTGACAGGTCACCTCCACCCAGGATCTCTCCAGGGTGGGAGTCCTGCTTCTCTTTCGGGACACCTGGTTGTCGGTGGTCGATGTCGCTTGGGTCAGAGAGAGAGTGACTTCTGACTACAAAATCGACTCCTCTCAACCCCACTTCACAAGGAAGACATTTCTTTCAGTCTCGTCGGCCAAGACTCCCGTCTCAGGCCCCAGGTATTCTTCAGGCCATCTCTTCCCTACTACGTACAGGAGTAATCGTACCCGATCCCTGGCACAAGCTGTTTTCAGGGTTTTACTCCAATCTTTTCGTAGTCCAGAAGAAAGATGAATCTCTCCGTCTGATGTTGAACCTCAAGCGATTGAACTCTCACGTTAGGATCCGTCACTTGTTCTGCCTCTCAGGGTGAGGCAGTCTGTGACTTGGTGGACGCTATCTGCCTCAGTCCTGCGCGGAAAGTTTTTCCTCCCTCTCCGGTGGCAGGTCATCGCCACCAATGCCAGTCTCCTCGGTTGAGGAGCGTTTTTTCTTCATCACACAGCACAGGGTCGCTGGAACTCCCAAGAAGCCGCTCTCCCCATCAATCTCCTGGAGATCAGGGCAATTTTCTTTGCCCATCGCCGCTGGCAGACCCTCCTCGCAGGCCAGCCAGTCCACATACAGTCGGACATTGCCACTGCCGTGGCTTACATAAACCATCAAGGTGGGACTCGCAGTAAACAAGTTATGGCAGAGATGGTAAGGATTCTGCTATGGGCGGACCGTCAAGTTCCCGCCATATCAATCGTTCACATTCCGGGGGTGGAAAATTGGGCAGACAATTTTCTGAGTCGTCAGGGTCTCGCATCGGGCAAGTGGTCTCTCAACCCCGCGGTCTTCAACCAGATATGCCAGAGATGGGGAACACCGGACGTCGACCTGATGGCGTCTTGGATGAAGGTTCCTCAGTTCATAGCCAGGTCTCGAGATCCGCTAGCCATCGGCTTCAATGCGCTAGTAATCTCATAGTCCCAATTCCAGCTGCCTTTTCTTTTTCCGACTCTCCTCTTGATTCCAAGAGTTCTGAAAAAGATAAAGGTGGAAGGGATTCCTGTAATTCTGGTAGTTCCACACTGGCCAAGAGGGGCCTGGTACATGGAGCTGGTAAACATGCTCATGAACGTTCCCTGGAGGCTTCCAGACCGTCCAGATCTTCTCTCACAAGGTCCCCTCTCCAACCAGAGTTCACAGTCTGCGTTTAACGGCATGGCCGCTGAGGCTGCAGTCCTGAGGGAGGCTGGTTTTTCCCATCAGGTCATTTAGACCATGATTAGGGTGAGAAAACCAGCATCTTCACGTATCTATCACAGACACTGGAAGGCCTTCTTTCGGTGGAGTGAGGACAACAACTTGGTCCCTATGTCTTTTTCCCTTCCTTCCATCCTGGGTTTTCTACAAGCAGGTCTTGACTCTGGTCTATCACTCAGTACCCTTAAGGGTCAAGTTTCTGCTAAATCAATTCTTTTCCAATGAAGCCTGGCTTCTTGTTCCAGGTAAAGACTTTTCTCCAAGGAGTCGCCCACCTGGCACCATCGTCCTCCGATAGATCCATGGGATCTTAACCTTGTTCTTGGCGCACTCCAGCACGCTCCTTTTGAGCCTATTCAAGACATTGTCTTCTCTCCCTGTCATTGAAGGTTGCCTTTTTATTTGCCATTACTTCCATCAGGAGAATCACTGAAGTTAACTGCTTTATCCTGCCGCTCCTGATTCTACATCAGGACAAGGTGGTGCTCAGACCCGTTCCTTCCTTCTTGCCTAAGGTGGTCTCTTCATTTCACATTAATGAAGATATTGTCCTTCTCTATGTCCCTCTCCGGTCCACCCCCTGGAGAAGTCCCTCCACAAGTTGGATCTGACCAGAGCTATCTGTGTCTATATTTCAAGTACTGCTTCCTTTCGCCACTCTGATGCCCTATTTGTCATCTCTGAAGGTCGTTGTAAGAGGCTCCCAGCTTCCAAGTCCACTAGCGCCCGTTGGATTCGTTTGGCAATACTGGAGGCATACCATGTTGAAGACAAACAGCCGCCTCCTGGGGTAAGGGCTCACTCCACCCGGGCGGTGGGAGCTTCCTAGGCAGTTCGTCACCAGGTCTCCACTTTACAGATTTTTAAGGCCGCAACCTGGTCATCTTTGCACGCCATCACAAGGTTCATACCCATGCCTCATCTAATGCAGGCCTGGGAAGACAGGCACAAAACATGCGGAGATTACCCGAGCACCCTAGGCAAACTTTCAGTTACGCTCATCACACTATTTAGCACTTTAAAGTTGCAAATCCTTTAAAACGTCCCATAGAGCTGCTGCAGAAAACTTACTCCACCCTGGGACTAGCGTGAAATGCACCAAAAAATGTGGTAAAAGTCACATTTCAGGAATCTTATGCAAAACATCTGGATAGGAAAAGTTGTCGAGGGGGCGGGGGGGGATTTGCAAAAGGAATACATCTTAAAAAGTAGCACAAAAAATAAGGCGCAAATATTAAAACCACTAAAAAGGATCAAATGACGCCAGAAAAGTGTAGAAACAGCAGTGATTTGCATAAATGTGGCCACTTTGAAGTCTTGTTTTTAATACTTTATATGGGAATCTTGTTTTGTGAATTACCAGCAACGAGCCAAAGAAGTCGTACAGTGGAGAACGTCCATGGAGGAACAGGAGAAAATGAAAAAGGATTTGGAAATGATTGAAGTCAGACAGAAGGAGCACCGAGATGCTCACAGGAAGCACCTGGATACATTTATTGGCATGACCTGGAAACAGAAAAGTGCTATGCTGTATCGGGCAAAGAAATCACTCTTGTGCAAGAGACCGGCAGAAAAGACAACACGGGATAGACCAGTAGTCCCCATAATAATAAAAGGTTAGTGCTCTGAAGCTCACCCTCCATAGTCTATAAATCGGAATTAACTTTACAGAGCATTAGGCTATATTTTTACCACATTATAGGGAATCATCATAAACGCTGGGGCGCATACGTTGCTTCATAGTGACACCAAGCAATGTATACGTCATCATAGGAATCCATTGTGAAAATGAAATGTTTTTACTAGATGCCAAAAAAAAATGTACCGTATAAGCCCACCCGAGTATAAGCCAAGGCACCTAATTTTGCCATGGGAAAACTGGGTAAGCTTATTGACTCAAGTATAAGCCGGGTATGCATTGTTCCCTTATCTCTGTCCTCCGTCCTGCCCTGCTATGTGTGGCTCCCCCTGTTGTATGCACAGCTCCCCTGGTCCCGCATTGTTCACACACACACACACACACACACACACCCCCCCAGTCCTACTCTCCTTCCTCACGCTTTCCCTGCATCTCCGTTGTCTCGGTGCTGGCAGCTCTTCCTGTGCTGAGCGGTCACGTGGTACAGCTCATTAAGGTAATGAATATGCACTCCACGCCTATGGGAGTGGATACGTGTGCATTTTTATTACCTTAATGAGCGGTACCACGTGACTGCTCAGTACAGGGGAAGAGCTGCAGGCACCAGGACAGAGATGCAACGGCACGAGGAGGGGCGAGTATGACGTCTTCTTGAAGCCGGCAGCTGCAGCTGTCGCTGTGCCACAGCCGCCGGCTCCTGCATCTGCTCTACCGCTCCCCCTCCCCCTCCGGCTTTCTGGACAATGACTCGTGTACATGCCGAGGGGGGCGTTTTCAGCACAAAAAATGTGCTGAAAATCTCGGCTTATACACGAGTATATACGTTATGTAATTTAATATCTTAAAGTATGCTTTTTTTTTTTATACAATGGTTTCTATAGTGATGGATGATATTCTTATGAAGCATCTCTTTGGCATATACATGGAATTTGCTCTCACAAGGCCACCTCTTCCACCAGAATTCACAGTCTCTGCATTTAAAGGGAACCTGTCAGCAGGGTTGTGCACAGTAACCTACACAGTGTCATGTTGCCGCCATTATACTGATTAAAATGATACCTTGGTTGATAAAATCCGTCTTGTGGTTGTTCTTTAATCTTTATTTCTCCTACGCCTCATTGGGGGACACACAGTGGGTGTTATGCTGCTTGCCACTAGGAGGACACTAAGTAACACAGAAAAAAGTTAACCCTTCCCCTGCAGTATACACCCTCTTTCTGGCTTGGAATTCTCTAGTTCTTGCTTAGTGTTTGTAGGAGGCACTTGGGTCTGGCTTCAGACCCACCGTTTTTATGTTCATTTGTGAATTTTCTGTAAATTTTTATTAATTAACGGAGTGAAGGGGGCGACGGTTCCTTTCTACGGCCCGCTCTCCCCCGAACCAACAACAGGCAAGCATGCGGAGTAAACCTCCTCATACACTTTCCTGAGACGACTGGGGCACTGATTCGTCCGGAAGCGAGGGCAAGCGCGGAGCACACGGAGTGCATGGAGAAGAACTTGTGGAGCTCTTTGGATGCCCTGTATCAACCCCATAGCCTCTCCATCCCCCTGCCCATAGGGTGAATCGATTGATGTATACCCCTTTAACAACTCCTCCGGCTCTGCTACATCGCCCGGGAGCTCTTTTACCTCAGGGTCTGTGATGGGATGAAATCTGCAGGCTCCTGGACAGCGCAGCCGGCGCAAGCACCGGATTGGAGGTATGGGTCGGGTCCTGGTCCCTGGGAGAAGCGCTGACCGAGTCTCAGCGGCGGTATACCGGCGCCCTGTCACGTCTCCCCCCTTCACCCGGCGCTCGCCGCAGGTAGGACCAAAAATTTAGTCCCCGGCTTTTCGGCCTACTAGACCGCAATTTACATAGCGCCGCCCACTGTTAGTGCCGCCGGACACGTCTTTGGCGCCTCTCGCTGTGTACGAGAGGCACCCTGCTAGTCTCGGGGCCGTGTCCTTAATCCCTTCTCCGCCCCTCGGGCTCTTGGACGGCTGTGGGGGGTGCAGTCTCCATCAAAAGAGCCCTCTGGCTACGTGACTGGCGGGCAAATTCCACCTCCAGGAGATCAAAGGCTTCTCTACCCTATCAAACTGGTCGCCTGTTTAGAGAAAGACTGGACCAACTCATTTCTGTCACTTCCGGGGGGAAGAGTAGGTTTCTTCCCCAACAAGGGGCTGTACGGCCGTTTTTTCGGAATCAACAGCCGACTCGTTTGTTTTTTTTTCCGACCTTTTCGTAACAGCTTCAGCTGGTCCTCCACAACCTTCTCTTCCGGATTAGGTCGGTCCCCTCGTGGAGGCAGGGGTTCCCAGGTTTCTCACAGTCCTAACCGCTCTTAGAAACCCAGGCCAAGAGCATCTTCATCTAGGACAGCAGATCCCATAGATCCTCTACTCAATGGCTTGTTGTAGTATCCGGCAGACACCGACAAAGTAGGCGGCCGTCTGCTGTCATTCAGTCACAGCCTTACTTCGGGGTGTTCATGCGCCGCAAAGGGACGGAGTCATCCTTCCGGTCCCTCAAGACGAATGGTTCAGCGATTTATTTATTTTTTATTCAAACCTCTTTGTGGTTCCAAAGAACCATGTGGCCCATACTGGACTTCAAGCTGTTAAATCAGTTTGTCAAGGTACGGCGATTCCGAATGGCATTCCTCCGATCGGTTGTCGCCTCCATGTAAAAGGGAGAGTCCCTATCATCCATCGGTATCAAAGATGCTTACCGTCACATCCCGATTTGCCCGTCTCACCAGCAGTTTCTGCGTTTTGCAATTCGAGAGGAGCGCTTCTAGTTCATTGCCTTGCCCTTCGGATTCTCCACCAACCCCAGGGTCTTTACCAGGGTCATGGCGGCTGTCATGGCCATTCTCCACTCTCGGGGAGTGGTGGCACTGCCGTATCTGGACGACCTGCTGATCAAGGGTCCATCCCTTCCAGCCTGCGGGGAATCCGTGGATATCACAGTAAATACACTTTCTCGCCTGGGTCGGAAGATAAACTTCGAAAAGACTTCCCCAACACCGGTCCAGCAGATTTCCTTTTTTGGAAATGATCTCGGACTCTTCCGGTGGGTTGGTCATTCTCCCTCCAGAAAAGACCCGAGCCTTACAACAGGCAGCGCGGACTCTTTCCCGACTGGTTTCTCACTCGTACTTTTCAGCATGATAGTTCTCGGAAGCATGGTGGCAGCGATGGGAGCAGTCCCATTCGCACAGTTCCATCTCTGCCCTTTACAACATGCGTTGCTGTTAACTTGGGACAAGAACCCGTTCTCCCTAGACCGCCAGTTCCTTCTGTCACTGCTGGTCAGACGAGCCTCCAAGCGGGGGGCACTGAAAGCCTCACTGAGTTAAGGGAAGTGCTTTCTCCCAGTACTACGGTCGGTGGTGACCTTTGACGCCAGTCTTCTGGGCTGGTGTGCATTTTTTTCTTCGTCACCACACGGCACAGGGTCATTGGTTAATTCGATAGTCGCTTCTCCCCATCAACATCTTAGTCATTCAAGCGATCAGATTAGCCCTACTGAGTTTCCACCATCTCCTCGCAGGTTACCTCATCAGGATCCAATCCGGCAATGCCACGCCTGTGGCGTATATCAACAGTCAGGAGGGTACTCTGAGCAGGATGGCCATGCACGAAGTGAGTCATATCCTCCACTGGTCCGTGACCAACCATTCGCCCATCTCAACATTCCACACCCCGGATGTAGACAATTGGGTGGTGGATTTTCTCAGTCGCCAAGGCCTTGCCTCAGGAGAGTGGTCTCTTCATCTGGAAGTTTTTTTCAGCAGATTTCCGGATGTGGATCTTATGGCCCCAAGAATAAACAACAAGGTTCCTCGATTCATTCCCTGATCGCGCAATCCATGCGCCATTGGAGCGGACACCCTAGTTCTGCCGTGGTTCCGGCTCCCGTGCATTCTTCCCCTGTTTCCTCGCTCCCGAGGGTCATCAAGAAAATTAGGGCAGAGGGAGTACCAGTGATCCTAGTCGCGCCAGATTGGTCGCGCCGGCCATGGTATGCAGAACTAGTACAACTAGTCGCCGACGTTCCCTGGCTACTTCCAGATCGCATGGATCTACTCACAGGACCCGATTTACCACCAGAACTCCGGGGCCCTGTCTTAGACGGCGTGGCTGTTGACCCTGGGTTTTTAGCACAGTCTGTTTTTTTTCTCCCGATGTGATCTCCACCATGATTAATGTTAGGAACCCCGTATCCATGCGCATTTATCACCGTACCTGGAGAGCCTTCTTCTCATGGTGCAAGGACCATGGTCAATCCCCACTGATGTTTTCTATTTCTTTCATATTGGAATTCCTACAATCCGGATTAAGGTCAGGCCTCGCGCTTACCTCGCTCAAGGGCCGGATTTCAGCCTTGTCAGTGCTATTCCAACGTAAAATTGCCACCATATTGCAGGTGAAGACATTCAGAGAGTCTCCCATGTGGCGCCTCCCTATATTAAGGCCCATTGGAATGATGGGACTTTAACTTGGTTCTCGGAGCCTTACAGAAGGCTCCTTTTGAACCACTGCAGGACATACCACTAGCTGTTCTCTCTTGGAAGGTGGTCTTTCTAGCGGCAATTACGTCAATCAGACGAGATTCGGAATTGGCGGCCCTGTCCTGCCGTCCTCCGTTCCTGAATTTTCATCAGGACAAGGCAGTTCTCAGGACGTCCCTGTCTTTCCTGCCAAAAGTTGTGTCTTCCTTTCATCTCAACGAAGAAATCGTTTTGCCTTTCTTCTGTCCGGCACCAGTCCATTGCATTGAGAGGGCCCTCCACACCCTGGATATGGTTAGGGCTCTGAGACGGTACATCTCGCGGACGGCTCCCACAAGTCAGATGCCCTGTTCGTACATCCACAGAGGCATAGGAAGAGTCTAGCCTCTTCAAAAACCACACTAGCCTGGTGGATCTGCTTGGCTATTCATGAATCCTACCGTGTCAGGGACACACCTGTCCCAGCAGGGATTAAGGCGCATTCTACCCGCTCAGTGGGCGCCTCTTGGGCCATTCGGCACCAGGTGTCGGCAGAACAGGTCTGCAACACTCAAACTTAGTCCAGCCTGCATACCTTTACAAAACATTACTAAATTCATTCTCATGCCTGTCTGCAAGGCTTCAACTTGGTCCAGCCTGCATACCTTTACAAAACATTACCAAACTCATTCTCAGGCCTCTGCGGATGCAGCTCTTGGCAGACACATCCTGCAGTCGGCAGTACCACAGTGTTGAGTCAGTGGTACATGGGGTATTAGCAGTAGCGTAGCTGCAGGGGGGATGGTGGCCCGGGCCCTGCGCTCTGAGGGGGCCCATCGGAGCTACACTACACCACTATTTTGCGGCAGAGCAGGGAGAATCGATCTCCCTACTCTGCTGCCCGGCCGCTATGGGCCCCTGAGAAGGCGGTGGGGGGCCCCGGTGCCAGCAGTGGGCCCCCCACCTCACTCAGCCAGCATTGTCGTCCTGGGCTATTCTGTGCGCACAGGACCTGTGATGAGGTCACAGGAGGGGCGGACCCAGGGGTCACATGATCAGGGGCTTCAGTGGCTGCAGGACTCTGCTGTGCTGTTTTTCATGGTGCTGGATGAGGTGAAGTTTGTGTGGGTTCAGGAGGGGTTTACAGGGTGGATGTAGCAGATCTGTGTGTGTATGAGGTGTACAGAGCAGAGCTGTGTGTGTAGAAGGTGTACGGAGCAGAGATATGCATGTATGAGGTGTACGGAGGAGCGGAGCCGTGTGTGTAGAAGGTGTACGGAGCAGAGATATGCATGTATGAGGTGCACGGAGCCGCGTGTGTATAGAGGGTATCAGGTGCAGTAATAGGGACACATACGGCAGCAGCGGCTCAGCATTGGGGTATCAGGTGCAGTAATAGGGACACATACGGCAGCAGCGGCTCAGCATTGGGGCATCAGGTGCAGTAATAGGGACACATACGGCAGCAGCGGCTCAGCATTGGGGCATCAGGTGCAGAAATAGGGACACATACGGCAGCAGCGGCTCAGCATTGGGGCATCAGGTGCAGTAATAGGGACACAAACGGCAGCAGCGCCTCAACATTGGGGCACCAGGTGCAGTAATAGGACCACATATGGCAGCAGTGGCTCAGCAGTGGGGCATCAGATGCAGTAATAGGGACACATACGGCACCAGCGGCTCAGCATTGGGGTATCAGCAGGATGAGGGGTTTGTGCAGGTTGGGGATATATGGTGATGGAGCTGGAATATGAGAAGTGAAACGTGTCGTTGTTTTCTCTGTAGCAGAGTCGTGGCTGGAGGAGTTGTCATGTTGGTCTGGGCCAGATGGAAAAGATGTGAAAAGTGAACGATTCCATCAGAAAGATCGTCAGACACCAACTATAACTGTGCAGTAATCACTTATATGTTTTGTAGGACTGGTAATTACCACTGACCATATGGTGGTAATATCAGTATTGGTCTTTATATAGGGATTATTTTCAGTAACAGCGCAGTCATCTGCTGAGATTCTCCTACATCCACTATTAGGCTGGAGTCACACTAACCTGCGCAAAATACAGTCAGTATTTTACATGCGTAATACGGATGACAGACCCCTAAACAGTGCTCCGTATGTCATCCGTAATCAAGCTGTGGTCGCGTATTTTGCGCATGTCAGCATCCGTATGTAATCCGTATGGCGAGATTTTCTCGCAGGCTTGCAAAATGGACATATAATGGAGCCCTATGACAGTTTTAATAAAGAAATGAAAGAATAGATATAGACACATAGAATGCATATATATATATATATATATATATATATATATATATATATATATATATATGCATTCTATGTGTCTATATCTATTCTTTCATTTCTTTATTAAAACTGTCAGTGTGAGTTTACTGTATAGCGCACTGAATTGCCGGCTTTGCTAAAAGACACCTGGTGCGTATTTCTCGCAAGTCACATGTGTGGTCCGTGTGTAATCCGTATTTTTTGCGCACCCATAGACTTGCATTGGCGTACTACGGGCGTAGTACGCTGACAATCGCAGCATGCTGCGAGTGGCACGGAGCGTAGGATACTGAGGAGAAATATACGGCTGGTGCGAGTGACCCCATAGAGAATCATTGGTCCGTGTCTAATGCGTGCTTTTTGCGCCTCTCACGCACCCGTATTCCTCGCCAGTGTGACTCCGGCCTTAGGGTGCGTCATCGAGTTGTAATCAAAGTTACTTAGTTAGGGGCCCACTCAGAAGTTCCCACCCCCCCCGAACCAAAACCCTAGCTACGCCTCTGGGTATTAGCAATTGTATGTTCCCCACCCAGGGACTGCTTTAGGACATCCCACTGTCTGTGTCCCCCAATGAGGCGTAGGAGAAATAGGGATTTTTGTGTACTCACCATAAAATCCTTTTCTCCGAGCCAATCATTGGGGAACAGCACCCACCCTGTTTAGCCTATTGGCTCACTGTAGCATTCTTAGGTTTTGACAGAGTTATGGTTATTGTCATTTGTTTAATGCTCCTTCTGCTTTTTCAGCGAACTGGGGAATTTCCAGCCAGCAAGAGGGTATATACTGCAGGGGAGGAGTTAACTTTTATTCTGTGTTACTTAGTGTCCTCCTAGTGGCAAGCAGCATAATACCCATAATCTGTGACCCCAATGATTGGCTCGGACAAAAGGATTTTACGGTGAGTACACAAAATCCCTATTTTCAGTTTCGTGCTAAGTTCCTAAGGCGGGTCTGGAGGGGGGTCTGCATGTGGTGCTCTGATTAGCTATTCATAATGCAGACTGGTGACAGGTCAGTTGATCACTCACTGACCTGCCTCAGCTATCTCCGACAGCTGCTACTGCGCAGGCACGGGCGGCACCATCTTTGAGGAGGAATTTTTCTTCTTATTCAGTAAGATGGTGCCTGTGGAGTAGCAGCTATCTATCACAGCTATAGACACTGATAGCTGCTACTGCGCAGGAGTGGCAGGCGCCATTTTCAAATTAATTAATTTATTTTTTTATTTCTCTCCAAGCTGAATAACATGAAAAAAATGTATTCTTGGCACACTAAACATGCGATTATGCTGCAGAGCAGGTGCAAATTAGGGGCAGGTCACAGGTCGGGTATTTTCTGTCATACACCCCTCAGTCACTTGAAATGTGATGTGGTACTTAAAAAAAAAATTGTAAATTTTGTTGCAAAAATTATAAATTGCTGATCAACTTGTAACTCTTGTAATGACCTAACAAGAAAATTATGTGGGAAATGTTAACTATTTTGCATGACATAACTCTGATTTTGCTCCGTAAACTACATACACTGTCAGATTGGTGCTATTCTACTGGTTAAAATGATCCCTAGGTTGATGAAATCCCTCTTGTGGTTGTTGTTTAATCTTTATTTGTAGTTTTGAGTAAAGGCCCTTTTACATTTAGCGATGCACCAGCGATCCGACCAGCGATCCGACCCGGTCAGGATCGCTGGTGCATCGCTAAATGATCGCTAGTGAGCTTTCATACAGAAAGACCTCACAGCGATGCAGCAGCGACGCAGCGCACGATACTCACCTTTCACACACAGCGATCCTGGCGTCCTCCCGCCCGCCTCCAGCGTCGCTCGTCGTCACAGCAGGAAGTCTCAGCAGGAAGCGCCCGACGAGAAATGGAGCCGGACATTCTCGCGCGATCAGCGATGGACAGCGGGGGAGCCGGTCGCTGGTAAGTATCACACATAGCGATATCGCTAGCAATATCGCTATAACGTCACAAAACCAGTGACGTTTTAGCGATATTGCTAGCGATATCGCTTAGTGTAAAACCCCCTTAAATGATATGCCCATGCTCCGGGCCTGTGGGGGTTCTTCATGTGGTGCTTTGATGAGGTATGCATCTGCATGGCTTCTGACAGGTCACTGATCCTCCAGGCACCTGCCTCCTATATTACATACTGCATATACAATACTATTGTGTGGTTACAAAAAAAAAAAATTCATCAAAATGGCGGCGCAAGCGCACTGCCGCGCCATTTTGATGGAGCCAAATTGTTTGTTTTTTTTTATCCAGCACAACGGCAGCACTTGCACAGTAGCATCTATTGGAACGAGATAAAGGTTACTGCGCAGGTGCCGCTTTGCTGGGGAAAAACTGGGGGAAAAAAATGTTGCTCCATCAAAATGGTGGCGGCGCCTGAACAGTAGCATCTATCATGTACCACTATCATGAAGTACAATATGTCATGAAAAATCAATCTCACTCTGGAGTTCTTCTCTAGTGATGCTGTCACACTTAGCGATGTACCAGCGATATGACGCGGTCAGGATCGCTGGTGCATCGCTAAGTGGTCGCTAGTGAGCTGCCACACAGGCAGATCTCACCAGCGACATCGCTGGGGACGGGGGTCGCTACTTACCTGTCACACTAGGCGATCCTGCGTCCTCGCGTCCACGCGTCGCTCGTCTCTCCACAGGAAGCGCCGCAGGAAGCTGACGACGAGAAGCGGTCCTGGATGTTCTCGCGCAATCAGCGATAAGGAGCGGGTCGTAGGTAAGTATCACACATAGCGATATCACTAGCAATATCGCTATAACGTCATAAGTTATAGCGATATTGCTAGCGATATCGCTTAGTGTGACAGTACCTTAAGGTTTCCTTTTTTAAGATCAACAAGAATAAATCTAACTATTTGACCTTCAATATGGATAATCGGGAGATTGAAGAGCTTGGGAAGGAGAATGAGTTCACATGGGAGGAAGGAGGGAAAAAATACTTGGGGATAATTATAACTAATAATTTACTAAATATTAAAACAAACTTAAATGAGATCCTCAAGACTATTTCTCTTGATACATCTTTTCATTCAGGTCTAGATCTCTCTTTATTCAAGAAAATACTGACTGCTAAAACTATTATTCTGCAGAAAATTCTCTACCTCTTTAGGACTTTGCCTTTGACCATCCCTCATAATTTTATAAACAAGATTCAAAATTTGATTAACTCTTTTATTTGGGGAGGGAAAAGGGCCAGAATCCCGCGTGATCTACTGTACAAAAGCAAACGTAATGGAGGTTCAGGCATGCCAAACATATATGCATACTATCAGGCGTTGTTGATTAAACAAAGTTGGTATTGGTTTTGTGACAAGCCTTGTCCTGCTTGCATTAATTTGGAAAATGATTTGGGTAGTCATGTTTTTAGCCAACGAACATTTCTTCAAGTTTATATTTCACCATCCGAGGTTGATTTCATCTCATCCAATTTTTAAGCCCATCATACTGGCCTGGAGATCACCAAAATCACACTCCAATCGGGCTCAGTTTGAGAGATTCCCTATACAATTATTGGCCTCTGTTTATAACATCCCTCTGTCGGAACTTTGGCTCAACTCAGACATTAAAACAATTGCAAGCCTCCACAAGGAAGATGAATTTTTCACCTTTAGCGAGGTTAAGTCTAAATATAATATGCCGTCATCCGAGTTGGTGCCCTTCTTGATTTTAAAGGAACATATTCAGAAACTTAAACAAATCAAAAATATGAATTTAGTGGTATTTGTGTCACTGCTGTGCAATACTAACAACAAAAACACCTGGAGTTTAAAAAACATATAATTATTTCAACAGTGATCTGGCTAGCTCAAGTAATGCATACATGAGGAGGTGGGAGTCTGATTTAAATTTGGCTATTGGGGTTGAACGTTGGGACAGCGCCATTAGATCCTCCTACCAGTCTACTATTTCAATGACTCTTCATGAATCATTTTTCAAGATTCTGACTAGGTGGTATTTCACCCCTATTAGACTATCGCACATAAATCAAGAACATTCGCCTCTTTGTTGGAGGAATTGTGGCCAACAAGGAAATCTTTCACCTGTTTTGGGGCTGCCCAAAGATTAAAGATCTTTGGAACAGTGTGTCGCTACATATTACTGCCTTTTACCAAAATTTCAAAATTACACCTCAAAGAGCTCTGTTATCTCTTGATCTGGAGCTAGCTGATCCGTCTGTTAAATTTGTTATCATACATATTTTTCTAGTTGTTAAAAACACAATTGCCTTTTGGTGGAAGAAACCCGACCCACCATTATTTTCTGAAATTCTGGATAAGATCCATCAGCACAGCTCCATAGAAAAGAGATTTGCAATTGTAAATGACGGAATAAGCAAATACTCCAACAAATGGAAGGTTTGGAATACTAAATTTTGCAACGCTTAGGCCTCTTTCACACTTCCGTTTTTGACCATCAGTCAAAATCCGCCAGGTTTTGAAAAAAACGGATCCGCCATTTTTTTTGAGGAGCCGTTTTTTTCCCCATTGAGTTGCATTACTGGCGGATCTTTACGGATGGCCATCCGTTGGATCCGTTTTTGTGAGGATCCGCCAAATTTTTTTTGTCCGCCGGCATGCCTGGACGGACCTTGCAACGTTTTTTTTGTTCTTGGATCCACATTTTCCATTGCGTATGCCCAGAGAAAGGAAGTCAGGGAGAAAATTAACCCTGAAATCCTTTCTGGCGGACGAAAAAAATTCTCTCTCTCTCTCTCTCTCCCCTTCCCGGCCAGCGGTTCCTTTAAAATTCTTCATTCTGCGGATCCGTCACAAAACGGATCCTGTGACATCCGTTCACATCAGTTACGAACGGATCCGCTTTTCTGCCTTTTTGACGGATTTTAACTGACACAAAAAACTGAAGTGTGAAAGAGGCCTTAATCATATTTGGTCTGGTTTGAATTCGCTACCTTGACTTCAAATATATACATTGTGTACGCTGTTACGATAACTTAATTTTGTATAGTCATGTACTAGTATGGTATGGTCAAATAGACTTGAGTTCTCAATTTTTTATCCCCTTAACCCTTTTCCCTTTATTATCCCCTTTCTTTCCTTTTCCTTCCCTCCCCTTTTCCTATCCCCTTTTATTTTACTAAAAATCCAATAAAATGTTTGAAACTCAGAAAAATCAATCTCAGAATCTGTGAGATAATTGAAGTCAAATTTATGGCAGTTGGTGCTGATAAGTTTCTTTGTAAATAGGAGGGTGGAGCTCTGCCTCTAATTCCCCCCTCTGCCCTACCCTCCACATAGAATCTCATCCGCACCAATTGTCATCTCCTATCTCCGTCATGGGAAAAATCTGTCGTCAATAAATACAGATTTTACCTGTAAATTTAGAATCAATGATCAGTCCTGGCAGAGAAAGAAGCACCTTTTCCTGATTAGATGTATTACAAAGTTGCTTATTTTCTTGTGCACTACTGATGTACGAAATAAAAATTAGAACAACGGTGACTGAAGTTGGAAATCTCATTTACTTCATTACTTCTCTTGGCCTTTCTTTCCATTCAGGTGATGTTGATGGGTCAGTTGAAGCTATTCTCGGTGTATTGGACACATATGATGCAGATCAAGAATGTGAACTGGATTTGGTCCATTTTGGCATTGGGAACATCAGTGAGAGTGACGTTGCCCTTGCAGAAACTTTCAACGGTAAGAAACCTTTGTTCAGACCTGGTCTTGCTACATCCATTTTTTTATGGATTGTGGCTATAGGTTATTGTATAAATCTTATAGTGTGAATGATCAAAACTTTCTGCTTCCATTATGTCTCCTTGGCACAAGCTTCTATTTATGGATTCAATGTTAATGCCAATAAATCCGTGCAGCAAATTGCAACCAAGAGTGAAGTCTCCATCCGACTTCACAAGGTTATCTACCACCTCTTTGATGATTTGAAGGAAAAAATCTCTAATACATTACCAGAATTGTCAGAAGAGGTAGTAAAAGGTATGTGGTTTCTACTCACACATGCGCCCTTATTTTTTCCCCTCTTGTATTCATTCCTGACCTTGATAAGGAAAAGACAGAGAACAATCACACCCCAGCCTCCCCCTGTGACTGTCTCATTCACATAATACATACAGTACATGTTATCTTTGATCAAGTCATTAGCTAGTGTCCCTCCTAGTTTACACATTAAGGATAAATTGATGAACCCTTTAAATGCCAATTATCCAAAAACAAGACAAAGCTCTTGGGCATCCGCTTTTAGGGCATTACTGATATCCGCATATGAAACCAAAGAAATGGGCCTGCACACCTGTTGGTATAAGTGCAATGTGTAGGCACACATTCACACTGTGACCATTAACCGACAAAACCTAGGATAGAAATAATGAACAAATTCCCTGCAGTAAATAAATAGTAACAGTACATGTAAGTAACATGGGGTACTTCATTCACACCATTTTGATCAAAAAAGCTTCAAATCCATCCCACCACGACAAGGTGTGCCCCAATCAGGATGGTCTCTAACTCTTGTACTTCACCTCGCATATCTGCCAGCAGACTTCAAAATAAACTGGGCAGAGCAAGACCCAGAAATGACTGTTTTGCACCTGCCCGTGGAAAGCTACTGTATTTTGCAGACTATAAGGTGCATCAGACCAAATAATGAGGAGGAAAAAAAAAATGTTAATCTGTCAAATGGGGGTCCATCTTGTAGTCCAAACTTAGCTTACCTGGGAGGTGGGGGGGGTGACAGCGGGTGTCTCAGGGTCGCCGCTGCAGGTAGCCAGCTGTGGCAGTAGTGGGACGATACTGCTGGCCCTGGGCTGGGAAGACTGGGTGCACCTGCGCAGATTGAGATCTCGGTTTGACATTTATCTGGGATCTAAATCTGCTGTGGCAGCCGTTTTCTTGAAGCTCCCTGCCAGGAAAGCAATGAGCATAGCGGGGACTATGCTCCTGCCGACACCGCCAACATTTTCTTGAAAAACACTGCCGGGACACCCTCTCCTCCAAACCCAGGGCTCGCAGCATTACCCCGCTACCGACTTCCTGCAACCACGACCCCGGTACTGGCGCCACCTCTCCCCCCGGTAAGCTACATTCGGACTATAAAACGTACCCCAATTTTCTTCCAACATTTTTTTTTTTTTTGAGGAAAGTGCGTCTATACTGTATATAGACAAGATGGAGAGCCCAAAAAGCATGTGACCAGGCCATTCCATCAGTCTTCAACTGAAAAACCGCTTTCACGTGTAAGGTATTTTTCAGTTGGAGAACTGAATGACAGGTCTGGTCATATGTTCTTCTATCAGGAGCCATATTGAGAACAGGAGAGCTGGGTAGTGTGAGAGACTATACTAAAAAGAGCATGTTTTAAAATAAAGATAAAATGGACAACTCCTTTAAAACGAGAAATGATGTTCTAAAGTTTGTTTTGTTGTTTTTTATATTACTTGATGCTGCCATTGAATTCTGTCTTCTCCTTCCAGGTGAGGCTTCTGTTCTGGCTCTGTTCGATGTCACTGTAGGGAAGAAGACAGTCCAGGTGGCCGGCTGCAGGGTACAGAAGGGCTTTCTGGAGAAGAAGCTGAAGTTTAAGTTAGTCCGGAACAGCTCTGTTCTCTGGGAAGGTGAGATTTACACAGCTTCTGCATTACGTTACTCCAGATGGTAAATTTTCCACCATTTCTATGACATTGTCCTCTACAGGATCACTAACTTCTCTGAAGCACCACAAGAACGATGTGCCGACTGTGAAATCCGGGGTGGAGTGTGGTCTGAGTCTGGATCAAGACGTGGAGATTAAAGTTGGGGATGAAATCATTTGCTTTGAAGAAAAAACCGTACCTCAAAAAATAACATGGGATCCTGGATTCTAACTGGATGTCCATTGGGTGTGCATCACTGTGAACAGTCGTTTTTATGAGGTTCGTGCGCCACGCTCTGGTTCCATGGGGGAACACACTCTATCCCAAATGAATGACTACCCCTTTCAGAATACATCCAACTTGGTTTTTGCCTTGATCAACCTCAAGTTTAAACTGCTTCTGGTTTACATTTCAGTCTAATACAATAAGTTACTGTCATTCTTCACATATTATGTAGCTTGCCATGTACTCTTTTGAGTGGGCCATTCCTCTTCGACAGCTTTCTGCCAGCACTACAGGTGCTGGAACTTATACCCATCACATGCAAGCATATATTTTGCCTGCCAGGAATGGCTTTCCTACTCTGAACTTAAAGCTTGCTTCTCTGTTATACCTGTATGAAGTTTAGCATGCATTGGAGCTGCAACCAGTAGCAGTGTTTTAGCTATAGATACCAATACATAGGAAATGTAGTATAACATGTCACTGAGGTTGATCGAATAGCTTTGGATAAGAACTTATCCGAATAGCTATAGCGTTTGCCGAATAGCTGCATCGGGAACCTGGATGCCTGGAGCGCTCCCGATAATCAGCTGTTGAGCGCAGCAGCTGCATGTGTCGTGGATGTGTGACAGGCACAATACATACACAGGCAGCCCAACAAACAGGCGTGATCTCCACCGATCAAAACATTGACTGTAGCAATCAAGGTGTCAAACAGCTGAGATTAGAGGTATGGGCCATTACAATGGAAAGAACTGTGTAAGGTTATGCTCCCATGTGTAAAAATTCTGTGTTTTTTCTGCCTGTCTCTGCTGCAGAATACACCTTAGCAATCTGCTCTGGCTGTTGTTTTGATACATTTTCCCATATATATTTTAATGCGTTTTTGTTGAGGATTTGACACCTCGTCTTTTTGGTCCAGAATCTTGGGGATTCTGCACATAAAAACACAGCGTTCTTTTCTTTCCCCAGATAAGCCTATATGGAAAAAACACACAGATGATCAGTGTCTTTAATTGCATGGTGGGTATGAGTTTTCATGAAAACTCATCCACTGTGATTAAACTGGGGTTGTCAGTCCGAAATTTTCAGAAAATGCTGCAGCTTGACGAATCCTAACGGTGTGCAATTCACACACCATTAGGATTCAGCTTTTCTTGTCGGTTGCAGCAGTCGTCACAGGATCCATTCAAATTAGTGTCAGCCGCAACGCATTAGGATATTACACATCGCATTCTTGCCGTCATATGGCGTCTGCTAGAATTGCCAAGAAAAGCCAAATCCTAATGGTGTGTGCGTTACACAGCATTATGATCCTGTAAACTGCAGCTTTTGACAACAATTTCACCAGGTATGAACAACCCCTTTAAATGCCGCAGATATTCTGCAGAAAAATAGAGGGGAGAAAAAAAAAACATTTTTTTTTGCTGTACATGTGAACATGGCCTAATGATGCGCTCCTTAACTACAATAAGAGAGCCTATTGGTGATTATTAAAGGGAACCTGTCAGGTGATTCATGAAGCCCAAACAGTGGCCAGCATGAATTGCAGCCTGTTTGCCCAATTACAAACGTGTATTATTTTCTAAAATACTCTGTCATTTTAGAAATAATATTCTTGAAAGGATACCGCAGCTGGAGACCAGACTAGTCTGGCACTGCTCCCCGGCCGGATCTGGGCCCTGGGAAAAGCCGGCCAGGGGCAGAGCTGGTCTACGCTCGTTCCTGCCTATGGTCTTTGGCTGGATCTTTAAAGGGTTAAAACAATATTGTATCTGCTGTACCAGCCTCCTGTAAAACTTGTCATTCTTTGGGATACTCTGTTGCAGCTGAGATCACCAAACCAAAATCCATGCCTTAAATATATTTTATAAAAGAAATGGCCTATAGGCCTGGGTTATATAAGTCACACTTGGGTATTTTACATTTCTGCTTTTTTTTTTTTGTTCATAGTGGCTCCTCATCTTTGGCACAAGACTTCAGTTTGGACAACCGCAAAGCATATTCTCTTTTTGTAAATTCACGACCCTGAAAGTGAAAAATCTCCTGTCCTGGAGATGCTGGCTTTATATCCTGGAATACGAGTTGGACATGTGTTCTCTCCGTCTCCACAGCTGGAGTTTCATCTTGTACATCTATGTATTAAATCCTGACAGATTGTAATTTATTTTTGTAAAAAAAAGAAAAGGAAACTAAAAACACTTGTAAGTTGACATACGATGATTAAAATGTCACGGCTCCTGTGTTTTTAATTCCTACGGTTTGTCTTATTATTGGTGTAAAGTGATAGATTGGTGGAATATGCCGCCACTACAATGGAAGTGGAGCTGTACGGTCACACTCGTATGTCACTGGTGTGTTTCTTCCCTGTTGGCTGCTCGGTCTCTCTAGCACTGCTGCGCTGGGGTACATCCCTGATTACTAACTCCAGGGAGTATGAGGTGGTTCACACTGCACAGGCTCAGGCTGCTGCTTTGTTCCTCCCCTATCCTTTACACTGGCAGCACTGCATATTCAAGTTGAATGTGGTTTTTAAGCCAATCCCTTTATAACAAAGAATGATTATAAACTACGATTAAACCAACAGTGAGAAAAAGAAAAACCTAGGAGATGAGATGTAGGGTACACTGCATTAAGAACCGGAATTGTATTATTCTCCATGTTATATGCAGCCATTTGTTTTTTTTCTTCTTTACATTGTGGCTTATTTGACGATAGTGGGTGCTCTAGGGGGAAAAAACGCACGCAAAATAGGGTAAAACCCTACGGGAGAAGGTTAGATCAGTGTGAGTCAGTTGTGTGAGATACCCACTATAAAGGGTTCAGGTGCCACCTCGTGGCTGGGGCAGGCGACCATCAGATAATTTTCCAATTAGGTATAGAAACATGTTTAAAAAAAAAAAAAAAAAAAAAGTCTTGCGGTAATTTTAACCCCTTAACTCCCGAAGCTTTTTTCGTTTTTTGCCCTTCTTTCCAGAGCCATAACTTTTTTTTATTTTTCCATCAATGTGAGGGCTTATTTTTTGTGGGACGAGTTGTACTTTTGAACGACACCATTGGTTTTACCATGTCGTGTACTCGAAAAGGGGAAAAAAATTCCAAGTGCTGTGAAATTGCAAAAAAAGTGCATCCCACACTTGTTCTTTGCTTGACTTTTTTGCTAGGTTCACTAAAAGCTAAAACTGACCTGCCATTATGATTCTCCAGGTCATTACGAGTTCATAGACACCAAACATGTCTATGTTCTCTTTTATCTAAGTGGTGAAAAAAATTCCAAAGTTTTGGGATCTGGTGAGGGCTTATTTTTTTGTGGGCCGGGCTGACGTTTTTAATGATACCGCTTTTGTGCAAATATGTTCTTTTGATCGCCAGTTATTGCATTTTAATGCAGTGTCGCGGCGACCAAAAAGGTATTTCTGGCATTTTGAGTATTACTCTGTCGCCTTATTGGGGGACACAGAACCGTGGGTGTTATGCTGCTGTCCACTAGGAGGCGACACTATGCATAATCTGAAAAAGATTAAGTTTGGCTCCTCCTCTGCAGTATACACCCCTGGACGGCGTCAGCCTTCTCCAGTTTTTGCTTAGTGTCGCAAGGAGGCACACCTAAGAGTTTTTACTCTGTTTTTTTCCTTGATTTTTTTTTTTTTTTCTCTTCAACGGATTACAGATGAAGAAAAGCGGGTCCCCAGCGAGACTCCCGGCATGGCTCCCTCCTCGGTCCCCTATTAAGGGGTACCCGGTTGAGGTCGAGACGGCTATTCCCCATGTCGCTCCTTCCCCAGTCCCTCGGGTACTGGCTCGAATTCGAGATCCCCCCCTCCTTCCCCAGTTCCCTTGGGCTCTGGGTTGAGGTCGAGGATAGGATGAAGCCCCCTGACGGTGACAGCAGCACCCTCCCTAATCCCCCTCTGGGGGCATTAGGTTGAGACACCGCAGGTAGGGCCTGTATCAGGCACTATTCGGCCACTTACAAGTCCAGGGACCCCAGCCCAGCTGCGGGCTTCTGTTGGGACTGGGGGAGGTGCAGGCAGGAATGGCACTTGTCAGAGACAGGGCTCCCTGCGCCCCTGTCTCTGTGGCAGCACCAGCTGCATAGCGCTTCAAAGGGACCCCCACAGGGCCTAGTTCGCGCTCATAACCCCACCGCTAGCCTGCCGTTCAATCCGGGGGGGTCTGGTTTGAATCCGACCCCCCCCCCCCCCCTGGACAACCGCGCCGTCCTGGAGCCCTTCTGGGCATGAGGTATCAAATTTAGGCCGTGGCTTCGGCCTAGCCGAAGTCGCCGCCCTATTCCCGCCCCCCGGATGACAAAAATGACACTCTGCAGTGTCATAGAAGGGGCGGATCGAGGCAGGAAGGGCGTGCTTTTACATAGCTCAGCGCGCCCTTTTCAGCTCTCCGCCCCCTTCCCCCTCCACCTCAGAATCCCGGTGGCCATCTTGCTGCAGCAGGAAACATAGCTGACAGCCATACAACAGTCTCCGGGGGGCACAGGACTGTGATTTGTCGGCGCTGAACTTAGGGGCACACTGGTGGGGTAAGATCACAGCTGAGTTCTCTTTACTCAGCTGTGCATTCATATTACCTATAAGTTCTCCCCTTTGCATAGCCCCTGTAGGACCCCTGCTAGCCAGCCTCTGTGCATGATGCCGGGCTCAAGGAAGAAAACCAGGCAAGAGCATTCTGCACAGCCTGCAAGACCACTCCCCAGGGGCAGCACGGACCCACACTGCCGGGACTGTGTCCAAAACACTGGGTCAGAACCAACGCTTCTGCGTCTTCTTCCATACCGGAATGGGCTACTCAGATGTTGCAGTCTATAACACAGTCCATACATAGCCTGACCTCTACACTACTGCAGGCTTTGCAGGGTCATGTCTCGGCTATGAACGTTACCCAGGCCACCGGCCGTTCTAGGCCTAGCGTGACTGCATTCGTCAGGTGGCGGCCGCTAAGCAGCTTGAGCCTTGGCCGGAACCCAAATGGGAGACCAGCCCGCGCTAGCAGGTCCGGGGTCATGCGTTTAAATCTCGGGGACATGCCACTTCTGACCACAGGTCGCATTCATCTGCGTCCTCACATAGCACTCGGTCGTCCCCCTCCAGGGAGAGAGACAGTGGCTCCAGGTCACCTAGTCCGTCCCCTGACAGAGACAGACAATGCGGATCTCCGCAACGATTTCCGACCACAGACTCGGAAGGCATATGTGACTCTAACCCAGACAACGAAACAGAGAATTATCTCGTCTCCTGTCCCCCTAGCAATACTGCAATAGTTGAGGATATCGTCTCTCCCATCCTTCGGGTCCTGGACATTTCAGATCCAACCCCGGAAGCACTAGAACACAAGATTTCCTTTGAAAGTGTTCAGAAACCATCAAAGGTCTTCCCTAATCACCCGGAATTTCAAAAAATCCGTTCTAAGCATTTTTTGCAGCCTGAGAAAAAATTCGCCAATCGCAAGTATTTGGAAGCAAATTACCCCTTTCCACAGAAAGACACCAAGGATTGGACAGATTCGCCTGAAGTGGACCCTCCAGTCTCTACGCTGGCAGCACAAACGCTTCTCTCGCTGCCGGACAGTTCAAGAACACAGCAGACAGACAAGTCGAACGCATGGCTCGTTCAATCTTTGAAGTGGCAGGTGCCTCTTTGGCTCCCGCATTTGCTTCAGTTTGGGCAGCCAAGGCCATCATGGCTTGGGCTGATCTATTGCAAAAGGGCCTTCAAGCTTCAAATCCTCAGCTGGCGGACCAGGCGGTGCAAATTGCAGGGGTGGCAGATTACATGCAGCGTTGGACTCTGCAAGAGGAATAGCGGGAATAGCATCAAACGCCATCACAATCCGGCGTATTCTCTGGCTAAGAGAATGGAAAGCGGATGCGGCCTCAAAAAAAGTCCCTAACAAATCTCCCGTACTTCAGTGGCCGTCTTTTCGGTGAAAAGCTGGATACAATGATATCCAATGCTACGGGGGCAAAAGTACTTCCCCAACTAAGACCAAAACGCATGTTTAAAAGGCGTAATCAATCTCGTTTCCGATCCTTTCGGAATTCTTCAGGCTGGTCCGTCTCACGCCCAGCACAAAACCGTAATCGTTCCCCCCGCAGGGACAACACACGTGCGGCACAGAGGCCGGACAGGAACTGGCAATCAAAGACAAGCCAGGCAAAACCTAAAGGAGGAAAACCTCAGACTTTTCCCTCATCCTGACTCATGCCCTCTGGAAGACACCCCACTTGTAGGCGGACGACTGCTACTCTTTCAGCAGGTCTGGCTGCCTATTACAGAAGACAAGTGGGTCAAGCAAATAGTGTCTTCAGAATACAAAATCGAGTTTACTACCAGCCCACCGCACAGGTTTTTTCCCTCTGTCCCTCCAAAATCCCCGCTCAAAGCTCAGGCCTTCCGTCAAGCGGTTTCTTCCCTCCTGCGAGCAGGAGGCATAGTGCCAGTCCCAGCAGAAGAGCGCTTCCGAGGGTTCTACTCCAATCTGTTCGTGGTGCCCAAGAAGGTAGGCGGCGTCCGACCCATACTAGACCTCAAGCAACTCAACAAGTATGTTCGAGTTCGTCACTTCCGCATGGAATCCCTCCGGTCAATCGTTGCGTCTGTGGAAAAGAATATCTTGCCTCCATAGACATACAGGACGCATACCTGCATATACCGATTGCTCCCGCCCATCAGAGGTTTCTCAGATTCGCAATCAACCAAGACCATTACCAGTTTGTGGCCCTCCAGTTCGGTCTCGCCACGCCTCCCAGAACATTTACAAAGGTCATGGCAGCTACCATGGACGTTCTGCACTCCAGAGGCATAGTAGTCGTTCCATACCTGGACGACCTTCTCATCAAGGCCCCCACCCTCAAGGACTGCGAGGTCAACGTCTCGATCACGATCGACACTCTGACGCGCCTGAGATGGTTAGTCAATTTACAGAAGTCCTTGACTACCCCGAGTCAGTCTCTGACCTTCCTGGGGATGCTATTCGACACCTCCAAGGGTCTGGTGATCCTCCCCAGCGACAAGGCACTGGCTCTCTGGGAGTTCACACACTCCTCCGCAAGTCCCCCAGATCTCTCCGGTATGCCATGAGAGTACTTGGCAGGATGGCAGCAGTAATGGAGGCGGTACCATTTGCCCAGTTTCACCTTAGACCCCTTCAACTGGCCATCCTCAAGTCCTGGGACAGGAATCCGTTCTCCCTCGACAGGGAGTTCCGGTTATCAGCAAACACCAGGAGGTCCCTGCACTGGTGGCTCAAGCCAACCTCGCTTGCAAGGGGAAAATCCTTTCTCTCCGGTCAAAGGAAAGTTTTGACCACCTACGCAAGCCTTATGAGTTGGGGCGCGGTGCACCTACATCAGAGCGCAAGGCAGGTGGTCACCAAGGGAATCGACCATGCCCATCAACATCCTGGAAATTCGGGCCATCTTCCTGGCGTTGAAAGCCTTCCATCACTTGCTAGTAGACTCTCATATCAGAGTACAGTCGGACAATGCCACGGCAGTGGCATACGTGAACCATCAAGGCGGCACCCGCAGCATCCAGGCGATGACCGAAGTAACGCGTATCCTACAATGGGCGGAGGCTGCAAGGTCGGTACTCTCCGCGGTCCGCATTCCGGGTGTGGACAACTGGGAAGCCGACTATCTCAGCTGACAAGGAATGGACTCGGGGGAATGGTCTCTCCATCCCGAAGTCTTCTGTCAGATCTGTCATCGTTGGGGGACCCCGGACGTGGATCTGATGGCATCCCATCTCAAGGCCAAGGTTCCCAATTTCATGACCAGGACGCGCGATCCGTGGTCGCTCGGAGCAGATGTCCTGGTTCAGGACTGGACCCAGTTCCAGCTTCTGTACTTTTTTCCACCCCTCCCCCTGATCTCCAGAGTCCTGAGGAAGATCAAACAAGAGGGTGTTCCCACCATTCTGATCGCTCCAGACTGGCCCAGGCGTACATGGTACGCCGACGTCGTGCAACTCACAGCAGACGCCCCCTGGCGTCTTCCCACACGTCCCGACCTCCTGTCACAAGGCCTGTTCTTCCACCAGAACTCAGGGGCTCTCAATTTGACGGCGTGGCCATTGAGACCTGGGTTTTGACTCAAGCAGGTTTTTCACCGGACGTTGTTAAAACCATGATCAGGGCTCGAAAGCCAACTCCAGCCAGGATTTACTATCGTACCTGGAAGATTTTCTTCACATGGTGCGACTCTCGTGGGCAGATTCCTCTTCCCTATTCTCTTCCAAAGGTCCTCGGTTTCCTTCAGTCAGGCCTGGACGCCGGGCTATCCCTGGGCTCGCTGAAGAGCCAGGTGTCAGCCCTCTCAGTGCTCTTTCAGAGGCGTATTGCTAACAAGCTGCAAGTGAAGACTTTTCTCCAAGGGGTTTCCCGATTGTTTCCCCCCTACAAACGTCCGTTGGATCTCAACCTGGTCTTGACAGCACTACAGTCACCTCCTTTTGAACCCCTTAAGGTGGTCTCACTCCGCTTTCTATCACAGAAAGTGTTTTTTCCTGGTGGCAATCACCTCGCTACGCAGGGCGTCTGAACTTTCAGCTCTTTTCCTGCAGACATCCCTTCCTGGTTTTTCACCAGGACAAGGTGGTTCTCCGTACAGTACCATCCTTCTGAATGTCGTGTCCAGCTTCCACCTCAATGAGGAAATATCACTACTGTCTCTTTGCCCGCCTCCCGTTCATAGGGTAGAGAAGGCTCTGCATACGCTTGACCTTGTCAGGGCATTGCGTATTTACGTGTCTAGGACTGCTCCCTTCTGGAAGTCTGATTCACTTTTCCTTCTTCCAGAAGGCGTTCGCAAGGGCCTACCGGCTTCCAAAGCCACCCTTGCTAAGTGGATCAAGTCCACCATTCAAGAGGCTTACCGCCTCAACAATTCTCCCCTTCCGGCCGGTATCACGGCACACTACGCAGGCGGTAGGGGCCTCTTGGGCCGTTCGGCATCAAGCCTCAGCACATCAAGTGTGTAAGGCAGCCACTTGGACTAGCCTGCACACATTTACAAAACACTACAGAGTGCATACCCAGTCCTCAGCGGATGCGAGCCTAGGTAGACGGGTCCTGCAGGCGGCAGTACCCCAAGTCTAGAGGACTGTCAGCACAATATTTGTCCACTGCTTCCCACCCAGGGACTGCTTTGGGACGTCCCACGGTTCTGTGTCCCCCAATAAGGCGACAGAGTAAAGGAGATTTTTGTGTACTCACCGTAAAATCTCTTTCTCTTAGCCTTTAATTGGGGGACACAGCTCCCACCCTGTTGCCCTTGCGGGCCGTTGTTACGGTTGGGTTCTCATATTGTTGTTTGAGCCTATTTATAGTAGCCTTTTTTTACAGGCATAGTTATGTTTCTGGTATATTCCTCCTAATGCTTTTGCACAAAATTGGAGAAGGCTGACGCCGTCCAGGGGTGTATACTGCAGAGGAGGAGCCAAAGTTAATCTTTTTCAGATTATGCATAGTGTCACCTCCTAGTGGACAGCAGCATAACACCCACGGTTCTGTGTCCCCCAATTAAAGGCTAAGAGAAAGATTTTACGGTGAGTACACAAAAATCTCCTTTTTTCTCGCTACGCCGTTTAGCGATCGGGTTAATCTTTTTCTTTTTTTTATTGATATGTCGGGCGACTCTGAACGCAGCAATACCTAATATGTGTATGTGTGATTTTTTTTTTTTTTTTTTTTTACTGTTTTATTTTGAATGGGGCAAAAGGGGGGTGATTTTAAACTTTTAGGGTTTTTTTAATTTTTAAACACTTTTTTTTTTTTTTTTTTACACTTTTGGCATGCTTCAATAGCCTACATAGCAGGCTAGAAGAAAGCCATACTAGATCGCCTCTGCTACATATGGGCGATGAGCTGATTGCCTATATGTAGCAGATTTACTGCATTGCTGAGAGTGCCGACCACCGGGTGGCGCTCATAGCAATGTGCCGGCAACAACCATAGAGGTCTCTGAGACCCCGTGACGGGGGTCGGCGATGTGATCATTTCCGGCCTGAAGTTCTAGTTAGATGCCTGCTGTCAGCGTTTGACAGCAGGAACTAATTAATAGGCACAGGCAGATTGTGATTCCGCTCGCGACTATTGCGGGCACATGTCAGTCGTTTATAACCTCTGACATGTTGCGGCTTTGAGGTGGGCTCACCGCCGGAGCCTACCTCAAAGAAGGATACTTACTGATGATGCAATAGTACGTCTTCAGTAAGTAAGGGGTTAAGTTTACTACACATTTCAATATCGTAAGGGCATCTTTTTTTTTTTTTTTTCCAAGTGGAAAGAACAAGTAACTCACTGGTCCACTGAGACATTTAACCCCTTCACCCCCAAGGGTGGTTTGCACGTTCATGACCGGGCCAATTTTTACAATTCTGACCACTGTCCCTTTATGAGGTAATAACTCTGAAACACTTCCAAGGATCCCGGTGATTCTGACATTGTTGTCTCGTGACATATTGTACTTCATGTTACTGGTAAAATTTCATTCAAATAACTTGCGTTTATTTGTGAAAAAAACGGAAATTTGGCAAAAATTTTGAAAATTTCGCAATTTTCCAACTTTGAATTTTTATGCCCTTAAATCACAGAGATACGGCACACAAAAAACTTGATAACTAACATTTCCCACATGTTTACTTTACATCAGCACAATTTTGTAACCAAAATTTTTTTTTGTTAGGAAGTTATAAGGGTTAAAAGTTGACCAGCGATTTCTCATTTTTACAACACCATTTTATTTTTAGGACCACATCACATTTGAAGCCACTTTGAGGGGTCTATAGGATAGAAAATACCCAAAAGTGACACCATTCTAAAAACGGCACCCCTTAAGGTGCTCAAAACCACATTCAAGAAGTTTATTAACCCTTTAGGTGCGTCACAGGAATTTTTTTGAATATTGAAAAAAAAATGAACATCTAACTTTTTTTCACAAAAAAAGTACTTCAGGTTCAATTTTATTTATTTTACCAAGGGTAACAGGAGAAATTGGACTGCAAAAGTTATTGTGCAATTTGTCCTGAGTACGCTGATACCTGATTTGTGGGGGGGAACGACTGTTTCGGCGCATGGCAGAGCTCAGAATGGAAGGAGCGCCGTTTGACTTTTTCAATGCAAAATTGGCTGGAATTAAGATCGGACGCCATGTCACGTTTGGAGAGTCCCTGATGTACCTAAACAGTGGTGACCCCATTTTGGAAACTAGACCCCCCCCCAAGGAACTTATCTAGATATGTGGTGAGAACTTTGAACCCACAAGGGCTTTATAGAAGTTTATAACGTACAGTGGTACAATTAAAAAATCATATTTTTTCCACAAAAATGATCTTTTCACCCCAATTTTTATTTTCCCAAGGGTAACAGGACCCTAAAAGTTATTGTGCAATTTGTCCTGAGTATGCTGATACCCCACATGTGGGGGTAAACCACTATTTGGGCGCATGGCAGAGCTTGGAAGGGAAGCAGCGCCATTTGACGTTTTTGGCTGGAATTGAGATCGGACACCATGTCGCGATTGGAAAACCCCCTGATGTACCTAAACAGTGGAAACACCCACAAATGACCCTATTTTGGAAACGAGAACCCCTAAGGAACTTATCTAGATGTGTGGTGAGCACTTTGAACCCCCAAGGGCGTCACAGAAGTTTATAATGCCCGGGCATGAAAATAAAAAAATCGTATTTTTTCCACAAACATGATCAATTAGTCCCCAATTTTTTTCATTTTCCCAAGGGTAACAGGAGAAATTGGACCCCAAAAGTTGTTGTCCAATTTGTCATGAGTACGCTGACACCCCATATGTGGGAGAAAACTACTGTATGGACACACGGGGCTCGGAAGGGAAGCCGTGACGTTTTGGAAAGCAGACTTTGATGGAATGGTCTGCGGGTGTCATGTGCGTTTGGAGAGCCCCTGATGTACCTAAACTATTGAAACTCCCCACAAGTGACCCCATTTTGGACACTAGACCCCCCACGGAACTTATCTAGATGTGTGGTGAGCACTTTGAACCCCCAAGTGCTTCACAGAAGTTTATAACGCTCGGACGTGAAAATAAAAAAATCATTTTTTTCCACAAAAATGATATTTTTGCCCCCAATTTTTTATTTTCCCAAGGGTAACAGGAGAAATTGGACCCCAAAAATAGTTTTGCAATTTGTCCTGAGTAGGCTGATACCCTACATGTGGGGGTAAAACACTGTTTGGGCGCATGGCAGAGCTTGGAAGGGAAGGAGCAGCATATGACTTTTTCAACTCAGAATTGGCTGGAATTGAGATCAGACGCAATGTTGCATTTGGAGAGCCCCTGATGTGCCCAAACAGTGGAAACCCCCAATTCTAACTCCAACCCGAACCCCAACACACCACTAACCCTAATCTCAGCCCTAACCCTAGCCCTAACCCTAATGGAAAAATGGAAATAAATACATTTTTTTAATTTTATTATTTTTCCCTATCTAAGGGGGTGATAACGGGGGGTTTGATTTACTATTTATGGCGGTTTTTATGTTTGGTGGCTGTCGCACGCTGAAAGACGCTTTTTATTGTAAAAATAGTTTTTGCATCACCACATTGAGAGCTATAATTTTTCCGTATTTTGACCCACCAAGTCATGTGAGGTCTTATTTTTTGCAGGACAAGTTGACGTTTTTATCGGTACCATTTTCGGGCACGTGACATTTTTTGATCGCTTTTTATTCCGATTTTTGGGACGCATAATGAACAAAAAACAGCGTTTCATGAATTTCTTTTGGGGGGGTGCGTTTACACCGTTCCGCGTGTGGTAAAATTGATAAAGCGGTTTTATTCTTCGGGTCAGTACGGTTACAGCGATACCTCAATTAGGTCGTTTTTTTATGTTTTGTCGGTTTTATGCAATGAAAACTATTTTATATAAAAAATAATTTTTGCATCGCTTTATTCTGCGAGCTATAACTTTTTTATTTTTCCGCTGATGATGCTGTGTGGCAGCTCATTTTTTGCGGGACAAGATGACGTTTTCAGCGGTACCATGGATATTTATATACGTCTTTTTGATCGCGCGTTATTACACTTTTTGTTTGGCGATATGATAATAAATCATTATTTTTTGCTTCGTTTTTTATTTTTATTTTTAAAGGGGTTCACTAAAGGGGTTAACTAATGGGACAGTTTTATAGGGCGGGTCGTTAAGGACGCGGCGATACCTAATATGTGTACTTTTATTTTGTTTTTTATTTTCAAAAAATGAATTTATTGGGGAATATTTTTTTTTTTTTACTAATTTATTTGGCGATTTTTTTTTTTTTTTAATTATTTTTACACTTTTTTTTTTTTTTTTTTTTTATACTTTATTACATAGTCCCAGGTGGGACATCACTGTCCTGTGACAGATCGCTGATCTGTCACATCACAGATCACTGTGACAGATCAGCAATCTGTCACAGGCATTGAAGAAGACTTCCTCTTGCCTGCGCTTTGCAGGCACTGAGGAAGCCAGCTTCCTGCAGGCCCCCGTCGCCATCTTGGATTCGGGGGCCTGGAGGAAAGGAGTCCCCCGCAGCAGCGCCGCACATTGCGCTGCCGTGGGGGGCTCAGGGAAGCACGGAGGGAGCCCCCTCCCTGCCGATGCTTCCCTTTAACCACCGGTACACCGCGATCGTGTTTGATCGCGGTGTGCAAGGGGTTAACGTGTCGGGGGCGGTCCGTGACCGCCCCTAACACATTGTGCCGGGTGTCAGCTGTGATAATCAGCTGACACCCGGCCGCGATCAGCGACGCTCACCACGTGGGCGCCGCTGATCGCGGTAGACGTACTATCCCGTCCATGGGCATAGGGGCCCGGGTCCCATGGACGGGATAGTACGTCTCATGTCAGGAAGGGGTTAAAGGCTAGAGTAAGTAGAAAATAAAAGGGACGGAATGGAGAGCTGTTTGTAGAGCCAGCAGCTAGTAATTGATAATGGAGAAAAAGAACAAAGGAAAGTTAGAATGAAAAGGATAAGACTATTTAGAGATAGAGTTGAAAAAGGTACAAGCTCGAAGAAATAAAGTGAGACCAGGAACTGGAGACATATTGTGTAGCAAGGGTTAATCATACTGAAAAGGGACTACAACTAGGGATGAGCAGACCCGTGGATGTTTGAATTAGGCCGAACTGTAGTTCATTCAGTTCGGCATCTGTACTTGACCCTGAACCCAATAGAAGTCAATGGGGGACTCAAACTTCGGTGCCGTAAAATGGTCATAGTAAAGGGCTAGTGTGCTGCAAAATGGAGGTAAAAGCAGGGAAATTGCTCTGCAAACAAATGTGGATACAGAAATGATTTAAAATAACATGGAATATAGCCAATAGCCAACACTGGGTTTTTTGCAGGAGGCCCAAAAATATTGGGAATGGCACCTGGGTCCTCCTTATCCACCCCAGCCACGATCATAGTTACATAGGTTGAAAAAAGACCTAGGTCCATCAAGTTCAACTTTTCTCCACCAATTGTACATTTGTTACTAATTTAACTCTAGCCCACAATGTTGTGTATAAAGGAAATTGTCCAGCCTTTTTTTTTTTATTTTATTTTAAATCTCTTATAGTGTCTGCCATTACTAGCTCTCGTGGTCGGCATTCCACAGTCTGACTGCTCTAACTATAAAGAACCCTTTCCTGTTTAGCTGCCGAAATTGCCTTTCCTCCACCCGTAATGAGTGCCTCCTGGTCCTTATTATGGTCTTTAGAAGGAATAAGTCATGTGCCAGTGTTTTGTACTGGCCACACATTTATTTATACATGTAAATGAGATTTCCTCTGAGGCTTCTTTTTTATTTTGTAAGCTAAACAAGCCCAATTTTTCCAATCGCTCCTCATGCAAGAGGCCTTCCATCCCTTGTAATAATGCAGTTTGCCCATAATTGAACTGATTCTAACTTCTGAATATCCTTAATAAAATGTGGAGCCCAAAATTGAATCCCATATTTTATGTATGGCCTCACCAGTGATTTATAAAGTGGTAATAATACATTGGGATGGTGGGATTTTCTCTTTTATATACAGCCTAAAATCTTGTTAGCTTTTGCAGCTGCTGCTGCTTGACATGGAGTACTATTCCTCCTGTTCTGTAGTCCCGAGTATTCTCCCATTTATTGTACAGGTGCTTCTTACAAAATTAGAATATCATCAAAAAGTTAATTTATTTCAATTTTTCAATACAAAAAGTGAAATTCATTATATAGAGTCATTACAGACAGAGTGATATATTTCAACATCTGAATTTGCGCTTGCCTCCCCATAGAACACCCAACATGTTAGACACGACTTATTCTTCATGAATGCATGCTGGTTGTCAGTTACATTATTATGTACAATATATTTCTGCAGGTCATCTCTTATAATGCCGTCAACAAGTAGTTGCCCGGCTCCACCTTCTTACCTTTCTTAAATATTGGTACCACGTAAGCCGTCGTCCAGTCCTGTGGCACCACCCATGTTACAAGAGAATCTAAGAATATGAGATACAATGATCTGTCAATTACTGAGCTCAATTCCCTCAGTATCCGTGGATGAATGCCATCTGGGCCAGGGGATTTGTCAATGTTTAAATTGCTCAGCCGTAGATGTTTTTGTGTTAAACTAGTAATATCAGATAGTGAATTTTGATTTTTGCCTTGTTGAATGATCCATGTATCAGACAGTTCACTGGTGAACACGGATGAAAAGTGCCTGTTTAATATCTCAGCCTTTTCTTTGTCCTCTGTAATTATCTTGTTATTGTCATCTTTTAAGGGTGACACTGTGATGTCCGTGAGCTGCTTTGTGTGACCCTGCTGTGAGCACTATTTCCTCCTTATCAACTGTCCCCTGGCGTTTGGTACAGGAACCCACCCACCAAGCCATGTGTGGAAGACTGGCCTGATAATGGTGTGAATGGTCCTTGTTCTTCATCCTGTGCCACCACCTTATCCATCATCGCCTGAAGCTTTTTTTTTTTTTAAGGAAGCATAAAAGCGATCTAGTAACACTGATAATGGAGTCATCAGCGCTTGCCATGTTCATGGAGTACTCTAAGCAGCTTAGCACGGCACACGTCGGTGATGGTAGAACATGCGCCAACACGCTTTCCGTGTAAATTAGAACAAGGTCAGTGGAAAAAAATGCTTCATTACTGACCTCTCTGGCTGCCCTGTGTTTCACACTATCCGGGCCTCTCCATCATAGTGTACGCATCACTGTCCTCTTCATTACAGCCCAGGACTTTGGGATGTAAGACACAGTCATAAAGTTTCCAAATTTGTTGGATTTTCTGTTGCAAATTGCAAGCAGAACACTTGCCAGGGACTCAAAGCAAGTGGCAAGCAACACGCAACTTGTCACAACATGGCTGTTCATCTTAAAGCAAAATAAGAGCATGAAGATTGTTGCACAGCATAAGCTAGACAAGCTGTAGATATTTCTGCCCATACTCCTGCAGGCGACATTGATAATAACAATGATATTTGAAGCTGAACTGTACAATTTGTTGTTTTGCTGAAATTAAAAGGCGGGCTGTGATTTTTTTTTTTTTTACTAATTACGTAATCAATATTTTTTATACAAAATTAAATGCACTGGTTTTAAAAAAAATTTCATTTTTTTTTTTTATATTTCTTGATCGCTGGCAGCATAAGGTTGGGATCACATTCTTGTATTCTTTGTTGAGCACGTATGTTGCGGTTTTCTGTGCTAATTCCACAAAAACGAGATTGAAATGAAACCCCAACGGAACCACCCACCTTAACGAGACAGATGGAAACACTTTGTAATCCATTTGGAGTCTGCTCCGGTGGTATCCATCATTTTAGGCAAGCACAGATCTGTGGCCGCCCATATTAGTGTGCTAAAAAGGATGCCTAAAATGATGATGGAATACAGACCAGCCCAAAGTGACTTCACCTGCCTCAGAGGTATTTAAGGGGTTAATCGGCCCTGATTGGCTCCAAAATCGGCCGAGTAAGATACCGCAGGGTGCCAGCCGTCATGTACCCTTATGCTGCAGGGAAATTAAAAAGCGGCGCTGTGGAATAAGGCCCCTTAATGGCCGCCATTAATGACTGCCAATATGCCTTTAAGGGGTTAATCTAATAAAGAGCCTGGGATTGTGGCAGATATTGTGTCATAAAGGATCACAGAGTTATATAAGGTCTAGGGCCCACAGACTATTGTCCTAATATTTTTGGCCAACTCTATTCAGCACCATAGTAAACAGTTTTTCCAGTGAATACAGGTTTTCCCCTAGGCATAGAATAGGTTACACCTTACTAACCAGTGTATGTCTTACCAATGAGACCAGCACTGATTGGCAGAACAGGGGACTTTTATCCCTGACAACCATTTCTTTTGTTCTCCATGAAGTTGCTGGAAGAAGTCACGCTAATGAATGGAGCAGCGGTCCAGCATGCTCACTGCCATTCCATGCTAACGGAGATGAACATTCCTTGTTCTGACAATCGGTGCAGGCCCCAGCGGCTGGTCCCTCACCGATAATCACGTGATCACCGATATTCACATTATCACCTATCCTCTGTGTTGTAAATAAATCCAAACTTCTATAAGAAGCCTCTGGCCACAAGAGAAGGATTAGCATCTGACTCGTCTTCCTGCACCATTACACATTAGTTTCTTCTGCATAGAAATGTTTCTAACGTGAACGAGCAAGTTGTGCCAAGTTTCTTATATCGTGTGAGGAAATACGGCACAATTCAACATTTGTGCATGTTTTCACATTCATACACTTTCCAACACAATTCATAAATCCCTCCCATCATATGAACCTAAGGATCATTGTGAACTTGTGCTACTTGTGCAGTAATGCTTGCCATTTCTGCCCCATCCTGTTTTCCAGCATAGGGTTAAAGACGCATCGACGCCATATCTTTTTTCAGGGCTCAATAGTAGATGCTGGATCCGAATTCCCAAGAAAATCCCACCAACCCAAGATTGTGAAAGAAAACACAAAACACTTTTATTGGATGTTAATTAGATCAAATTTATTACAAATCACATTATTATTATTATTTATTTCAGCGTCTGTAATTTATAATTAGCCAATTACTATGGAAAAGACACTGAACACTGGCAAACCTCCTACTCACGAGGAATCATCCTGCTGCACTCAGGAGAGGAAAAAACCCCTGTGGAGGAAACCTCTAGGGAGCCATGGCTGGAGGACAGCCCTTCCCTTGGGCTTAGAAGGTTAATGCCGACACGTAACAGCAAATTGTATCATAATTCATACATTATATCATATTTACAGTGAAACATAATATACCACCATACGTATGATAGCAGTGACATCACATAGTCACACAGGTTACACATTACATAGAATCGTAGAGTTGGAAGGGACCTCCTGGGCCATCTGGTCCAACCCCCTGCTCAAAGCAGGATTCGCTAAATCATCCCAGTCAGATGTCTGTCCAGCCTCTGTTTGAAGACTTCCATTGAAGGAGAACTCACCACTTCTCGTGGCAGCCTGTTCCACTCATTGATCACTCTAACTGTCAAAAAGTTTTTTCTAATATCTAATATGTGTCTCCTCCCATTCAGTTTCATCCCATTGCTTCTAGTCTTTCCTTGTGCAAATGAGAATAAAGTTGATCCTTCTACAATGTGACAGCCCTTTAGATATTTGTAGACAGCTATTAAGTCTCCTCTCAGTCTTCTCTTTTGCAAACTAAACATTCCCAAATCCTGCAACCTTTCCTCATAAGACAGGGTTTGCAGACCGGTCACCATTCTGGTCGCTCTTTTCTGAACTTGCTCCAGTTTGTTGATGTCTTTTTTAAAATGTGGTGCCCAAAACTGGACACAATATTCCAGATGAGGTCTGACCAAAGAGGAGTAGAGGGAAATAATGACTTCACGTGATCTAGACTGTATGCTTCTGTTAATACATCCTAGAATTGCATTTGCCTTTTTTGCTGCTGCATCACACTGTTGACTCATATTCAGTCTGTGATCTATTAGTATACCCAAGTCTTTTTCACATGTGCTGTCACTTAGCCCTATTCCTCCCATTCTATATATGCTTTTTTCATTTTTATTGCCCAGATGTAGTACTTTGCATTTTTCCCTGTTAAAAACCATTCTGTTTGTTGCTGCCCACTTCTCCAGTTTATTTATATCTTTTTGAATCCTCTCTCTCTCTTCTCTAGTATTAGCTATCCCTCCTAGCTTTGTGTCATCAGCAAATTTAATCAGTTTACCCTCAATTCCTTCATCTAAATCATTGATAAAGATGTTGAACAATACAGGGCCCAGGACAGAGCCCTGTGGTACCCCACTTGAGACATTCTTCCAACTGGATGTGCAGCCATTTACGACCACTCTTTGGGTCCGATCACTAAGCCAGTTATGAATCCACCTAACAGTTGCCTTGTCCATTCCATACTTAGTCATTTTTTCAATAAGGATTGTATGAGAGACTTTGTCAAATGCTTTGCTGAAGTCAAGATATACTATATCTACAGCATTTCCTTGATCCACCCAATCAGTGATACCGTCATAGAAGGAAATTAAGTTAGTCTGACATGACTTATTAGTTACAAACCCATGCTGACTCTGTTTAATCACTTCATTCTTATCCAGGTATTGACATACATGTTGTTTAATAATTTGTTCAAAGATCTTTCCTGGTATAGAAGTCAGACTCACCGGCCTATAGTTGCCTGGGTCTACCTTCTTCCCCTTTTTGAAGATAGGAACAACATTTGCTCTTCTCCAGTCTTCTGGCACTTCTCCTGTTCTCCAAGAATTTTCAAAGATTATGGAGAGGGGTTCAAAAATTTCTTCTGCTATCTCCTTCAGTACTCTGGGGTGTAATTCATCTGGACCTGGAGACTTGAATTCATTTAGGTTAGCTAAGTGTTTCCTCACAATCTTTCTGTTTATAGATATCCTGGATTCTTCTATTCCCTTAATAGGACAGTGAATAACAGTTGATGTTACATTTCCTTTCTGAGAGAAAACAGATGCAAAATAGGAATTTAAAAGTTCAGCCTTCTCAACATCCTGTCTTACCATTTCATCATTTTCATCCTGTAAAAATCCTATAGCATCTTTGACTTTTCTTTTACTTTTGAAATATCCCCAAAATCCTTTATTATTGCTTTTGACATCTCTTGCAAGCCTCAATTCATTTTCAGCTTTAGATAATCTGATTTGTGCCCTGCAGGTTCTGCAGACAGCATTATATTCTTCTTTAGATATGCCTCCCTCTTTCCATTTTATAAACATTTTTTTCTTCCTTTTTAGCATGTGCTTAAGTTCTGTGTTCATCCATCCTGGTTTCCTTAAATGCTTCCTATTCTTCCCTCTTTTCGGAATTGTTAACAACTGTGCTTTGAGAATTTCATTTTTCAAGATTTCCCATCCCTCCTGGACATTTTTGTCTTTTAGGATATCCAGCCATTGGATCCCTCCAATTCTCTTTCTGAATCCCTTAAAATCTGCCTTTCTGAAATCTAACCTTGACGTCTGAGTCTTCACAGGTCTTCCGCCTCTAGTTATCCAAAATTCTAAAATAGCATGGTCGCTACCTCCTAGGGTCCCAGCCACTTTTACCTCCTCAACCATTTCCTCCCTGTTTATAAGGATACATGAGCAGAAAACCGATAGTAATGGAGAAGGTCAAAGCCGGTGCCCTGTGCAAGCGCCGTATGGTGAAGCCTAATGTGACCTCTCCAGGCCGCACACAGAGAGGTGAAGGCGGCAAGTACCGGACATGAGGGAGATCTGGCTGCATCATCTGGCACCCCATTGATCGCTAGGGATAGTTTGATCTGTCTGGCTAGGCCATAGGGCTGATCTGGCTGGCTAGGCCATAGGGCTGGCAAGGCAGTGTCCCCTTCCACTGTGGGGTGATGAAGTGCCAAGTCTCCAGACACATCAAGTGCGGCGCCTCCTACGTCTGAATCTGTGGTTCTGGAATCTTTTGTGTCGTAGATGTACAGAGCCTTGCTAAAGTATTCGCCCCCACCTAGAAATTTTCAACCTTTTCCCACATATCATGCTTCAAACATAAAGATATCAAATGTAAATTTTTGGTGAAGAATCAACAAGTGGAACACAATTGTGAAGTTGAACGAAATTTATTGGTTATTTTAAATTTTTGTGGAAATTCAAAAACTGAAAAGTGGAACGTGCAATATTATTCGGCCCCTGAACTTTCAGTGCAGCAAACTCACTCCAGAAGTTCATTGTGGATCTCTGAATGATCCAATGTTGTCCCAAATGACTAATGATGATAAATATAATCCACCTGTGTGTAATTAAGTCTCTATATAAATGCGCCTGCTCTGTGATAGTCTCAGGGTTCTGTTTGAAGCACAGAGAGCATCATGAAATCCAAGGAACACAAGAGGCAGGTCCATGATACTGTTGTGGAGAAGTTTAAAGCCGGATTTCGATTCAAAATAATTTCCAAAACTTTAAGCATCCCAAGGAGCACTGTGCAAGCGATCATATTGAAATGGAAGGGAGTATCATACCACTGCAAATCTACCAGGACCTGGCCGCCCCTCTAAACTTTCATCTCAAACAAGGAGAAGACTGATCAGAGATGCAGCCAAGAGGCCCATGATCACTCTGGATGAACTGCAGAGATCTACAGCTGAGGTGGGAAAGTCTGTCCATAGGACAACAATCAGTCGTACACTGCACAAATCTGGCCTTTATGGAAGAGTGGCAAGAAGAAAGCCATTTCTCAAAGATACCCATAAAAAGTGTTGTTTAAAGTTTGCAACAAGCCACCTGGGAGACACACCAAACATGTGAAAGAAGGTGCTCTGGTCAGATGAAACTAAAATCGAACTTTTTGGCAACAATGCCAAACGATATGTTTGGCGTAAATGCAACACAGCTCATCACCCTGAACACACCATCCCCACTGTCAAACATTGTGGTGGCAGCATCGTGGTTTGGGCCTGCTTTTCTTCAGCAGGGACAGGGAAGATGGTTAAAATTGATGGGAAGATGGATGGAGCCAAATACAGGACCATTCTTGAAGAAAACCTGTTGGAGTCTGCAAAGACCTGAGACTAGGACAGAGATTTGTCTTCCAACAAGACAATGATCCCAGACACAAAGCAAAATCTACAATGGAATGGTTCACAAATAAACGTATCCAGGTGTTAAAATGGCCAAGTCAAAGTCCTGACCTGAATCCAATCGAGAATCTGTGGAAAGAGCTGAAAACTACTGTTCACAAACGATCTCCATCAAACCTCACTGAGCTCGAGCTGTTTGCCAAGGAAGAATGGGCAAGAATTTCAGTCTCTCGATGTACAAAACTGATAGAGACATACCCCAAGCGACTTGCAGCTGTAATCGCAGCAAAAGGTGGCGCAACAAAGTATTAAGTTAAAGGGGCCAAATAATATTGCACGCCCCACTTTTCAGTTTTTGAATTTCCACAAAAATTTAAAATAACCAATACATTTTGTTCAACTTCACAATTGTGTCCCACTTGTTGTTGATTCTTCACCAAAATTTTACATTTGGTATCTTTATGTTTAAAGCATGATATGTGGGAAAAGGCTGAAATGTTCCAGGGGGCCGAATACTTTCGCAAGGCACCGTATGTGTTTATGACATCAGCACAGTTGCCGTAGTTACCACAGTTGTTTGTTACTGATGCTCCATTGGCTAGTAAGTCCCTCTCAGTGTTCTAAAGTATTAACCCTTGAAAGACTGGCATTGTGCCTTTCTCTAGAAGCCTGTAAAATAAACTTGTCTCTAGACGGGACCAGTATAATTTTTTTCATTTTAAAGATGACCTAAACAAAGTCTAATTAGTGAGCGCATCCACAGATTTTTTTTTTTTAATAAAGCATCTTTATTGAAATTTTCCGACAAATTTTTATAACAAACATACGGTAATACGTAATCAGAACAGTATAGATTAAAAAAAACATGAAGGGAGAGGAATGAGAAGAGGAAAGAGAAAAGAAAAACCAGACAGTCGTCACCTTAATGATAGTACATGGAAAGACAAGATCCTCCCTATTAAATCACGCCCAGTCTGTCTCACTAGACGTTAGTCTTAACTCTTCAATCCACAGTGCCCAAAGTTGTTCGAATTTATTAATGGCACCTCTTTTCTTATATTCTCCTTTTTCAATATTTTTAGAAACACGTTTATTTTGTTAATGTATTCCTTTTTTGTGGGGCTCTTAGTATCCAACCAATGTTGCACTATTAATTTTCTCTCTAAGTACAGCACACGCTATAGCTACTTTACCGGGCTCAGGCGTCTGGATATCTTCCACGTATCCCAGTACACAGACTAAAGCCGTCGTTTCCAAGGCCACCTGGCAGACTCGTCTGATCCAGGGTTCCCCAACTCCAGTCCTCAAGGCCCACCAACAGGTCTTGTTTTCAGGATTTCCTTTGTATTGCACAGGTGATGGAATTATCACCTGAGCAATACTAAGGAAATCCTGAAAACATGATCTGTTGGTGGGCCTTGAGGCCTGGAGTTGGGGAACCCTGGTCTAATCAACCCTATTACTTTCCTCCAATATCTCTCCTAATTCAGGACATGACCACATCATATGAAGCGGCGGTGCAGCGTCAAAACCACATCTGGGGCAACACGCATCAGCTCTAGCATCAATCTTAAACAGAAAAACGTGTATCCTATAAACATTATGCATCAGGTAAAGTTGGGACAGTCTATGCTGTTCCTAAGAGACAACTGGGGGATCCTTTCCAATATTTTGATCCATTGTCCTTCTATTAGACCAATCTCAGCCTACCATCTCTCCTTACTGTGTACTAGATATTTACTTATCACTAAGGTTAATAAATATCTATATAGCATAGATATTACCCCAGATGAGTTATTTAATTTACTAACTTACTACAGAACACTGTCAGGATCCTGTCAGCGCCGGCGTGCAGCCTCCGCTGAGCAGGGACTCACCCGCACTGTAGGGGGGCCCGGGGTCAGGTACAGCCGGAAAGTACAGATACATAGGACCTGTGGACGCTGAAGTTTAGCAAGCAGTCACAGGACCTACGGTCACTATACAGAAATACTCAGAGTCAGGCAAAACGGAGGTCATACACAGAGATATCAGTAAAGTACCAGGGATGAGGCAGAATGGATAGTCAGGGCGAAGCAGAAGTCAAAACCAAACAGACAGAGAAGGTACCAAGCAGAATCCAAAGCAATATCCAGAGACCAGACCGAGTCGTACACAGAGAATCAAGCAACCAGAACACAGCACAAACACACTCAGGGGTCACCACACAATGCCAAGGGCGAAAGTATAACTGACGGGGATGGGAGCATCCTGAGGCTATAAGAAGCCTCTCCCAGAACCAGGGAGAGACCACAATCATAGCCCCAGGTGTGCAGGTAAGCCTGCACTGGGATCACAACCTTTAACCCCAGAAATGCCAGTCATCAGCACTGGTTCCAGACATTAACCCCACATGTGCGAGTCAAACCCGCACTGAGATCATGACAGTACCCCCCTCTCAACGGGGGAACCTCTGGACCCCCAGGCTTGCCCGGGTACTTAGTATGGAAAGCCCACACCAGGCGATCAGCATGCATCAACCGGGCCAGTACCCAGGACCTGTCTTCCGGTCCATACCCCTTCCAATGAACCAGGTACTGTACCGACCGCCGTACCAACCTGGAATCTACGATATGACCAACCTCGTACTCCACCTGCCCCTCCACCAAAACAGGAGGAGCAGCGGACTCGGAGTCTCCCCGGACTGCTTCAAAAGGTTTCAGTAGAGATTTGTGGAAGACGTTAGGGATCTTGAAAGAGGGTGGAAGGCACAGCCTATACACCACTGGATTGATTTTTTCCACAATCTTGTATGGGCCAATGAATTTGGGCCCCAACTTGGCTGAAGGTACCTTCAACTTAATGTTTCGTGTGGAGAGCCAAACCTTGTCTCCAACCTGAAACGTGGGCCCTGGTGTTCGTTTCCTGTCCGCGAAAAACTTATACCTGCCCTGAGACCTAGATATAATCCTCTGAACTTCTGCCCACATATTCTGTAATTGCTGAACAGAGCCCTCAGCCCCAGGACACCCGAGTCCAGACGAGAAAACTCACCAAAATGAGGACTGAACCCATAATTGATCAAAAAAGGAGTCATACCCGTGGATTGACTCACCCGACTATTGAAGGCAAATTCAGCCAACGGCAGTGCATCGCACTAGTCATTCTGTCTAGCAGAGGTTAGACACCTGAGGATCTGTTCCAGGGACTGGTTAGTGCGCTCTGTCTGACCATTGTTCTCAGGATGGTATGCAGACGAAAAGGGCAGAGACATCCCTAATTTTTTGCAGAAAGCACGCCAAAACTTAGCCACAAGCTGCACACCACGATCAGACACCACATTCAGGGGTACCCCATGCAACCGGATCACATGCTGCACAAACAACCTGGACAACATCTCAGCTGACTGTAGTGCGGACAAGGGAACAAAATGAGCCTGCTTAGAAAACCTGTCCACCACTACTCATACCACTGTATTACCCTTAGATGGAGGGAGATTGGTAACAAAATCCATGGATAAGTGAGTCCATGGTCTTTCGGGCACTGCCAAGGGCATCAGCTCCCCTGCCGGCCGGCTATGAGAGCTTTTAGAACGAGCGCAGACCCCACAACCGGCAATGAATTTTTTTATGTCCGACCTAAGGGTAGGCCACCAAAAGATCCTAGCCACCGCCAGACGCGTGGCTGAAATACCAGGGTGAGCACTCAGCTTGGATTCATGGAACTCCTTGCAAGAGTTTCAGGCGAAGTTGCTCTGGGAAAAACAACTTCCCCTCCGGCTTGGCCGCCGGGGCCCGCGACTGGGCCCCCTGAATCTCCCGTTCCAAATCAGACGAGACCTCTGCTATCACAACCCTAGGGTGAAGAATGGAGGACGGTGGCTCAGGGGGAGACACCGGCTGAAAACTGCGCAATAAAGTGTCAGCCTTGAAATTCTTAGACCCTGGACGAAATGTAATCGTAAACTGAAAACGGGAAAAAAAAGTGACCAACGGGCCTGACTGGGCGTTAGTCTTTTAGCAGACTCAATGTATGACAAATTTTTGTGATTTGTGATCATCGTAACCGGGTAACTGGCCCCCTCCAAAAAGTGCCTCCATTCTTCAAACGCCAATTTGACCGCAAGCTCTCTATTGCCTACGTCGTAATTTCTTTCCACAGCAGAGAACTTCTTGGAAAAGAAAGCACATGGCCTGAGGTTGGCTAGAGTGGCAGGCCCTTGGGACAACACCGCCCCCACCCACACCTCAGAGGCGTCCACTTCCACGACGAATGGTTTGGACGGATCTGGCTGTACTAACACGGGAGCAGACATAAAGCTTCTTTTCAGGGTCGCAAAGGCCTCTTTTGCGAGCGAGGACCAGTTTCTCACATCCGCACCTTTACAAGTAAGATCTGTGAGTGGTTTGACCACCTGTGAAAACCCCCGAATAAATTTGCGGTAATAATTGGCGAACCCCAAGAAGCGCTGAAGACCCATAAGGTCTCGGGGTTGCACCCAATCCGCAATGGCCTGCACCTTCTTGGGGTCCATGAGAAAACCCTCACAGGACACAATTAATCCCAAAAAAGACAATTCTTGAACAAAAAACACACATTTCTCCAATTTGGCATACAGATGATTTTCCCTCAGTCTTTGGAGAACGGTTCGTACATGATTCAGATGAGATTGACAACAAAGCAGCCAATGAGATCCGAGAATACCACGTTGAGGAAATTCTGAAATATGGCTGGGGCATTGGTAAGACCAAACGGCATGACTAAATTTTCAAACAGTCCCTCGGTCGTGAGGAACGCGGTTTTCCATTCATCCCCCTCCCGGACCCTTATCAAATTATATGCCTCATGAAGATCCAGTTTGGAGAACCATTTTGCCCCTGAAAGTTGGTTACACAAATCGGGTATCAATGGAAGGTGGTACGTATTTCGTACAGTAATCTTGTTGAGCTCATGAAAATCGAGGCAGGGACGTAAACCACCATCTTTTTTCTTTACAAAAAAAAACCCTGCCGCCACAGGTGAGACTGAGGGACGTATGTGTCCTTTGCGAAGACTCTCAGCAATGTAATCTTTCATGGCCAAGTGCTCAGGGCCAGATAAATTAAACAGACGGGCTTTAGGCAATTTAGCCCCCGCGACTAACTCGATAGCGCAATCAAAGGGTCTATGTGGTGGCAACGTCTCGGCCTCACTTTCAGAGAACACATCTTCGAATTCTTTCAGGTACTACGGAATACCTTCCAGCTCGACAGATGACACAGATACAGATTTAACAGGTTCAACCAATAGTGCAGGCTTATCACATAACATTGAATCATTAAACCCCCACTGAACAATCTCCCCCGTTTTCCAGTTAATGACTGGGTTATGGCGTTGTAACCAGGGCATGCCCAACACCAATCCTGCTGGTAGATTGTCCAGAACCAAACAACTTAATTTTTCCACATGGGTAGTGCCCACTTTGAGCGAAAACAAGTCAGACATAAAGAGAATTCCCTCTTTAGTGAGGGGGGAGGAGTCAATGGCCACCACTTTGATCGGAACCTTAAGTCTAACTGTCCCTATCTTACAGCGTGTTACCAATTGGGAGTTAATGAGATTGATGGTTGATCCGCAGTCCACGAAAGCTGTAGAGGGAAAACAACAATCGTCCACTAACAGTTCCACATAAAGCAACACCTTAGAAAACGAGGAAAAGGGTACCTGAGGGTCTGAGTAGTCTACCCGCTGACTACCCAGACCTAGTCGTTTCCCGTCGACCGGGTTGAGGATGGACAATCAGGACACTCCCATTTCCAATGTCCCGTTTTACCACAGTAGAAGCATAACTGCTTTTCTCTCCGGCGTTGTCTCTCCTTTTCCTTCAGGGAGAGAGCCCCAACGTCCATGGGCACAGAAACAGTCTCTTTTCCACTAGGGAACAATGGAGTCTCCGCCTGCATCACCCCCCTGGCCCGCAGCCTGCGGTCCATCTGGACGGCCTGGGTCATGGCGTCCTCGAGTGAGTTAGGTGGGGGATGTAATGCCAAGCATCCTGTAACCGCTCGGACAAGCCTCTGCGAAAGAGTCCTCAGAGTGCGGTGTCGTCTCAAGAGACCTCTGCAGCCCAGCGGCGGAATTCTGTACAAAACCACTCAGCCGAGTGTTTCCCCTGACAGACACTCATCAGCATGTCCTCTGCCAATCGCACTCGGTCCGGCTCATCATATATGTGCCCGAGGGCCTCAAAAAACGCATTCAACAGACACTCTCTCAGGGGCAGTGGGAGGAAGGGAGAAAGCCCAAGCTTGCGGGGACCCTCTTAACAGAGACATAATGACCCCAACCTTCTGCCTTTCGTCCCTAGAGGAACGTGGCCTCAAACTAAAGAAGAGTTTGCACCCCTCCATGAAGACCCTGAACTCCTTTTTGTTCCCAGAAAAGAAATCAGGCAGTTTAACAGGTGGTTCTGAGGACACCAAAACAACATCACTCGCCCCAGCCCCCAGAGACCCAGCCGCTAAAGCCACCCGCACTGTCTCAGAAACCTGCTGCTGAGAACAAGCCAGAGCTTGCTGCTCCAGAGATAAACCCTGAAAAATCTGACAGATTTTTCATTTGCTCAGCAAGAGATTGAATGGGATCCATATTTCTCAGCAGAGAAAGAAAAAAAAAACCCAAAAACTTAATGGTCAGTTATAATGTCAGGATCCTGTCAGCGCCGGCGTGCAGCCTCCGCTGAGCAGGGACTCACCCGCACTGTAGGGGTGCCCGGAGTCAGGTACAGCCGGAAAGTACAGATACACAGGACCTGTGGACGCTGAAGTTTAGCAAGCAGTCACAGGACCTACGGTCATGTGACTGCAAGGGGGCGGGGCTTAGCATCCTGCTTTCAGAGATGGCAGGACACTATACAGAAATACTCAGAGTCAGGCAAAACGGAGGTCATACACAGAGATATCAGTAAAGTACCAGGGATGAGACAGAAAGGATAGTCAGGGCCAAGCAGAAGTCAATACCAAACAGACAGAGAAGGTACCAAGCAGAATCCAAAGCAATATCCAGAGAACAGACCGAGTCGTACACAGAGAATCAAGCAACCAGAACACAGCACAAACACACTCAGGGGTCACCACACAATGCCAAGGGCGAAAGTATAACTGACGGGGATGGGAGCATCCTGAGGCTATAAGAAGCCTCTCCCAGAACCAGGGAGAGGCCACAATCATAGCCCCAGGTGTGCAGGTAAGCCTGCACTGGGATCACAACCTTTAACCCCAGAAATGCCAGTCATCAGCACTGGTTCCAGACATTAACCCCACATGTGCGAGTCAAACCCGCACTGAGATCATGACAAACAGTATTTTGTTCATAAACATTCGAGACTATCCGTGAAATCAGCATTAAACCTCATGGCGTAACTGGAGGTATTTGTAGAAGTTCTTTGAGCTAAGATTAAACTCCTCTTGCAATTGTAATACTTAATCACATTATCCAAGAGCAACAGAAATACCCTTCTCCCCTCCATTTCTCAAAGCCAACCAGAATTTTCAGGTTGACTAACCATGGGAATTCCTACACGCATGTAAATCGAGAGTGGATCGCCCGCCAGGGCAGTGGGGTTACTTGGTACTGGGTCGGTGTCTCAGAGGGACGTGTCACAGTGGCGGTGACCCAGTCCGTGGCCCTGGGCATCCATGCAAAAGGGGTGAAACGTAGCTGAATAAAGTTTATAGGTGGATGATACGTGACGCCACCTGTGGTGCTCGGCAATGAAGGGGTTAAGCCGACGCTGCAGGCAGATCCTCTGGGACAGATGGTGTAAGGCAGCAAGATGTAAGAGCTCCCCACAGGTAGAGCTGTAGTCCCAGGGCAGTAGTAATAGGTGTTGAGGAAGAGGGTGTAGTGTCTGGCACAGAGATGTAGCAGTGCTGAAGGGCTTGCAGGAAGAAGACAATGACACAACAGGGTGCAGTTTCCTTTACCTTTACTGTGCATTGTAAGTGCAGTCCAGGATCCAGATTACAGATAGAACAGGAGTTGATTAGCTTGGAAGCAACTTAGGAATCTCTCTATGCAGATGGGTTGTGTAGTCTCCTTCCTAGCGCTTATCTGAGGTACTTGCAGTACTGAATTACACTGAAGCTCCCCTTGCTTGCTCTCTTTAGAACTCCCCTCGTATAACAGACAGCCATAGCCTCCTTTTTCTGGCTCACACAAGTTGCTGCTGTGCCTCCGAGTGTTAGTTGGGAACAGAGCATTTACAGCCTCTTGTTCCTCTGGTTTCTGCTGCAGGACCATTAGCATCCATACAACCTCGGATACCGGAATCCGGACCATGCACTTACAGCTAGAAGTGAGCCTGAATTCTGCTCAATCTTCCAGCTCCTTTTCCACATCCACACTATCCACATACTTTGCCTTCTCCACATGAACTCCACTAAATTACCTTCCTGGCCCCAGAGAGCAGCTTCTCCCCCAGTTTGGTTCAGAGCTCCCTCTGCTGGCCTGGAGTAGGAACTGTGCTGTGTGCTGATTTACCTGATAGAGAGATCCTTCATTGCTTCCAAGCATGACATCACCCTGTGGTGCCACTGTGGTGACCATACTCCTGGGGGCACCACATTCCCCCCTAGTGCAATTCAGTACTCCCGGACTGAGAAAACATGCAAACATATAAACAAATGAACAATTGTAACTGTTACAAGATGTAAAAAAATGAAAATTACAAAAACCAAAGCTCAAAAACAGTCCTTGTGACGATTAGTCCATGCGTCAATGTCCATGGTCAATTTCCTGAGCAAGTTGGTAACTATATACAAGGACTGTATTGGCCACACATAGTCCTGTGGCCCAATTGTCCATCAAAACAAAATAAGATATTCAAAAAGTTCTTACAGAGACTCTGTAGGCACATAAGCTTGCAAAGTTGCATATTTACAGGTACAGTTTACATTTTCTATTTGCACTTTAATCTCTATACCTAGCTGAGATCTCACCTTTTGTACTACGGGTAGATCTACGTAGCATGGGTACTTCTAATGGCCTATTTAGGTTTAGTGGGCCTGTTACTGCTGTTGGTAAACTGGGTAGTAGCAGTCTGCGAACTCTTAGACTCACTGTGGGCATGACAGATTCACCAATGGCAGGGCGAGGATCCTCTTGCTCCACTGCGGCATCCGCTGCCTGAACTTCCCGATTTTCAGAGTTGTCTTGAGTCTCTGCTACATCAGTTGCAGTAGGCAGGGGAAAGATTAGGACAGGAACTACGATGGCTTGATCCACTCTTGTCCAGTTTGCAGGAAATTCTCCAAGTACAGTGTTGACCTTTTCTTCTTCTTCCTCTATGGGCTGAAAGTTGTTTTGCTCTCCCATCTTTTCTTTTAGTTGGTCAGGGCACAGTTTCAGATGATCCCTCAATACTGCTGATGAGGTTTCTCCTCCATCCTTACTGATAAGGCACACTTTTGGTGTTGTCAAAGTTTGATGGTAGGACGGTGTAGGGTTCAGCTTCCCATTGGTCATCCAATTTATGCATCCTTCTTTTCCGCTTTAGGACTTGTTCTCCTGGTGACAAGGGAACTGCAGGTGCATGTTGATTGTAGTTCTTTTCCTGCTTTTGTCTCCCGAGTTAGACTCTTTTCTACACACTCTTATACTCTTCAGTATTGCTGCTGCCGCTCTGTATCCCAGTCAGCATCTGGTGATGTCACCTCAGGTGTCAGGACTCCCATATCCAAATCAATAGGCAGCTTGCCAGGCCTCGCTCTCATTAGGTAGGCTAGAGTGCAGTTGGTGGAATTCACAGGAATGTGATTGTAGAGGTCTACCAGATCTGATAACTTCTCTGGCCACAGATTCCTCTCTTCCAAAGGCAAGGTCTTCAGTAGATCGATCACCACCTAATTCATCTTTTCACACATGCCATTGGTCTGTGGATGGTACGGTGTTGTCCTGATCTTCTTGCAACCGTACAAATTACAAAATTCCTGGAACACTTCTGCCTCAGAGGCTGGACGGACCTTGATCTGTAAGCACTCGCTCGGGATATCCGTGTGGTCGACAAAAGTGCTGTTGGAATGCTCTGGCTGCTGTCCTGACTGTTTGATCCTTGACAGGCACGACTACCAGGAATCTCGAGTAGTGGTCAACGATGGTAAGAGCATAAACGTAGTCTGAACGGCTTGGGACCAGCTTCACATGGTCCAGAGAAACCAACTCAAGTCGTTGTTTGGTTATTATTGGCTGCAAAGGAGCTCGCTGGCTGTTACGGTCCTTCCTGCCCAGGTTACATTGTCCACTCTCCCGGCACCAATTTTCAATGGCCTTCCTCATACCAGCTCAGTAGAATCTCTCCCGGAGCAAGGCCTCCAACTTCTTCCATCCTAAGTATCCAGCTCCATTGTGGTATGCTTCCAAGACCATTGATGCCTCCCTCTTTGGGACTACCACTTGCCAGACCAACTCATGAGTGCGGGCATTGATACTCTTCCGGCACAGCTTTCCCTCATAGAGGAACAGCCTGCCTCTTTCCTTCCACAACTGCTGGGTTTCTTCAGGAGCATCTGGACCTGGGCGTGAGTCAGCTTGTGACAGTAGCTCCTTTACCAGGCAGACTGCGGGGTCGCTATCCTGCGTTTCTGTCCAGTCATGATGAGGCAATGGATTTAGGGTGGCCTCTTTCACGATAGACCGTCTGTTTCTCACTCCTTGGGCACGTTGGGCCGCAATTGGCCGGTGGAAGGCAGGTAACTCTATTTCTTCGAGTGCCTCAGGGTCTTCTCCTGCATTTGGCAGATTGGGCATTCTGGACAGCGCATCAGCATTGGCATTCTTGTGCCTAGCTCGGTACTTGATGGTGAATTCATAGTTAGACAGCCGGGCCATCCATCGCTGCTCCAGTGCACCTAGCTTTGCAGTCTCCAAGTTAGTTAACGGGTTGTTGTCCGTGAAGATGGTAAACTTGGCTGAAGCTAGGTAATGCTTGAATCGTTCAGTCACAGCCCAGACTATGGCAAGGAACTCCAGTTTGAAGAAACTGTGTTGTCAGGGTTACTTTCAGTGGGACGAAGCTTCCTGCTGTTGTGGGAGATCACTCTTTCCTTGCCATTCTGTACCTGTGACTTTACTGCTCCCAGTCCGTTGCTGGCATCAGTATACAGAACAAATGGTTGGTCATAATCTGGGTAGGCCAGGACTTCATCTCCTGTGAGAGCCATTTTCACTCGAGTGAAGGACCTCTCCAGTTCCTCATTCCATTCAAATGTAGGACTCTTCTTCCTACCTTTCTTGGGCTGGCCCACCAGAAGAATTTGCATAGGCGTGGCTATCTCAGTGAAGCCTTTGATGAATCTTCGGTAGTAGCCTACCAACCCGAGGAATTGACGTACCTCATGTAGGTTGCTGGGCTTCTGCCGGTCCCGGATGACAGTGACTTTGTCAGGATCCGGTGCCACACCTTCTGCACTCACTACATGACCGAGGTACTGCACCTTGGGCTTCAGGAAGTGGCATTTGGATGGCTTCACTTTCAGGCCAAAGTTGGACAGGGCTTCAAACACCTCAGCCAGGTGCTCCAGATGGTCTTCATAAGTCTTGGAGAAAACAATGACATCATCAAGGTACAACAGAACTGTCTCGAAGTTCTTGTGTCCAAGACAGCACTCCATAAGCCGTTGAAATGTCCCTGGGGCGGTGCAGAACCCGAACGGCATGTAGTTGAACTCGCAGAGACCCATTGGTGTGGTAAACGCTGTTTTCTCCTTTTCTGCCTCTGCCACGGGAACCTGCCAATACCCACTAATGAGATCTAAGGTGGAAAAATAGTTATCAGTTTTAAGTGCAGCTAATGACTCTTCATTTCTGGGTAATGGGTAGGCATCCTTATGTGTAATGCTGTTAATTTTTAGGTAATCAACACACATTCTCATGGTACCATCTTTCTTTTTCACAAAAACTATTGGAGTTGCCCATTGGCTACAACTGTCTCTGATCACCCCAGCCTCCTTCATTTCCCGCAACATACTTTTGGCACATTGATATTGTGTTGGGGGTATAGGCCGGTACCTTTCTTGAATGGGTGGATGATCTCCAGTGGGGATATGGTGTTGAACCCCTTTTGCCTTCCCAAAGTCTAGAGGGTGTTTGCTGAATACCCGCTCATACTCCTGAGCCACTCGGTAAACCCCATTCTTTTGGTATGAAGAAGTGGAGTCAGCTCCCACATGCAGCTGCTGACACCACTCCTCCAGCTGCTTTACAGAGCCATTGTCCCCTGCCTGGTCGGATGAGACCAAGGGCTCTGCTGCCTGTATTGCGTTGTTACTGACAGTAAACAGCTTAGCAACTGTGGCATGCTGAGGTATTGTGGCCTCCTCCTCCCCACAATTCAAGAGGCGTCGATGTACTCTCCCTTTGCGGACATCAACTACCCCTCTGGCTGTCAGGACAGTGGGCCAGCTATCAAGAGTACACTGACTCTACCAATGCTTGGTAATCTTTTCCTCTGAGGCCTATGGCTGCCCGACAGCAAATTAACATTTCACATATAGGGGGTATCGCAATGGGGAAAGAATCACTCAATCTGACGCTGCCAATTTCTCCGCCAGACAGTTCTACCTGCTGTCTTTGCATCAGGGCCTTGATCTCCTTCTGCAGGACTCGCTGTTCACTGGAACCAGCAGTCTCAGCTACCTGTTGCATAAAACAATAACCTCGGCAAGACAATTTTCAATCACATTAGTACCTAAGGTCATCATTGGGTTACATTCTCATCGATCAATGTCTACAACTATCAGACCTTGAGATTTTAACTCCACTCGCCCCACCTTAATGGTAATCTCTTTACATCCTACTTGCGGCAAAGACTGACCATTGCTGGCAACTACTGTCAGCTCATCACTTGGGCCACGAGTAAGTTCAGAGTCAGCCCAATACCGCTTGTAAAGGATATATGGCATAGTTGTCACCTGAGAGCCAGTGTCCAGCAAAGCGTTCATGTGGATGCCGTCAATCACCACTGGGAGGACCGGTCGCCCTCCAACATACTTTGCTCACCAGTTCTTTGGGCCTTGTAGTCCTACTCCTGGGGGTTGGCCCTCTGCCCCAGGGGATGCTCGTTTAAATAACAGAATCTTGCGATGTTGCCTGCCTTGCGGCAGTGACGACAGATGGTATGTCCGTCCTGGTCATAGCGATCGTTGTCTCTCCCTCGGAGTGGCGGGATCCTCTTCTTACGTAGCCACGGGACATCCTCTGGACTGGAGGCCAGCTGGATCTTCTCCTTTGAGGACACCTACATGGACTGCACAGTTTTGGCAAATGCAGCCATATTTGTGGTCAGCTCTTGGACCTGAAGGCGCAGTTCTGTAGATGGATCATTATCCAGAGTCTGTGTGTCAGCCTGCACAGGGCTCGGAGTGAAAGATGCAGCTTCTTGGTGGTATGTGATTGCTGGGCGTCGGACGGCTGACATTTAGTTCATGCAGCACCCGGGTAGCCCTGTCTTTAAAGTCTGCAAAGTCTAGATCAGGGTTTTGTAGGGCTATGATGCGCAGATGTGCTCTGTGGGTACTGGATAGGAGTCCCTCAATAAATTGCTCCTTTAACAGTCTGTCTCCATCTTTCACACTGTCTGGGTCAATCTGCTTTATGGCTCGCAGCGCCTCTTGCAGGTTAAGAGTATAGTCCCATATACTGTCCTGCGCTCTTTGCTTACACCCAAAGAATCTCATTTTTATTTCAGCTGCAGTGCGGGTGTCAAAGGTGCTTCTTAGCATAGCCAGAATCTATTTAACAGTCTATATCAGTGTCCTGCCAAGACTTTACTTCTCTTTGCGCTGCACCAGTTAGCTGCCCAATAAGGATGTTCATTTATTGGCTTTCAGACAGATACACCTCAAACAAACTGCAGTTTCTCTTTGAATTCACTCAGGGTATGTGACTCAGGGGAGTATTCCCTGAGTAGTGCGGTAACCAGGTCGCTCCCGGTATATAGGCCATGGACAGCGGCATTATGGGGACTGCTGTGGTGGGCACTTGTTCTTGCAGTGCTCTGGAGGTGGCGCTGGCCGCTGAATTCTGCAGTGCCATTGGAGCCGCAGCTGCGCTGGCCCCTGCATCTTGCGGCGCTGTGGGGGGTGCGGTGGCATTCACCACTGCATCTTCTCTGACCTCAGACATTCTCTCCCCCCCCCTAGTTAACGCTGGCCAGGCCCTGTGTTGCGCTGGCTTACCGGTCGCCGCTCCGCAGCCTGGATGATCGGGGGACGCCGGGACTGCAGACCTCTGCTCCTCACTTCCCGCGCCCGCTGGTCTCTTCCCGCGCAGCACCTCTTTTTGCGCTCTGTGGCAGGCTCCACCCACGACGGCACGCCCCTTTGGCTTCCTGCGGGCGCCAAGTGGCAGGGTAATGGCGGCAATTGCACAATAAGTATGGCACACAGGACTCGGTGGCACCGGGCTTCGTAAATCCTGTTTGTGACGCCAAAATGGATCACCCGACAGGGCAGTGGGGTTACTTGGTACCGGGTAGGTGTCTCATAGGGACGTGTCACAGTTGCGGTGACCCGGTCTGTGGCCCTGGGCATCCATGCAAAAGGGGTGAAACGTAGCTGAATAAAGTTTATAGGTGGATGATACGTGACGCCACCTGTGGTGCTCGGCAATGAAGGGGTTAAGCCGACGCTGCAGGCAGATCCTCTGGGACAGATGGTATAAGGCAGCAAGATGTAAGAGCTCCCCACAGGTAGAGCTGTAGTCGAAGGGCAGTAGTAATAGGTGTTGAGGAAGAGGGTGCAGTGTTAGGCACAGAAATGTAGCAGTGCTAAAGGGGTTGCAGGAAGAAGGCAATGACACAACAGGGTGCAGTTTCCTTTACCTTTACTGTGCTTTGTCAGTGCAGTCCAGGATCCAGATTACAGATGGCACAGGAGCTGGCTAGCCTGGAAGCAACTCAGGAATCTCTCTATGCAGATGGGTTGTGTAGTCTCCTTCCTAGCGCTTATCTGAGGTACTTGCAGTACTGAGTTACACTGAAGTTCCCCTTGCTTGCTCTCTTTAGAACTCCCCTCATATGGAAGACAGCCGTAGCCTCCTTTTTCTGGCTCACACAAGTTGCTGCTGTTCCTCCGAGTGTTAGTTGGGAACAGAGCATTTACAGCCTCTTGTTCCTCCGGTTTCTGCTGCAGGACCATCAGCATCCATACAACCTTGGATACTGGACTCCGGACCATGCGCTTACAGCTAGAAGTGAGCCTGAATTCTGCTCAATCCTCCAGCTCCTCTTTTCCACATCCACACGCTTTGTCTTCTCCACACAAACTCCACTAACTTCCCTTTCCTGGCCCCAGAGAGCAGCTCCTCCCCCAGTTTGGTTCAGAGCTCCCTCTGCTGGCCTGGAGTGGAAACTGTGCTGTGTGCTGATTTACCTGATAGAGATCCTTCATTGCTTCCAAGCATGACATCACCCTCCCTAGGAGGAAGGTAATGCCACTGTGGCGACCATACTCCTGGGGGCGCCACAAGAACATCCCACTATTTGTTGTAGTTCTCATAGTTCCACCAAATTTTGTGCATTACTAGAGGTATTTGTTAAAGGATTTGAATGTGTTACTCTCTAGGGCTTTGTACAATGACCGGCTGCAGGAGAACATTTAAAAAACATTTTATTATCATCCTCCCAACCACTAAAGTGCTGAGCCTGAGCTTCCAAGACATTCACTCAAGGATTGGGTATCACTAAAGGCCGCGTCTCACATAGCGAGATCGCTAATGCGTCACCGATTTTGTGACGCGACAGCGATCTCGCTACATGTAACACATAGCGGCGACGGGCCCCCCCTCTGGATATCGCTGATCGTGCTCGAATGTCCTGGGCCATTTTTTCATCATCTGCATCCCGTTGGCCATCATGCATCGGTGTTTGACGCCGACGAGCGACCTCGTTGGCGACACAGAACTCAGGACACAGACTGGAATCGTTCAGAATAGCTGCTGTGTGACAATGCACCAGCGATCCTTACCAGGTCGCATCGTTGTCGGGATCGCTGGTGCGTCGCTATGTGAAACGGGACCCTAACCCACCCTCTGATTTTTCTCTCTGTAAAGTTTCCAATTTAATGTGGCCCACCCAGCAACCACCACCCCCACCCTCCCTGCACAGCGAGGATCTGAATATACTGTTAATAGCCTAAAAGAAGCAGGATGGGATCCAGTGAATTATGTACGAGATATAAAAACTGAGGCATCAAGATCATTGTAAGTAAATTAGTTCTTCTCACAGCTGATAAGGGATGTATAGACCATGTGTCCCTTTTTTGCAAAAACTTAGTGAGAATTGAAGTTAAATTTATTTTTCATGGTCTAAAGGATTAAGAGAGACCTTGGCTCCCAAGTATTTACATGTCGATACCTGTTGTAGTCCTGAGCCCCTCAAAGTATTAATCTGACCAACCCACTCATCCACAGACATCATCACCAACTTTGACCAATTAACAACAAGGCCGGTGCAAGTCCCATAAGACTGAATCACCTCCATTAGCGAAGGCAGGGATTCTGAAGCACTGGCTAAAAAGAGTAAAATGTCGTCAGCATATAACGCAATTTTATCTTCTAACACATCTTCTAAACCCCTCTATACCGGAATGTTTCCGTATCAAAATCAATGAAGGTTCAATAACCAATGCGAAGAGCAAAGGAGACAATGTACAACCCTGTCTTGTACCTCTCCCCAGTACATATGATTCTGATAGAAAGCCATTCACCCTTATCCTAGCCGCAGGGTTAGAATATAAGATTGGTATCCAATCTATAAACCTTTACCCTATGTTAAATTCCTGTAAGACTGAGCACAGAAATCCCCATTCCACACTGTCAAAAAATTTGGCAGTATCTAAGGAGCAAATAACTCTGTCCGGTAAGTTATCAATAATGGGCCCCATATAATGCTCCATACAGAATAATGGTCCATACATAATGGGTCCCAATGCCTCATCATAATCTACATAGAAAGAGTCCCATATAATGCTCCATACAGAATGGGCCCCATATAAATGCACCATACAGAATGGGCCCCATATAATGCTCCATAAAATGCGCCATACAGAATAAAGGGCCCCTTATAATGCTACATACAGAATAGGCCTGATATAATGATCCATACAGAATGAGCCCCATATATTGCTTCATACAGAATGAGCTCCATATAGAATGGGCCCCATATATTGCTCCATACGTAGTGAGCCCCATATATTGCTTCATACAGAGCTCCATACAGAATGGGCCCCATATAATGCTCCATACAGAATGGACCCCATAGAGACAGGACCTGCTGAAGAGGCATTTCAAACAGTTTGAAACACGAGGCTAGCCTAGTCCCAGGCCTTATAGCATGCCGGTGTTCCCAATGGTGAGTGGGCCCCGACACTTGGTAGTGACACCGGCCCTGACCGCCTGCAAGGGCCCCCTCCACCTCCGGGCCCAGTGCAGCTGCACTGGCGGTATCTCCGCCCCTCCTCATATATTCCTGCATTTGTGGGTGCATCTCATACAGGGATTCATAGAATATTTTAATTTGCTTTACGGTCTGTGGAGTTTCATATAGCGCCTCTCCAGCCCCATTCATAGTGCAGCAATATATGGCGATCCCTTTGTGTGTTTGCTACCGGTGCTAGATCATACTCCGCTTTTTCACCTTCATCAAAATAGATGTTTTTTATATAATCATTTAACATTCGCTGGCTCCAATACATGCAAGTTATAGGCATCTTGACCGACTTGCATCTGAAGAAAGTCTGCTCTTCCACTAGATAAAGGCATTCCTGCAGAAACACGCGTCGGGGTGGGCACATGCTGTGGAACTCCCTGCCAACTCTTGAACAGGTATTACATTTATGATTTTCTTTGGTATTTTATTTTTTTTTTATCTCTGATTATTTGATTACTTGATCTATGCGTATCCCGTTCAATATCACTGTGAAGGCCAATAGGGAAAGTGCTAAATGATATGTATATGTCCAGTGCGCCTTATTTCTGCACATGTGCGAATTTGGTGTTGATTCCTGCTTGCCACTCTTATACTTCCTGATATTTAATAAAGTATCAATTTTTGCAACTCAATGTGAATTGTCCTGGGATTATTCATCGCATTTTTTCTTGGTTTTCTCCACTAGAAGTGTAGAGTTTTTCCTGTACTCTTTATTTGAGGAATTCACCAAACTGTATTTTTCAACTTCGCTTACGTAAGAAATAATCTTTAATGGCCTGTTCTAGTAAATGACCATCAATAATCTATAACCAGAATGCATTAAAGCTCCAAAGTCTAAGCAGAGATATATTATTACATTGATACCTTCACTAATAATGGCGAATGATCTGATAAGTCGAGAGACTATTTTATTTTCCCAGCCCAATTGCAATGTAGAACAAGTCATGTCCAGGAGTGGCTAATAAATAGAGCAGCACACAGGTGAAGGATGGGTGGACTTTATTAACTCATGTACATTTATTTGTCCTCTGGCTTGTTGAAGCAGTAGGTCAGACAGCACTTGCCACAGTAATGCCTGTCAAAGTGACTGGCCATGAAGACTCCAGCCCCACATTCCTCAGACGGGCATTCACGCCTCAGGCGGTGGATTTTTCCATTTTCATCAACCTACAAAAGATAGGTTTATGTGAGACAGCCAGATAGATGATAGATAACCAATTAACAATTGTAGGTGCAAACGTTTGTGGGTACTGCAATGTAAGAATCTTGCGAGTAAAGGGGGTTTTACACTAAGCGATATCGCTAGCAATATCGCTAAAACGTCACTGGTTTTGTGACGTTATAGCGATATTGCTAGCGATATCGCTATGTGTGATACTTACCAGCGACCGGCTCCCCCGCTGTCCATCGCTGATCGCGCGAGAATGTCCGGCTCCATTTCTCGTCGGGCGCTTCCTGCTGAGACTTCCTGCTGTGACGACGAGCGACGCTGGAGGCGGGCGGGAGGACGCAGGATCGCTGTGTGTGAATGGTAAGTATCGTGCGCTGCGTCGCTGCTGAATCGCTGTGAGGTCTTTCTGTATGAAAGCTCACTAGCGATCATTTAGCGATGCACCAGCGATCCTGACCGGGTCGGATCGCTGGTGCATCGCTAAATGTAAAAGGGCCTTAAGACTATCACGTCCCAGTCAAATGTCCTAGTGCAGCATGCAATCCTGCAGTCCAGCAACTAAATGTTTCTTCGCGATTATGAATGACATTGTGTATTAGCGCCAATTGCCAGGAGTCGCAAGAGCATCAGCAGGAACAACTACTAGTGTTACAGAGGAGGGTTGCAAATATGATCAACTTTCACATAGGACATTGGGTCTACATGATACTACCCATTTTCTATTGTAACCAATCACAAGCCCAGAGATTGGATTTTATGGATACTCCCTTAAAAGGATGATTATGTACCTTCAATGGGCTTACTATCATTATAGGTCAGGTGGGTGGTACATTAATATTAGTGATAAGCGAACGTGCTCAGATGTGTAATCCAAGCATGTTCGAGTCCCTGCAGCTGCATGTCTCGCAATTTGATAGCCGCAACCATGCAGGCACGGGGGTCTCAAACATTTTTCAAACACGCTGAAGACACACAAGCATGCTCGGGTAACACCTTATTCAAGCACATTCGCTCATCACTAATTGTATCCATACGAAACAATTCTGTCTCGTATTCATTGTTATGCCGAGGCACAGAAAGAACAGACCTACAGTCTTACCTTGTAGTACTTAAGAACAGCAAGTTTGACCTTCTTTCTCTTATGCTTGTTCTTCTTGGGTGTGGTGTAAGACTTCTTCTTCCTCTTCTTCGCACCACCACGGAGTCTCAGCACCAAGTGGAGAGTGGACTCCTACAGGGGTTAAAAAAAAAAATAAAAAAAAAAAATAAAAAAAAAAATGGGGGTCTCAGGATGTGAACTCCAACCCATCGGCAGGGAATTGTGTCCTGTCACTTGGCGGTAACAAAAAAAAAATAAATAACTGAGGCTATGCCATAAACTGATAAATGTAGACATACCTTCTGGATATTGTAATCTGAGAGAGTGCGGCCATCTTCAAGCTGCTTGCCGGCAAAGATCAACCTCTGCTGATCAGGAGGGATACCTAGAGAAGCAAAAGACATCAGTCTCCATGGACGAGAACATTGCAGACAACCCCTAGGTTAGATAATCAAACTTGAAAGTGAATAATTTCATAAGGGCCTCTTTAGTATCTTTAAAAGAACCAGTCTAGGTCTGCACCTATGTAAGACTGGTGATTTTTCTAAATACTCTATGGTCAGAAGGTTCCTCATGGCCCCATAAAGGACCTGACTTCTGGGTTCTTGTATCCCAGCATACAAAGCTCTTTGCACTCATCAAGTGCTGTCGCGTCCTTTACCAAGAAGCAGTGACAAAATCTGCTCTAATGATGCAACCAGTAAGCAAGAGCCAGGATCAGCATAGAGCGAGATCTCACAGCAAGAATCAGGGCTGTGGAGTCGGTAAGCCAAACCTGCGACTCCGACTCCTCAATTTCCCTTACACCGACTCCGACTCCAACTCCGACTCCCACACATATTGCTTATATTTAAGTGAAAAGTTTATTGTAGTACAATGTGAACCTCAGACATTTAATCATTTTTATGATCCAATAATCAAGATATTTAGATAGAACAGAATATATATTGGTGTGCTACCCGGTTTTCATTCTTTTTGGTACAGATACGATTTGGATAGACAGATATGGATAAATGGATAGATAGAGCAGATTTCTAATCTGCTTTTGCTATTGAAAACATTATGAGCTCAAAAACCTTTCAGGTGATGCAGTTTTTTTAAAAAGATGATCAGCTTTTGCAGCTGAAAAACGTATCCTCAAAAAACACAGGAAAAACGCTGTGTGTGAATGTAGCCTTAGATCAGGATTATAACAGCCATTTATAGGACATTTCATAACTTTCCCAAACTCCTATGAAAAAATATTCATCACATCCTGCATTGAATTACTGTACCCAATTTATTATATATTTTAGGAGTCGGTCCATTTTATACAGACTTCAACTCCACCAAAATGAGCACCGACTCAGACTCCACAGCCCTGGCAAGAATTGTAGCAGAGTTGTGGGACCCCACTACATGCTAAAACCCAAAAACCAGGAAGCTTGGACACAACAGAGGGTAGAAAACTGGGCCAATTGGGGGGTGGAGGGGCACTTGGGATCATGGCAACACTTAGTGAGTGTTTAGAAAAATCAGTCTGGTAATGTCACTCTACTTACGTAAAAATGGCAGACGCAAATTGGCAATAGGTACTTTGTTTTCTTAAGGAAACAAAGCCCAAGAAACAAGTAGGAACTTTAAATAGGCAAAAATCACTACTTGAAATGATGTGGATAAGGAAGGGACCCCGTGGTCGGGACATACATATCATACACTTGCCCCACCGCGTATGTGTCCAATTAGGTTTCAGTAGACGCAATATCACCCGCCCGTTCACCTCCTGATATGAGTGTGACAGGAGTAAAAAAACCCTGTAATACCTTGAAAAACTACGTGTAAGGCCACAACTAGCACTCAACAGAAGTTTTAATTTGCACGTATAGAATGACATTTGGGTTCATGTTTTTTTTTCCCCCCAGAGAATCTCAACGACAAAACAACCAGGAACATTCAGCAAATACAGGTGTATTCTCAAAAGGATTTTTTTGCCATTTACCACATTTTTCAGATAACTTTTCCCCCCAATTTTTTTTTTTTTTTTTGGGGGGGGGGGGTAGAAGTATGGGGGGTGTATTACAGCATTATAATTCGAGTGTAGCTTACCAGCTGCGGTGGAGCCAGGTCGTTGCTGCAGGAAGCTTCTGGTGGCAGGAGTGGGGCAATACTGCAAGTCCCAGGCTGGTAGGATGGGGCAGCTCAGCGGTGCGGGGTTCCACCAACGCTTTGTGAAAGCCTGGGGGCTGTGCACTTTCCATGCTTTTGAATGCGGTGGACTCAAGGAAAAGAGCGCAGATTAAGATCTTGGTACCGACATCTTGTCTCATGCACAGCCTTTAGTGGCCATTCCCACCCTAGAGTCCATCGCATTGAAAAGCACAGAAAGTGCAGGGGCTCGAACTCACAAAATGTTTGCGGAGCCCCGATCACCTCCTACCAGCCTGGGACCCGCAGGATCTCCTGCCTCTGCCAGCTTCCCGCAGCAGCAACACTGACACTCACCAGGTAAGCTTCCTTAAATCGGTAAGATGCACTACCATTAAAAAAAAATATTTTGCTCCCCAAAATTTGGGGTGCATCTTAAAATCCGCAAAATACAGTATGATGCAATAATAAGGCCTTTTTTTTTTTAATACAAATGTATACAGCTTATGACTCATGTGGATGCGCCATAAGGAGAAATACATTTCCTTCTAGATGTCGCGGATCATCTTTCAAACTTGTCAACTTCTAGCAGAATACATATGAAGTCATCCATACAGCTCTCTTCCGACAGCCGCCACACAGATGAGCGTTCATCTTGAGTTCTCTAATGAAAGTGCAGAGAAAAATCTCTTCCCCAGAGGCCAATAATCAGAACGATCATTTACAGTATAGTAACAGTCATTCTCGTTATCGGCCCGTGATGCTACCGATCACTCAAGCAAAAGGCTCGCTGGGTTGTCTGGAATGGAGCATTCCCCCGACACACAATGCAAACAGCAAGACTAATCTCACCATGTCTCCACCGATCTCTACTGCCTGCTGACAGGACCCCATTGCTGCAGTAGGGAGACCAGTGGGGAAACAATGAGTCCTTGATGGCTTCACTATCTCAAGACCATTTTGTGACACTTTTTAATCCCCAGACAACCCATTTAGAGCCATTCTGGTCTGCTACAGGGATAAAAGTCAGCAGAACTCACCTTCCTTATCCTGAATCTTAGCCTTGACATTTTCAATAGTATCAGAGGGTTCAACCTGGACAAGAGAGCAAGACGTTAAACTGGATTAAAGGAAAATAAAAAAAGAAGGCAAATTGCAAAGAATTAGCATGGATGTCAGTCTCATGTGACTTATATTGAAGTCTATGACAATTAACATGTGCAATCGGTGAAATATTTCAGGCCGTCACAAGGCAGTTGAATAGGTCGCAATGTGACACGATAGGAAGTTGTAAGGTGCAAAATAACACTGATTTTAATTTCGCCGGGTAGCCATACGGAGCTACAGACTGCACACTCCTGTGAGGAACGGAAGAGGAACCCTTTAAGATGGACAGAAGACTGACTCTAGGTGGCACTATGACTCCATAGATGGGAAATACAGCAGCCCAGGCTAATGTGCTGTCTGTATGCAGACCTGCTATTAGTCACTACTCACTTTATTATGCTTTCCTTATATAGCACCATTAATTCCACAGCGATTTATAGCCATCATCACCCCTGTCCCCATTGGGACCCACGATCTAGATTCCCCATCAGTATGTCTTTGAAGCTGAGAGGAAACCCACACAAACACAGGGAGAAAGTACAAACTCCTTACAGATGTCAATCTTGGTGGGATTTGAGCCAAGGACCCCAGAGTGCTGCAAAGCAACAGTGCTACCCACTGAGCCACCGCGCTGATCACTTGATTAAGTCTATGTAATCCAAGTGTTTAGTAAGGAGAACCACACCACCTGTGACTGCCGGGTCCCTGGGAGCTCAGATGCTTTCTGTACATGACATCCTCTTTAAAAGGTGTTGTCCAGTTAGAAATATGTTATAACCTACCCAAGGGATAAGGAAGAACTTGACCAACTGGTGTCCCACCCCTGGGACCTGCGCGAGTGGACCGAACAGGAAATGTATCCCTGGTACCAAATGGAGCAGCAAGTCAGGACACCGGACCACCACTCCATTCATTCTTTATGGGTATTAGGACAAATACTGGACTCAGCAACCCCACAGGGTATGAATGGCGCTCCAGTCACACGTGGGACTGACAACCCTAGAGGGAATGGCGCTCAGGTAACAGGTGGGCACAAACAACCCTACAGGGAATGAATGGAGCGCAGGTCACGTGGGCACCAACAACCCTATAGAGAACAAATGGAGCGCAGGTCACACATGGACACTGACAACCCTAGAGAGAAGGAATCGAGCGCAGGTCACACGTGGGTACTGTCCTATTTTACAACCCTCAAATTAAAGAGGCTGTCCACTACTTTTTTATTGATAACCTATCATAGGGTTTGGTCATCAATGTTTGATCTGTTGGGGTCTGACACTGGCGTCGGCTAACATATACTCACTTGCGGAGCTGCCCGTCTTTTGACACCCTGCGGCAGCCACTACTACACATCCGCGTCCTACTGATTTGAATAGGAGGCAGATGCACAGTACCAGGCCGTGGCCACCGCCAGAAGACAGCCAGCTCTGCGAGTAGATCCAGCAGCCACCAACAGCTGATAGGTGAGGGTGCAGAGTGTTAGACCCCAACCAGACATTGATGTATCCCAAGAACCTCTTAAAAATACACAATGCAGCATAGAGGGAAATAGTATTTATGGGATTATTAAAGAGGGGTTGAGGGAATCTGTCACCCCATTTCTGGAGTATCAGCTGCCGGCACCGCCATCAGGAGCTTATCTACAGCATTCTGTAATGCTGTAGATAAGCCCCCGATGTAACCTGAAAGAGAAGAAAAATTAGTTATATTATACTCACCCGGGGGTGGTCCGGGTCTGGTCTTGGTCCGATGGGTGTTGCGGTCCGGTGCCTCCCTTCTTCTAACGGTGACGCCCTCTTCTTTGCTGCCTGTCGCGGCTCCTGCGCAGGCGCACTGCTCTGCCCTGTTGAGTGCAGAGCAGAATACTGCAGTGCGCAGGTGCCGGACCTTTCCCGACACCTGTGCACTGCAGGACTCCACTCTGCCCTCAACAGGGCAGAGCAGTGCGCCGCGATGGGAAGCAAAGAAGAGGGCGTCACACTTAGAAGATGGGAGGCGCCGGACTGACACCCATAGGACCAAGATCGGACTCTGAGCCCCCCCCCTATAATGTAACTCTTTTCTCATCTTTTAGGCTACATTGGGGGCTTATCTACAGCATTACAGAATGATGTAGATAAGCTCCTGATGGCGGTGCCAGCAGCTGATACTCCAAAAATGGGAGTCTGAAAAGGGAGATCTCCAGAAACCAGCTCAGCCATATTCAAACCTCAAAGATGCCAGTGATGAGTGATGGCCACTACAGACATCCCAAAATTAGCAGGATGGCAGCTGTGCAGGTCACACTGAGCTGCGGTTTCCCCGCGTTATCACAGCTCCTCCATGATGGCCCCGCAGAGCACATGAGCCGCCAGCCCGCACACCCCGGGAGCACGTGTACACGGCCGGCACACACGTGGCCGCACTACTACTCCCTGGGGCCTCCACCACACACCGCCGCCCCTCACACACCTCAAGGGTGATGGTCTTCCCCGTGAGAGTCTTCACGAAGATCTGCATGTTGGCGCCGGATCCACCTGTAGAAGATGACACACGGTTACTACCGTCCAAAATAGCGCGGACTCCCGGGGCCCGAGCCCCCGGTACACGGCAATAATCCCCCCCATACCCGGAGCCGAGCCGCCACACTCACCTCCTGCTTATGGCGGATCCTGGAGAGAGGGCCTCCTTCCGGCGAACACGGGGTTTTCCTAGCAGCCGAGCAGGGCTGCGGTGGGCGGTGCGGGATTTGGCTGCCTTTCTCAATGCCTGCTAGAATCTTCCTAGTACAAAACGAGACGGAGGTCGGAGACCGCAGAGAGCGCCCCTCAGCGACCACTGCGCGGTATCATTGTAGTGAAATGGTGGATAGTACTGGTTACTCGTCTCTGGGGGCCTTCCAGGCGCAGTGCATTGTGGGACTTGAAGTCCTTGTGAATTTTACGCTGTATTTTTTATTTAATAAATTCACTCATAAAACATTTGGACAAATATTAAAATGTTTAAATCAGTAACGGAAATGATAATAGGTAGGAGTGATTTTCTTTTTCCCGCAAACGTTTTCTCATTTCCATTGACCACGCCCCTGACAACAGCCCTTAGTAACGAGAGTCCGTACACAGAGACCCCGGTCCTGCTTTTTGAGGTGTGTGGCAGGGAGCGTGCACAGCTGGGGAGCGTGCATAGCTTGGCGAGGTAACAGCAGGGCTGAAGGGGCTCTCATAGGTCTTCAAAAGTGAGTATTGCTCTCTGTTATCAGCCATTGTAATAGAAGCAGTAAAGCAGAGTTCTGACGTAAATCAGGTCCACTCTCAGTACTTTATAATGTAAAAACATCCACAGAAAAACCATTCTGCTGACCATGAACCTCTGCAATCGCCCTATCGCGTTCCCCGCACGACCAAAGCTGGGAAGGAGGCAGTACGAAATAATGACCTGTCTCTAATCTTCCCTTCATCTCTAAACTCCTGGAACGCCTGGTCCACTCCGGTCTTATCCGCTATCTCTCTGATAACTCTCTTCTCGACCCTCTCCAATCCGGTTTCCACTCTACACTCTACTGAAACTGCCCTCACTAAAGTCTCTAATGATCTGCTAACAGCTAAATCAAATGGCCATTACTCCATGCTAATTCTCTTGGATCTCTCTGCAGCATTCGACACTGTGGATCATCAGCTCCTCCTCACTATGCTCCGTTCCATTGGCCTCAAGGACACCGTTCTCTCCTGGTTCTCCTCCTATCTCTCCGACCGCTCCTTTACTGTTTCTTTTGCCGGTTCCTCCTCCTCTCACCTTCCCCTTACTGTTGGGGTTCCTCAAGGATCCGTCCTAGGCCCCCTCCTCTTCTCTTTGTACACTGCCCCTATTGGTCAAACAATCAGTAGATTTGGTTTCCAGTACCATCTCTATGCTGACGACACCCAATTATACGCTTCTTCTGACATCACGCCAGCCTTTCTAGAAAACACCGGCGATTGTCTAAACGCTGTGTCTAACATCATGTCCTCACTATATCTGAAACTGAACCTGTCAAAGACTGAACTCCTTGTGTTTCCTCCCTCTACTAATGTACCTATACCCGCCATTGCCATTTCCATGTGTGGTTCCACTATTACTCCCCAGCAACATGCCCGTTGTCTTGGGGTCATACTTGACTCCGAGCTTTCCTTCACCCCCCCCCCACACACATTCGATCACTGTCTCGCTCTTGTTATCTGCATCTCAAAAACATTTCTAGAATTCGTCCTTTTCTTACTTTTGACTCTGCAAAAACTCTTACTGTTTCTCTTATTCATTCTCGTCTCGACTATTGTAACTCTCTTCTAATCGGTCTCCCTCTTACCAATCTCTCCCCTCTCCAATCTGTCTTGAATGCTGCAGCCAGGATCATATTCCTCGCCAATCGTTACACCGACGCCTCTACCTTGTGCCAGTCATTACAGTGGTTACCCATCCACTCCAGAATCCAGTACAAACTTATTACCCTCACCCACAAAGCTCTCCATGGCTCAGCACCACCCTACATCTCCTCTCTCGTTTCAGTTTACCACCCTACCCGTGCCCTCCATTCTGCTGATGACCTGAGGTTAGCATCCTCAATAATCAGAACCTCCCACTCCCGTCTCCATGACTTTACACGTGCCGCGCCAATTCTTTGGAATGCACTTCCCAGGTCAATACGATTAGTCCCCAATCCCTACAATTTTAAGCGTGCCCTGAAAACTCATTTATTCAGACTGGCCTATCGCCTCAACACATTAACCTAATCTATCCCTGTGTGGCACAGCCAAAAGTTTTGCCATAACCAGGTTCCCCGCATCATGTTCCCACATGCTTTATGCATCCATTAGCCCTCTGTGTCTGTACTGTTACACACTTAACATTATGGCTGGTCCAAACAATCAGAGCAACTGTTACCACCCACCTTTCGTGTCTACCTCTTTCCTCATAGACTGTAAGCTTGCGAGCAGGGCCCTCACTCCTCTTGGTATTTGTTATGATCTATGTGATTACTGTTATGCTGTTATGTCTATTGTCTGTACAAGTCCCCTCTGAAATGTAAAGTGCTGTGGAATATGTGTGCGCTATAGAAATAAAATGTATTATTATTATTATTATTATAATGCTAAAGTTGGTGTTATTACCTGTCCCACCTCTCTGGATAAAAAAGCTACTGTATAAAAAAAAATCCTGTGCACCCCGAAGTGTTTTCGTTGTGGAGCATCAGTATTACACGAGGAAAGGTGGAGCACACATTGCGGATCCGCAGCATTTTTTCCACTCGGAAATGCTCCAAAAACGCAATGGATTATTTAAGCGAGGTTAATCAATGGGAATCCAGAATTGGTGTGCACACGCTGCGCAAATTTCCGTCCTGATTCGCAGCGTTTTATTTTCCGCAGCATGTCAATTCTTTGAGCGGATCTGCAGCGTTTCTGCACCCATTGACTTCCATTGAGTCAGTCAAATCCACAGCAAAACCCCAGATGTAAAAAGGTCTGCGGGTTTGATGCCAATAAGGCTGCGGAATTGTCAAAGGAAATGATGTCAGAAGGAGGAAGAGTATGTGAGCGGAGAATATGTGCGTGTCTGCGGGTGTCGGTGCCTGCGGGTGTCGGTGCCTGCGGGTGTATGCGTCTGTCTGTTTTTATTAAAAAAAAAAGGTTGAGGCTGAATGTATATGATAAGTGGCCAGACAGAAGAAAATAGAAACAGCAAAAAGGTGCGCATACAAAATCACATATGGGTGCAGGCCCCTGAACATATACTCAGTCTAGACAAGACCCCCCAAAGGGGGAGAAGAGGAACAGGCGAGCTAGGGGGTGCACTTTCTTCTTTACATTGGTAATATTTTACCTCCCCCTCTTTCTTCTGGTTCCCTCCTTTCCGTTTACCTCTTTGGGGTCTTGTCCAGACAAGAGTATTTCTTGTAGGGTCACCTGGATACATTCAGGGGGCTACCCCCATATGCCGGCCTCTATACACACCTACTGGCTGTTTCTGTTTTCCTCTGTTTAGCTCTTTGTCATGTATAGCAGATCTGTGCAAGTATCGGCACACAGACAGGGACAGACAGAGACCAGAATCTAAGGCATGCAGGGGGTCATTATACAACATGGGAGCTAATGCGGGGGGCACTGTACGGTGTGAGAGATAGTGCTCAGGTCATTATATAGTGTGGGGTATAATGCAAGGGCCGTTATACAGTTTGAAGGCTGCTATCAGGCAATCATATAGTGTAAGGACCTATATACACTGTGGGAGCTACTGTGAGTGCCATTATAGAGTGTGGGGACTACTGTGAGGGCACAAAGGAGATATTTTACTATGTAAGGGCACAGTGGCGGCATTACTATATGAAGCAGTATGAGGAGCATTGCTTTTGTACCACACAGCAGGTGCAGGAATAGGGCATATGGCAGCAGCGGCTCAGTATTGGGGTATCATCAGGATAGGGAATTTGTGCAGGTTGGGGATAGATGAGGACGGTGCAGGAAATGTGAGAAGTCAGATGTGTATATGTTGTAATCTCTGCAGGCAAGTCCTGGCAGGAGAAGTCGTCATGTCGGTCTGGGCCCGATGGAAAAGACGGGAAAAGTGAACGACTCCATCAGAAAGAATGTCCTCTGTAAGTCACCATGTGTAACTTTACTATAATCACTTGTATGCTTTGTAGGACTGGTATCTACCACTATATGGTCACAATATGCCGGTATTATCAGTGTTGGTCTTTGTGGAGATTTTTTTTTAGCTACAGCAGGATCATCTGCTGAAGTTCCCCTATACCCACGATTAGAGTGCACCACCATAGTTGTAATCAGAGATTAGGGGCCCACTCAGATATCTCGCCCCCCTGAGCTGAAGCCCTAGCTACGCCTTTGCCTTAACTACCATTATACACTGGTGCTCTGTACATAGTAGTGTCAGTGTACAGGTAATGCAGTGATCACCAATGACATTATACACAGGAGCTCTGTATATATTGTATAGTGACGGTGTACAGGTAATACAGGGATCATTGGTAACATCATAAAAAGGAGCTCTGTATATAATATATAGTGTCAGTGTACAGGTAATACAGGGGTCATCGGTAACATCATAAAAAGGAGTTCTGTATCTAGTGTACAGGTAATACAGTGATCACCAGTGTCATTATACACAGGAGCTCTGTATATAGTGTATAGTGTACAGGTAATACAGTGATCACCAGTGTCATTATACACAGGAACTCTGCATATAGTGTCAGTGTACAGGTAATACAGTGATCACCAGTGACATTATACACAGGAGCTCTGTATATAGTGTATAGTGTACAGGTAATACAGTGATCACCAGTGTCATTATACACAGGAACTCTGCATATAGTGTCAGTGTACAGGTAATACAGTGATCACCAGTGACATTATACACAGGAGCTCTGTATATAGTGTACAGGTAATACAGTGATCACCAGTGACATTATACACAGGAGCTCTGTATATAGTGTATAGTGTACAGGTAATACAGTGATCACCAGTGTCATTATACACAGGAACTCTGCATATAGTGTCAGTGTACAGGTAATACAGTGATCACCAGTGTCATTATACACAGGAGCTCTGTATATAGTGTACAAGTAATCAGATTGCAGCAGGAGCATCCCCCTACAATTGGGTGTCTGTAAGAGAGACAAAAGATTGCAACAGGAGCCTCCCCCCCCCCCACTGCAAGAAAAATACAGGCGCAAATTAATGTCGCTGTTTTCTGTGGAATTTATACAAGAAAATCCTTCAAGCTGACAAACCCTGTGGGCAAGGTTACAGTATCTCCCATTTACTTTTAGTATTTACTTGTAGATTAAAAAAGGTTGTCCACCTTTTTATATATTGATGATTATATAAGACCGGTGGAGGTCCAACACCCAGAACCTCCCCACCTCCATCAGTGATTGAACGCAAACAGTGTATTTTGCGGAACAGCAATGCTCTGTGACACTGTTTCATGGCGGTTTTCAGATGAGGATTGAGGAGAATAAGGGCTGATCTGCAGTACCTGGCAGCAGACACTACACAGTGTGGCGGAGTGGCGCTGATGGAGGTGACACCGGCTGATCGTGGGGAGGTGCTGGTTGTCAGATCTCCACCGTTCTAATAGTGAAGACCTGTCATCGTGGGGACAGGACATCAGTATAACAGTAGAGGGGAAATTTTAAATGTTCCTTTCACTTTGTTTCTTTTTCTGACACCACATTTATGCAGGCGTGAAATAGCACCAGATGCATCTACAGGAACTATGAAATCTGTTCACGGATTATCTGGGACCCCCGTGCTCCCACCCATCACTAGTACCAGTGATAAGAGATTTCTTACCAGCATTGAGGAGAATATAAAGGCGGAGGCGGAGAAGCTGTCGGCTGCGGGTCAGCTTGATGCTGAGCAGTGGTATATTATCTATGGACAAGCTTTTGATAAGGTGACCTACGTTACAGTATATCGGTACATTGCTTTATGGTTGCTCTGTCTTCTCTATGTAACTCTTGCATTTCCTGCGTGTTTTCAGGTCATTGACAATTCCACCGATTATAAACGTCTTCTGACTGCGATCAAACAAGAGTACGATGAATTTATTGATGCCGCCAAACAAGGAGAAACTAATGCAATTCATGTCCATGCAAAGTTGAAGAGACTAGCCTCGGAGCCCACAACACTCATGTATTATAGGAAACGGGCAGCCGAGGTGGCAGACAGGTGATACTGGTATAATGATTTAGGGGTTATCCTGCACTGCTCACTTCTTCATCGAGAGGTGATGGGTACTGCTGATGTGGGCACATGTCCGGTACCGTCCAGATGAGTGCGAGACTTGGCAAGCTGCTGTCCACACAATGTCAGCCGTGCATCTCACCTCCCTCCTACCGCTATAGGATAAACTCGCTGTGCAGACAGAGGCTCCTGACGTCCCATGTAGACTGGAGGCGGTCTACAAATCCATACAATGCAAGATGGTGGGGAATCACACCATTTATCAATTTTATGTTTGATTAACCAATACAATCTTTTGTAAAATGTGTCCTCTGTATCTTTTTTTTTGTATCTTTTTTTTTTGTCCTAGAATTGATATAATTAATAAAGATTCTAGCAGAATTGAAAAAGAATTGCAGAAATTGCTGGATGAAAAGAGAGTGAAGACCCCTCCAAACGAAGCAGGACCTCCACAAAATGAAATCAACCCCAGTGCTCCAATTTCAGGTATCATATCCCCAATATTCGCTCGCTTCCACATACTCTAAGCTGTGAATCAGTATTTTAATGTTGAAAGCTGCTAAAATGCTGTTGAGACTCAAAACCCTATGAGACCTGTCCCAGAGTCGTGGCAGCTACTGAGTATTCCTCTTTCCATATTTTGCTAGAACACCTGACAGAGTTACTCTAAAAAAATTTGTATCTAAAGTAAAGGAAAAATAATGAACAAGTAAATGCAAGTCCTTTACTTGTCAGGTTATTACAGGGGTTGTTTGGCCAGGAAAGATTCCGCGCAAAATTCTGCACAGCAATCCGCAATGTGTGCACATACTGTCATGATCCATGCTGGATCATGACAGATATAAAGCACAGGTAACCTTTTTTTTTTCCTAAGCTGTGCTTAAGGTGGGTTTTTGCCCCCGGTGGCCATTAGGATTATTGAACTGTTGTGTCGTTTGTTCTAAGTTTTCCCCCCGGTGGTGGTGAGCGTCATTGCACTCTGGTTTCTTAGTTAAGTGCACATGATTAGAATGCAGGTGTGATTGCTTGCTCTGCTATAAAAGAGTCACAGGTGTTGCAATCAGTGTTGGTGATAGTGTTCATTTCAACCATGCTTGGTGGAGGAAGGAGCTGGAGAGCAGCTCTGACAGAGCCTGGTGTGAAAGGAGTCATAGGGGATTTCCTTAGCTCTGACAGAGCTTGGTGGCATCGATTCAGGAGGAGAGCTGCATGCTGGTGGTGGACTCTGTTGCCAGGAGCAAGTGCAACAGAGTAAAGCTAAGTGGTGTTTCCCTGTTTTTTTTTTTCCTTAGTGTGTATTAGTGCAGCGGTGGGGCCAGTGCCTGCGCCACCCAGCTCCCTAGCAAGGGATAGGTGTAGGGTGTGCTAGGGCGACAGGTTCGTGATCGGCGCCCGGTGCGGAACCGGCATAGGGAACGTTAGGAGCGTTAGGCGTTAGGGACACTGACTCGGGAGTGCAGGAGGTCTCCACATCCCCTGTCCCTATCGCAGGGCCCACCGTTGTAACTGTTTCCGTACCCCTTGTCTTGTTGTTTTAGTTACCGGCCTACGAGCCGTGTCACACAGGACAATACCACGTGCCGCGTCTTGTTACCGGCCTGCTGGTCGCATCACACAGAACGGGTCCACGTGACACATACCCTTACTACCCTTATCACTAACCATAACTTTTTTTTTTCTCTGCTGAGCCATGGACCCAGTTCAGCCCTTTGCCCAATTGCTGCAGACCCTTACTAATGAGATTAGGGGGCTGGGCGGAGGGTTGGTGCGGCAGCTGCGGCTGTTTGTGGGCTCTGGGGGCTTGGTCCAAGAACAGGCTCAGCCAGAACCCAAGATATCCCTCTCTGACAGATTTTCTGGAGGGAGAGATCAATTCTTGGTTTTTCAGCAAGCCTGTAAATTGTATTTCAGGCTGCGCCCTCGTTCATCAGGGAGTGAAGAGCAATGGGTGGGAATCATTATGTCCCTTCTTAAAGGGGATCCCCAATCCTAGGCCTTCTCCCTACCGGACGATTCTCCATCTTTAGAGTCCGTGGACGAGTTATTTGCGGCTTTGGTGCTTGTGTATGGGGATCCTGATGGCGTCGCCCTTGCGGAATCCCGAATCCATAGGTGTAAACAGGGAGCCCAGGTTGCTGAGGAAGTACTGCTCAGAGTTTAGGAAATGGGCCACTAATACTCAGTGGAATGACCCTGCACTTAGGAGTCAATTTGGGCACGGTTTGTCTCCAAAGATGCAGGATACTGTGGTGCAGTACGCCGCCCCCAGGTCGCTGGAGGCCGCCATGTCCCTTGCCATCCAGGTGGATAGACGCCTTAGGGAAAGACATATACAAAAAGTGCCCCCTGATGTCCTCACTAGGGAGGAGGGCCCACCAGTGCGGACGGAGGAACCCAGACAGCCCGGTGTTGTTGATACAAAAAAGGGTGTGTCTGCGGCTCGTCATGGTGGAGGGGTATGCTTTTCCTGTGGGAAGCCTGGCCATTTTCTGAGAGCCTGCCCAGTTCATGCCAAGTCTCCTGACGAACCCATGCAAGTAGGAGTAGCTAGGTTGTATTCGGAGCTGCCTACGGTTCGGGGAGTGGTGTCGGCATGTTTGTATTGTGGGAAGACTGGTCATGTCCTGAAGGCTTGCCCACTGCGCGCCAAATTATCTGTGCCATCTGAGAAGCCGCATTCCCCTGGTCACTTGGAGGGAGGCGACCAGGGAGTATACATTTCCTCCATTTTGCCCTCCCAAAGTACCATGTCAGCAGGTCTTGGCTGGCGTGGTACCGGAGGTGATACCGGTGTTTTTGGACAGTGGAGCAGGAGTTAGTCTGGTGGATTCTCGCTTTGTCTAGACTCATGGTCTGAGGTGTAGGACGCTAGCCCAGCCTATAAGCGTCCAGGCCATAAACTCTGTTCCAGTGAGCCAGGGGAGCTTGACCAAGGTCGTAGAGAATATCCATCTGTGTATAGGACATCATGAGGAGTCCTTGTCATGCTACGTCTTGGAGGGAATGCCAGTACCTATTGTTTTAGGCCTCCCTTGGCTGAAGAGACACAACCCGGTTATAGATTGGCGGACGAGGGAAGTGGTCAGCTGGGGGCACTCGTGCGAGGGCTGCTGCCTAGGAACTACTGTCTCTGCTGTCTCTCTGCAACAGACCCCTTCCTCTTCGGTGAGGGCAGCAGATGTGCTGCAGGAGAGTAGGGGCAAGTCTCAACCCTCGCCATTGACCAACCCTGGGAGGCGCAGACCTCGTGGTGGCAGGGGTTGGAGGGTGGTGTACCCCTTGGTGAGGTGCGGGGGTGTGAGTGTGGTGACACAGGGGGACGCCTCTGTTGTCAATCCCAGAAAGAGTTCTCCAAGTGGTGACGAACGAGTGGCAATAAACGTTCAGGTCCGTACCTGTGTGTGAACGAGCGTGTATGGGTGGCCACCAAAAAACATCCAGTGGAAGTGTGTTGTGGAGTGTTGCCAGCGCATACCAAATATACACATACACAACCCGTTCCCCAGGTCAGAGCTTCGGAGATGTGTGTTGCCTCCAGAACATACGTTGCCAACACCAGCGGGCTCGTTTCTCATCAACTTGACATGCAGGTAGTTGCTGGGGTGAACTGTGGGTCTGGGCGTCCCCACTGTAGGTGGTTCCCTGATGGGCAGCGGTCTTGAGGGTCCAGAGGCCCCTCATTAAGGGGAGGGTAGTGTCATGATCCATGCTGGATCATGACAGATATAATGCACAGGTAACCTTTTTTTTTCCTAAGCTGTGCTTAAGGTGGGTTTTTGCCCCCGGTGGCCATTAGGATTATTGCACTGTTGTGTCGTTTGTTCTAAGTTTTCCCCCCGGTGGTGGTGAGCGTCATTGCCCTCTGGTTTCTTAGTTAAGTGCACATGATTAGAATGCAGGTGTGATTGCTGGCTCTGCTATAAAAGAGTCACAGGTGTTGCAATCAGTGTTGGTGATAGTGTTCATTTCAACCATGCTTGGTGGAGGAAGGAGCTGGAGAGCAGCTCTGACAGAGCCTGGTGTGAAAGGAGTCATAGGGGATTTCCTTAGCTCTGACAGAGCTTGGTGGCAGCGATTCAGGAGGAGAGCTGCATGCTGGTTGGGGACTCTGTTGCCAGGAGCAAGTGCAACAGAGTAAAGCTAAGTGGTGTTTCCCTGTTTGTGTTTTTCCTTAGTGTGTATTAGTGCAGCGGTGGGGCCAGTGCCTGCGCCACCCAGCTCCCTTGCAAGGGATAGGTGTAGGGTGTGCTAGGGCGACAGGTTCGTGATCGGCGCCCGGTGCGGAACCAGCATAGGGAACGTTAGGAGCGTTAGGGACACTGACTCAGGGGAGTGCAGGAGGTCTCCACATCCCCTGTCCCTATCGCAGGGCCCACCGTTGTAACCGTTTCCCTACCCCTTGTCTTGTTGTTTTAGTTACCGGCCTGCGAGCCATGTCACACAGGACAATACCACGTGCCGCGTCTTGTTACCGGCCTGCTGGTCGCGTCACACAGGACGGGTCCACGTGACACATACCCTTACTCTCGTATTACTCTTTAGAGACCATACAGTTGTAAATATTCAGAGAAGGCTAAAAGATAATTGTCATAACTTTTGAGATGAGGAGATGACAGCGGCTTATATTCGATTTTTTTTAGGAGATGTTGTAATAGAATAAAAGGTAACTACACATCTGTTAGCGCTCATTAATAGGTTATTATAAGCCTCGATTTGGTGGTACTTCTGGAAATTTTTGTGATCCACAACATTTCCTGTCTGAAATATTCAGAGAAATGTATTAAATCTGAGTTATAATGTGACAAATCTGTTAGGGATGACAATAGAAGATTCCCTGGACATGGCCGCCCTTATAAAATACCAGCAGCTCTTAGAGGACAAGAGGTGTGCATTAAAAGCTGACATGAAAAGCAAGTACGTCCCCATCCAGAGGAAGCAGGAACTGGACATCAAGCTCGGAATCGCTTTACAGGAAAGAGAGGAAGTTGACTTAATCAACCAGAGATTGCTGGACAGGTATTTCTAATAAATAATGCATGCTGCGGGATTTGCTTAGTGCCAGAGTCATCTAAATGGATAGTACTTTTTATTTATAATCATAATCTGCGGGTTTTCTCTGTGCTGCAGAAAATATTTTCTTTTCTGATAGACTAGGGAATCAGCATCAGGGCACTAACAGCGCAAAAAATACAGCTGCTAAAACTGCTGTCCTGATTGGTTGTCTAATTTTCACTTTTAAGGTCTTAAAAAATCATCTTAGAAAGGGAGAAATAAGTGTTAAATACCCATCCATCAGAAGAAGTGTGTGACTGACGGATTCACTGGTAACTCATTCTGCAGTCTGCTGTGTACTATAGTACAAAGAGATCAGTCTTCCTGTAACCAAACTTTCTCCTCTCTAAGCCATCCTGAATGCAACAACCAGAGTCATATTTCTGTCCTGCCGCTTCACCGATGCCTTCAACTTGTGCCAGTCATTACACTGGTTACCCATCTGCTATAGAATACATTACAAACTTATCTCTCCCACCCACAAGGCCATTCTCAGTCCTTCTCCACCCTACATCTCCCTCATCTCTGTTTATCGCCCTACATGTGCCCTCTATTCTGCAACTGATCTAAGACTAACATCCTCTTTAATCTGAACTTCTCAATTCCATCTCTAAGACCTCTTGTGCTGGCCCAGTTTTCTGGAATGCACTACCCCGGATTATACAATTAATACTTAGCCATTTTTAAATGTGCTTTAAAAACACATCTCTTTAGACAGGCCACCTCAACTCACTAACCTTATTCTCCCCTATTCACTCTTTCTAAATTTTCCTCAGAATCTGCACCCTCCTATTCATCTGTCTCCACATCCTCCATGCCCCAATAGCATTTGGTAACTGCACTTAGACAGATACTGACTGATGCCCTATTTATTATAATGATGGCTGGACCATACATGACAATCACTTTTTTCCTACTATTATGTCCCCCCTATTTCCTCATAGATTGCAAGCTTGCGAGCAGGATCCTCACTCCTTCTGTAATTGAACTTTCTGTTACTTTGCATTGTATGTACATGTCCCCGCCCATCTAAGTGTAAAGTGCTGCGGAATATGTTGCCGCTATATAAAATCATTAGTTATTATAGAGATTACAGAAGCCAAACAGTTCACATTTTTTCAATGAAACCCTATTGCAAAAGTTATTTTTAACCCAAAATGCTTGCATTTAACCCCTTTGCACAACCGGAGTGTACATCATAGTCAGGGCCAGGGTTATCAGTTCGAGCTCCCTGTGCAATATTCCACTTCAGTGCGCTGTGACAGTGTGCTCCCTCACCATCTGTAATGAGAAGTGACAAGGCAGCAACAGAGCGCACTATCAGTGTGCATTGAAAAGTCGAGAACGTGGCAAGTAGGGAGAGCAGAGACCAGCTCTGCCCCCGAAACAAGAGCATTGTCACTACACATTGAAAAGGAATATAGTGTAGGGAACTCATACAGAGTATATCACAGAATTTACAACTGACGCATATTCAGTAGAACATGGAGTAGCCAAGTGCCCGATACGGACATCATTGATAACCCAAAAAATGGTGGGGGGAACAAGAGGCGCAATAGTGCCCTATCACTAGTGACACTTGAAGTATGAGCGGTATAATACAGTTCCACTCACCTATTCCAGATGTGTAACCCACAACTGGCTTGAGAGCATATCACAGAATCAGCTGCTGCAGGACCTCCACCAACCACTCACACGTGGAAAAACCTTCAGAAAGTTGTGGGAAACAGGGTGTGTTGCAGTCCACGCTGCCGAGATTCACAAATCACCTGGGATACAAGATGTTGTAGCAGTGTACTCCTTTATTTCCTCCTATGCGTTTCGGCGCCCTTCCTGGCACCTTCCTCAGGGTAGGTGCCAGGAAGGGCGTCGAAACGCGTAGGAGGAAATAAAGGAGTACACTGCTACAACATCTTGTATCCCAGGTGATTTGTGAATCTCGGCAGCGCGGACTGCAACACACCCTGCTTCCCACAACTTTCTGATCATTGATAACCCGTCATTTCAGGGTTGGGAAATCAGCGGTGGCAGTGACCATGCCCCCCTGATGATGTCCTGTTTCAGTATCCCAGCATGCACTCAGGAATCTCAAACAAAACGTTATCGGATCGGACGTTAAAAAAACAGAGTAGAAAAGGAACAGTATGGACTTTTTAATAAAAGTAGGTTAGAAAAGCAGTTTAATTACTACATTAAATATAGACTGACATTTAGGATTAAATCAACTTTAGTTTCAGACCACTCCTTTAAAAACAATGCCCCTGAAGTTATCCATATTCTTTAAATGGAAACAGAATTAAGCTAGTAGACAGGTACAGGAGCCATATGTAGCAGACGCCGCTGTGCTACCACGGCCTGCCGTCCTGTGCGCTGCATACAGGCTGCTGATGCGTCTTGTTGCCAGACTCGCAGCCTTTAGTCTTGTGTTAGTGGCCATTATCAGGCACACCTGTGAAATGAGTGAATAAATGAAATATACTGTAAATGAAGGAAGATGCAGCCCCCTTATACCTAAACCTGGGCCGTAAACCTAAGCTTCTTTATGTTTCCCTACAGTTACAGAAAGAAAAGAGCCATTGCGGACACCGTCTCCTCCTGGGCGAGATCAGATAAAAGTCTCTCTCTTTATGAGACATTAGCGCAAATTTTATCGAAAGAAAATGAAATAAAAGGTATTTAGCATAAATTATCTCTTGCAGAAGTCTAGGGAAAAAAAACAGGTTACTGGACAGTCATCCAATTTGGAGGTTCTGCAGGTCAGAAAAATTAGATTTGTGTCTACAGCAGAAATCCTAGGCTCACTCTGATTTCTGTGCCTAGTGGTGGTTTGCCCTGGCAGGCGTCTGCACATTGATAAGCCCCATTCGGTGGGGCTAATAGGTATGTGGTTACCCGCTGTGGTTTCGGGCAGAACGAAAACTAATTTAGTAAGTGACAGATCCTTGGCCGAATGGACAGTAACATCGATCTCCCATTAAAAAGCAATGGGAGGTGGCAGCTTTGACTCCATCACAGCACAACACGTACTAGTGCGTCATATGTCAGGTTTGGGTGTATGGCGCAGGCTCAGAAGATGACCCCACTCCTCCTCAGCAGGTGTGTGCTGTGTTACACACCCAGCACCTTCCTCCAGCAGCAGCAATCAAAGCTAGTTGGTCACGTAAATGCCACTGTCACTCTCTGATCACATCATGCGGTTGTTTCGCATCCTTCCTACCCTCTCCTTGGTTGCCACCGCTATCTTTGGGTTCCCATGAAGTCCAGCCATAGGACTGAAATAACCTGTATGTTTAACGCCGTAAAAAAAAAAAATTAAAAACGCCAGAATTGCCTTTTTGGTCCCTGCCCCTCCCCCTCAAAAAAACAATAAAAAAAGAAGAAAAAAAAAGGTCACATGTACCCCAGATTGGTATACAAAAAAAATCTGCATTCCCCACAAAACTAAAACACATAGATGATGTCTGTAAGGCACTGTGGAATGAATGACACAGAGAGCAAAATAAATAAAATCACCTCCTCCAACGTAAAAATATAAATGTTAGAGATGTCAGCAGAAAGGCGACGCTAACCAAAGATCTATTTTTTTTTACTTCTGAATTTTTTTTTAACCATTTGTGGCAGGGTTAATTGTCGTGTAATTGATGGGAAATATGTGTCTCATAAATGGCTTATCTCCATAATGTAAGGCATAAGTAAAGCATACCAGATATTGTTATTGTTTTTGTTTGAAGGACCTGTGGTGAGGTCACAGTCATGTGACCAGTCAGCTGCTGGGTTCGTGGGTGTGGCTACAGCCTTATAATGTGACCTGCTCCTGAACCAGGGAGCTGTATGTGGGGAGGACTACACCTCCCAGCATGTGCTGAGACTCACGGTTTGAGTCTGCAACCACAAACGTTTGTTTTGTTGGCCTAAGCTAGAGGCGATTTTTGGTGACACGCTGTTTTATGGTTTATGACAGAAATAAACCGCATGAACTTTGGAAGAACCTGTCTCCTGATTGTCTCCCGCTGCACCTGAGTGAGTCACATCCCTACAATTGGTGGAGAATGCGGGCAGCGGTCCCAGCAGAGACTTGAGACAGTTGCTGCATGTCCTGGGTGAAGTTTGCAGCGGGGCAACAAGCACTGCCTGGAATCATAGAGGACCTGCTGAAACACCTGGTCCAGTCCCAGGCACTGCAGCAGGAAACCAACAAGCTGTTGTTACAGCAGATCCAGCAAAGCCAGCAGGAGCAGCGGCAGCAGTTCCAGCAGAGCCAGCAGGAACAACGGCAGCAGATGCAGCTTCTGGCAACCGCCATCCAGGAGGGCAGGACGAGCGCCCCAACCCCAGGTCGGGCTGATGCCACCGATGTCGAGAAGGCGGTAAGACGCGCATTACAAAAAATGACCCCTGAGGATGATGTTGAGGCCTTCCTGACGGTGTTTGAAAGGGTGGCTGAGAGGGAAAAACTTCAGCCAGAGCGGTGGGCGGAGGTACTGGCCCCATACCTAACGGGGGAGCCCCAGAAGGCGTACTTTGACCTGACGGTACAAGATGCCAGAGAGTATCCCAAATTAAAAGCGGAAATTTTCGCCCGCTTGGGGGTAACAATGACTACCAGGGCACAGAGAGTTCATCGTTGGGCCTGTCACCGGGACAAACCCCCGTGCTTCCAAATGTTTGACCTGTTGCACCTGGTCCAGAAATGGCTGCAGCCAGAGTCGGCTTCCCCTGCACAGATGGTAGAGCGAGTTGTGATGGATCGGTTTGTGCATTCTCTGCCGAGACCTCTACAGACTTGAGTTGCCCAGGGTGATCCCCAAAATGCTGATGAACTGGTTGGGCTGGTCGAGAGATACCAGGGGATGGAAGGTTCCTTGGGGAAGCAGCCCATTCCGTATTGGGGGTCCCAGCAGGGGGCGGAGTCACAAAAAGGGGTGGTGCGTCCAAGGTCAAAAGGGGCGGGGGAGGCGGTGCCCAAGGTCCCCTCGGGTGTTATTTGCTGGAAGTGTCATGGGCCAGAACATATAGCTGCCCGTTGTCCCCAGACCACCGAGCAGATGGACTGCAGCATGGGACGCCGTAGTTCATACTACGCATATCCAGCTTGCAGTGGGAACTCGCTACCTAACAAGGGGCCACAAACGTGTCCCGTGAAGGTGAACGGTCGAGCAGTAATGGCGCTTCTGGACTCCGGGAGCTTGGTGACCCTTGTGAGGGCCAGTTTTCCTCTAAACATACTCCCGGGTTAAAAGATTGGTGTTCGGTGCATACATGGCGATGCAAAGGACTACCCTATGGCTAGGGTGAATATTGAAACGGCGCATGGCACCGAGTCGCATGAAGTTGGCGTTGTTCGAGACTTGTTTCATCCTATAATTATTGGCCGTGATTTCTGCCTGTTTTGGGATCTGTGGGGGATGGGTTCTGAGTGTGCTAGCAAGAACAAGGAACCAATCCACCTCACTGAGGTATCGCCACCACCAGACGCAGACGAGTTTCCTCTATGTGTCCTTGTTGGGGATGAAGAGGAAGGGTCCCCTGTACCTGACATCCCGGAGTTAGGGGTGGCCGGGGAGAATTTTGGGACTGCCCAACATAGGGACCCCACACTAAGGGAAGCCTTTAACAATGTCACCGTCATTAATGGGGTTGCACAAGAGCCGGGAGCAGACACAAGGTTTCCCCATTTTATGTTGAGTGCGGAATTGTGTTACCGGGTCAAGAAAATAAGGGAGGAGGTGGCAGAGCAGTTAATAGTACCAGGCCCCTATAGACGAAAAGTGTTGGACATGGCCCATTCACACATCTTGGGGGGACACCTGGGGGTGGAAAAAACCCAGGAACGGATTGTACAGAGGTTCTATTGGCCTGGGTGTCACCGGGAAATAGTAAACTGTTGCAGGTCCTGCCCGACATGTCAGCTAACTGCTCCCACATCTCATTTTCGGAACCCTCTTGTGCCACTGCCCATTATTGAGGTGCCATTTGAGAGAATTGCCATGGACTTGGTTGGTCCCTTAGTTAAATCAGCTCGGGACCATCAGTATATATTAGTCATCCTGGACTATGCCACACGCTATCCTGAGGCCAGTCCCCTGAGAAACTCCTCCGCGAAGAGTATAGCCCGTGAGCTGGTCCATGTGTTTTCCCGGACAGGTTTGCCGAAGGAGATCCTGACCGACCAGGGGACACCTTTTTTGAGCAAGGTGATGAGAGAATTGTGCAGAGTCTTGCAAATTTCCCAGTTGAGGACTTCAGTGTACCATCCGCAGTCAGATGGCCTTGTTGAGAGGTTTAACAAGACCCTGAAGAGCATGCTGAGAAAAGTCATAGAGGAAGATGGTAGAGACTGGGATTGTCTCTTACCGTATTTACTGTTTTCTATCCGTGAAGTTCCCCAGGCCTCCACGGGGTTTTCCCCCTTCGAGCTTCTGTACGGCCGGCATCCGCGAGGTCTCCTAGATATAGCCAAGGAAACCTGGGAAGCCGAAGTCACACCCCACAGAAGCGTCATTGAGCATGTGGCACTGATGCAGCAGAGGGTTGCGAAGGTGATGCCCATTGTTAAAGAACATCTCCGCCAGGCACAAGAGGCTCAGGCCAGGTTCTACAACCGGTCAGCCAGAGTGAGGCAGTTCAATCCGGGAGACCGAGTTCTCGTGCTAATCCCGACGGTGGAAAGTAAGTTCTTGGCCAAGTGACAAGGGCCATATGAGGTGGTGGAGAAGCTGGGAGACGTAAACTACAAGATCCACCAACCCGGAAGACGGAAGCCATACCAGGTTTACCATGTTAACCTTATCAAGCCGTGGCAAGATAGAGAGCCAGCGGTAACTCCGTGCTTGCTGGGCAACCTAGAAGGGGAGGTTGGAGCCCTTACCATAGCGGAGACTCTGTCGAAGGCCCAGAAACAGCAGTGCCGGGAGTTACTCCAGAAAAACAGCGACCTGTTCTCAGAGTTGCCGGGGTGCACGAAGGTGGTGGAGCACGAAATTCTGACCGAGCCACATGTGCGGGTGAACGTGAAACCATATCGTATTCCTGAGGCCCGGCGAGAGGTAATCTCTAAGGAGGTGCAGCGTATGTTGAAGCTCGGGGTCATTGAGGAATCCAAGAGCGGCTGGTCGAGCCCAATTGTCCTGGTCCCAAAACCTGATGGTGAATGGAGGTTCTGCAACGATTACCGGAAGCTGAATGAGGTCTCCAAGTTTGACTCTTATCCCATGCCACGCGTTGATGAGCTCATCGAGAGACTTGGACCTGCCAGGTACATAACCACTTTGGATCTGACCAAGGGATATTGGCAGATCCCCATGGCACAGGAAGCCAAGGAGAAGACGGCATTCTCCACACCAGACGGGTGCTTCCAGTATGTCCGGATGCCGTTTGGCCTACAGGGAGCTCCGGCAACCTTCCAGAGGGCGATGGATAGAATCCTTGCACCTCATAAGCTATACGCTGCCGCATACCTGGATGATATCGTCATCTTTACCCCGGACTGGGAGACTCACCTGGAAAAGGTCCAAGCAGTGTTTGACGCTCTGAGAGGCGGGGTTTACAATAAACCCGAAGAAGTGTGCCTTGGGGAGAGAAGAAGCCAAGTACCTCGGATATGTAGTGGGGCGTGGCGAGATCAAACCCCAAATCAATAAAGTGGAGGCAATTCAAACATGGCCGAGACCTCTGTCAAAGAAGCAAGTTAAAGCCTTCCTGGGGATTGTGGGATATTACAGGAGGTTCATCCCAAACTTCGCCACAATGGCTGCACCTCTAACTGATCTGCTTAAAGGGACAAAGTCAGTGATGGTCAGCTGGTCCGAAGAAGCAGAGTCAGCCTTCCAAGAAATGAAGGGAGCTCTTTGTAACCATCCCGTTTTGGTGGCCCCAGACTTTAAACGTGAATTTGTCCTCCAGACAGATGCCTCAGATGTCGGGGTAGGAGCTGTCCTTTCCCAAGAGATACGTGGGGAGGAGCATCCTGTTCTCTACTTGAGTAGGAAGTTGACTTCTTGTGAGAGAAATTACTCAGTTGTAGAGAAGGAGTGTTTGGCCATAAAATGGGCAGTGGACACATTACGGTACTACCTGGTGGGACGGAAGTTTAGGTTAATATCCGACCATGCCCCACTCAGGTGGATGAGGGAAACCAAGGGCCAGAATGCTAGGGTCACCCGCTGGTTCTTAGCCCTACAAGACTTCAGCTTCCATGTAGAGCATAGGGCCGGGAAGCTACATGGGAATGCCGATGCCCTCTCCAGAATCCCTTGCCTGGTAGGTGAAAGTGCCAAGCCCCACGGCTTTAGGCAGAGGGGGGAGGTATGTGGTAGGGCTAACGGTCGTGTAATTGATGGGAGATATGTGTCTCATAAATGGCTTATCTCCATAATGTAAGGCATAAGTAAAGCATACCAGATATTGTTATTGTTTTTGTTTGAAGGACCTGTGGTGAGGTCACAGTCATGTGACCAGTCAGCTGCTGGGTTCGTGGGTGTGGCTACAGCCTTATAATGTGACCTGCTCCTGAACCAGGGAGCTGTATGTGGGGAGGACTACACCTCCCAGCATGTGCTGAGACTCACGGTCTGAGTCTGCAACCACGAACGTTTATGTTTTGTTGGCCTAAGCTAGAGGCTATTTTTGGTGACACGCTGTTTTATGGTTTATGACAGAAATAAACCTCATGAACTTTGGAAGAACCTGTCTCCTGCTGCACCTGAGTGAGTCACATCCCTACACATTAAAGTAAAAAAAATAGCTGTCAGGCTTTACTATTGTCTTAAAAGGGTTGGCCTACAAAATCATGTTGCCTTGCAATTTTTACTCCGGAATGAACCCCGTTAACAACAAAACCCAAAAAATAATGGTGGAATTGCATTTTTTTCACAATTTCACCTCACTTTGAAATTCTTTTCCATTTAATAGTACATTGTATGGTAACGTGAATGGTGTCACTCAATCTACAACCCGTCCCACAATGGTCATGTAAGAGTAAAAAATGTATGGCTCTTGGAAGAAGGGAGTGGGGATTTCTGCCAAGCAAAACGCTGGGAGTTTCGATGTATTGGCCATGTCCAAAAATTGGAAGTTTTGGCAGAAGTGTCCAAGCCTCGTTTCGGCTCCTAACCAGCTCTACCCATTTTAGCGGAGCTGATTTAAACGGGCCTGAAAACATCAAACGTTACAACCTTTTTATGCAACCACGTCTTGTGCAAAAATGTTGCAGCTTTTCAAAGTTTTTACGCCACTTTTGTGGGTTAAAGCCTTGATGAAATAGCGCCAATGAGTGTATGTGCCCTCAAAATTCTCTAAAAAATAAGATGCAGATCAGCTTTCTCCATAAAAGATGTGTGCTTGGTTATCTCTATTTTTATCATAAACTTGAAAACCAAAAAGGTTATTCCCACCTCATAGAGTGGTGTCACATGGCTGAGTATATGCCATCACTGTATGATCTCAGGAACACACACCATTATTAGGAATGAAGAGGATACAATGCGTTTTCCAGGTTGTCCCTTCACATCAGTGCTCCGAGAACCCACTGTGCAGAGGCTGTATCATGACCATGTTCAAATGAATGTGACTCGCTGCACAGCCAGTGAAATGGCGCTGCACTCTCCATGCTGAGGATATCTCTACTTTCCAGACGTGTTTACTTTACCCTCATTTCTCCTATAGAATGACATTCTCCAATGGCTTCTGTTCTGTGTTCTCACAGACAGTTGATTCCCTCAGAATCAGTGATATCACCTTTTGTCTTTAATAGAATCAATAAAGTTACATTTACAGTCAGTCATTAGTCATATCTCCTGACATGACCTCTTTCACCGATCGTTGACCCTGTTTCATCCTCTAGATGTCGCTACTTCCACAAATGTATTTGAGGATCTCGATCCAAGGAAGAACCAGGAAGCAGAGTCTTTGCTGGAATATGTTGAAAGGTACAAATGTTTTTGTTATATGGTGAAAGGGATCTACACTTGTGTTCAAAAGTTTACATACCCCGGCAGAATTTTTGCTTTCTTGGCCTTTTTCCAGAGAATGTGAAAGATAACACCAAAGCTTTTTCCTCCACTCATGGTTAGTGGTTGGGTGAAGCTATTTATTGTCAAACTACTGTGTTTTCTCTTTTTAAATCATAATGACAACCCAAAACATCCAAATGACCCTGATCAAATGTTCACATACCCCATTTCTTAATACTGTGTATTGGCCCCTCTATCATCAATGACAACTTGAAGTCTTTTGTGGTAGTTGTGGATGAGGTTCTTTATTTTCTCAGATGCTAAAGCTGCCTACTCTTCTTGGCAAAAAGCCTCCAGTTCCTGTAAATTCCTGGGCTGCCTAGCATGAACTGCGAGCTTGAGATCTCCCAGAGTGGCTCAATGACATTGTGGTCAGGAGCCTGAGATGGCCACTCCAGAACCTTCACTTTGTTCTGCTGTAGCCAATGACAGGTCAACTTGGCCTTATATTTTGGATTGTTGTCATGTTGGAACGTCCAAGTGTGTTCCATGCGTAGCTTCTAGGCTGATGATTGCAAATTTGCCTCCAGTATTTGTTGATAACGTGTTGCATTCAATTTTCCTTCAACTTCAACCAAGTTTCCTGTGCCTTTGTAGCTCACACATCTCCAAAACATCAGCGATCCACCTCCATGCTTTACAGTAGGAATGGTGTTCCTTTCATCATAGGCCTTGTTGACCTCTCTCTAAATGTAACGTTTATGGTTGTGGCCAAAAAGTTCAATTTTGGTCTCATCACTCCAAATTACCTTGTTCAGAAGTTTTGAGGCTTGTCTCTGTGTTGTTTTGCGTATTGTAGGCGAGATACTTTGTGGTATTTATGGCTTTCTTCTGGCGACTTGACCATGCGGCCCATTTTTCTTCAAGTTCCTCCTTACTGTGCATCTTGAAACAGCCACACCGCTAGTTTTCAGAGAGTCCAGTATTTCGTTATTAGTGGGTTTTTCTTTGCATCCCAAACAATTTTCCTAGCAATTGTGGACAACATTTTTGTTGATCTACCTGACTGTGGTTTTGTTTTTACAGAGCGCCTGATTTTCAATTTATTAATCACAGTTTGAATGCTGCTGACTGGCATTATCAATTCCTTGGATATCTTTTTACATCCCTTTCCTGTTTTATACAGTTCAACTACGTTTTCACATAAATCCGCTGACAATTCTTTTGCTTTCCCCATGACTCACAATCCAGAAATGTCAGTGGCTAGATAACAGATGCAAGAGTCTGTCCGGATCCCAGAAACTCTCTCCGCTTTTATGCACACACACTGATACAAGCAGACAGGTCACAGGTGAGAATGTTACCTTTAGTAGCCATTCAAACCCATTTGTGTCAACTTCTGTGCATGTTACCAGGCCAAAATCCCCAGGGTATGTAAACTTTTGATTAGGGTCATTTGGATATTTTGGGTTGTCATTATGAATTAAAAAGAGAAAAATAGTAGTTTGATAATAAATGGCTTCACCCAACCACTAACCATGAGTGGAGAAAAAGTTTTGGTATTATCTTTCATATTCTTTGAAAAAATGCCAAGAAAGCAAAAATTCTGCCGGGGTATGTAAACTTTTGAGTACAACTGTACATGGTGCAAAAGAACACCAGAAGCGCCACCCCTATGTAGGGCCCATTATACTGTATGGAGGGCTATGTGGGGCCCATTATTCTGAATGGACTACTATGTGGGGCCCATTATACTGTATACTGGTTGGCCCACAACTTTGTTTTTCATTTTGGCCCTCTGTGTTTGAGTTTGACATCCCTAATACTGTAGTGGGCTCTGGTCCTTCCCACAAATCACCATTATAAGGCTATGTGCACACGGTGCAGATTCTGCTGTGGAATTTTCCGCGCAGATTTTGCTAAATCTGCAGGTAAAATGACCTGCGTTTTACCTGCAGTTTTAGTGCAGATTTAGTGCACTTTTTGTGCGGATTTCCCCTGCAGTTTTCACCTGCAGATTTCTATAATGGAGCAGATAAAAAACTGCTGCAGAACTGCACAAAAGAAGTGACATGCTGCAATTTTAAAGCTTCACCAAATCTGCACGGAAAAATCTGCAGCATGTGCACAGCGTTTTTTGTTTTACATAGCCTTAAATGGTACTGTACATCACTTGCAGTTCTGCTGCAGTTCTGCAGGGCCAAATCTGCTGCAGAACTGCAGAGAATCCGCACCATGTTCACATAGCCTTATATTCCAGATCAGATTTTTTGTATCAGATCACAAATTAGAATCAGTACAGTAAAAACGGCAGAGTTTTTGTTTTCTACGTTAACTTGCCACAATGAGTTTTTGATGCTGTGCATTTTCGATGAGCAAAAAACACAGCGAAGTGGATGAGATTTATAGAAATCTCCTGCCCACTGTACCTTTTTTTTGACGCTGCATAAGCTGACCTGCAATGTGCCAGTTTCCCTTGGTGATATGCTGAATCTTCTGTGTAGATTTTCCCGATAGAATTGTATTAGATGCAGAAAATCTGTAGGTAAAAACACATTTGCGAAAGCGCACTAAAAACGCTTATGATTCACACATGACTATTTAAATAAAGTTTTGTCAAAGCCAAATACCAGGAAGTATCAAACACAAAGCAACTTTATTTTAAAAAAAAAAAAAGACACATCAAAAAGAGACAAAAACTGGACCAATAAAAACATGACAAAAACACAAGTAAAAAAAAAATGCACTCAAAAACACAATGAAAAAAAGTACGAAGTCTATTTTACCTACCGTAATTACCTAATTTATCTACTTTATGCGCGGGTTCCATCTGTGGGACGTGCACTACTCTCCAGAATAGGGGACCAAATACATGCATGACCTTCTCTTAATTCATTCTCCTCTTGGACACAGCAACCGGTGGCCACCTCATCAGGCATGATCAACGTTGTCTGGATTTCCATTTCGAAGATCAGTGTGGGTCCCAGTATTGGCAGCTGCAAGTGGGAATAACCCTTTAGTTATAGGGTTTTTGACATTAGGAGTCATGTTAAAATATTGATCCACTGGGACCCACACTGATCCATTGTGCAGTGAAAAATTTGAAGGGTGTATACCGCTATAGACCCCTCATTCTCTGAATTAGTTGTTGTCGGTCCTGGTAGTCCAGACCCCCATGATCACAAACTGAGTACATATTATGCTGATGTCTATCTAGTGGCCTGATAAAATGTCATGTCCCTGTCCAGTTCTCAGTCCTGCAGAGTCTTCTCACAAGTTGATGGTGATCCGTACTGCGGATCGTCCTGAGAACAGATGCACGGTGTACGTTATTTTAGGAAGCATCACTAACGATTCAGACATTTATTTCTCAAGGAATGAAGAAAACTATTACAGACAAAGAAAACCCGGTGGGCGGCTAATTCCCCTTCTTTTGTGAGATGCCCGTGTGGCGGGTGATACGTGCATTTATCTGAACACTGTGTTATTCTCCTAGCCGCTCTGACATTGAGTTTGTGTTGTGTCCTCGCAGATTTAATGAGCTGTTTGTTCATGGCCAGTACAAAGCTGCTGCAGTCTATGCCGCACACAGTCCCCGAGGAATCCTCAGGAATACGGAGACGATGGAGAGATTTAGAGGTAAACAGATAAGATGTGCCCAGAGTTATACACAGCTGATGTACTGCAAGAAATAGAGCAAATGCAGCAACTCCTGTAATGTAAGCGAGTCTACAGTCCCCAGAGGCCGATGCTCCATATTCCCCTACAGACATATGCTGCACATTACCCTAGAAGACTGGTGTACCCCCAAGTGATAAAGCAGCCTGCACAAATCTCCCCATTTTATCCACCATGCATAACTAACATTGCAGAAGGAATTAACTTTTTTTTATAGTCTTATAGTCTTTTGGTGTTTTCTCCTTCGCCTCATTGGGGGACACAGGTACTGCGGGTGTATGCTACCGCCATCTGGAGGCTGACACTAGGCAAACAACACAAGGTTAGCTCCCCCGCCATATACACCCTCGGCCTGAATGCGGGCGGAAACCAGTTTTTTGCTTAGTGTCTATGGAGGCACACGTCTGGTCTTTTTCTCCAGACTTTTTTTCCATGAAGATTAGACAGGGGCAACGGATCCTCTTTAAAGGGTCCGATTTCCCCAAACCATCAACGGGCGAGCACGTGTCGAGTATCGTCTCCACGTATCCTTTCCCGCACCGTGGGACAAATCTGGCAGTTTCCCCAGAATTTTTTATTTTAGTTTGTTTCTTTCTTTCCTTTATTTTTTTGAAGAAGATTAGACAGGGGCAACGGATCCTAATGAAAGGGTCCGATTTCCCCAAACCATCAACTGGCGAGCACGTGCGAGTATCCCTCCAAGTACCCTCTCCCGCGACGTGGGACATGATGCCGGACCTAGCCCTGACCAGCCCTAGGTATGGAAACCATGTGGCTGTACAGAGGCACAAGACGGTCCGAGCGGCCCCCACTGCTCCACCAACCCTAGACGGAGGTGCTGCAAGGCGGCGGACGGTCCTTCTCCTCGGCCTCGGAAGCTGGATGGATTGAGGGTTCCTGCACCGTCCGGGATCCCCCCGCCTCCCCGATGGTTTGCATACCTGTTGGCGATAAAGGTACAGGGCGTGGGTGGGCTTGGGTCCGGCTAGGCCGTGCGTGGGGCTCCTGGGCAGCAGGGGAGATGCGGCGCTGCAGGCAAGAATAGGCTCTCCTTCCCCGTTCCTCTCCTCCTGTGATGCTGGGTAGGATTAGCATAGGAGCATCGCCTCCACAGAGCCGCCGCTGCAGAGCGCAGTTGCGGCGCCGCCGCCCCGCGGGCGGGTGTTAAAAATTTAGCTCGCGGCTTCGACTGAAGAAGCTAGGCCGGGGCGGAAGTTCCGCCCCCGGCCACGCAGCGTCACTTCCGGGGCCCGCCCCCTGGATCCTGGGCGGACGCCAGATAAATTGAGGCCCCGGCTTCAGACAGGGGTAGGCCGCGACCGGTAAAGTGGTCGGCCTGCCCCACGGAGAAGCACAGAGACGCAGGAGCGTTGGCGTGAGGGGGACGCAGGAGCGGTGAGTGCAACCAAGTCTGCTAGGACGCAAGGGGTGCCCCCCCCTCTCTATTAAAAAAAAAAAAAAAAAAGCGCCTGGCAGAGGCAATATGGCCGGGAAAGGAAAGATGCACTCTTTCCTCTACACTGCATGCATCTCCTGTAAGGCTGCGTTTCCGCGTGCGCAGAGCAACAAATTGTGCGAGGCCTGCGATTCCGAACATGCCCAGGAGCCCCCCCCGGCAGCTGAGTCCAGGGAACAAAATCCTCCGGAATGGGCCCTATCATTATCCCAATCTATGGCATCGTTTACAAGGGCGATTGAGTCTCTTCGCGCCCCAAATGGAGGCAAGGATAGTGCCTCGCTTATCTGGGAGGGGTCCTCCACCTCACAAGAGCCTTCAGCCTGCAGGGGCCGCTCTCATGCCAGGCAGGTGCGAAGGAAGCGGACCCACACGAGGTCTCCTGGTCTATCCGGTCCTTCGGAATCTGGCAGTCCAGCATCTCGCTCTCCCTCACCAATGGTCGGGAGTAGGCAGAGTTCGGATGGTGACTCAGATGGGCCACTGGACCTTGATACCCCAGGGAGTCGAGAGACAGTGGACAGCCTCATTGAAGCTGTCAATCAGACCCTGGGGGTAGAAGATGAGGTTACTTTGGCTTCAAGCCATAAAGTAGCCTTTAAACGGGCCAGGCGACCCCACAGAGTGTTTGGTACTCACCCGGAATTTGAGGATATAGTGCAGCGGCACAGAGAACGCCCAGATAGGCATTTTTCGGGCCAAAAGACCATAGAGGCAAGATATCCATTTGCCCCGGAACTCCGTAAAGGATGGACGGAATCACCAGTGGTGGATCCGCCAGTGTCACGCCTGGCCTCGAAGTCTCCTGTTGTCAGTACCGAGTGGCTCATCCATTAAGGACCCCAATGATAGCCTGGCTCGATCAGTTTTTGAGGCATCAGGGTCAGCGCTTGCTCCCTCGTTTGCGGCAACATGGGTAGCCAAGGCCATGATGTCATGGTCAGAATCATTGAATAGGGCCTTGCAGGATAGAGACCTGCCTGTGGAGGTGTCAGAGGTTGCAAGTCAGATTGCGATGGCTGGAGACTACTTGATCAATGCTTCCTTAGATGCGGCCAATTGTGCGGCATCTGCAGCCGCTAATGTGGTAGCCATTAGGAGAGCCCTTTGGTTAAGAACTTGGCGAGCTGATTCTGTCTCCAAGAAGTCTTTGACTTCCTTGCCCTATCAGGGAGGCCGCCTGTTCGGGGAGAAGTTGGATCAGCTCATCTCTGACGCTACAGGAGGAAAAAGCAGCTTCCTCCCGCAGCAGAAAGTTAAGCAGCCTTTTCGCCAGGTCCCGGCACGGTTTCGGGCCTTTCGCAATACCAGGTGGACGACGGCCACCAGTTGGGCCGCCCCAAATCGCTCCAACCAGGATAGGGAGTGACAGGTCTCATATAGACCCAATCCATTGGGGAGAATGCGCGCGCGCCAGCCCAGGTCGAGAGGAACCAGCCCGCAGAAGTCCTCAGTCAAATGACTCGCAGCACTTTGTAGGCGACATCAGCAGGGTAGGCAGCTGCCTGCTTTTCTTTCGCCATGTCTGGGTCGACGTAGCACACGACTCATGGATAGTGGAACTGGTGTCTTCGGGGTACAAGATAGTTTATCAGGTACCCCCCAAGTCAGCTTTTTCTGTCCCGACTTCCCAGCGTGAAGTCCAGTACAACGGGGTCATAGTTCTCGTACCAGAGCACGAGAGAGCTCAGGGTTTTTATTCCAATCTGTTCGCAGTCCCCAAAAAGGACGGGACGGTCAGGCCTGTTTTGGACCTGAAGCTCCTAAACAAATTCATCAGGGTCAAACATTTCAGGATGGAATCTCTCCGTTCAGTTATTTCGGCCATGGTGCAGGGAGAGTACTTAGCCTCTGTCGACATCCAGGACGCCTACCTGCACGTCCCCATTTTTCCACCGCATCAAAGGTTCCTTCGGTTCGTCATCAATGGCCGTCACTTCCAGTTTGCAGCGCTGCCCTTTGGGTTAGCCACCGCCCCCAGAGTGTTCACGAAGGTAATGGCAGTCGTGATGGCCGTCTTACACTCTCGGGGCATAGTCGTCTTGCCCTACTTAGATGACCTATTGGTGAAGGGCCCCTCATTTCGGGCATGCCAGGAGAATGTCGGCATTATGCTGGATACGCTCTCCCGCTTAGGGTGGTTGGTCAACAGGAAAAAGTCATCCCTTGTGCCAGCCCAGAGGATCTCCTTTCTAGGAATGATCTTCGATACCTCCCGAGGGTCGGTGATTCTCCCGCAAGACAAAGCCCTAGCGCTTCAGCAAGGAGTCCAGAAGCTCCGGCAGCCTGTCCCTCACACGATTCGTTTTGGAATGAGGATACTGGGGAAGATGGTGGCAGCAATGGAAGCAATTCCGTTTGCCCAGTTTCATCTTCGCCCACTACAGCACACCCTCTTGGTAGCTTGGGACAGGAACCCGTTTACACTCGGGCAGCAGTGCCGGCTGTCCCTTCAAGTCAGGCAGTCACTGGAGTGGTGGACGATCAGATCCTCCCTTCTTCAAGGGAAACCTTTTCCCCCAGAGCACTGGCTAGTGGTCACGACTGATGCCAGCCTCCTGGGCTGGGGAGCAGTTTTTCGCCATCACACGGCTCAGGGCCAATGGTCCCAACAGGAGGCACGCCTCCCAATCAACCTGTTGGAAATACGAGCGGTCCGGCGGGCGCTGCAGCATTTTCAGCACCTTCTAGCAGGACGGCCCATTCGGATTCAGTCAGACAACGCCACGGCGGTGGCTTATGTAAATCATCAAGGGGGCACGCGCAGCAGGGCAACCATGCGCGAGATTGGATTCGTCCTTCAGTGGGCCAAGAAGAACCAGTCGGTATTGTCGGCAGTCCACATCCCAGGAGTAGAAAATTGGGCAGCAGACTTCCTCAGCCGGCAGGAGGTCGTGGCTGAGGACTGGGCCCTGCACCCCGAGGTCTTCCAGCAGATTTGCCAACGATGGGGAACTCCGGACGTGGATCTGATGGCGTCCAGAATGAACGCCAAGGTACCCGTGTTCGTCGCTCGGTCACGGGACCCGCGAGCGTTCGAGGTGGATACGTTGGTTCTACCATGGAACCAGTTTCGCCTTCCATACTTGTTTCCCCCGTTGCCATTACTTCCGAGGGTCATCAGGAAGATCAAAACAGAAGGGGTTCCAGCGATTCTGCTAGCACCAGACTGGCCCCGACGGGTGTGGTACGCAGATCTGGTGCAGCTGCTCACCGACGTCCCATGGCGACTGCCAGAGCGTCCAGATCTACTGTCCCAGGGCCCGATCTTCCACCCGAACTCAGGGGCCCTGAGTTTGACGGCATGGCCATTGAATCTTGGATTCTGACCCAGGCTGGGTTCGAGCATGGAGTGGTCGCTACAATGGTTAGCGCCAGGAAATCTACCTCGGCAAGAATCTATCACACCTGGAAAATTTTCTTCGCTTGGTGTCGAGAGCGGGGGTTTTCACCACTAACATTCTCTATTCCCAACATCTTGGCCTTTCTCCAATCAGGCCTAGATGCGGGACTGGCCCCGAGCTCCCTTAGGGGAAAGATTTCGGCGTTGTCCGTTCTTTTCCAGCGGAAGATTGCTACTAATATGCAGGTGAAGACTTTCATCCAGGGAGTTTCTCATATAGTACCTCCCTATAAGGCGCCAGTGGACACCTGGGACCTTAACCTGGTCCTGAGTGTCCTGCAAGAAGCTCCTTGTGAGCCGCTACAGGATATATCTTTATCATTCCTCTCTTGGAAGGTGGTGTTTTTGGTGGCCATTACCTCCATGAGGCGAGTGTCGGAGTTGGCGGCTCTGTCTTGCCGAGCACCTTTTCTCGCTTTCCACAAGGATAAGGTGGTGCTTAGACCGGCTCCCCCCTTTCTTCCGAAGGTGGTGTCCTCTTTCCACAACAATGAGGATATTGTCTTGCCCTCGTTCTGTCCGGCACCGGTGCATCGCGTGGAGAAAGCTCTTCACACCTTAGACCTGGTGAGAGCACTCAGGAGGTACGTGTCGCGGATGGCACCTTTTCGCCAGACGGATACGCTGTTCGTGATCCCTGAGGGGCGCAGGAGGGGACTCGCGTCCTCAAAAGCGACCATAGCCAGATGGATCCGTTTCAGGAGGCCTATCGCATCAGAGGTGCGCCAGTTCCATCAGGGATCAAAGCGCACTCTACTCTGGCAATGGGCGCCTCTTGGGCGCTTCGGCGGAACAGGTATGCAAGGCAGCGACCAGGTCCAGCCTGCACATGTTTACTAAACATTATAGTATCCATACTCAGGCTTCGGCGGATGCGAGCCTGGGTAGAAGGATTCTCCAAACAGCGGTGGCGCACCTTTCGGGAGGTATCGAAGATCATTCATAGAAAGGAGGTGCATGTAGCTTGGATCGGTGAGTCAATCTCCCACCCAGTGACTGCTTTGGGACGTCCCACAGTACCTGTGTCCCCCAATGAGGCGAAGGAGAAACATGGATTTTTGTGAGTACTCACCGTAAAATCCTTTTCTCCGAGACGCTCATTGGGGGACACAGCACCCACCCTGTTAGCCAAGTTGTCTCTCGTTTATATAATTAACGTATGTTCTTTTGTGAATGTCAGGGTGGTCCTTTGCCAGACATATTGTTTTTCTGCATTAAGGCTGATTGTTATTGTTCTCCTACTGCTTTTGCACTAAACTGGTTTCCGCCCGCATTCAGGGCGAGGGTGTATACGGCGGGGGAGGAGCTAACCTTATGTTGGTTGCCTAGTGTCAGCCTCCAGATGGCGGTAGAATACACCCACAGTACCTGTGTCCCCCAATGAGCGTCTCGGAGAAAAGGATTTTACGGTGAGTACTCATAAAAATCCATGTTTCACGCCAGTTTCACCCATCTCTGTCAAAATTGGCAGAGCAGGGCAGGATGGGATTGCAATGGGGCTTGACGACACCCGCTCATCTAATTCATGAGCTGCGGAATTTTGTACGCCAGAAATATTACTCCGTTCTCTGACTGGAGTCTGCATTTTTGGCGGAGAAAAACAAAAACCAAATATCTTAAAATAAAAAAGTAAAAAATAAATTGCAAAAATTGCATGAAGGTAGTAATAATAAGGGTATTTAGTAAACATAATTTTGATCAAAAGAATGTACAAGCCATCGCGCCACGTCAAGGCAACCCTTGTGGAACAGTCCTAACTCTTGTATTAAAACATTTTGCACTTGTCAAGTGACTTAAATGTGAACAAGGACCGAGGGACTGAACCACCAGTAAAAGCATAGGCCAGACAGAGTCTCTCCCTCTCTTAAATTTCATGCAATTAGCGGCTGCAGCACTTTGACAGTTTGCAACTGACGTCAAACAACTGAAGTGTGAAACAGGCCTTACCCATTTGATGCAATCGGTAATACACCTTTCGCATTCTGTGTAGCACAGACCAATCTGATACATAGAATATCAAACATCTCACATGTGTAACCAGTAAGTGGCTGCTTCGCATTTGAAGCTCCAAAAAAAGTGAAATGGTGATAATCCTTTATGCCAGCCATGTTGTTGTGTTATAATTTGAAGACATCTGGATTATTGGGCTTTATCTTGCAGTGAATATGATTAGATTTCCTTTCATCTTCAGCTGTTGTGGTTGGTAAGGACGATTTGTCTCCTTTAATGATGTTTTTTGAGGCTCTTCTGGAATCCAGCAGCTCAGCCAAGCATCCTGTAAATGCCGGGCTCACACTGGAAGCTGTTAAGTGTGCCCTCTCCTATGATAAGATGGAGCTGATAGTTCACTGGGTGACACAACAAAGGTAAGACCTAGATCTGTCAGAAGGCAGATGTGTGGTATTAAGACAGAGCTCAGGCAGGAATATGAAGAATAGGGCTAGTCACCTCCTCAATAGTGGTGAGCAAACGTGCTCGGATAAGGTGTTATCTGAGCATGCTCAGGTGCTAACCGAGTGACTTCGGCATGCTCAAGACGTATGTTCCAGTTCCCGCAACAGCATGTCTCGCGACTGTTCAACAGCCGCAACACATGCCGGGATTCCCTTCCATTGGTTTTAGTGGGCAACCTACAGCTTTCCATAGCGTAATGCTTGTAGTCTGTGTCAAGTCTTCATATACTGAACGCCATACAAGTCATTGTCCTCAGTTCATTAAGACTGGCGCTTTTCACGCTGGTTTTGATGAGGGTGGATTGCGAGGCGCCCCATTCCATAAAGTCAGGTGAAGTGACGTGCGCCTCCATACGCGCATCGCCACATATCTTACTCCAGTTAGCAACTGGAGTAAGATTTGAGGCATAGTGAATGCACCAGTCTCCATGAATTTGATGAGCGGGGGGGCTGTCACTCCCCTGTCCAGTTTGCTGAAAATGACTTAGAAACGTTAAAGTTGCAAATTCTTTGTGCAGCTTTGCATTACACAGACAGTTTAAACTTTTGAAGCTTTTATGCCAGAATTCTGGCACATAAACTTTCATGAATCAGGGGCAAAGTCTATGTTATTGGTCTATGGGGAAAAAAACAGAATAGTACAGCCCCTTCCACCCCAAGAGCCTCCCTTGGCCGGCCATTCATCCTCAGCCTCCCAATCTAGCGGAGCTGTAGACATTACCAGCACTTTGTATAGCAAAGACATCACAACACTTCATTACATAAGAATTTATTCCATATGCCCAATTTTGCAACCAGAATTCAGTTTTATAAGGGCTAGATATCCCCCTTAGCAATGACATGGCTGCCTGTTATAGCATTTATTAGTGTTTGGAGTAAGTGGGTTAAATTCAGCTTTACACTGGACAGTAGCGGATTATTCCTAATTAATATGATTGACATCAATCATTGTGTTTTTCACCTCTCTGTTTCAGGATAACAGTCTCTGAAGCTCTAGGGGATGTAATTTGGGATTACGGAGAGAGAGAGCCTTACCACAAGGTCACATGCCTGGCATTGGCTCAGCTGATCTACCGAAAATGTCCTAGCCTCCGGAAGGCTGCTCTCTGCATGTGTGTACAAGGTCAGATCCAAGGGGCTCTCGACTACACCCATCAGAGCAAACGCTTTTTATTAGGTAAGACATTATTTTTTGCATTTTAACTTTTATCAGAATTCCATAGCGCTTTACTTACATTATCATCTCTGTCCACATTCCCTATCACTATGTCTTCGGCGTGTGGGAAGAAACATGGGGAGAACATAAAAACTCCTTGCAGATGTTGTCCTAGGTTGCATTTGAACCCAGGTCCCCAGCGTTGCAAGGATACAGTGTTAACCACTGAGCCACCTTGCTGCTACAGAAGAGACAAAAAATAGAAAAGCAATTGATCTGCCTCTGTTCTTTATTTAATATGTTATGAAGAATAGTTCTGTATTTTACCCTCAAGGTATTCATTCATCCATCCTTCTCATGGGGTAGACATAGTTGGCCCAAAAACTGTAATAGTTTCATAGTTTTAAGGTTGAAGATAGACTTAAAGGGAACCTGTTACCTGTTTTGGCCGATATAAGTTACAGCCACCATCTTTCAGGGCTGATATACAGTATTCTATAATGCTGTATATCTGCCCCCAACCGACCTGGAAGAGTAGAAAAATAACTTTTATTATACTCACCTGTGGGGCGGTCCGGTCCGAGGGGTGTCGCTGGTCCTGGTCACTGCAAAATGCAAATAAATTTACATAAATTTATACATTGTGATTTTCTGGGCTTTATTTTTAATATTCTCTCTCTCAATGTTAAAATTAGCCTACCCTTAAAACTATAGACTGATCATGTCTTTGTCAGTGGGCAAATTGCAAAATCAGCAAGGGATCAAATACTTATTCCCCTCACTGTATCACTGGAGATCAGAATTGTTCACAGCATGTGGCCGCACTAGTGACTTGTATAGAGGCAAAACTATGTTCTCCTCATGAGCATCTATTAATCTTTTAATGCATCCCATTATTTTGTTTGCCTTGGTAGCAACTGCCTGACACTGATCACAAAAGTGGAGTTTGCTGTCCACCCATACACCCAAGTGTTTTTTAAGTGACAGTTTTACCCATTGTTTTACAATTTAGTGCATAAAGCCCAAGTATGTGACTTTGCATTTATCTACATTAAGGAGAACCGTCGACTCTTCAAAGCCCTAATTAGCATTTGAAAAGTGGAGGTTAAAACTACTTTTTAAACATAGTTTTCAGTGAATAGCATTATACAGGGCTGGTAAGGCAGGGAATTTAGTCATATATGTTAATGCTGCTGGGTTGAAGGGCATGAGGATCTTGACCGTTTCCCTTTAAATTTCAATTGCCATTTCTCAGCCCAAGCCTCCAGCTTACATAAATCCTTCCATCATATTAAATTATCCTCCTCAGTGTTGATTACCCTGCAGAGTTTTGTATCATCTGCACATATTGTATTTCTATTCTGAATGCCCCCTCCAAAGTCATTAATATGTTAAAAAGAAGAGGGCCCAATAGGGGTCCCTTTGGAACCCCTCCAAGTGTGTTCCATTAATAACCACTCTTTTTTTCCTATCACTGAGACAGTTGTTAACCCAGTTACACATATTTTCCTCTAGTCCCATTATTCTCATTTTATATACCAACTTTTCGTGTGGCACTGTATCAAAGGCTTTGAAAATCCCATATAGACAACATCCAATGGGAGTGACAACATACAGAGCAGTTGCTCAGTGTTACCATAAGACTGAGCATGTAAACCATGGCCAAGGCCCCAAATAGACGTCTATTCTTAGCATAAATATTCTATTTGTGTTTTTTCCTGATAGAAAATGAGCCCATGATAGTCTGTTGGGTAGTTCACCTGTACTTGTACTATGACAGTGGTGTTCACACCCGTAGGCCTAATCCTGAGCCCCTATACCACTCGGTGCCTGTGCTCCTGCAGGAGCGCCACACTTCAGAATGGGATTTAGCAATCGTTGAACTCTTTCAAGTGATAGATGTCCGTCAACCAAATGTTGTTATTTTTATATTGGCGGTGCCATTGTAATAAAGAAACTTGATCCAGTAAAACCACTTTTGTTACTCAGAGACAAACCACACTTTCTCTGTATTAAACTCCAAGAAGTCAAACGTCGATATTGTTTTTTGGCACAACATGTATCCCCCTCGTTTGCCTAACATGAGCGATCCAGTCTATAAAGGCTGGATTATTTAAGGCCAGATCCATACAAGGTAAACATACTCCTTTCCCGTCATACATTCCTCCAGTATTACAGCCCGTATCTTTACTAGCCTCATCTTTTTTCCCATACAGACGACTACTTGTTTTTGCTTAAGAAATGTCCCACTGCAGAACTTATCAATGGACTGACCAAAGAGTGGAACGGGAAACCGGCAGCTCTGTCTGTGGGGCAGGCGGTGCTGTCCCTGCTCTGCACCGATCATAAGGAATATGGATTTCAGCTGCTGGAGAGCATACACCAATGTGGGGAAGGTAAGTGGCGTTATGGCCTACAACGCGGAGAATAGAGACACCATAGGGTTTCGGATTTTTTTTACCATGCAGATTATAAACACGTCACCTCTTCAGTCCTAGAAAATCTGAGTTTGGGAATAAAGCTGAATTCAGACATCCATGAAACACGGGCCGTGCATGATGCCTTGAACATGGCGGCCATGCATTGTGTGGCAGATATATGAATTTTGCCGACATCTGCCTTTTTATTTATCAGAGTGTATCAGTGGCTTGGGATTGAGCAGGTAAATTAGGCACAAATGCCTCGATTCATTATTTGTTTTTGCTTTTTTTAGCGGAGGTAGATTTTGCATCAAATTCATCGAAAGGAGTGCACAAAATAAAAAAATTAGACAGCTGTTTTACATTTTTCAACATTTCAAAATCTTGCAAATCATGAAACATCTGGGAACTTAATAGCACCCCCGTAATGCCGAACAAAGAAAATAGGCGAAACTAAGTAAGGTTAACTTAAAAAAGATGCCAATGAAATAATGAATTAACGCAAAAATAAATAAACCACTAATAGAACTTGAATGGGTCTCTCGTGGGTGAAATCAGCCATCAGCGCTGCCCCATTGAATAACATTGGTCCGAATACTAGCTGATAAAAAATCAGATATCACTCGTCCGATTTAGACGGTGGTGTGAGCGAGCCCTTAATCTGTGCAATCAGCTCTGATGACATCAGGCCATCTACTATAACGATGGGGATGCAGACACCCAATTTCCAGTTTTTCATGAGGAACAGGAACAGAGCAACACTGTATTATGTGAACACCTGCTTCAGAATATTCAGTAGTGAATGCAGGTATTTATGGAAACTACAAGGAGCAGTGACGGGCCCATTTAATTTCCCCAAGCTTTTTAAAAACAAACAAATAGCGCTTTTCCCACCTCTTCGGGTCCAGTTCAGAGCCCCCAGCACTGCTACCACGGTGTCTGTTGTCGTTATCGTCTGCAGTGCTGAGGTCATGTCAAAAGCACTGCAGCCAATCGGTGAGCTAAGCGATTCCCAGCATTTCTTGCCATCAACTCGAGCAAAAAAGAAAGGTTGTGCTTAGTTATTGGCTGCAGTGCTGTCGCCGTGACGTCAGCGCTGCAGACAATAAATAACATTGGCGGAAATTGAGCTGGACCAGGGGAGGGTGAGTTGTTGTTTTTTTATAACATACTGCAGCAGATGGTCCAGGAGTTTTCTGAAACCGGAAAACCCCTTCAAGCGCTTCCATACAAAGAACATAGTGTAGTGCAGTATAACGTCCCAATATGCAAATAGAGGTGTGATTTGGGGTTGACCGGGATGATAAACCCATCTTTGGTTCTCTGTCACACTTTTCAGCAGACTCACCTCCACGTTGTGCTAGCACTTTTAAGGCTGTGTGCACACCTTGCATTTTTGGCACTTTTTTTTCTGCGCAGTTTTGCCACAAAACCTCATGGGTTTCCTGACTACAGCAAAGTGAATGCTAATCGTGAAGTCTCATGCACATGTTGCTTTTTTTTCCCCTCGCAGATTTGGTGCAGATGTATATCTGCTGGATGTCTATTCTTTAGTTGTTGTTTTTTTTTGCACTTTTTCGTGTGGTTTGTCACAAGGATTTTCGGCATGTACCCTTCTGGATGTCTCTTGTTTCGTGGCTCGTGTGCACACCTGGCTCCTCGGACAATGAGCTCGGCTGCGTGTACGGCGACATCATCCCATTATATCATTGATCTTTACTCCTGTCCCCATGGCTCCTGTGTGCGGTAAATGTGGAATTGCCATCGGGAAGAGCTAATGAATGGAAACAATGGGTCTAAATGACGATTTTACTATTACTTTTGCATTTTAGCTTCCTTGAGATGCAGCCTGAGGTTTATGGGCACGAAGAAACAAAATGTATTAACCCTTCTCATTACCTCCACAGTGTAGAAAATATCCAGTAGCATACAGTACATCTACTTCATGAATGGTTGCATCTGATATTTAATCTTAATAAGTTGGAGCTTTTACAGATAATTCCTGTTCCCATTGTTTAGCATCCATGTACAAATGTATAATATAAAGTATTTTTTTTATATACCTAGCTGCATTGGAGCAAGTCATACTCAATGATGTCGTCTGTACCCCGGAAGGATGGGTAGAAATCGCAGAGGAATGTTCTAACAATGACTACAGACAGCTGTCTGAGAAGATCAAGTCTATCGTCATCTCACAAGATGGAGTTGTGGAGATTTCATCCAAGGATGAGGATGCAAAAATAATGGAGCATGTATATCTGTAATGACTGCTGTGTGACAGCAGAGGGAGCACTAGCACCAGTGCGCCGGCAGAAAAACTGATCATTGGTTGTTATTTTAATTATGGAGGCGACATATGGGGCAGAAGTGAGTGTAGAAATTTGCACACTATATTCATCCTTACTGTGATTGCTTTTATGCCCTGAAAATGACATACAAAGCAGATTTCCAAATCCACTGCATTTTGCGGACTTGATTCTTGCAGTTCATAGTGTCCATGCTAGAAAAAACGCAGCAAATCCCACATGTAGCACATATGAAGACTGTAGGGGATTTGGGACAAACTTCATTTAATTAGGTGTAGGGACCCTCAGATTCACACGACCATATTGTCAGTGCTAGTGGTGTCCGTGAAATATCGGACCGCACTCAGACCAATGTTATTCAATGGGGCAGTGCAGATCACTTTTTTTTTCTTTTTCATTAATTAAATTTCTGTGAGAAATAAATTGCAGCCTGCACTAGTTTTTGCCCCATAAATCGGAAGCGACTCGGCCATTCAAGTCTACGGTTGCGCAAAAAAGAAATCACATACCGTAAGGAGGCTCCGATTTTTTTTTACCGATACATTGCAATTCTTTAACATAAGAGACTGTAAATGGTCTTCTGCTTTATTAATTGCTGCTGTAAAAAAAAAAAACATATTGCCTATGGGAAAACAATCGTCCGAGTTTTCTGAATGAAAATGACGATGTTTTTATACCTAAGGGCGCAGTCAGACGGCCGTATAAATGGGACCGAGATTGGGCCGCAATGCCCGGACTGGCCGGTGGCTCTCCAAACCTGAGTGTGAGAACTGCATAGAAATATATGAAGCTGTCACGATCGGGTCAGGAGAGCTGCCGGTCAGTCCGTGCATTGCGAGTCCGATTTATACAGCCGTCTTACTGCTCCCTTAGAGGAGTCAGTCCTCCAATCAGATTCCTTCTCCAGTGTTATTATTACTATTAAAACAATTATACCGGGTATGACAGCAATCTCTAATGGAAAGCTGCTGTTATGTATTGAGCGTGATATTGACCGTTTACACCCCTCCTTGATGCTTTCTTCTTCGCCTGCTCCTCTCCCAGTCTTCCCTACCTCGCTCTTTCTGCTTCAGCTCATCATCTCAGTCAACCGTGACCAAGTCTCCTTCATCCTTGAAAAAAATGATGTCACATCTTTGACAGCGTCTTATTCATATCCCAGTTGCTCCGAAGCTGCTCGTTAAGAATGAAAGACGGGTACTGATGACTGAGATTTTGCAGCAATGTATATAATATCAGCACCAGTTATTACAGGACATTTGGCAACAGTGAGATCGTCCGACCATCTAATCTGTATGGCCACAGCCCTACTCTCCTCTAACAGATAGTGACTAATACAATTGTTCGTTACTAAATTTTAACTGATGAACATTCGTTATGATTAACATCTCTCTTTTTTGCCAATGTTAAAGCTAATGTCTATAGAGACCTTTACTTTATATAGTCTGCAACTTAGCGCTAAAAAAAAAAATCGGAACACAATGCTCGGACCGGCCGGCGGCTCTCCCCACCCGAGCTTGACCACTTCGTGTAGTTCCATGCAGCTTTCATTCTCTGGTCGGAAGAACCACGGCCAGTCCGAGCACTTCATTCCAATATCCATCCAGTTTATATGGCCGTCTGACTGCGCCTTTATAGCAATCATTTGTATAACAGTAGAGCAGGACTATGGAGATCAGTATTCAATGCCATGACTAGAGGACTGGTAGAAGAAGCTGCAGCCGCCTCCACTGATAACCCCATCTCCTGTATGAATAGATGATATGATCGAAAACAAGAATTTAATAAAAAAAAGTACAATTAAATCTAATTTCCTCTGTTGCGGTCATTTCAGAATTAATCTACAATATGAGATTGGTGCAGATCACATTGTAAATGTCAGCAAACACTGACTTATCTTTCCTTTAAGGTTCACATTACTTCTGTGTGCCCGTTCAGAACTCCACCCGGGACTTTCATCTGAATCCAAAAAAATGAGAGTCAGGTGTACCCCTGATGAAACCATTGATTTCAGTAAGGCAAAACATGAGTCTTTAGACCCTATTTGACCTCCTTTTCTGCAGTGTCCATCTTTAGACTGAGACAATAGTGTAGTAGATCTAGAAGATTTCATGAACATCTTAAAATGTTCTTTTTTTGCCAGTCCCCTCAGTGTTTTCATGCCGATCTCATCACATCCTGACGATTCCTGTCACTTGACAGCTACAGCCTCTATTACAGATTCAGGGATAACATAGAAACATTATGGTTAATGGCTCTACTGATATGACCGGATTGATGATCTGCAAATTAAAAAGGAGACATCTCCGAGCTTGGTCTGCGTCTAGGCTGAGGTCAGATGAGCTTATGGAAAATTGTCTTGAGTTTCTTCCTGAAAACACAAACAATTTTCATCCACACTCTCATCCGGATATCATCCGTGTGTCAGTTCTCACAGATGTGTGGCATCTGTTTTCACAAATCAATATTTTGAAATGTACATGACGTAGGGAATCACTCTCAATTCGCCAACATTGAGGTACGCTGCGCACAGGCACAAAGTCTCTTGTTCACACAGGAAGGTTTATTAAACAAAAAGTCCATAACAGTTTCAGCAAAAGAAGATATATAGCCCTTCTCTGACATAAACGGAAATTATGTAAGAAGACACAGCTACAGCAACACTGACAGAGTCCTTCCAAGACAATCCACACACCTTTTGTCACTGGTTGAGACTCACCAGAAACACAGGTCTACGCTTGGTCAGCTTCTGTCAGTCTGACTAACTTACCAGAGGTGTTTCCATCTCTACACCCAGGCAACAATGGACCAGCTCAGGGGCCCTGTTATATCAGCTGCAAGACCTAGATTGGCGAAATGGGAGCAGCCAGTCCCACTCCGCTCTCCCAGCTGCTCCTAAAGCCCGGACCCAAAATCCAGGTCCATTAAAAAAAAATGTCAGCACTATCTGTGCTGGAGTCTGCTTTTCCGGATCCTGCACGCTGACGCTAGGTACCTTGGTAGCACATATACTCCTTCCAGGACCTTACCAACAGCATCCTTACATAGGTCAAATTCTTCTTTCTACATTAATAATGGCAATGTATCCGTAAAAATCAGATTCTACACAGATGATCCTTATGGTTCGTGTGAAAATACTTGTCAACTGAACAATCCTATTGAATTACATTTGTTAGTGTGCTGTCTTGATTTTTACACAGACAGCACTCATCCATATAATATGCTCTTGCACTTGCTCATAAATGGACAGCTCATAGGTGCTGAGCGACTGAAAAATATACGTGGGAATAATGCCTATAGGGGAGAAAGTGACAATTCCTATCTATAAATCAATGCCATATTCAGAAGCAGAGTAAACACATATTACAGTTACATGTGCTGTGTGCTCTCCAGGAACGTGTCCGGGTGGAACAAATGTTTGCACTTTTGCAGTCACGGGGCAGATCCCTTCACTTGCATCTGTGATGTGCAAACGGTGAACTTCCAATCACACTTTGCTCAGGGCTGTTTAGCTCAATAGGATTGTTTAATGTACAGTGTAAACTTTTCAATGCTCATTTTTTGAAAAACATGACTGAGCTATACACATCTTTGTTGGACAGTTGCAAATCTTAGGAATAGAGTTCATGTATTAGTGACTGTCACTTTCACAAACTTTGCATAAAACAATAGTAGAAGTGAATATAGAAATCTTTGTGATAAATCTTATCAAAGAAATATTATTTTTCTACTTATATGCCACTACTTTTCCCCCTGCCTTTACTTTTCCCCAGTCTCTACTTTTCCCCCTCCTTATACTTTCCCCCCTCCCTCTACTTTCCCCCCTGCTCCTACTTTCCCCCTGCCCCTACTTTCCCCCCTGCCTCTACTTTTCCCCTCCCCTCTACTTTTCCCCTCCCTCTACTTTTCCCCCTGCCTCTACTTTCCCCCTGCCTCTACTTTTCCCCTCCCTCTACTTTTTCCCCTGCCCCTACTTTCCCCCTGCCCCTGCTTTCCCCCCTCCCTATACTTTTTTCCCCGTCTCTACTTTCCCCAGAGTCGGAATGGGACACCAGAGAATCCTCCAGTGGGCCCACCGCAGCCCCAGCTCCTGCCACCCACAAAGGGGGGCCCCCTGCATCTGTAGCCCCTTTATGAAGTGCAAAGACGGTGTACAGCATTCCTTACAGTGAATAACGCTGTGCATGCTCTGAAGTCCTTGCTCGTATTTCCCAAATCTCCCTAGACTACCTCTCTCTCCCTGCAAGTGTCAGGTTAAGTTGAGAGTGAGGGGGGCATCTCACAGTACAGAAGAGGTCAGACAGGGCAGGAAGATGTGTGCAGCACAAGTGAAACAACAGGACCTGGTAAGTGTACATATATACAGTATGTATATCTGTGTGTGTACATGTGCACTATACAGTGTGTGTGTCTGTATATGTGTATATAGTATGTGTGTGCATATATACAGTATATAGTATGATCGTGTATATCTGTGGTGCATGTGTGTATATTTATATATTCAGTGGCATAACTACAACGTTATGGGCCCCGGTGTGAACTTTCAAATGTGCCCCCCACTCCGGGCTGCCACAAGGAATTTCGGGGCCCCATACTGGCAAAATTATTGGGGCCCCCTTGAGACCAGTCCAGGCTCCATCCTTCGAACTGTCCACAGCCCCACCGACCGCTCCCATAACTCCACCCCCACATAGAGAATGAAAGGAGCGGAGGGCAGGTGTCTGACTTGCTACACCATAAAATATAATGTCGCCCCCCATATTATATAACAGCCTCCCCCATAGAATATAATGTTCCCCGCATAGTATATAGCACAGCACCACATAGTATACAGCACAGCCCAGCATAGTATACAGCCCCCCATGGTATACAGCAAAGCATCCCCTCATGGTATACAGCACCGCATGGTATACAGCCCCCCATGGTATACAGCACAGCACCCCCCATGGTAAACAGCCCCCCATGGTATACAGCACCCCCCATGGTATACAGCACCGCATGGTATACAGCCCCCCATGGTATACAGCACAGCACCCCCCATGGTATACAGCACTGCATGGTATACAGCACAGCACCCCCCATTGTGTACAGCACCGCATGGTATACAGCACAGCACCCCCCATGGTATACAGCACCATGGTATACAGCCCCCCCAAGAATGGCCCCACAGTCATGGCTGTACTGTTGCATAAAAAAAAACCTCTCCTCACCTTCTCAAAGTGCCTGCGCTGCTAGCTGCTCCTGTCTGCTGCTCTGCCTGCTACACAGTGAGTGCGCAATGACGTCATCACGCACCCGCTGTGTCAGAGGCAGCGGGGAATGATGGGAGAGGGAGCGTCAGCTGACGCTCTCTCCTCCATCATTGCTTTGAACTGTGCTGGCGTCATAGATGCTGGTAATAATAATAAATTTTATTTCTATAGCGCCGACATATTCCGCAGCACTTTACATTTCAGAGGGGACTTGTACAGACAATATACATTACAGCATAACAATAATCACATAGATCATAGCAGATACCAAGAGGAATGAGGGCCCTGCTCGCAAGCTTACAGTCTATGAGGAAAAGGGGAGACACGAAAGGTTGGGTGGTAACAGTTGCCCTGATTGTATGGACCAGCCATAATGTTAAGTGTGTAACAGTACAGATGCAGAGGGCTAATGGATGCATAAAGCATGTGGGAACATGATGCGGGGAACCTGGTTATGGTAAAAAACTTTTGGCTGTGCCACATAGGTATAGATTAGGTTAATGTGTTGAGGCGGTAGGCCAGTCTGAATAAATGAGTTTTCAGGGCATGCTTAAAATTGTGGGGATTGGGGACTAATCGTATTGACCTGGGAAGTGTATTCCAAAGAATTGGCGCAGCACGTGTATAGTCTTGAAGACGGGAGTGGGAGGTTCTGATTATTGAGGATGCTAACCTCAGGTCATCAGCGGAGCGGAGGGCGCGGGTAGGGTGGTAGACTGAAACAAGGGAGTATAGTTCAATGCGGTATAGTTCAATGCGGCGGCGAGGGGGAGGCGGCGCTGACATGGTGCGCCTCTGACCCCCCCCTCCCGCCCAGCCTGCCCAGATGCGGGCCCCCTCTGCTCATAGGGGCTCCATACATGTTACGCCCCTGTATATATGCATGTACATATAATATATAGGATGTGTGTCTGTGTGTATTATATTTGTATACTGCATGTGTGCACTATATTGTGTATATGTATGTGAGCATACTGTATATAAACTGAATGTTTGTGTGTGTATACCTTATATGTATCCATGTACACACTGTATGTCCATGAGCCGTCCGTGTTTAACATTGAAAGTATATGAGAAGCTTTGTAATTTCATTTCCATTATTCATACCGGAAAAACACAGATGGCACATGCACGACACACTGATTGGAAAACACTGGTGACAGCGATATCTGTGTAACACGTACGTGTTTTATATGGACATGTGAAGGAGGCCTAACAGTGTTGTTGGTGGGGCAAGTTTCATGTGCTGCTCCAGTGGTGCTGTTGGGTGATCCCGGCATATTCTCAACATGCTTTGAGCTAATTTTGTGTATTTGCATTACGGAGTAGATGCTAAGAATATGCTGAGATGGCTTGTAGGCAAATTTGATTTCCAATTTTTAAAACTGGGAAATGTGAAATTCCTATTTCTTTGGGAATTATACATATTTTTTTTAGTAATGTCAGTTTTATATAATATTTTTTTATCTAGTAAATAATACTCATTTTTTGTTATTGCACTTTAATGGGTACACCCATATTTCCAGGATGTGCCACAATAGTAGATGTGGTTCTCACAAATGGAACAGGCATCTGTTTCGCTGTTAGTGGAGAGATGGCCAGAGTTTTGTCTACCTCATCACTTATATCACTGTGTGACGGGGCCCCGTGCTCAAAATAGATGCAAGTTCCATTAGTGGGACTTATACGTTAAGGAAATCTACCTTGAAAGTATTGATTCTTGTGTTATCCAACAGGCCCTGAATGAGACATAAGTGTTTCTTTTTTTGCCTGGAGTGTTTCTATAGTTTGTTAATTATACATTAAATTAAATTGGTTATTTATTGGCTAATTATTATTATTATTCACTATTATAGCACCATTTATTCCATGACGCTTTACATGTGAAAAAGGTGCATACATAGACAAGTACAATAAACATCAGCAATACAAGGGACACACAAGTACAGGGGGAGAGAGGAGAGAGGACCCTGCCCACCAGGGCTCACAGTCTACAGGGATGGGTGAGGATACACTAGGAGAGGGTAGAGCGGGTCGTGCCGCGGTTCAGTAGACTGAGGATCACTGCAGGTTGCAGGCTTGTTGGAAGAGGTGGGTCTTCAGGTTCCTTTTGAAGGATTCCGTGGTAGGCTAATAAACACTTTGTTTGGTATTACCTCATTTTGCAACAGAACTGGTATTATTTCTATATAACTGCAAGGTGGGCCCCAAGAATGATTTTTCTCTGGTGGGCCCAAGGTACTCCAGTCCGACGCTGACTTTCCCCCTGCCTCTACTTCAGCTGGAATGCCAGTTCATTGAGCTGTCAAACCAGCTGCCTACTTAAGTCAATGGAGACCTGAGCTGCTTTCTGGTAGGTTTTATTTTAGGCCTGTTTCACACATCCGTTTGTCACCATCAGTCAAGATCCGCCGATTTGCAAAAAAAACGGATCCGCCATTTTTGTTGGCGGATCCGTTTTTTTCCTCATAGACTTGCATTATCGGCGGATCTTGGTGGATGGTCATCCGTTCGATCCGCTATTGTACTGATCCGACAAGATTTTGCCGTCCGCTAAGCGGACGGGAAGGAGCATGTAGCGTTTTTTTCATACGTGGATCCGCATTTTGCGCTTGTCCGGGTGATTTAACCCTATATCCCAGCTGCGAATGAATGAAAAAATTCTCTCTCTCTCTCTCCCCCCCCTCACCCGACTTCCTCGATCTTCCGCCTCCTCCATTCCATTGCGCGATCTCTGCTAAAGGGCCTGTCACACTAAGCGATATCGCTAGCAATATCGCTATAACTTGTGACGTTATAGCGATATCGCTGTGTCTGATACTTACCTACGACCCACTCCCCCGCTGGTTATCGCTGATCGCGCGAGAATGTCCTGGGCCGTTTCTCGTCGTCAGCTTCCTGCGGCACATCCTGTGGAGCGACGAGCGTGGAGCCGGGCGGGAGGACGCAGGATCGCCTAGTGTGACAGGTAAGTAACGACCCCCGACCCCTGCGATGTCGCTGGTGAGATCTGCCTGTGTGGCAGCTCACTAGCGACCACTTAGCGATGCACCAGCGATCCTGACCGCGTCATATCGCTGGTCGGGATCGCTGGTACATCACTAAGTGTGACAGTACCTTTACTCCCGGATCTCCACATCTCATGCTCATATCTTCTCCCGGAATTTGGCTTCTATCCTGCGGTTCCTTTAAGAATCCTTCATCGTCCGCTGCCTCACGTATGTGTGAAACAGGCCTTAGGCCTCTTTCACACATCAGGTTTTCGCCGTCAGGCGCGATCCGGCGCTTTTGACAAAAACCGGATCCGGCGAAATGCAATGCCGGATCCGGTTCCCCCCCATTGACTTGCATTTGCGCCGGATCGCGCCGGATGGCCATGCGTTTCATCCGGTTTTCGCCGGATCCGGCAATGTGTCGCGATCCGGCGTCTGGAAAAAACGGCTACTGTAACGTTTTTTGTCTCCGGCGAAAAAGCCGGACACGCCGGATCCGGCGCGTCCGGCTTTTTCACACAATGAAAGCCTATGAGCGCCGCAATGCGCCTGATCCGGCGAAAGCCGGATCCAGTAGCCGGATCCGGTTTTTTGGTCTGAGCATGCTCAGTAGCTCTGCCCACAAGACATATATAAAAGCAAGACAGTGGGACCCACAGCCACACCCAACATGCCACCCAAGAAAGCAACCAAGCGCAGGAGAAGGCAGGAGACCACTGCAGCACCATCAGCACCACCACCACCCCAAATGGAGCAGCAAATGGAACATGCTGAGGAGGGGAGGCCAGCAGCAGATGAGAGACGGTAATTATCAAATCCCCCATTCCTCCAAACTAGGGCTATTGAATATCAAGATATTCATTGGCCCTTTGTTTCTCTTTATTCAACAGCCGCCCAATAGATGCAGCAGCAGCAGCAGCAATGGCAGCAGCTGGAACACCACCCACAGGCATGGAGTGTGGCCACCAGGAAGACAGCACATCATCTTCTGGGAGCCCTCCCTCGCATCGTCAGCGTTTGACGGTAAGTTTTTATTTCCAAAATCCATCATCTCTGTAAATATATGTCTATTCATTGCCTTTTATTTCAAAACAGGATTCACAAGATGAAGAGGAGCTCCCAGAAGAAGAAGGAAGGGATGGACAGACACTTGGAGTGGGCTCACAATTGGTAAGTTTTTTGCATCAAACGCAGAAACACAACATCACACTACACACAACACATAGAAAACAATGTTCTGCAGACCACACACAGCAAACAAATGCCTACATCCAAAGACATAACATTTTTTGTTTTCTTCTCTAGTCTTCCCAATCTGGTGCTCGGCCAAGAGGTCCTCGCAGTGCCTCCCAGGGTCGTCGGCGACAGCAACGCGGCGGTCACCAGCGTGTAAGTATAAATATTTTTGCTTTGTTTTTTTGCACTTTTTATTTCATTTCTTTTGTGGAGGCTAATTATGTTATTTTTGTCTTTTTCTTTAACAGCCTTCACAGCGTGCTCCCGACTCTGACGGTGAGGATGGAGGACTCGATGTGGACCACCTCATCGATCTCGTCAGAGAAAGGGAGCCGCTCTGGAATATGGCTGACCGCCGCCATGCTGACCTTATTGTTACCCGACGACTCTGGGAGGAAATCTGTTCGCTCCTTGTGGGCCGCTGGGAGGACCTCGATGCTCGGGCCCAGATTAAAGAGCGTAAGTATATACAGTACCGGTTGCTTGATGTAAACCAGTGTTTCCCGAACTCCAGTCCTCGTGGTCCCCACGGATCATGTGTTCAGGATTTCTATTTACTATGGAAATCCTGAAAACATGACCCCTGGGGACCATGAGGACTGGAGTTTGGGAAACACTGATGTTGTATACTAACCACTCCTTTCTCGTTTCAGGGAACAGAATTGTGAATCGGTGGCGGTCTGTGAGGGATCGTTTCAAGAAGGAGTTCAATAAAGAGATGCGGGCCCCGAGTGGATCTGGAGGACGCAGGAGCAAGTACAAGTACGCACAAGCCCTGTCGTTCCTCCGGGAAACAATGGTCACTAGAAGGTAAATATTACACACCACATGTGAAAAAAAATGTTAGATGTAACTTTTTTTTTTCAGCCAGGGCCATACCATGTCAGTATTTTAATTGTTTTTTTTTCTCTTTATTCCACAACACGGTGAGCAGCACTCGGGAGCCTGCACGATTGGACCCTTCTGAGGCGATCCCTGAGGAGACCGGCACCGAGGGACACTTCGACCGCCCCGGTACATCTGCACCTTCCCAGCCTTCCCACACATTCGACCCATCTGTCCCATCCACCAGCACAGGAGCATCGTGGCCGCCTACATTACATGAAGCTGCTGGTGAGGAGATCGCTTTCCCTTTACCCCACCCTTCTGCCCCTGCCACCTCTAGTACACCTGCGGGTACTGGGCGGCAGCGGCAGAGGGGTCAGGAAAAGAGTTATGCGCCAGAGTTCTTGCATCTGAATGCATCTTTCCAGAACTGTCTAAAAGTCTTGTCAGAGCAAATCTCCGCAGGCTTTCAGCAGATCAACTCCAGCATTCTGGAGGTGAAGACACTTCTGCAAACCATGCATTCAGAAGCAAGATCTTCGCCAAACCACACCTTTTTCAGGTCTGTTGTGGAGCGCATGGCAACACTATCTCCTACCCAGCAGATGCATGTAATGCATTCATGCCACGGTGCTCTACAGCAGGTTACCTCCCAACCTCCACCTCCCACCACTGTAGTTCCTCCACCTGCACCCCCTCCAGCCACTTTCCATCCTCCCCCTCCTATTACATCTGCACCCCCTCCAGCCACTTTCCATCCTCCCCCTCCTATTACATCTGCACCCCCTCCAGCCACTTTCCATCCTCCCCCTCCTATTACATACCAGCAACCTCACCAGTACCAGCAACCTCCCCAGTACCAGCAACCTCCCCAGTACCAGACATCTCCCCACTTCCAGCAACCTGCCCCGTACCAAACTCCTTCCCCGTACCAAACTCCTTCCCCGTACCAAACTCCTTCCCCATACAACTTTCCATCAACATCATCTGCTCCTACAGTCCCTGCCCAACCCTCCACTCCACCGCCCACCACGTCTTCTGCCTCCCACATGTCCACCCATTCTGTAGCTTTTTCCACACCATCACCTCTAACTGTTCCTTCCCCACCACGATCCCAGTCCTCTCTCCACACTCCCATTGTCGAAGTGTCCCGCAGCCCCTCCAGCAGTATTTCCACCCCACACTACACCGAGTTATAATGTTTTTTTTGTAATAAAAATGCCCATTTGGTTGGTTTCAAACCTTTATTAAAAAAGTTTTTTTAACTTTAAAAACAGTTTACACAAAAAAAAATATTTTAAATAAAAGTTAAATTATTGTTTACACTGGTTGTCTGTCATTTCTTTCTGCGGCGAAATATGTTTAAAAAAAAGGTTAAATACAGGGTATTTAAAAGGTAAAAAGGTATTCAAAACCAGGTATATAACTGTGGGTAAATTTTAGCTTTTTGCCACAGTTGTGTTCCTGGTTGTGTTTGAAGCAAAGTATTTCACCTGAAAAGTTGTGTTTATTGTTGGTGATTTCCTAACAATGTACACAACTTTTGTTAAAAGGTGAAATACTTTGCATAAAACACAACCAGGTACACACCTGTGGCCTAAAGCTAAAAATAGAGACCATGACAAGATAGCCAACTTTGGTTGGCAAAGGTATATACTGTTGGTACAGAAGGTACACAAGTTTGGTTAGGGCACAAATCTTTCACACTCTGTCATCCTGCCAGTGTACTCTGCCTTGAGGTGACATAAAGTATAGTGCAAAATTGTCCCTCATTACTGAAACCGTCACAGAACTTCTAGTGGTAATGTCATGGTAATCTTGCAAGGTGGTTTCTTCAGAGGTGTCCTCAATGGAAATGGGTTCCTTGCAGATAACAAAATTGTGGAGTACCACGCAAGCTTTGATCACCTCGTCCACAGTTTCTGTCTTGAGGTTGATCGCAGTCAATAGGACCCGCCATTTGGCTGTCAGAATACCAAAGGTACATTCAACCATTCTTCTTGCTCTTGTGAGGCGGTAATTAAAAATGCGTTTTGGTCTTGTCAATCCTCTGCTAGAGTACGGTTTCAAAAGGTGTTCTGACAGCTGGAAGGCTTCATCCCCTACACAGACAAATGGCATAGGTGGACCAGATGTTTGCGGCAGCGGTCTAGGTGGTGGGAACTGGAAGGTGTTTCCATACAGTTTACGCCCCATGGCAGACAGTTTGAAAACTTGAGAGTCATTGGAGCGGCCATAGGCCCCAATATCAACCGCAATAAATTTGTATTCCGCGTCAGCGATGGCCATGAGGACAATTGAAAAATATTTCTTGTAATTGAAATATTCCGATCCCGATCCGGCTGGCTTTACAATGCGGATATGTTTCCCGTCCACAGCGCCCAAGCAGTTGGGAAACTGACATATCTGTTGAAACTTGTCAGCAATTTCAATCCACCTCTCTGTTGTGGGCTCTGGTAAAAACTCTTCAGCTAAGGAGTCCCACAGTGCACGGCATGTGTACTTCACAATTCCAGATATGGTGGAAATCCCGAGTCTGTACTGGAAATGCAGTGACGAAAGGGATTCTCCAGTTGCAAGAAATCTGTGGGGAATTAAAAAACAATAAATTAGTTTTAAATCACAGCATTACATACCAAAACTGAGCTATAACACTTGGAGATACAAACTACCACCAACAAGATTGCAGTGAAAGTGTGCTCTGATGCGATCATATCCAATAAATGTGGCTTACCTTAAAGTCACCATCAGACGCTCTGCGGGTGAAACAGAGAAGCGGCAATAGGTGTCCGCTTTTCTTATGAGGTGTGCAATGCGCTCCACCAAGTAATCAAAATTCTCCATTTTCATCCGAACATATCCAAAAAATGTATCCGTGTTTCGTCGAAGGTCCATGCAGAGTGTAGAATAGACCCCACGCGTCATTCTCTTGGCTGTGATGGGGTGGATCCACAAACGTCGTCTACGATGCCTGATGCGCTGCTGTCTCGCTCTCTCCTTCTCCAGAACAATCACCCTCAAACGATTCGCCTCCGCTATAAAATCCGCCAAATTCTTCAAAATATTTCCAATGACAACATCCATCTTCGCCAGTAACTTGCTCTTCTCTCCAACCTGCACTTTCTCCTCTACAACCTGTCAAAGAAGGGCTGTAGGAACACGCTATATATAGTTTTCCAGTAGCCAATCCCGTTCGGAAGGCCACAAGGGTCAATTTTAAAAACCGGATCCGGCGTAATCCGTCCAAAAACGGATAGAAAAACGGATGAACCGGATGAGACGGATCCGGTTTTGTCTGTCAAGAAAAAGACAGATCCGGCAGAAAACCGGATCCGGCACATCAGGTTTTACAAAACATTTGCCGGACCCGGCATTCCGGCACGACGCTGGATCGCGCCTGACGCCGAAAACCTGATGTGTGAAAGTAGCCTTAGTGTTACATTAACATCTACACTGCACAGTACTGCCGAATAATGTTCTCCATGCTGCTGCTGTGAATATGTGTTACATAGAGACAGGGGAACAGGAATCCTTCATGTCTGTATGTACGTAGTATGGGAGACACCATAGCAGAGTGGGAAACTGATAAAAACATACCAGTTATATAATGGTCTGAAGTAGTGTTATTCCTTAGGGCCACACAACAGCTTTTTATGAAAAGTCACCTGAAATGACAAACCTGATTTAAAGTTAATACAAATAAGGGTATCTTACACACACAATTGTATTTTTAGTCTGTTTGCTGTCCATGTGCTCAACAAACAGCACACCGACCTATTGTCGCCTATGTACTAGTGCACAAAGGAGATTTTCAACCTAAACTTTAGGTCTGTGTTGGAAAAAAAAAGCAGCATGCATCAGTCTGGTCCAATTAATGAAGAAGAGCAGTGTAAATAGAAGATAGCTCCTACACCTGTCACCTATGCAGATGAGCTCACAGAGACAATGATGATGGTCCTCAGGGATCCACAATCTTCTCATGTTCCTAAATGGGTAAAACTGGAAAAACTTGGAACTTTCATGTTTATCTCTTATTAAAATGTTCTTCCGAACTCGAGAATGGAGGGATTTTTAATTCTATTGTAGGCAAGGTTACCATACCAACTCAGAGGTGGACTATTTCCTTCTGCTCTGAAGCTGGTGGCATCACTGTTTAAGTTTGCAGAGGAAGTAAAAATTGAGAAGAATGATGGGGGTAGCCAAGCACTGCATTCCTCTTCCACTCTTAAAGGGAATCTGTGCATAGGACACCGGCCTTTGAAATGTAGTTTCATCTCAACACCTTTATATCTTCTATATGTTGCTGCATTCTCTATTAGTTACCATTGTCATTCACATGGGAATTAGATGTTAAGTACTCTGGCCATAACAGAGCTGTCATGGCGGTAACTCGCACACGTTCTCTGCGCCGTGCTACTCACCGCGTTTGCCGCTCTTCCCCTCTTTATGTCATGCCACCCCCCTGAGTTGCTTCATTCTGCTCTCCCATCTCTGCTGCATCTTCCTGCTGTCTCCACCTGGCTATAGAGGCACGGCCAGGAATTTAACCCTGCTGTGTCCTGCATGATTTGGTTTCCCTAGCCAATCCATTGCCAGCAAGGGATATATTAGATGGCTCCTCCCCCTATTGTTATTTCAGTGGCAGCGTCTCTGCATGATCCTTCTTCCCCCTCTCGACAGAGACGCCAACGTGCTCATGTACTCCCCCTCTCTGCTTCGGTCCCCGCCTCCTCTGCTTCCTCACAGTAACCGCTTCTTAAAGGGGCAGGATGCGCACTGAAATGACCCCAGCCAATAGATGGGAGACATCAGATAGTTTAGGAATCCTCCCCTATAGGGTGCCTCAGCAACTTTCGTGTTAGTGCATTAGCTACCATATTAGTTGTAAGGTCCCTGTTTCTGTGCTCCCTGATCCCATCCTGTCTAAACCCAGTCCTGAACCCCTCCTACCAATACCTAGTCCTCATCTGCTTCTTCTGTGTTTGTACCTCTTCCCTCTCCAGTCCAGTCCAAACCTGCACCTGTGTTCCTACCCTTGAGACTGTCCTGTGTTCCTGTGCCTGTTCCGGTATCCGCACTGTCTACTGAGTCGTATAGTATCCATCCCTCCAGTTTACCAGTTCCTGGCCTGCCTGACTCTCCGAGTCCATGCCTGCTCCGCTGCCATTTTGGGATCAGCTGCTGCTGTGGCGCCCCTGAGGGTTCAGTCGCCACAGAGATACTGCACCTCCTCCTGAGGTGTGGTATCCCACCATCCAGGTAAGGTGGAGACACCTGACCACGCTCCAACACCTGCATCCCACACAACACAGTAGTGTAGCAAAGCACCCTTTCGTGGCTCCCTGCTTGGAACACGAAGCGTGCTGGGAGGCGGGTGGAGTTTAGTTTGCACTCAAGAGAGCGGGAAGAGATTAGGATTCAGTCATTCAGTGAGTCAGTGAGTGGAAATCTGACCGGGAAGTGAGTCAGGAAGATCCCCGGGAGTGGGATGGATGAAGGAAGTGCTGCAGCCGACCTCAGTGATCTGGGTCCGCTGGCACAGGGAAGAGACATTAGAACGGAAGCCTGATTCTCCATATGAAAGAAAGGATTGTACGGAACGTAAGGAGAAAAGGATGACTAAGGATTAGGGTTAGAGGAGAACCCTTCCCAAGTTCGTAGCGCAAGGCCGGGGTCCGGTCCCGAGGTTGTATGAATACTAATAGTCCTGCAGCAGACACCGGAGGAATAGAAGTAGTCACCACTTTATTCCCACACAAGACTTGGGGGAGCAACAGCAATGATAGTGAGCCGGGACTTAACAACAAGGAGTCCCCGAAGCAGGCTACAGCTGTCTGCCGTACAAGTAGAGTTCATAAGAACATCGGACAGGAGGAACCCCAGTGTAACTCAGTACTGGAGTACTTCACTTTAAAGACGCTATAAGAGGAGATGTTCAGAAAAGGCACATATGTTGGCGGAGTGTTGGAAGGGAGGACTTCATCTTGCCTGGAGGTTGACTGAGCTCCTGACCCGGAGGACATGGCATGGATGCGGGGGATGCGGGTGCCTGTACCACAAAAGACTGTGAGTAAAGCTTTGGAACTACATGCCCTGGTGTCCTCCACTTATTCCTGCGTCAACCCACTCAGAACTACTACATCCCCTGCGCCTGACACTACATCATCTAAGTGTCACTTCACCTACACTGCCCTGGGACTACAGCCCTGCCTGTGGAGGGCTATAACATCACTGCTGCACCCCACCATCGGTCCCAGAGGATAAGTCTGCAGCGTCGGCTTAACATCTTCATTGCCGAACACCACAGGTGGCGTCACGAATCATCAATAGACTTTATTCCCCTTTTACAATGGAGCTCCAGGGCCACGGACCGGGTCACAGCTGCCGTGACATCTCCCATCAAAGCCCCGTGGCCTGGCTCTGAGTACCCCACAGCCCTGGCGGGCGCTCCAACTTGGCGTCACAAACAGGATGACGAGGCCCGGTGCCACCGGGTTCTGTGTGCCTACGATTTATTGGACTTAACAGTTTGTGAAAATGTACAGAATAACCAATTTAATAGACTGTAAAATGAACTCTTAAAATGGCCGCTGGCGCGGTGAAGAGGGGCGTGACAACATGGGTGGTCCTAAGAAAAGACAGCACACTGTCCTGGGCCTCCCCTGTCTGAACTTCTATGCAACAGCAACATGGCCCACCCCCCGAGTTGTTCGTATACTGGCCTGGTATGGAGGAGTAGGAAGAAGACGTCGCCCCCAGAAGGAGGAGCGAGAGCCGGTGGCGGGAAGAGTCCAGACAGGACGAGAAAGGAGAGAACGCCATGATGGAAGGAGAGAGGAGGCCTGAAGAGTGAAGGGAGGTTAAGCTGAACCTCCCCGGCGCAATGGCTGAAGGCTCCGATCTGGCTTCCCATCTGGACCGTCAACAGCTGGAGGATGAGATTGCCCGGCTGTCTCATGAACTGCAGCTGAAGCAGGAGGCGCTCTGGATGAAGAAATGGCAGCACGCCCTGGAGGGGCCTCCATCCGTGGTACCCCAGTCACCGGTACCCGCCACCGCTGCACCGGATCTCCCTAAGGCAAACCCTGTGGAGCCTGTGGCCGCTGCCATACCACCGATAGCATCTATCACCGCCGCCCCGCTGTCACCGCCGCAGGGGGAGAGGCCTGCCCGGAGGAGTTGTCTGAGGGCCTGGGAGCTGAAGTGGAGGAAGAAGTAGAGCTCCTGCCTGGACCTGACGCGGCTGCGCAGGTCCCACCGGAGACCCCTGCGGACCCGGAGCCGCCGTCGGCTCCACCATCATCTCCGACCATGGGTCCGGTGGTACCGGTGAACGTAGTGTGCCGCCGGGAGGCTCCAGGTATGACCGCCACCCCTCCCAACGGGTTGCCCCTTGAGTTCTCGTGTAGTGAGGCTGGCTTGCTCGAGCTCCAAATGGGACAATTAGACGATGTATGCTTTCAATTCAGAGGCACTAAGCTTACTGAGATGGGGAAGTGGAAGAAGTCCCTGTTGAGGAGAGTGAGGCTGGAGCAGGAGCGTCCTATTCGGCATCTCGTGGGTTCCGCAGAAGAGTCTGAACAACTGGGGAGTATTAATATGCATCATGGGTTCCCCTTACCACAGATTCCAGACTCCCGCATTTCACCATATCAGCGCCTACAGACACCGATACCACCGGACGTCAGGCCAAAGACCACAGTAGTAGTGCCGCTAACTGTAGTACCACCTGAAGCCGAGAAACAACATTCCTTGGTACCAGCTGCAACTCCTGCAGAGTCACAGGCAACAGGAATACTACCAGCAGCGGATAACATGTTACCCTCACAGGCAACTGTTACTCCCGCTGCCATTCCATTAACACCAGCAGATGCCAACCGCACTCCAGGAGAAAATGAGTACATGCAATTTGTGGCTAGACAGCAGGAAGAGGATGCTCTGAAGTTCTTCCCTGGAAGCAGCCAAAGCAACCCGCTTCCAGCACCCCAGAAAGGGGAACACTAACACTAACAGATAAATAACTAACTTTTGTTACCCAGGAGGGTATTAGCACCTTTGTGCCTAATTTTCTATTTTTGGTTCATCATGTTTTCCCGCTTAACTGTTTCCAGTTTTTGTTGCCCAGTCTAATTGGCAGCCTTTACACTTGAACTGTGGAGATCATGGACGCTGAGTGATCCAGAACTGTCATGTAAATAGTTTGCACCTCTTTAGGTGCTCTCTCTTGGTTTTACATAGTACTTTCTTGGAATAAGGACTACCTCATTTCTTTGTTAAATAGGGACATTTCAAGACTTGTTGACTGGACCAGTGTCTACTCTTTATAGAATTGCACTTAAAGAAAAAAAAAATGATGATGCTTAGTATTTTTGTAACAGAGAAGTAAATAGTGATAGTGTTTACAGATTTTACAGAGAATGTTTCATGATGTTTAAGACTGAGTAAAGATTTAAAATTTCAGGTGACGAACCAGGTAGCCACGGTTGTCACTTAGGGTTTTGGAAAGTAGTAAATGTGAAAGAAAAGAGAAAGTGAAGAAATGTGTTAATGATGATACTCGAAGTGGTAGTGAGTTGTTGTCAAAAGCACTTTTGAATTAGGTACTATAGTAAAGTATAGATATTTAGTTAAATTGTTTGTTAAGTTCAAGAATGAGTTCCTCCCACATTGGGAAGTTTAGATAAGAACTGTTTATTAGCATTATAAAAATTTTGTATGATCCTGTATTTGTCCATCTTTGCTTCTTTTTCAGCCCGCGGATGTGCTGTGTTTAACGGGGGGATGTGGCGCCCCTGAGGGTTCAGTCGCCACAGAGATACTGCACCTCCTCCTGAGGTGTGGTGTCCCACCATCCAGGTAAGGTGGAGACACCTGACCACGCTCCAACACCTGCATCCCACACAACACAGTAGTGTAGCAAAGCACCCTTTGGTGGCTCCCTGCTTGGAACACGAAGCGTGCTGGGTGGTGGGTGGAGTTTAGTTTGCACTCAAGAGAGCGGGAAGAGTTTAGGATTCGGTCAGTCAGTGAGTGGAAGTCTGACAGGGAAGTGAGTCAGGAAGATCCCCGGGAGAGGGATGGATGAAGGAAGTGCTGCAGCCGACCGCAGTGATCTGGGTCCGCTGGCACAGGGAAGAGACATTAGAACGGAAGCCTGATTCTCCATATGAAAGAAAGGATTGTACGGAACGTAAGGAGAAAAGGATGACTAAGGATTAGGGTTAGAGGAGAACCCTTCCCAAGTTTGCAGCGCAAGGCCGGGGTCCGGTCCCCGAGGTTGTATGGATACTAATGGTCCTGCAGCAGACACCGGAGGAATAGAAGTAGTCACCACTTTATTCCCACACAAGACTTGGGGGAGCAACAGCAACGATAGTGAGCCGGGACTTAGCAGCAAGGAGTCCCCGAAGCAGGCTGCAGCTGTCTGCCGTACAAGTAGAGTTCATAAGAACATCGAACAGGAGGAACCCCAGTGTAACTCAGTACTGGAGTATTTCATTTTAAAGGCGCTATAAGAGGAGACGTTCAGAAAAGGCACATATGTTGGCGGAGTGTTGGAAGGGAGGACTTCATCTTGCCTGGAGGTTGACTGACCTCCTGACCCAGAGGACACAGCACGGATGCGGGTGCCTGTACCACAACAGACTGTGAGTAAAGCTATGAAACTACATGCCCTGGTGTCCTCCACTTATTCCTGCGTCAACCCACTCAGCACTACCACATCCCCTGCGCCTGACACTACATCATCTACGTGTCACTTCACCTACACTGCCCTGGGACTACAGCCCTGCCTGTGGAGGGCTATAACATCCCTGCTGCACCCCACCATCGGTCCCAGAGGATCTGTCTGCAGCGTCGGCTTAACATCTTCATTGCCAAACACCACAGGTGGCATCACGAATCATCAATAGACTTTATTCCCCTTTTACAATGGAGCCCCAGGGCCACGGACCGGGTCACAGCTGCCGTGACATCTCCCATTGAAGCCCACGGCCCCGGCTCCGAGTACCCCACGGCCCTGGCGGGCGCTCCAACTGTGGCTTCAGGGTCTGTCCTCGGTGTAGCACCTGGCATCCACCTGCGTCCAACTCTAACCACACCATCAGGGGCTCTAGTGAAGAACCAGGTGGTCACTTAATTATGACCCTCCAGGCTCTCCGTGGTCCGTAGCACCAGTCGTGACACCTATTCTGTACCTGAACTTAGGTTGTTGGTTCCTATTTGTTTACAGCAATCAGTGTAAGCGCTATTTTGTCTCGTTACGTCTATTACCGACCCAGCTTATTTACCCGGTCTGTCTGACTTCTTCACTCCAGACCCCGGGTTTGTATTGTGAACCCATGCTGCCTGCCCTGATCTTGGTTCTGCTGCAGGTCCAGGGACAACCCTGGAATGGCTCTTGGTGGCTATCCTGGACACAAGCCTATCCACACCAACAGAAGCTCTAGTGAAAACCAAGTAATCACTTATTGATGCCCCTCCAAGGAAAGCCAGCCTGTGGTGCAGTCCACACTCACAATTGTCACAATAGCACTTAAGGAGACACTGCCTCTAGAACTTGTTAGCCCGCGAGCACTAGCCTCTTTAGCAAGATTAATAGCTCATTGTCTGCATGACATCAGGCATCAGTTGCCTTCCCGTGACTGCTGACCACACGGGAAGGCAACTTGTTGCGTTCCCGTGCAGTAGGCGAGCGCTTCAAAACGACGCATTCACATACATCCGCTTACATCTGCATGTCCTGCGTACCCAATGTTAAAGATAGGTATGCAGGACGCATGCAGAAGTAGGCGGACCTAAATGGAAGAAGTGGGCAGAGCTTCAGGGAGGAAGTATGCAGCCCTCCACAGAGCTTCCGAGAGCTAATGTGAACTTAGCCTTAGAGAGGGCAGCTATGAAGGAATCCTGGCAACTGCCCTGTTACCTTTACAGTCACAAAAATATATGTAGTGGGACATTGCTGACTATGCATTTCTGATGGAAATTTTAAAGGGCTCTAAGGATGAGGCCTAGTTACATGAAAGCGTACATGAGGACACAGGCAGCGCTCTTTTACAGCATGTAGTGCTCTTTTATTTGCTACAATTATCCATTCCAAGAGAATTCTCCTTTAACTATGGCCACGACCCCGATGCTCCCTGCATGTTGTAGGTTCATATCCCCCTTGCAAGTTGCGACCCCGATGCTCCCTGCATGTTGTAGGTTCATATCCCCCTTGCAAGTTGCATCATTTTTACCAGTAGTAGAAGTATAGAATGTTGCTATACTTTACTGTTAGGCCTCTTTCACACATCAGTTTTTCGCCGTCAGTCGCGATCCGGCTTTTTTTTGTAAAACCGGATCCGGCGAAATGCAATGCCAGATCCAGTTTTTCCCCATTGACTTGCATTAGCGCCGGATGGCATTGCGTTTCATCCGTTTTTTGCCGGATTCGGCTACTTGTCTCATTCCGGCGTCTGGAAAAAACGGCTACAGTAACGTTTTTTGTCTCCGACGCTTCCGGCTTTTTGCCACAATGAAAGTCTATGGGCGCCGGAATGCGCCGGATCCAGAAAAAGACGGATCCAGCCACCGGATCCGTTTTTTTAAGTCTGCGCATGCTCAGATCCAATTGGCCAGCCCCCAGGAAAACAGATATAACCTGCTAGACGGATCCGGCAGAAAAACGGATCCGTTTCTACAGTTCTCCAAAATTTATGCCGGATCCGTTTTTTCTAAAAATAGCCGGATCCTGCCTGACGGCAAAAAACTGATGTGTGAAAGTAGCCTTAAAGGGGTACTCCCATCATATCTACAAGATATGCTATAAAAGTATTGAAAATGAGGGTCCCACCAATGGGACCTGTATTCATCTCATGAAATGGGCTCCGCTATGTGCTGCTGTTAATGATCAGTCAGATTACACAAGGAAATGAATGGGAATTAGGGCCACTTCTCCACTAACAGCAGCCAATAACGGCTCATTATCGAGGGAGATCCATATCCCATTGGCGGGATCCTCATCTGTACATTTATCGCCTGTCCTGTGGATATGTGAAAGATGATGATCAGACTACAGATGAATGATAGTTGCAGGACAGCTGGATGATGGTCGGAGGACAGCTGGATGGTGGATTGAGTAGAGCTGGATGATGCTTGGAGTACAGCTGAATGATTGTCAGAGGACAGATGGATGATGGTCAGAGTGCAGTTGGATGATGTTGATCACCAGTGACATTATACACAGGAGCTCTGTATATAGTGTATAATGTACAGGTAATACAGTGATCACCAGTGACATTATACACAGGAGCTCTGTATATAGTGTATACTGTACAGGTAATACAGTGATCATCAGTGTCATTATACACAGGAACTCTGCATATAGTGTCAGTGTACAGGTAATACAGTGATCACCAGTGACATTATATACAGGAGCTCTGTATATAGTCAGTGTACAGGCAATTCATGGATCAACAGTAAGATTATACACAGGAGCTCTGTATATGGTGTACAGGTAATACAGGGATCACCAGTGACATACACAGTTCTATATATAGTGTCAATTTACAGGTAATACAGGGACATTATACACAGGAGCTTTGTATATAGTATTTAGTGTACAGGTAATACATGGTAACCAGTGACATTATATATAGGAGCTCTGTATATAGTGTCAGTGTATAGGCAATACAGTGATCACCAGTGACATTATACACATGAGCTCTGTATATAGTATTTAGTGCACAGGAAATACAGGGATCAGCAATGACATTATACACAGGAGCTCTGTATATAGTGTCAGTGTACAGATAACACACTGACTCAGGATGTGTGCACAGGCATAGGTGTGCATAGGCATTACTAGCATACACTAGGGCTTGTGGTTTGGTCACTTACTCAGACATGTATTTATAATTGTCATTTGTATATGTGTTTCCCTGCATCAGTGCTTAGCAGCCTCTGATTTATTGAATAACTTGTATATTTATTTGTTTTAGTCATCCAAATAAAATATATTTTATAGGTCTGTATACTCTGAGGGTTTTTCCTACCCCTCTTTGTGAATGACACAGATTTTGTTAGTTGTGCTCCCAAGTTGCTCCTCTTGATATGGGTTCTTTGGAAGCGATGTATATACAACAGCCTCGGAGTCTCCTATGTGATGTATAAGGCAGTCCGGTGTCTCCTATGTTATGTATACTGCAGATCTCCTACTTCTTGAGTTCTATCAATGTAATATGAGCAGTGATAATTTCCCACTGTGAGGAGACCTACAATATAATATGCACCTGTGTTCAGTACGACTTAATGCTGCAAATTCTTTACAAAATTAATTATCACAAAGAGTCTTCTGCGCTCAGGGCTGCAACCATGAATTTCAGGGCCCCATAATTTTTGGACCACCTTGAGACTCCGCCCTGGCTCCACTCTAGCTCTCACCTCCACCCGTCAAACCTTCTACAGCCCCACCGCCCACACTTGGAAAAACTTCACTTCTGCAGCCCATACTCACCAATCACACATTAACAGTTCCCATCTAACACCATACAACAGGGGTGGGCAATTAATTTTCCCAAGGAGCCATATGAGAGACCGTGACTGTTGTGGAGGGCCAAATAAATAGGCTGAAATGAATTAAGCTCAATATTAATAACAATATGTTATAATTATTATATTATTGATAATTATATTAATATTAATTGTATCACTTAATATTTAGCAGAATTAAGTATGCTGACATCCCCCTATATATCATTTGACCCCGAGTACAAGCCTTTCTGTATATCGTATGAGCCCCCCACAGCCACTTATATACTGTAAGAGCCCCACACAGCCTCCTCCATATGCGGCATGAGCCCAACACAGCCTCCCCATATACTGCATGAGCCTCACACAGCCTCCCTATATACACAACATGAGGCCCACACAGCCTCCTATATACACTGCATGAGCCCCACACAGCTTCCCCATATACACTGCATGAGCCTCACACAGCCTCCCCATATACACTGCATGAGCCCCACACAGCCTCCCCATATACACTGCATGAGCCTCACACAGCCTTCTTATATACAATACATGAGGCCCACACAGCCTCCTATATACACTGCATGAGTCCCACACAGCCTCCCTATACATTACATGAGGCCCACACAGCCTCCTATATGCACTGCATGAGCCTCACACAGCCTCACCTTATACACTGCATGAGTATTACACAGCCTCCCTATATACAATACATGAGCCCCACACAGCCTCCTATATACACTGCATGAGTCCCACACAGCCTCCCTATACATTACATGAGGCCCACACAGCCTATATACACTGCATGAGTCCCACACAGCCTCCCTATACATTACATGAGGCCCACACAGCCTCCTATATACACTGCAAGAGCCTCACACAGCCTCACCTTATACACTGGATGAGCCTCACACAGCCTCCCTATATAATAAAAATAATAATAATCTTTATTTATATAGCGCCAACATATTCGCAGCGCTTTACAGTTTAACAGTTTCAAAACACAAGTCATAAGTAACAACATTAACAATACAACAATTAAAGCAAAATAAGACGACCCTGCTCATGAGAGCTTACAATCTACAATGAGGTGGGGGAGATACAAAGTACTGGTGTGTATTTACAATGGTGTATTTACAATGATGGTCCAGCCATCTTGAGGGAGTGAGGGATGGATGGAGATAGTAAATGGGCTACACATGCACACTTACAGAATAGAATGACTTTGATCAGTGAAACTATGCAAATTGTGGATAGTCCTAATTTCTTGGGGTAGAGCATTCCAGAGAGTTGGCGCAGCACGGCAGAAGTCTTGGAGTTGGGAGTGGGAGGTACGGATTAGTGCAGAGGTTAGTCGAAAGTCATTAGCAGAGCGCAGGGGTCGGTTAGGCCGATAGACAGAAATGAGGGAGGAGATGTAGGGGGGTCCTGCACTGTGGAGAGCTTTTTGGGTAAGAAGTACTTTGAATTGGATTGTATAATAAATGGACAGCCAATGTAAGGACTGGTGAAGAGCGGACGTGTCCGAGTACCGGTTAGCCAGATAGATGACCCTGGCTGCTGCATTAAGTATGGATTGGAGAGGGGATAGTCGAGTAACGGGGAGGCCAATTAATAGAGCGTTGCAGTAATCCAGGCGGGAGTGGATCAATGCTACAGTGAGGGTTTTCGCTGTTTCCATGGTGAGAAAAGGGCGGATTTTAGAGATGTTCTTTAGGGGTAAGTGGCCAGAGCGGGAAAGAGATTGTATATGGGATGTGAAGGAGAGATTGGTGTCAAACATAACACCCAGACAGCGCACCTGCTGCCGGGGTGTTATTGTGGTGCCACCCACGGAGAGGGAAATGTCAGATTTAGGGAGGTTAGTAGACAGCGGGAGCAGAAGAAGTTCAGTTTTGGAGATGTTGAGTTTCAGATAGAGAGCGGATATGATGTTGGAGACTGCAGACAGTTACTGGCGTTCTGTAGTACAGCAGGGGTAAGGTCGGGGAATGACGTATATAGTTGTGTGTCATCAGCATAACGATGGTACTGAAAGCCAAATCTGCTGATGGTCTGTCCAATTGGGGCTGTGTAGAGAGAGAAGAGAAGAGGGCCAAGGACTGAGCCCTGAGGTACACCGACAGCAAGAGGAAGAAGAGATGACATGGATCTAGAGAACAAAACACTGAAGGAGCGGTCAGAAAGATAGGAAGAGAACCAGGAGAGAGCAGTGCCCTTAATGCCTAGTGACTGGAGCCTAGAGAGTAGGAGATAGTGGTCAACACTGTCGAAAACTGCAGATAGGTCGAGAAGAATGAGCAGAGAGTGGTGACCATTACGTTTTGCTTTCAGAAGATCATTGGTAACTTTGATGAGTGCAGTTTCAGTCGAATGTAGGGGGCGGAAGCTGGACTGTGAAGGGTCTAGAAGGGAGTGAGTGGAGAGGTAACGGGTAAGGCTGGAGTAAACTAGACACTCCAAAAGTTTAGTGATGAAGGGGAGATTGGAGACTGCTCTGTAGTTGTTTATGCAGGATGGGTCGAGAGCGTGTTTCTTTAGTAATGGAGTAACGATGGCGTGTTTGAAGGAGGATGGAAAAATGCCCGAAGAGAGGGAGAGAATAAAGATTGCAGTTAGGTGAGTTGTGATGACTGGAGAGAGGGACTGGAGATGTGAGGGTATGGGGTCGGTAGTGTATGTGGTCGGACGAGAGGAAGAGAGGAGTCTGGAGACTTCTTCTGTGATGGGATCAAATGTGGAAAGTGGGCCAGGGGAGATGCAGGAAGGGATGGGAGTCACAGCACTTGGTGGTTGGGAGCCGATTTCCTGACGGATATTATCTATTTTTTCTGTAAAGTGGGAGGCCAGGTCATCAGTACAAATGTCTGTGATAGGGGCTTGTGCTTTCGGCCTGAGGAGGGAGTGAAAGGTGTCAAAAAGTTTCTTGGGGTTGTTGGCTAGTGAGGAGATCAGGGTGGTGAAGTAGGTCTGTTTGGCGAGGTGAAGGGCAGCGTTATAGGTTCTTAACGTAAATTTGAAGTGGATGAAATCTTCTGGTGTGTGGGTTTATCTCCATAGGCATTCAGCACTCCTAGAGCATCGCTGGAGAAGTTGAGTTTTCGATGTGAGCCAGGGCTGTTTCACTCTGTGCTTGGAGGTTCTGAGGGTGAGGGGAGCTACTTGGTCAAGGGTGCTTCTAAGAGTGTCATTGTAGGGATGAACAGCCACATCAGGACAGGAAAAAGAGGAGATTGGGGACAGTGATGAGTGTAGGGAGTCTGAAAGTGTCTGAGGGTTAATGGCTTGTAGATTTCAGACTGTGTGGTAGGTAGGAGTGAGCTGGGGTGGGTGAGGATTTGTGAGCGTGAAGGAGAGAATGTTGTGGTCAGAGAGTGGAAGCGGTGAGTTATTTAGGTGGGAGATTGAACAGAGCCGGACAAAGACCAGATCAAGGGTGTTACCGTCCTTGTGTGTCTCAGAGGTTGAAAGCTGCGAGAGGCCTAGAGATGTGGTTAGTGATAGAAGCTGGGATGCAGATGTGGAAATAGGGCTGTTAATGGGGATGTTGAAGTCTCCCAGGATAAGAGTTGGTAGTTCTGAGGACAAGAAGTGTGGTAGCCAGGCTGAGAAATGGTCAAAGAAGTGGGTGGGTGAACCTGGGGGCTGGTATATGACCGCTACGCTAAGGGAGAGTGTTATGAATGGGTCACCGAGGAGAAAAAAAGCAGAACAAGCTAAGTCACAGAAAACCAGAGAGGTTGGTAACTATGCAGATTGCAGATCCCTGATCTTACCACAACAACTAGCAGTACAGAAGTATCATGCAGATTATGCAGCACCAAAAATTTACAATTTTCTTGGTGGTCTGGGGCAACTCGCATTGTCACCTGGGTCCAAAACTTAGGTTTATTTCTCCGCCAAAGGAGTAGCATCAATACCCCTCAAAGGAATAGGCGTCCGCAGCGGCATCATGGAAAAACCACAACGTTTAGCAAAGTCCAAATCCATCAGATTCAACGCTGCTCCTGAATCCACAAAAGCCTTCGTGGAAAACGTGGATAAGGAGCAGATCAGAGTAATTGCCAAAAGAAACTTAGGTTGTATACTGCCCACAGCAAATGTGTGTGCAAAACGTTTCTCTCGTTTTGGGCAGACAGAAATAATATGAGAGGCGTCTCAACAGAAAAAACAGCTTATTACGCCTTCTAAACTCCTGACGTTGCGCCCTAGACAAAACCCCATCACATTGCATAGGTTCAGACGTTTGTTCAAAAGGCCGGTCTCTGATAAACCCTTCCGAAAGAGAGCTGCCAATGCACTATCATTCCATGTAGTAAGGACCGCCCACTTTCGGAATTTTTGACAGTATAACTCTGCAGAATCCTGACCCTGGTTTAATGCCAACAGTGTTCTCTCAGCTTGATCAACAGCACTTGGTTCATCATACAACAACTCCAAGGCTTGAAAAAATGCATCCACATTAGTCAAAATAGGATTTTCAGGTGTCAGAGAAAACGCCCAATCCTGGGGATCGCCGCGCAGCAAGGAGATGACAATTTTAACCTGCTGCACAGAGCTCCCCGATGAGTTAGGCTTCAAGGCCAGAAATAATTGACAATTATTCTTAAAATTCAGAAATTTAGACTGATCCCCAGAAAACACATCAGGAGTAGGGATCTTAGGTTCAACAGCATGTGACTGAATGAGATAGGTGGAAATTCCCTGCACTTCAGCAGCCAGCTGCTCCACACGATCAGACAATTGTGATTCTGTTATGAATGGGTCACCGAGGAGAAAAAAAAGCAGAACAAGCTAAGTCACAGAAAACCAGAGAGGTTGGTAACTATGCAGATTGCAGATCCCTGATCTTACCACAACAACTAGCAGTAGCCGTGGAGCGTGCCTACGATGTTCCTAGACGCCTCGTCACGGCCGGAGGACTAAATAAGCCTAAAGCAAGAAAAGGGAAAACTAACTGCCCCAGAGCAGACCCCAAAGGAATAGATAGCCCCCACACATGTATTGACGGTGAAATAAGATGAAGGCACAAACACAGGCAGGAAAATAGGCTGAGCAAATGACGGGGCCCAAACTAACTAGACAGGAAAGGAAAGGAAAGACACTGTCTGCAACCTGCAAAAAACCCTACAAAAATCATGTCCAGCACTTCTGATAGCAAAATTAACCCTGAAGTCACTAGACTTCTCCCACTATATCAGCACTCTGAAATATTCTGAGACAGAGCAAACAGAGACCGAACTAGTAAGGGACAAAAAGCCAATTGGCAAAATACTGATAAATAAGAGTGGAAATTCAGCACAGCCCCCAGCAGGGGCTGGCTGAACACACCAAAAAACTGAATAGACCAACAAAAGCAAGTGTGAACATTAGCAGAAAAACGTAGCTTTAGATGACTGGAACAGAGCTGAAAACCAAGAGCTGACAAGCCAGAAGGAATCACCAGCAACTGAATAGGGCGTCGGCTGTCTTAAATCCAATCTGAGACTCCTGAGATCCAATCGTCATCCTCATTCTCAGGTGGCAGATCTCCACCTATCAAATCAGCCTCTCTACCTCCTATTACCACCAGAGGGAGTCTGGAAGGAGAACTCACAACTGGTGAACCAGAGAATGAACTCACAACAGGAGAGGGGACGGAAGAGCCTGATGGTGTAGACCTCAAAAGAAGGGAATATGAGTGATGGAACTGGGGGGATGACCTGGAAAGTGCATTGTGGGGAAAGGAGGATGCCGACTCCACCACCATGTTTATTTGTGGGTCTCGGGGAATGAGAGAATTGTAAGCCACCATAGGAAATGGCAGCAGGAGAGACAGTGTCAGAATCCTGAATCCAGGTTTCAGTGAGGGCCAACAGATTAAGAGAGTTGTTCAGAAAGTAGTTGTGCAGGAAAGGAAGTTTGTTACAAACAGACCGTGGATTCCAGAGGGCACAATTAAAAGATGGAGATGAGGGAGTGCAAGTAATATTAATAAGATTACTATGGTTTCGATATGAGGTAGGGTAAGGGTTGAGGTTGGGGATGGTGGACCAGGGTTGGGGGAGATGTCCCCTGAAATCAGTAGAAGTAGGAAGATAAAGAGCAAATAGTTGTTGGAATTGTAAGTAGTTTTTTCTGCGATGTGTTTGGGCAAGATGGGCTGAGGTTTCTCAGGAAGGTGAGGAGTGCATGGGAGCTGTACATGGGAGCGGGAAGTATAGAGGGGTTGATGTGTATGAGTGGTGATGGAGGGATGCGGTGGTGAATGCGGATGGCAAGGGAGCACAGGAGGATAGAAATAAAGCACATGGTTAAAGGGGAAAGCAAAGTGTGGGTTACCTGATTCCTGCCCTGATTAACTGCCATGGATAACTGCCATTTTCTTGATGCTTAGCTTCTGTGATGCTTTGCTTATGGAATGGTTGCGTGCTGCACCCCACACTATATACACTACATGAGGCCCACACAGCCTCCTATATACACATGTACACTGCATGAGCCCTACACAGCCTGCCTATACACTGCATGAGCCCCACACAGCCTGCCTATATACTGCATGAGCCTCACACAGCCTACACCATATGCTGCATGAACCCCACACAGCCTCCTATATACACTGCATGAGCCCCACACAGCCTCCCCATATGATGCATGAGCCCCACACAGCCTCCTATATACACTGCAAGAGCCCCACACAGCCTCCTATATACACTGCATGAGCCCCACACAGCCTCCCTATATACACAACATGAGGCCCGCACAGCCTCCTATATACACTGCATGAGCCCACACAGCCTCCCCATATACACTACGTGAGCCTCACACAGTCTCCCTATATACACTGCATGAGCCCCACACAGCCTGCCTATATACTGCATGAGCCTCACACAGCCTACTCCATATACTGCATGAACCCCACACAGCCTCCTATATACACTGCATGAGCCCCACACAGCCTCCCCATATGATGCATGAGCCCCACACAGCCTCCTATATACACTGCAAGAGCCCCACACAGCCTCCTATATACACTGCATGAGCCCCACACAGCCTCCCTATATACACAACATGAGGCCCACACAGCCTCCTATATACACTGCATGAGCCCACACAGCCTCCCCATATACACTACGTGAGCCTCACACAGTCTCCCTATATACACTGCATGAGCCCCACACAGCTTCTCTATATACACTGCATGAGGCCCAAACAGCCTCCTATATACACTGCATGAACCCCACACAGCCTCTCCATATACACTGCATGAGGCTCACACAGCCTCCTATATACACTGCATGAACCCCACACAGCCTCTCCATATACACTGCATGAGCCTCACACAGCCTTCCTTATATACTCTACATGAGGCCCACACAGCCTCCTATATACACTGCATAAGCCCCACACAGCCTCCCCATATACACTGCATGAGCCTCACACAGCCTCCCCTATACTCTACATGAGCCCCACACAGCCTCCCCATATACACTGCATGAGCCTCACACAGCCTCCCTATATACTGTACATGAAGCCCACACAGCCTCCTATATACACTGCATGAGCCCCACACAGCCTCCCCATATACACTGCATGAGGCCCACACAGCCTCCCTATGTACACTGCATGACGTCCCCATAGCCTCTCCAAATGCAGCATGACACACCATAACCTCCCCATTGCAGCATGACACCCCCATAGCCTCCCCGTGTGCAACATGACACCCCCATAGCCTTCCCCTGTGCAGCATGACGACCCCATATCCTCCCCATGTGCAGCAAGACGACCCCATAGCCTCCCCACGTGAAGCATGATGCCCCCGTAGCCTCCCTATGTGTAGCATATCACCCCCACTACATACCTCAGTCCTGTTCCCCGGCGCTCTGCCTCTCTCTGTGCCTCTGGTGCGCTGACTCTCCGCAGTTCACAGCTGATGCAATGAAGTTACATCATCGCATCAGCTGTTTCACACCCTGTTTGGTGGAGGAAGTGGCCGGAGGCCCCTCCTCCACCAAAGCAGTTAGCGCCTATGGAGACAACGGAGACAGTGAGCGGGCGGGCATGGTGCGGACCGTGGGCTCTGGCCTCCAGCCCCATGGCTGTCTCGGTCCGCGGGCCAGACTGAGACAGCCAGAGGGCCGGATGTGGCCCTCGGGCCGCACTTTGCCCAGGTCTGCCATACAACATAGATACACAGCCAACAGCTTTTGTTTTTGCCAAAAGATTCTTTGAGTCTGCCACCACGATAAGGAAGACTCTTCTGGCAGGGCCATACTCTACTCAAACTTTTTAAAAAATTCTTAAAATACCCAGTACTCTTTTTAGGTACCATGTTTTTCGGATTATAAGACGCACTTTTTTCCCAAACATTTTTTTGGGGAAAATGGGGGTGGGTCTTATAATCCGAATTGTAGCTGCGGTGGAGCTTACCAGTTGTGGTGCAGCGGGATGCCAAGGTCACTACTACAAGAATCTTCTGGCAGCAGCAGAGACAGGAGTGAAGCGATGCCAAGGGCCCCAGGCTGGTAGGACGGGTTGCAGGGGCTCCACCGACATTTTGTGAAAGCCCTCAGCCCCGTACTTTCCATACTCTTCAATGCGGTGGACTACAAGAAAATGGCTGCCTGAGGTGGCACATACGCAGATTGAGATCTTGGCTCCAGGCTTTCACAAAAGGTCAGCAGAGCCCCCACACCGCCGAACACCCCAACCTACCAGCTTGGAGCCCGCAGCAACTCCTGCCTCTGCCAGCTTCCTGCACCAGCGACTATGCCACCTGGGACCCCGCTTCATCGCTGCCACCCCCCAGGTAATCTATCATAAAAGCCACACTACCTTTTTATTTTAATAAAATGTTATCCTATTTTCCTCCCCAAAATTTGGGCTGCGTCTTATAAACCGGTGAATCTTATAATACGCAAAATACGGTATATTTTATTTATTTTTCTTTTAGAGAATGAGTCACATCATACTTTTTTTTTTAAATTACCAATAACACTACATGCAAGGAACAAATACTGCCACACCATGACCAGATCACATATTACCACCCCATACTGATGGAATAACACCATATTCAAGGAACAAATACCACTACACCATGACCAGACGACATATTTACACCACATAGTGACCGAATACTACAATATTGATCATTAATAAAAAAAACCCACAATGCTAATATTACCATAAGTGCCATTATACACAGGAGCTCTGTACGTAGTATATAGTGTAAGTTTACAGGTAACTAGTGTCAGTGTACAGGTAATAGAGGAACTCACTAGTGACATTATACACAGGTCTGTACATAGTGTATAGTGTACAGGTAATACAGTGACCACCAGTGAAATCATACATACATAGGATCTTTGTATATACTGTGTAATGTACAGGTAACACAGTGATCACCAGTGACACTATACACAGGAGCTCTGTATATAGTGTATAGTGTCAGTGTACAGGTAATACAGGAACTCACTAGTGACATTATACACAGATCTGTACATAGTGTATAGTGTACAGGTAATACAGTGACCACCAGTGAAATCATACATACATAGGATCTTTGTATATACTGTGTAATGTGCAAGTAACACAGTGATCACCAGTGACACTATACACAGGAGCTCTGTATATAGTGTATGGTGTCAGTGTACAGATAATACACTGACTCACCAGTGACGTCTCTAGTTTAGGTCCTTCATCTTCGCTTTTGCTCTTCATCCAGCACAGACCACGTCACTTCTTCCAGACAGGACTCCTGCAGAAAATAACACACAATTATCTAGAGCCCCTCTTTCAGAGCACATTCCCCAATTTTTCCCCAACTTCTACAGTACACCAGATGAAGCAAAAAGTGACATAGTGTCGCCCTGCACAGGAACAGGACTGAAAACAGTATCCTCAAAAATAAAATACATCACAGCAGTAATAATATCCCTTAGTTAACCCCTGCAGTAATAATGTCCCACATCCTGGCCCCTTCCTGTAATAATGTCTGTCATCCGGGCTCCCTTGTCTCATTCCTGGCCCCATGGGTCTTCATCCTGCCCTCATATGTTCTGCCATCCTTCACCCATATGAACTCTCATTCTGGCCCCATATTAACACCCATTCTGGCCTCATATGTCCTCCCATCCTGACCCCATATTGTCAGTACAGAATAAAAGTAAAAAAAAGTTGCTCCCTCCTCTTCCTCATCCATTTGAGGCGTCAGCTGCTGACCTATGATTGGCTGCACCAACATTCAGTTACTGAATCAGCTGACTCCTGCCCCTGGGACCCAGTCTGGGGCCCCCCCTCCTTGCTTCTGCTCACCGGGCCCCATACACCAGTAAGGGCAGTAATGCCCTGATGGGGGCCCTGCCTGAGCTCCAGACTGATATGAACCTGGAAAAGCAGTTCCAAGTGGCGACATCAACCATACCACTTAACATCACGGCCGCACCAAAGAGAAGCAGTTCCAGCCCCCTCATTAGAGGTGAGTTAATTAAATGTTTTATCAAATAAATCAGGGTGATTTTCAAGCGGATAATTTTGTACAAACAATTGTATAAATATCCAAAAGGCAGAAAAAAAGGTTCCCCACCCCTGCTTTAAGAGGAAAAAAAAGTATTTCTTGAAAACCCCCTTTAAACATAATAAAGGATATGTTAAGAGCCCAGATGTGTCCTTGTAACGACAAGACTCTGTACATTGATTTCTGCGGCAGACTCTTCTTTACAGAAGAAAGGACAATATGTAACACAGATCGGCAGCGCCATACTGTATGTATCCAAAGAGGAAGCAGAGATTCAAATCAGGGAAAACCTGGCCTGTATGCAGAAAATATTAATATTTGCTATGTACATTTCTACTATCTGGTCCTGGTCAGTGATATATCACATACTAGTACCTTACACTAGTGATTATTAAGACCGTCCTTGAGATATTATACATATATACATATAAACTGCTCTGTGAGTCGTGGCTATTGGTTCATTGCTGGCTGCTCTGTAGCACAGCAGCACATGGAGGAGCAATAAGAGGAACCTGATACATCCTATTGCATTATGCATGTGTGGTAAGTCTTCTCTGTCTCTCTGTGGGTCCGTTTCCTGCCTTTTCTACATGTTTGGAGTCACTGCAGCATCTGCTAAGCTCACAATGGACAGAAAGCTAAATTGCAGCAATAATATTCTGTGATACTAAACAGATATTATTATAAATTTTATGCAACAAGCAGTATATAGTCACAGTACATAGGCAGATATATACAGTATATATGCATACATAGCTAGAAGCGTGGATGGGGGAAAGAACCATAATCTCTGCTATGAGAAACTCTCCATACAACATAGGAAGCATAAGAGAACATTTGGGAATTTGGATCCCTAATAATAAAAAAATGTAGCTAACATGGTAAATAAGTCACAGTTTTCATTATAGTCAAAGTACAAGAATTTTATTTGTCAATAGTTACACAAACAGGACATATAAATATAAATGTTAACACATGTTACAAAATTGTTATAAAACAGGAGGCCAATGATACAACCGAGGGGCAACACTATGCGCAAAATCACTAGATGGGGTGAGGGACACATATTATATAGAATAGTAGATTGAATGTCAGGTTAGACAAATGAGGGAAACCACAGATAAATACACCATATATAGTATCTCAAAAGGCCTTCAATATGGAAGAAATTGACATGTCATTTTTAAATACCACACAAAATGTTAAGATATGGGCAAAGCATGCAAAATGCATGCAAAAACATATCAGGGCAAGGTGGCCACAGTAGTTTAGCTCAGACCAGGCATTCACAAGGTCCTCTTACCCTTGGTTAAAGCGCTGAAATGTTGCCCTGAAACCCCAACGCGCGTTTCGCACTTGCTTCTTCAGGGGGTCTTTTTGGCACAATTTCGAGGACTGTGTGCCCAGAGCGTGTCATACAATACACAAATGAGAGATGTGAGTCTGAGCACCCCAAAACATTTTGCCCCACCTCTCCCCCCATCATAAGATTATTATATCAAAAACTACTTTGGTTATAATAATAATAATAATAATAATAATAATAATAGTATAAGATGCTATTGTACTAAAAGTGTCACACAATGACTGAATAATACCACTATGTAGTGGATAAATAATACCTCCATGTAGTCGATAAATAATACCGCCATGTAGTGGATCAATAATACCCCATACAGTGACTGAATTACTCCACCAAACTGTAATAGAATAATACTTTCACACAGTATTACTGGAGTATATTGAATGTACCAATCTATCATACAGCAACTAAATTATGTCAACATACAGTAACTGAATTATACGGTTATATAGTGAGTATTTTAACAATCGGGAAGTATAAATATATGACTAGCTGATTATTTATTTTTAATGATCTGTTGTCATATGCAATTTCCTAGTGTACTAATATAATGGATGACGTTTTGGACAATCAGTATACGAAGTTCTCTTGAAACATATTGACAGAACCTGAATGGGTATAGCTCAGCTATAAGAAATAGCATAATTCTCATCACTATTACATGGAGGTGGTAACTAATAATTGAAGATTTAAACCGATAGGTGTAAAGTGTGACAGCTGCTGGATGTGAACACTAGATGGCATCTTCTAAGGCTCTTCGAAACAAATAGAGGCCTCACAGCATCTGCCTGTGTGCTCTCATATTAGAACACTACACTTGGGCCTTTCATTTGCTTAGTCTCTTTCGGATCACAAATGTTACAACATTTGCATTGTCCTCATGGGTCGCCCTCCCAGGGCTGTGGGGTACTCGGCACCGGGCCGGTGTCAGGGGGAAAGTATCACGGCAGCTGTGACCCGGTCCGTGGCCCTGGGCGCCCAATGTCAATGGTGGTTGTAGTTAATGGAATGGAATAGTTCGTGACGCCACCTGTGGTGTTCGGCAAGGGCGATGTTAAGTCGACGCTGCAGACAGATCCTCTGGGACAGATGGTAGGATGCAGCAATGGTGGTATCATCCTCCACAGGCAGGGCTGTTGTCCCAGGGCAGTGTAGATGTGGGGACACCTTGATGGTGTAGTGTCCGGCGCAGGGAATGTAGCAGTGCTGGCGGACACAAGAAGGAATGGAGGACACCAGGGCTTGCAGTTTCAACGCTTTACTCACAGTTCTCGGTAACCACTGGTGCCCGCTTCCATGTCGTGTCCTCCGGGGCAGAGACTCAATCAACCTCCCGGGCAAGTTAGGCTTCTCCTCTCCAACACTCCGCCAACATGTACCTTTCCTGAACGACTCCTCTATTGTGGCTTTAGTGTGAAGAGCTCCAGTACCGTGGTACTCTGAAGTTCCTCCTGTCAGATGTTCCTAACAACTCTACTTGTATGACAGACAGCTGTAGCCTGATCAGTGACCTCCTGGATCCCGGCTCTCCATCCATGTTGCTGCCGTGTCCCAAGTCCCAGATGGGAGCAATGCATCCACCCGCGCTGAGAACCTATAGGCAGGGCTCCTCCTCCAACCCACAACTCCTCTCTGTTCTCCTACTCCTTCGTTCTGTGCTGTTCCTTCTCTCTCTTTTGGAAGCTTAGGTTGCAGTTCTACGTCTTTCTCCTTCTGTTCCTTTCCTAGGGAGCTCGTTCCACTAAGACCAGTCCTCAGCCTCGCCTGACTACCTTCCTCCGCCTTGAGCTCCCCTCAGGCTGACCTCTTGTCAGCCTGCTCTCCTCCAGCCTGAACTGAACTGACTGCAATTCTAAACCTTCCCACTCTTTTATATCTAACTCCACCCACCTCTGAGCACATCTTGTGTTACGAAGCAAGGACCCACGAAAGGTGCTCTGCTATCCTCTAAGCATGGAGCCGCAATCTGGTCCATTGCTGAACTATCCTGTGTGTGGGTGCAGGTGTTGGAGTGTGGAAAGGAGTTCCCAACTTACCTAGTTGGTGGGGCACTACACCTTAGGAGAAGGTGCAGTACCTCTGTGGCGACTGAGCCTCAGGGGCGCCACATACCCCCCGTTAAACACAGCACATCCACGGGCTGCAAGATAACAAAGTAGACAGCAAAGAAACATACAAAAATTTTGTAATGCATAACAAACTTTTCTTATACTAATCTTCCTAGTATAGGAGGTACTCATCTTGAACGTTGCAAACAATTCTATCTAAAATTTTTAATTCTAAGTGCAATTCTCAATTCAAAGTGCTATTCTTCTGTAACACATTTCTTTATTACTTTTCTCTTACTCTGTCAATTTACTTTTCTAGACGCAAGACGCTGACCGTAGATACCTGGTCCGTCACCTGTCTACTTTCAATTCTTTATTCACATCACTCATCTCTAGATCAGACATTCCTAATTCTTCTATAAAAGACATTTCTCAGTTACTAATACTCTCATAAAACACATTATCAAATACTTCACAGTAAAACATTCAACAGTTATTCTTGTAAGGTGCTGGACACCACTCCCAGCCGGGATCTCTTGCAGTGTCCTTAGAGGTAGACATCATCTTCGAAAAGTGTCCATGCAAAAACCTTATCTTCGCAAAGTGTCTCTATATGTAAAACCAAGAAAGGGCACCTAAAGAGGTGCAACTATTTACAATAAAAGTTTTTGGATCACTCCAAATTCATGATCGCTAGTTCAAATTGAAGAACGCTGCCAATCAAAACAGGGCAGCTAAAGGTGCTACCAGAAAAACAAAAACATGATAGCATAAATAGAAAAATAGAAAAAGGCACAACTGGTGCAAACAAGCCCTCCTGGGTAACGAGATTTGAAAAGTATTTCTTAATTGTGGTCCCCTCCTGGGGTTCTGGAAGAACTGGAACTGCTACCAGAGTCAAAGTAGTCATTGGCAATCCTTAAGTACTCCTCTTCCCACGGTGTGAAGCCAGGGATCTTTGGTCTGGGCTGCAGGGCTGGAGCTGATGCAGGGGCAGCTTGGTTCCTGGAAGCAGGTACCTGTGCAGTCTGGGAGGCAACGGTGGGTGGAGGAGCAGCAACTGGTCGCTTCGACTTGTACCTCTCAATCAACTCTTCTGGGATACGCCGTATATTCAGGGCATACCACCCCCTGAGCCCCTCATGCCAGGTGAATGTCACATACTCCCCAGGCTGCAGGTCTCTGTCAGGATGTCCCTTTCTCAGATGTGGCTCAACATCCCTCCGGTTGAAGAACAAGTCACTAATTCGCTTGGGGTCCGCAATAAATCCAAAACCCCTCTCCTTGTTCACATTCAGCACTTGCCCCCATCCAGCTGCATCCCCGGGGGCCATAATGACCTGCACGGGCCCTCTCCTTCCGGGTCAGATCCGGGCCCAGCACAGCCTTCTTTCTCTGCTCTCTCTCCCGGTATTCCGTTGCCAGCTGTCGGATGGTGGCCCGGCCTCCTGCCCAGTTCTCTTCATCCTCCCGCTCTTCCTGGGACCTGCTCTCACCCACAGAATTAGCATCCCGGTCCCAGACCAGATCCACTACGACCTGGCCAGCCGCTGCAACTGCAGTGCACCCCGGGGCCTTCCCAGGTGGAGGGACATCCGACGTACCTGGGGCCACCTGGCGGTGCGGCCTCTGATCCGGTGCAGGCTGGACCACCGGGATGGTCGGTCCGGGTGCCGGCGGTGGTGATGCCGGTGGCGACTCTGGGTCCGCGGGGGCCTCGGTCGGGACCTGTGCAGCCGCAACAGGTCCGGGCGGGATCACAGTCTCAGCTCCAGGGTCCTCCGGTAACTTCTTCGGGCAAGCAGCACTCAGCCGCACGGACAGCGTGGAAGTGAAAATCAATGCTGCCGGGGAAGCGGTAGCAGGTACCGGTGGAGCGGGTACCGCAGGCGTGGGCCTCTCTGTGATGCGCTGCTGTCTCAGCTTCTATTGCGCCTTTAGTGTGAAGGGCTCCAGTACCGTGGTACTCTGAAGTTCCTCCTGTCAGATGTTCCTAACAACTCTACTTGTATGACAGACAGCTGTAGCCTGATCAGGGACCTCCTGGATCCCGGCTCTCCATCCGTGTTGCTGCCGTGTCCCAAGTCCCGGATGGGAGCAATGCATCCACAGCCAGCCACCCCACCGGTGTCCGCTGCAGAACCACAAGCGTCCACACAACCTCGGGGACTGGGCCCCGACCCCGCGCTGAGAACCTATAGGCAGGGCTCCTCTTCCAACCCACAACTCCTCTCTGTTCTCCTACTCCTTCGTTCCGCGCTGTTCCTTCTCTCTCTTATGGAAGCTTAGGTTGCAGTTCTACGTCTTTCTCCTTCTGTTCCTTTCCTAGGGAGCTCATTCCACTAAGACCAATCCTCAGCCTCGCCTGACTGACTGCCTTCCTCCGCCTTGAGCTCCCCTCAGGCTGACCTCTTGTCAGCCTGCTCTCCTCCAGCCTGAACTGAACTGACTGCAATTCTAAACCTTCCCACTCTTTTATATCTAACTCCACCCAAATCCCAGCACATCTCGTGTTACCAAGCAAGGACCCACGAAAGGTGCTCTGCTATCCTCTAAGCATGGAGCCGCAATCTGGTCCATTGCTGAACTATCCTGTGTGTGGGTGCAGGTGTTGGAGTGTGGAAAGGAGTACCCAACTTACCTAGTTGGTGGGGCACTACACCTTAGGAGAAGTTACAGGACCTCTGTGGCGTCTGAGCCTCAGGGGCGCCACACTTACGTGGGGTTATACTGGTTTCTCCTGCTTTATTCTAAACTCCACTATTATCTACAGGGACTGATGTGAGTGCTGAGAAATGCACTGCAAAAAACATAAGTGCTATACAAATACTAAAATTACCATCAAATAATATATTTCCAGTGTCTTCGTGTTATGCCAGGGTTCAGATTTCTGGCACCCTGCTCCAATCAGGCATGGAAGCATTAGGCCTCACAAAGCAAACATAGATTTTTCCTCTTTGTAATAGAATTTGGATTGACCCCTACTGCTTACCGTAAGTGCGCCATACTGCAGTGATATGATGAAAGAAGCGGTTATCATGATCGTTACAAGAAAGGTAGACGAATATCAATTTGTCACTAGCCTCAGAACTAAAGGGCTATTTACACATAGCGAGATCGTCCTGGGCCATTTTCTCCTTGTTGGCGTCCCGCTGGCGCCGACTAGCGACGCATGGACGCAGGCGGAAGTCGTCATCATCGCTGCCATGTGGCAAGTAAGAGCGACCGCCGAGCATCGCTGGATCGTTGCTGCATCGCTAGTGAGATCTGCCTGTTTGGCAGCTCACGAGCGACCATTTAGCGAGGCACCAGCGATCCTGACCGGGTCGTATCATTGTTGGGATCGCTGGTGCATCGCTAAATGTAACGGGACCCTAACAGAATATACTTAGTTTAGCAACGGCTATCAAGATAATGGCGGAGAAGACCCTGGTGGACCTATCTAGGGTTACAGAAGATTGATGCTCCTACAGATCACTCATCCATCAAATCACCATTGGTCAAGATCAAGCCAAAGGCTCCCAAAGAATTCCAGATGTGAGATTATCCTCAGACTGATGACAAGCATGCCTGAAAGACATACTGACTGGAAATTTAAATTGAGCCCAATGGGGACAGTGAGTGATCACAACTTATGAAAAGCGTTGCACAATATGTTGGCACTACATAAAGAATAGGATTTCACCAAAACACAGGCAGGTAATAGAAGTTTGAGGTTCCAAACATCATCTTCATTGGATGCTCAGAATTTGAGCAGATGACATGTGGATCTATGATTTACCATTTAGCCATGGAGTTGTCATGTACTTGCCTTTGCTAAGTGCATGGTTACCACATCAAGAGCACAGTATCCTGTATCTGGAGAGAAGAGTGTATGAGCTTCCACGGGATCCAGAATGAAACCACATAGGTTTGAGCTAAATCAGCAGAGCAGGTGGGTGCACACAAAGGCTGGAAAGCACAACATTGCATAGGAGCAAAAAGGAGGATGTGGCACACCAAAATGAAGATAAAAAAAAACTTTATTCGGCACTCAAGCCATAATTAAAAACTATGCAAAACCTGACACACTTCTGGTGCAAAAAACGCACCCTTAGTCATAGGATACACAGATAACGCAATGGTCACATTAGAGAAAAGCAACCAATCACAACCACTTAACAATTACTAGGATATGCATGAACATGTGAGAAACACAACACTTAGAGAAACAGTGTTGTGTTTCTCACATGTTCATCATGCATATCCTAGTAATTGTTAAGTGGTTGTGATTGGTTGCTTTTCTTTAATGTGACCATTGTGTTATCTGTGTATCCTATGACTAAGGGTGCTGTTTTGCACCGGAAACGTGTCAGGTTTTGCATAGTTTTTAATAATGGCTTGAGTGCCGAATAAAGGCTTTTTTATCTTCATTTTGGTGTGCCACATCCTCCTTTTTGCTCCTATCCTGTATCTGATTGGGGTCGTTTGTCCAATTGTTCATTTTGAACAGGACAATGACCCAAAAGGCTATGTAAGAACCATTTAACAGATAAGGAGAGTGATGGAGCACAACAAGCTGAACGTTCCTTCACACTCACCTGATCTGAACCCAATAGGGATGGCTCAGGATGAGTTGAGGCTCAGAGAGGGGATCTACTGCAAGAAAAAAATTGGTTAGTTGTCACAATGGTCAATAAACGGTGGATCAACCAATCTACTAACAAGTTATAATTAGACTGGACCAAGAAGTGGAATCTGAGAGATTAGAGGTTTTTATTCCTCTTAACAGAGGTTTGGACTTTCCAGGAGGTAATCCTAAGGTAACTTTCCCAGGATAGTCACTTTTAGCAAGAACTTACATGAAGAAAGGCCAGAGAGACAGAAGCGTGGTTTCCAAAGACTGGGGTCAGAGAGTTGAATAGTTGCCGAAGAAGACAACCAAGCGAAGGATCAGGGCAGACAGCAAAGAAATGATGGGTCTGATATTAATGCAAATTGAAGCCAGAAGGTCAGAGAAATTATGCAGAAGAAATCCTAACGTTGTACTACTAAGTGAGTGCACAGGAACCAAATATATACAGGGAATAGCCAGAGTATTAGACAATTTTACTGATGCTAAATTTGTTGTATGATGGACACACAGTACCCAACAAACCTACAGTGATTATCCGTCAATGTGACAACATTAAACCATGAAATGTGGCAGATGGAGGCTACACTGACTTCAGTGCCATGGAATGTCAAGAACGACTAAAGCTGTTATTGACATCCAAACCATTCTTGCCTCCTCGTTTGGAACGTTGAAAAGGAGATCTCTAAGACTCCTGGAAGTGCTTGAATATCTCCTGTGAATTGCCAAAAGCCTCTCGAGGAACAGCATTCACAGGTTTCTTGGGTGTTGCTTCGTTAAAAGACCGAGCCCTGACATCCAAACTCATATTTGGGATAAGCAGCGAGTATGTGGCCTAAAAAGAGGCACGGTTTTGAAAAAAAAATGTTCTTTGCGTCCTGCTCTACACTTTCTTCAGCAACATCACTTTAACAAGTTGCGTTTATGATTTAGACATTCAAACATTTTCTTGATCATTGCATAATTTTTCTTGTTGCAGAATTTTTGATGACTGTTATTATTCTATAGCAGAAAGTGACCTCATCAGTGGTTAGATACTGATGTACCGAGGTCAAGGAGCTCTAAGCTTTATTTCTGCTCAGCGTATAGAGAATAAAATAATGAGTCTCCTGACCACAATAAATTGCTATGCAGTTGGCACCTTCCTTGGCTTCTGATTTACCATGAGCAAATATTTGACAATCAGGATCAGGGAATAATGATAATATAATCACATGCTGCCTACAATAAAACAACTACCTATTACCGATGAGTTACCATGCAGGAGTCCATGGTATACTGATTGGTATGCAAGAATGTTTTCTTACATGCTGTGGATTTTTTTCTGGATATTCACTTCCACCATCTAATAATTACCTAAGGCTGGAGCCACACATAGCGACTCACCAGCGATCCTGACAACGATATCAATGTGTCAAGATCGCTGGTGAGCTGTCAAACAAACAAAGGTCACGTGCGTTCAGCATGAAACTCAGGCGCAGAGCTGGGATTCGGGTGTAACTGACCCTGAGTCAGGTTTATTAACGGTGAAAGCAATGCAAAAAGGAAATAAAACATAAAACAAATCCTTGCCTGTCCGGCACTAACTAAACAATGGACAACCTAACTACCAACTGGCGGGCTTCTCCCATCCAGCCAAACCACAGTTGCAGTGGGCACTGCTTCCACTCACGTGTGTCTCTCATACAGACAGGCTCCTCTGTGTTCCCAGGCTGAGACACTCACACAACCACCTGGCATCCTTTTATATCCACCTCCCATTATTCATTAGCCAGCAGGAGCGATACTGACCAGACTAGGCCACATAGGAAAGGAATCTGGGCGAGATATACCTGCCCTCATCCACTATTCCCACATGATTCTCACAGCTTCTAACAATAAACAGCAAGTGCTAGTAAAAAGATGACAACAAAACAGGGTATTTAGTTGATGTTTTTTGCAAAAAATGTATACTAAGCCGCTCTACCAAACGCCAAGGTATACCCATCAGAGCAGTCCTAACCAATGTATTTAAAACATTCAGAGAGGTAATGTCTGTGTGAGACGGCTTTATATGTGGATGGCCCACAAAAGAGGGATGGAGACCTCCCAAAAACTTGCAAAAGCAAGAAACCAATTGAATACAAACACCTGGGCCATGCACATACAGTGAACAAGTCGGTAAGACAGTGTTCACACCACCAAGCTTTGCCACAATACTTTAGATAAGAAGCCAAAGCAGAAACTCCATTTGCAGACAAGTGTTTCATTATGTGCACAGCAGGAGATCTGATGTGGCTGGGTGAGAAGCTATGGAGTTTGACGGTATGTGCACACGTAGTTTTTAGGTTGTGCAGATTTTGTTGAAAAATCCGCAGGACAAAAGTCCTCCGGTTTATCTGCGGATTAGGCCGGGGTCACACTAACTGACGCAAAATACGGTCCGTAGTTTACATGCGTAATACGGATGAATGACCCCTAAATAGTGCTCCTTATGTCATCCGTAAGCAAGGTGTGGTCGCGTATTTTGTGCATGTCAGCATCCGTATGTAATCTGTATGGCATCCGTATGGACTCCGTATGGCGTGATTTTCTCGCAGCCTTGAAAAATGGACATTTAGCGGTTTTGAGGCCTGCAAACTATTTAAATCATTAGCCTGCACCCTATTTATTGCCTCAGGAACAGGTGGCTGCCTCCATTCTGTCCATTTGAGACCTTGCCTTCAATAGGTGTGTTGCTGTTGTATGTGTAACATGGCAAACAGTCTGAGTTTCAATACAACTGAGCAGGTTCTCTTCAAATGGCTTTTGTCACGGCGCTTTGGCCAACCATACCCAGTGATAGTGGATCCGCGGAGGAGGAGACGCATGTGGGTACATCCACTTTTGAGGCAACGACTCACAAGAGGGCATTTTCACCGCCTCTATTCTTCTCTGCGGGAGCATCCGGCTAAATTCTACCAATACTGTCGCATGAGTCTTGCAACATTTGATAGACTCTTGGAGACAGTGCGCCCTGGGATAACCTTTCAGGACACAAGGATGCGCAAAGCTACAGTCATGGCCAAAAGTATTGACACCCCTGCAATTCTGTCAGATAATACTCAGTTTCTTCCTGAAAATGATTGCAAGCACAAATTCTTTGGCATTATTATCTTCATTTAATTTGTCTTAAATGAAAAAACACAAAAGAGAATGAAGCAAAAAGCAAAACATTGATCATTTCACACAAAACGCCAAAAATGGGCCGAACAAAAGTATTGGCACCCTCAGCCTAATACTTGGTTGCACAACCTTTAGCCAAAATAACTGCGACCAACCGCTTCCGGTAACCATCAATGAGTTTCTTACAATGCTCTGCTGGAATTTTAGACCATTCTTCTTTGGCAAACAGCTCCAGGTCCCTGATATTTGAAGGGTGCCTTCTCCAAACTGCCATTTTTAGATCTCTCCACAGGTGTTCTATGGGATTCAGGTCTGGACTCATTGCTGGCCACCTTAGAAGTCTCCAGTGCTTTCTCTCAAACCATTTTCTAGTGCTTTTTGAAGTGTGTTTTGGGTCATTGTCCTGCTGGAAGACCCATGACCTCTGAGGGAGACCCAGCTTTCTCACACTGGGCCCTACATTATGCTGCAAAATTTGTTGGTATTCTTCTGACTTCATATTGCCATGCACACGGTCAAGCAGTCCAGTGCCAGAGGCAGGAAAGCAACACCAAAACATCAGGGAACATCCGCTATGTTTGACTGTAGGGACCGTGTTCTTTTCTTTGAATGCCTCTTTTTTTCTCCTGTAAACTCTATGTTGATGCCTTTGAACAAAAAGCTCTACTTTTGTCTCATCTGACCAGAGAACATTCTTCCAAAATGTTTTAGGCTTTTTCAGGTAAGTTTTGGCAAACTCCAGCCTGGCTTTTTTATGTCTCGGGGTAAGAAGTGGGGTCTTCCTAGGTCTCCTACCATACAGTCCCTTTTCATTCAGATGCCGATGGATAGTACGGGTTGACACTGTTGTACCCTCGGACTGCAGGGCAGCTTGAACTTGTTTGGATGTTAGTCGAGGTTCTTTATCCAACATCCGCACAATCTTGCGTTGAAATCTCTTGTCAATTTTTCTTTTCCGTCCACATCTAGGGAGGTTAGCCACAGTGCCATGGGCTTTAAACTTCTTGATGACACTGCGCACGGTAGACACAGGAACATTCAGGTCTTTGGAGATGGACTTGTAGCCTTGAGATTGCTCATGCTTCCTCACAATTTGGTTTCTCAAGTCCTCAGACAGTTCTTTGGTCTTCTTTCTTTTCTCCATGCTCAATGTGGTACACACAAGGACACAGGACAGAGGTTGAGTCAACTTTAATCCATGTCAACTGGCTGCAAGTGTGATTTAGTTATTGCCAACACCTGTTAGGTGCCACAGGTAAGTTACAGGTGCTGTTAATTACACAAATTAGAGAAGCATCACATGATTTTTCGAACAGTGCCAATACTTTTGTCCACCCTCTTTTTTATGTTTGGTGTGGAATTATATCCAATTTGGCTTTAGGACAATTATTTTTGTGTTTTTTCATTTAAGACAAATTAAATGAAGATAATAATACCAAAGAATTTGTGTTTGCAATCATTTTCAGGAAGAAACTGAGTATTATCTGACAGAATTGCAGGGGTGTCAATACTTTTGGCCATGACTGTATATCTGCAGAGGAGCGACTTCTACTCACAATACGGTATGTACTACACAACCATATTCTCTATGTTCATGATGTGTTGGCCAAAGTATGTATTTTTTGCTTCTTGGAGTAACTTTTATGCCCTCATCTTAGTCTACATATGTGTCAACTTACAGACCAGAATGTTATGTGTAATATGTACTGAACATCACTAACTCATTGTGCGACAAAATATATGTGTGTTATTTGCTCTGAAATCCTACCAAGTTTGTTATGTATGGACCTGTTTGTTTTGTAAATGTGTGCATTCTAAAATATTCCTTTTCTGTTGTTCTTCAGCTTCCTGGCCACTGGCCTGTCTTATGCTGCCCTACACCATGAGTTTCTGATTGGAAGATCTACCATTTCTGGCATAGTCAGGTCAACATGTAGTGAAATCTGGACAAGACTACATCAAGTCGTCATGCCCGAGCCCAGGATGGAAGACTGATTGAGGATATCAAGGGACTTTGAGGAGGAATGCCAGTTTCCAAATTGTATTGGGGCCCTTGATGGCAAACAAATCCGGGTGCGTAAGCCGCCGAACTCTGGCTCCCAATTCTTCAATTATAAACAATACTTTTCTGTTGTATTGTTGGCTCTGGCCGACCCTCAATACAAGTTTATAATTGTTGACATTGGGGCCTATGGAAGGACGGGAGACTCTAGAGTCTTCAATACTTCCATTATGGCTCGGCGGCTACGCACCGACCAGTTGGATCTACCACCACCACTCCAGCTACCAGGCTCCACTCAAGAATCTGTCCCTTATGTCCTTGTGGCAGATCAGGCGTTTCAGTTAACGCGCAATGTCATGAGGCCATATCCCCGGCGCAACCTTCACCACAGGCGCAGAATTTTTAACTTCCGCCTATCACGTACTCGGCGACTGGTGGAGTGTTCCTTTGGCATTCTTTGTGCTAAATGGCGTGTGCTTCAGTCTGCCATTCAGCTGAGTGAACAAAATGTTAATGAAGTAGTGAAAGCCTGTGTGGTTCTTCATAACTTCACCAGGATACATGATTGCTCCTCCTCTGATGGTGTTGTGCGTAGGCCAGACAATGTGCGTAGGGTGAGACCACCTATCAACCCTCAACGTAGACCGCTCTCTGGCCTCAAAGTGCGTGATATTTTCACTAATTACTTTCTGGCACCTGAGGGGGAAACTTCTTGGCAAGAGCATGCTGTCTCTGTGTTGTAAATGTTTGTTTGATGTGTGTCCAAAAATATATATTTCTACCCCTTCTGAATCTATGAATGTTTAATTGCATAGGTAAGCGTTTGTTGATACGGTTTTTGAGAATTGAGACAGAGACATAAAGTGTAGTAGACAAATTTTTACTTTTGCCTTTTTTTTAGGGTTTTTTTTCTTAAAGGCAAACATATTCTTGCCCTATGTAAAACTTGGGCAATGGGCCAAATTGGCCATTTTGCAGATTTGAACATTGTTGCAAAATAAACTTTACAAACATATCCAACAAAAGATATAATGCAATAACAACATTGCAACATTAGACAATTGGATTCCCAAGTCAAAAAGAGGAGATCTCCATCATCAAATTGATATAAAAAACATAATACAAACATTTATTATGAATGTTTTCAAATCATATTAATAAGCCACCATGACAGGCAAGGCTACTTACGCGTTTCTGAGACATATTACATGTCTGCAAAAAAGACAATATTTCAGCGCACTATACAGGGAAACTCAAAGGATCACATTACAATACTCACTTGATAATACATAGAGAGAGCGTGATGTTCTTGAGGCTGTTTGCCTTGATTTGGAAAGAAAGTTAGCTGCCCACAAATTTACGAGTTTTATATGGACAGCACGGCTTTTCTATGGATTATCAAGTGAGTACTCTATTTTGATCCTTTGACTTTACCAGTATAGCGCGGTGAAATATTGTATTTCTTACAGACATGTAATATGTCTCAGAAACGCGTAAGGTAGCCTTGCCTGTCATGGTGGTTTATTAATATGATTTCAAAACCTACATAATAAATGTTGGTTTTATATTTTTGACATCATTTTGATGATGTAGAGCACCTCTTTTTTACTTAGGATTGTGATTTTTAGCACCAGTTGTAACACACTGGACATCTCCTGCCATCAGTCCGCTTATGGACACTGATGTACAGTATGCATCAACAATTTGCATGTTTGTAGCCACTTATAAATTGTGGAATGTTGGGGAAGGAGAAGGCGGAAGAGCAGCTTGTGGTTGCTGCTGACTATTTTGAGCATCATCGCCCTGTGTGGGGGCATACTGTTGCCCATGATGTTGGTACTGACCTTCCTCCTGTGATTGTTGGGGGTAGTGGCCAGAGTAATACTGCTGAGGGGCTTCTTGTTGGGGCGGGTAGGCCCGTGTCTCATACCCACCAATATAGCCATGTCGTCCCCAACCAGGTTGGGACCAGCCTCCAACACTGGGTGGGAAAAAGTGGCCATATTGGTGGGGTTGGCTAGAGGCAGACATATGTTGCTGCTGTAGGGAAGGTTGGGTAGGGGGAGGAAGGGGGTGAGGTGTAGGGCCTCGTATTTGAGGATGTTCAGACCCTGCTTGAGCAAGCATCTGTGTGGGTGGTCTCATGCGCATAAGATTTCTGGGGGAAAGCTGCCACCTCTCCAGATATTCAAAAAGCTCATATGGGGTATTGGTGGGTGTGTTTGCATCAAGCAGGATCTGAAAACATCCTCGAATACGGAGCCTCACCTCACTGGAAAGGGCACTGAGATAAAGGGCAAGGCTACATGAGTAGGCCTCCTCCCCATCATCTGCATTGACTCTAGATAGGTAATTTAAGACCCCAGTGTCCACATTGGTCCTGGTATCTTGAACAGCCATCTGCCGCCTTCTTGTCCTCGCCGGGATGTTACAGCAGCCTGTGGGGAGCCCCGGATCTGGGCAGTTGGGCTGCTGCTCATGTTGCCCAGCTCCTCCAGTATGGGTGATGGCCCAGCAGCAGACGGTCCTGGTGGTGGTGTTTGTTGGGCAGGCAATGGGTTCTCTTGTGATGACTCTTCACCCATGCTTCTTGTTGGGGGAGAAGATGGGCCAGCCACCTCATCCCCTACAGGATCAATTATGGCCTCTGTCTCTGAGCCCGTTCCTCAATCCGTAAGGTTGGATTGAGTTCTGTTATGAAATAGAACAGAGCCAAAAATACATCAATATTTTTGGCTCTGTAAAGTATGGGTGCAATGTGGTGTGAGGTATCTATTTACGGTCTCAGATCCCAAATTGGGGCGAGGAAGGAGAGGCGGTCATAATATACGTATTTTCTTTTTACGTAGCCCGCATCCCCACTCCTGGACCGCTGCTGACGTTCCCGTCGGTACTGATCCCGGATGCTGCGCCAGCGTTTCATCTTCCACTGCAATGTGACAGGAAATATTATCAATTTCACATATTTGATCGGTCACATTTGCTACCAGTAGTCTAGGCATGTGGCCTTCTGGGGTGTGCTTTCTAGGCAGGGTGGCATATCTAATTGGCCCATCCAGGCCAGATACACAGGGTCTGAATAGTTCATGTATCAAGTAACTACACTTAATAACTTGGTTGGCTAAGAGGATGAGGAGCTTGTGGCCTGGGCAAAATTATGGCAGTGTGAAACTATGTGTCACAACAAAATCTAACCACCTCCTGAGGAAAAAAGTAGAAGCACAGGAAGGGGAGGGGGGCAGAATCTGTATGCATTTTTGGTTGTGAGGTAATTTTAATCATTTTTGGGCCTTGTACTTACTCAATTTCTGCTGCTCCTCACGTGGCCGATCACCAAAGTCATGGAACATCTGGCGACATATGCACCTCCATGATGCCTCCTTTCTTGCCCGGTTTGCATAATTGGCATCCCGTTGGTCCCACAGTTCTGGCCGCTCCTGTACCAGTACAATGAGCATCTCCACATTTAGGAAATATGGCGCCATGACGCTGCTGTACTCCGTGGAGGCTGACTTCCTGGATGTCTGGAGCGCTATTTGTGGTGATTTGCATGTCTAGGCTTCCTGAGGATGGATTGGGCCATTTCCTGTCACCAGCCAAAAGACCTGCATATTTCTCGCAAGTCACACGTGTGGTCCGTGTGTAATCCGTATTTTTTGCGCACCCATAGACTTGCATTAGCGTATTACGGGCGTAGTACGCTGACAATCGCAGCATGCTGCGATTGGCACTGACCGTAGAATACGCCCGAAAAATATACGGCTGTTGGGAGCAAACCCATAGAGAATCATTGGTCCGTGTGTAATGCATGATTTTAACGCCTCTCACTCGTCCATATTCCTCGCCAGTGTGACCCCGGCCTTAGCCTGCGGTTTTGCCCTGCAGTTTCACACCTCATAACGGATAAGGTGTGAAACCGTAGCAGAAACCGCACAAAGAATTGACATGCTGCGGATTGTAACCCGCGGAAAAAATCCGCAGCATGTGCACAGCGTTTTTTTATTTCCATAGGAAATAAAGGTACTGTACAATGCAGCAGAATCTGCTGCGGACCCGCAGAGCCAAATCCGCTGCGGATCCGTAGCAGAATCCGCAGCGTGTGCACATACCCTAAGGGATAGGATTCTCATTGTGGACACTGTCAACCTGGTGTAAGGAGACTTATAGTCTATGCAATTATTTCTTGGAATTTCAATGCATACAAGAGAAACTACCCTCTGTCAGAGGCATCTCACCCAGCCAAATCAGATCTGCTGGTTTGTACCGTGTCATGTATTTATGCTAGGCCTCCAGCCTACACCTCCGGTCATTAGACTTGTCCATAGAGGCCTTCCCAAAAACTGCCAAGCTACCATGCAAAAAAACCCCTGTGACACATCGCAATTAGAATCTATCTGGGTAAAGCACAAATGTGCCAGGTTTCTCCAGAGAGAGATAAGCTAAGCTGTTATTCCCTATAAATGAAAGAGCACATTAAAGGCCTTTTCATATGCTGACAAATAAATGAACACGCAATTGTAAAATTATAAACCTGTGTAAACTCCCAATAATTGTCCCATGTAGTCTTTAGAGCATTCAGTGGACAATTGAGCAAACTTTTTATGTGGAATGGAAAATTATTATCGGCAGCACATCACCTATGTAAACCGGACAAACTATTATTAAAGCAATTATTTGGTCCACATACAGTTTTCATATTGTTGGCAGCTCATCCTGTTTAGTAATAGTTCGTCCTTATACAGTTTACATTGGCTGTGTAAAAAAACCCCTTACTAGTGAGTCGATTAACTTGCTATATCGTCAGTCAGTGCTTATTATTGGCATAAATCTGCCTCTATAAAAGGGACCTAACATAGATAACTGAAAGGGGTTATCTGGTGTAAACAAGTTATCACCGATTCACAGCTCAGGTGTAAAATTGTTGATCGTGGGGGTCCAACTGCTCGGACATGCACTGATTGGCAGGATGGGGAATTTTTATCCTTGTTAAAATGGAGTGGTACTGCATATGTGCAGCCTGTCCTCGGTCAATATGGGACTATCGAGTGGTGGGCTCAGCTTTTTCCTGCATGAATGGAGGGCTCCTGTGGTATCCAACTTGCTGGGAATAAAAGTGCCCAGTTGGGGATAGAAATTCCGTGCTGCCGATCGGTGTGGGTTCCAGTGGTTTGACATCCACTGAGCAATAAGTTATTACTTATCTCATGGATAGATGACATCTTGTTTTCACGAGACAACCCCTTTACATAGGTTATTTGAAAATGGGTTTTGTAACTCGAAGCTGACCCATTAAAATGATCTTCTGATATGGCACATACATGAGCAGACCACATTGGGTAAGTCTGTGCAATTGGACCACCACGTGTTTCCAGAATGCTCCTATATACACTATACACAACCCATATACTTATATTTGAATAAATCTAAAATGGGAACTAAATCGCACAATAGGGTGATACCCTATGGAGGCACAGTGCAGACGCAACTCCTATGTAGGCATGAAGAAAAGCAGATGTTGCTGCCCTGTGACCGGTGGATAAATTTTCCAGGAGGACAGAACAAAGAATCGGATCTTTTAAAAGAATGTTCCAATGTCTATGCAGCGAGTTACAAATGGCCTGATGAGCTGAATTAAAAGTTGTGATAAAATTACAATTAAAATAATCACCTGCATTCGCCTGTGGGGCAGTTTCTAATAAGCATGCTTGATAAGCCCTTATCGTTGGAAGCTATAAGATTACATTTTCCTCATATAATTCTCCCATCCTGAGTCACAACAATACACCAACCTAACCGCTTAGTTCATTTTTCACCCTTCCATCTTTCCACTCTTATAATTTCCATTTGTCAGAATGACTTCCTCTCTAAATGAAGAATCTAGTCATTTCTCTCCACTGCTTACAGCACCATTTACTGCACAAAACCCCATCTCAGGCCAATATGTATCGCCCTCGTGTCCTATGTAGACCCATCTCACTGCACCTTCACCTGAGCCCTGGAGATCTTCGCCAGGCTCTTTGTCACACTATCTCACTTGTAATTCTCCTCCTATTCCTTGTTTCACAATTTTCATCCCCTATTTCTCTTTTTAACTTATGATGGCCATCTCCCCAGACTGCGCTTCTGATAAATGTTCTCTCTCTGGTTTCTTTTCACTGACTCATCCAGAGTTCAAATCCCGTTTCTAATGTACCCCAAATTCCAATCCTTTCACTCCTTCCTCTTCAACACATTTTGCCCTTTTTCATCTATTTATGTTTATATGTATGTGGGTTTTTTTTTTGTTTTTTTTGGGGGGGGTTGGTACCTCTAGCTCATTTCCCTAGGTGGTTCCTCTGTTTGTTTTTCTATTTCTGGTTCTCATCTTGTGTTCAAATGCCATTTAATTTCTTGTTATTACTTTCTTTTCAACACTTTGACCTTTATTCATCTATTTACATTTTATTATTAATATGTATAGTTCCCTTTCTCTCATCTGCCTAGCTGGCTCCTCCATTAAACGTTCTCTTCCTGGCTTCTATTTGCTGGCCTATCCTGGCTTCTAATCCCATTTCTCCTACATTTCAATCATTTTTTCTAAAAAAAAAATGTTATCATTTATTTGCATAGTTCTCTTCTTTCCCCTGTCCCTTTCCCTCATCTGCCTAGGTGGCTCCTTTATTACATATTCCCTTTCTGACTTCTGTTCACTGTCCCATCCTGGATAATTCTCCTACATGACAATCATTTCTCCTCCACACTGTCCTATATTTAGATTTTATCATTAATAACTATGTCCTCCCTTTTTCTAAATTAAATTCAATCAATTTGAAATCACCAGTTGAACTTCCCTCTCCTTCCCAATTTTGGTAATGGTTTAAGTGTCCCTATGGGTGTTCCCTATGTAATTAGCATCCATTTTAGGCCTTTAAAAACCCATCTGTTGCCATATTTTGCACATGTGATTTTTTCACTTGATAAAGATGATGGTACGGTGTTGAAATGCATTGTTTTCTAACCTTATTCATCGTCATCATTTCTGAAGAATTGGTTTACTTCAGTAGCGCGGTGTGGCCCACCTACATCTTCAACCGACTGGATCCAATATATTCATATCTGTCATACATAAAAATTTGCAGAGCTGGATAGGTCTGGTCAATGGGAGCGCAAGAACAAGAGATAGATCTTCTTTTATTTCAAGTAACCACAATGCGTTTCGACAGATGATTCTGTCTTCCTTAGGTGGCAGCCACCTGAGGAAGACAGAATCATCTGTCGAAACGCGTTGTGGTTACTTTAAATAAAAGAAGATTTTCCAATATTATCCCTTGTTCTTGCGCTCCCATTGACCGGACCTATCCAGCTCTGCATTACCCATCCTCATCTGAGGCACCCGGCTGGAGCTGCATCGCATTGCCCTAAACCACGCATGGCTGGCGCTCCTTTATGACCGTCCCTACCTTTGCCTGAATACATAAAAATTTGGCAAACAATGACATCTCTTGCCATTTAAAAAAAATGTCTCATTAAAAAAATACAGGGGCACTGTCACGACTAGCCACCGCGATCGCGGCCGAGCCGGCGCCTCCATGTCAACCAACCACACCGACGTGGGGCGAGCATCCCAGGTGGGGACAGGATGTGGACCACTGGACCCGGGCCTACCCAGACTAGGGAAGAGTAGCGACTGGGTTCTGTGGCAGCTGAGCATGTGAATGAGGAGGCAGAACGACACCGCACAACTTCAGGTATAGGCATAAAGTTTACTCAAAGTCAAAACAAAGTACATAAACAGAACATAATGCCAGGTTCCCAATTCCGCACATCAGGGAAGGGTACACATCTCAGGATAACAGACGAAGGCAGGAGGACATCACAGGTTGATGCTGTCCAGGGCTGTCTGGCACGGGCATACTAGGGCTGCCTCTTCCTCAGGCCTCTGGCGTAGCACAGGCTCAGCAGGAGAACATCAGACACCGACCTCACACAGACTTCAGACGATGGCAGGGGTCATCACGGGTTGATGCAGTCCAGGGTCATCTGGCACGAGCATATCAGGATGGCCTCTCTCAGGCATAGCACTGGCTCAGCAGGAGAACATCAGACACATACCAAGGACAGATGTCAGACGATGGCAGGAGTCATCAAGGGTTGATGAAGTCCAGGATCCTCTGGCACGGGCATACTAGGATGGCCCCTCTCAGGCCTCAAGCGTAGCACTGGCTCAACAGGAGAACATCAGACATATACCCAGGACAGACGTCAGATGATGGCAGGAGTCATCAAGGGTTGATGCAGTCCAGGATCCTCTGGCACGGGCATACTAGGATGGCCTCTCTCAGGCCTCAAGCATAGCACTGGCTCAGCAAGAGAACATCAGACACCGATCCCAGAAGGACGTCATCACTGGGTGGACCTCAGGGAAATGGCGGAACATCGGGACACAGGCAGGGCCACGGACATCAGGACACCAGGACACCAGGCAGGACCTCAGGACACCAGGAACATGGACTGGACATCAGGACACCAGGCAGGACATCAGGTCTCAGGCAAGACATCAGGTCTCGGATCTCAGATAGAGCATCAGCACACTGGCATCAGACTCCGGACATCTGGCAGCGATCGACAGGCTCCGGACATCAGGCTGCGGACATGAGCTCCGGACATCAGGCTCCGGACCACTGACAGCGATCTGCAGACTCCGGACATCGGGCAGGGAAACATAGGATGCGGACATCTGGCAGAGGACATCAGGCACAGCACATCTGGAAGAGGTCGTCAGACACCGGACATCAGGCCGTGGTCATCAGGCTCCGGACAAGAGGCCACGGTCATCAGGCTCCGGTCATCTGGCAGCGACCTAGAAAGGAACCCCAGCGGTCTGGTGCAAACCCTGCCGGGTTGGACTGGAACCGGCAGGGAATTGCACCGATTCCACAGCTGAGGACAGAGTGGCAGAAACTAAGCGGACACACAGGACTCCTACTTCCAAGATGAACCCAGGTTAAATCACAGCAAGTCAGGTAGCAAAGAGTCACAGTCACTTGGCACAGGGTTCAGGACAAGGAAGGACCTCAGGAACATCACACAGAGGACACAATTCAGACAGGGTCAGGTAAAGGAGCAGGTCCAGGATCCAGGGAACAAGACACAACATAGACGGACCTGGATATGCAGCCTCCAGGAAGGGCGATCTGGGTATTACAGCCCCCAGAGCAGGCGGAGAAACAAGACACAATTCAGACAGGGTGGGGTGCAGGAACAAATCCAGCATCCAGGATTCAGGAAACAAGACACAGCAGGAAACAGGTGCAAGGCAAGACTCCAAACATAAACACAGGGACCAGGATATTCTGCCTCCTGGGAGGGCAGACAGGGACCAGGATATTCTGCCTCCTGGGAGGGCGGACAGGGACCAGGATATTCTGCCTCCTGGGAGGGCAGACAGGGACCAGCATATTCTGCCTCCTGGGAGGGCGGACAGGGACCAGCATATTCTGCCTCCTGGGAGGGCAGACAGGAATGAAGGCCAGGATATTCTGCCTCCTGGCCGGCGGCAAGACAGTTCACACAGGGACAAAAGGTACTGTCACACTTAGCGATGCACCAGCGATCCCGACAACGATATGACCCGGTCAGGATCACTGGTGCATCGCTAAGTGGTCGCTAGTGAGCTGCCAAACAGGCAAATCTCACCAGCGACATAGCAGTGGTCAGCGGTCGCTACTTACCTGTCAGACGAGGCGATGAAGACGTCCTCCCGCCCGCGTCGCTCGTCGCCACAGCAGGAAGCTGACGACGAGAAACGGCCCAGGCCGTTCTCGCGCGATCAGCGATAACCAGCGGGGGAGCTGATCAGAGGTAAGTATCACACATAGCGATATTGCTGCTGCGTCAAAAAAACAGTGACGTTATAGCAATATTGCTAGCGATATCGCTTAGTGTGACGGGCCCTAAAGAGCAACAGCTCCCCCAGAACTGATCACAATCAGAGCAGGAGCTGAACACACATACTCACATGGCTAGGTTCAGGAACTCAATGCAATGTGCTGGCAACGCCCCACAGGGCAGGGAACTTTTATATGTCAGCTGCCTCACAGCGATAGGCTGGAGCAGCAATTGTAGCACACACCCATTCCTCATAAAAGCAGGGGCCAAACAGAAATCAGCATTGCAGAGGACACTTGGCGAGAGCTGCAAGCCTGAACACACGTGGTAAGCCATACATAATGCAGAGGACCTATACCCATGGATAGCTTTCCACAGCAGCAGTCAGGGACCGTACCAGCGGGTGGTCTTGCAAAGCAGCGGAGCCACACATGCATGTACGGCTACACAGCGGGGCACGGAATTGAGCAGCATCCATAACGGTAAGGCTAAGTGCACACGTACCGGAACTCTCGCAGAAATTACCGCGAGAATTCCGGAATTCCAGTCCGCGGGAAAATCGCATTTTAAATTCCCGCGATTTTCCCGCGGAAAAACTAGCATTTTGCAAGCGTATTTAGCTTGCAAAATGCTAGCGTTTTCCAAGCGATCTGTAGCATCGCTTGGAGAACTGATTGACAGGTTGGTCACACTCGTCAAACATAGTGTTTGACGAGTGTGACCAACTTTTTACTACTGAGGCTGCCTATGCAGCATCAGTAGTAAAAGATAGAATGTAAAAAAAAATAAAAAATAGTGTCATTCTCACCCTCCGACGTCCCGCGCATCCGTTCCCAGTAATCCTTTGCTAAAAAGCCCGCGATGACGTCAGTTCTCGCGGGATCGCGACGTCTCGCGGTAATTCGCGATGACGTCACGCGAATGACCGCGAGACTTCGCGATCCCGCGAGAAGGGACGTCATCGCGAGCATTTTCGCAAAGGACTACTGGGAACGAGAGCGTGAAGAGAAGCGGGAAGGCTGCGCGGGACGCCGGAGGGTGAGAATAACAATATTTTTTATTTTTAAAATCTATTTTTTACAGGGATATGGTACCCAAAGCCCGGAGGACAGTCTCCTCTCCTCCGGACCATGGGTACCATCCGCAATTGTTCTGCTTACTTTCCGCATAGTGTGCACAGCCACATGCGCCAAATAAGCGGAACAATGCATTCCTATGGGTGCGGGATCGCCGCGATTCCACAAATTAATGAGCATACTGCGGTTTTTACCGCGAAGCGATTCCGCCGCGGTAAAAACCGCAGCATTAGCACAGCATTGCGGAATCCCATAGGAATGCATGGGATGCTTATTTTTCGCGTTTTCGCGGCAAAATCGCGCGGTTAAAACCGCCGCGGAAACGCGAAAAAAATGCCACGTGTGAACTCAGCCTAACAGTCAAAAGTATCCCTGCTAGTTAGGAGGAGAAGAACAAAGAGTTAATGCAGAGTAACGCCGGGGAAGCAAAGTACAAACACAACGGCGTTACAGGCACCCTTAAAAGTATACAGTTTAGGTTTTTTTTGTCATACAAATGCCATATTTGCAACTATATGGATATATATATATATATATATATATATTTATCTGCCCTACTTTTTTGGCTCAACTAACTTGCATGATATAAATACCCACATGCTTGGAATAGTTTACAAGTCAACAAAACCCATTTTCTTCGGTTTTGTCCTCGCCTTATATAAATCACCAGCAGGTCACACTCCCTTTCTTCCCTCTCTGGGGATCAAAGCAGATCACAAATAAGTATAAATCTAGCTCCATTGTTCAAAAGTCTGCAAACCACTTCATAGATAAAACCACATGATGGATCCAATGGAAGCCAAGTGCCTTTTATAATTAGGTTTGGCCGCGTGAGTGTGAACTTTGTGAACGCCCCAATTTCCGAAACAAGTTTTGCTAAGGCCTCATTCAGACTGCCATATTTTTGGTCAATGAGTTGCCTGTGTGTGCAAAGGACCGTTGGCAGTATGAGTCAATGTGCCAGTGCACACAAGCGATTTTACACTTGGATTGATGTTTTTTTGTGGACAAAGTCACAACAAGCACACGTCTGGTCTGTTGTATGGACAGTTGTAGTAGTAGGCAGCTCCTGCAGCCATTGCGATGCAAACAATACATACAGAGCCTGAAATGACGAGGCCGATAATTTCTACAGATGACGGTCTTCCAGTAATATTTATCACATCTGTGAAGGAAAGGTCATAAGTATGAGATGATTGAGGATTCAACCACTGACCGTGAGCATACTTGGCTATTTCTGCATTTCCCTTTCTGTGCTTCTCATAGTTTTGCATTGCAAATGTACATTAAAGGGAATATCTCAGTAAGATCAACCCTACTAAACCGTCTATATGGTCATGTAGGTCATAGGAAGCAGAATAATGATACTTTTATATCTGAAACCTGATGTCTTATTCCAGAGAAAATACACCTTTTTCTTAATATGTAAATGAGCTGGTAAGATCTATGGGCCAGACATAGATCTTCCAGAGAATCTGCCTCTAGAGATTATTGTAAATGAAAGGAAGCGTTAACAGTATGAGACGTGTAGATCAGGAGAGCAGACTGTCAGTCATTACATGTCTCACACTGGTAAGGCGTCCTTTAAAGGGAAGTTATCACTAGGTTTTCCCAATATAAAAGTACGACCAACACCTCTAAGGCCTCTTTTACAGTATTTTAGTAAGCTACATGTAACTCCTCAATTCCATCTGCATAGCCCCAAAAAAACTCTTTAATTGTTATCTCATACGGCATGGTCGGTCCGATGGCTGTTGCTGGTCTTGATCCAGCGCCTTCTCTCTAGTCGCAATCGCTGTCCTCCTGCTTGCTTCATGTGGATGACGTCATCCACAAAGTGTCCCCCTATCACGCTCCTGGGTCCGGCCCATAGATCTTATATACATACTAGATGGAGGCCTGATGCTATCGCATCAGGAGGGCGGTAATGTCACGAGGGGGGCAGGCTTTGCAGCGTTGAGAATCTCTCCCCCCATGTGCTCACCCACCTATCCACTCTCTCTTTCCCCATGTGCTGACTTCTCCCATCTGTGCTCTCTTCTTTGACCTGTCTACCCCATGTGCTATCCCCCTTGTCTGCTGTCTCTCTCTTTCCTGTGCTGTGTTCTCCCCTCATGTGCTGTCCCGTTATAACTGTCTCCCCCCTCTGCTCTGTCTATCTCACCCCTGTGCGCTTTCTCTCTCCCCCATCTGCTGTCTTCTCCTCTCATGTTATCTCTTCTTTGACCTGTGTACCCCATGTGCTAGCGGCCATTTTTAGAGTTCATTTTACAGTCTATCAATTTGGTTATTCTGCACATTTTCACAAGCTGTTAAGTCCAATAAATTGTAGGCACACAGAACCCGGTGGCACCGGGCTTCGTCATCCTGTTCGTGACGCCAAGTTGTAGCGCCCTCAGACGCCAGGGCAGTGGGGTACTCGGTACCGGGCCGGTTGATCTCCTCAACGGGAGTTGTCACGGCAGCTGTGACCCGGTCCGTGGCCCTGGGGCTCCATTGTAAAAGGGGTTGTTTCAGTGTGCTTATGGTGATGAAAGTGATTCGTGACGCCACCTGTGGTGTTCGGCAATGAAGATGTTAAGCCGACGCTGCAGACAGATCCTCTGGGACAGATGGTGGGGTGCAGCAGTGATGTTATAGCCCTCAACAGGCAGAGCTGTAGTCCCAGGGCAGTGTAGGTGAAGTGACACATAGATGATGTAGTGTCAGGTGCAGGGGATGTAGTAGTGGATGAATAAGTGGAGGACCCCAGGGCATGTAGTTCCAAAGCTTTACTCACAGTCTGTTGTGGTACAGGTGCCCGCATCCGTGTCGTGTCCTCCGGGTCAGGAGCTCAGTCAACCTCCAGGCAAGATAAAGTTCTCCCTTCCAACACTCCGCCAACATATGTGCCTTTTCTGAACGTATCCTCTTATAGCGCCTTTAAAATGAAGTACTCAAGTACTGAGTTACACTGGGGTTCCTCCTGTCCGATGTTCTTATGAACTATACTTGTACGGCAGACAGCTGTAGCCTGCTTCGGGGGCCCCTTGCTGCTAAGTCCCGGCTCACTATCGTTGCTGTTGTGCCCCCAAGTCTTGTGTGGGAAAAAAGTGGTGACTACTTCTATTCCTCCGGTGTCTGCTGCAGGACCATTAGTATCCATACAACCTCGGGGACCGGACCCCGGCCTTGCGCTGTGAACTTAGGAAGGGTTCTCCTCTAACCCTAGTCCTTGGTCATCTGTTATGAGCTCATTTTCTGCTCCACCAGTTGAGAGTTCTCCTTCCGTTCTCCCTCTGGTGGTGACAGGAGGTAGTGAGGTTAGTTTAAGTGGTAGTGATCTGCCACCTGATGAGGAGGATAACGATTGGATCTCTGGAGTATCAGACTGGATATAAGACAGCCGACGCCCTATCCTGGTGCTGGTGATTCAGTCTGCTTCTCAGGTCTTGGACTTCAGCTCTCTTCCAGTCTTCTCAGGTTAAGTTTGTTTTTTGCTAATGTTCACACTTGCGCTTGTTGGTCAATTCAGTTTCTTGTGTGGTCAGCTTGCCCCTGCTGGGGCTATGCTGAACTTCCACTCCTATTTATCTGTATTTGCCAATTTGCCTTTTTAGTCCCTTATTAGATTGGCCTCTTTTTGCTCTGTTTCAGAATATTTCAGAGTGCTGATATAGTGGGAGAAGTCTAGTGACTTCAGGGTTAATTTTGCTATCAGACGTGTTGGACATTATTTTGGTAGGGTTTTTTGGCAGATTGCAGACAGTGGCTTTCCTATCCTTTCCTTTCTAGTTAGTCGGGCCCCATCGTTTGCTCAGCCTATTTTCCTGCCTGTGTTTGTGTTTTCATCTTGCTTCACCATCAATACACGTGTGGGGGCTGTCTATTCCTTTGGGGTCTTGTCTGGGGCAGTTAGTTTTCCCTTTACTTGTTTTAGGTTTATGTAGTCCTCCGGCGGTGACGAGGCGTCTAGGAACGTCGTAGGAACGCTCCACTGCTACTGTTAGTTGTGTGGTTAAGATCAGGAATCTGCAATCTGCATAGTTACCAACCTCTCTGTTTTTCTGGGACTTAGCTTTTTTAGTTGTTCCTCCTCGGTGACCCATTCATAACAGTCATCCTTTTCTCCTTACGTTCCGTACAATCCTTTCTTTCATATGGAGAATCAGGCTTTCGTTCTAATGTCTCTTTCCTGTGCCAGCGGACCCAGATCACTGAGGTCGGCTGCAGCACTTCCTTCATCCATCCCTCTCCTGGGGATCTTACTGACTGACTTCCCTGTCAGATTTCCACTCACTCTCTGAATGACTGACTGACTGACAGAACTCTTCCCGCTCTTTTTTAGTGCAAACTAAACTCCACCCACCTCCCAGCACTCTTCGTGTTCCAAGCAGGGAGCCACCAAAGGTGCTCTGCTACACTACTATGTTGTGTGGGATGCAGGTGTTGGAGTGTGGTCAGGTGTCTCCACCTTACCTGGATGGTGGGATACCGCACCTCAGGAGGAGGTGCAGTACCTCTGTGGCGACTGAACCCTCAGGGGCGCCACATATCCCCCTTGTCTGCACTCTCTCTCTCCACCACTGTGCTGTCTTCTTCCCTCATGTGTTCTCTTGTTTGAGCTGTCTCCCCCCTGTGTGTCCTCTTTCCTATGTGCGCTAACCTCTCCCCCTGTGTTAAAATGAAAGCAAAGTAGGTAAAGGTAACATTTTATTAACATGGAACAATTTATGTGTGTGTTGCGCCGATGTTCCGCTGGTGGTACAGCGCAAGAGGCTGGTGCCACCAGCAGTTTCCATATTGAGACACCCATCACTTGGGTGTCCCAATATGGCGGTCAGTGAACTTCCGCTGCTTGGAATTCTGGGATCCGGACACATCTGGACAGAACAGGATGTGAAGACATTACAAGGTAAGTATATATTAGATTAACGCGTTTCGTTCTCACTCATCAGGGGAGTCTCATGAAATATTGTATGACCCTGTCGCTTGGGTCAAAATGCCATCTCTCAGAGTCGAGAGAAAGGGAGGCAACCGAAATTATGAGGTCCGCTATAGATCAACAATCTGGTGAGACCGTTCCATTTATCTATATGGTCGCATAAGCTGTTTGCTTGTTTGAGAGAAATTTATGGAAGTCTCTAGTGGCACTTATATGCACATTGTGTCATGTGTCATGTGTTTGCCTATGGACTCCTCTCTCTGTTTTTTTTGCCATACAAATATTTGGTATTTGGCTAATGGTCCCTGTATAGGGAATGCCAATTTATTAAGCCAGGTCACTGTGCTTCATTTCTATATGCTCTGATTGTTATTTAAGACTTGTCAATCAATATGAACTCTATTCTATGCTGTCAATTTTTGATCGGGACAGTCCTATACTATCTCTAATATAAAACCTTACCATGTGTCAAGAACGACCTCATAATATATAAATACAATATTAAGGATGCCAGGTTGTTTTTGTTTTGTTGATTATAATCTAGAACTTCAATAAAAACAAGTTTTAAAAAAAGCCTACAACTTATGGCTATGTCAACTCCCAATGAAAAAATTACATAGATAAGGTTCGTGGAAAAAAGGAAGGTAAAAAGCAAAATTCCAGAATATTGCCCGATCGGGACAGGGTTATTTGCTAGTTATTATTATTATTTATTTATATAGCCATTGATTTCAGGGTGCTGTACATGAGAAGGGGTTACATACAAACTACAGATATCACTTACAGTAAGCAAACTAACAATGACAGACTGATTCAGAGGGGAGAGGACCCTGCCCTTTCGGGCTTACATGCTACAGGATGGTGGGGAAAGAGATAAGTAGGTTGGTGAGTTGCAGCAGTTCCGGTGTTGGTTGAGGTGATATCTCCGGAAGTGGTGAGGAGGTAGTGGAGTCATTGCAGGCTGTAGGCTTTCCTGAAGAGATGAGTTTTCAGGTTCCGTCTGAAGGATCCGAATGTGGTTGATAGTCAGACATGTTGGGGCAAAGAATTCCAGAGGATGGGGGCTATTCGGGAGAAGTTTTGGAGGCGGTTGGGTGAGGAGCGAATAAGTGTGGAGGAGAGAAGGATGTCTTGGGATGACCGTGAGGGAAGTTATCGGGAGATTAGTTCAGAGACATATGGAGGAGACAGGTTGTAGATGGCCTTGTAGGTCAGTATTAGTAATTTGAACTGGATACGCTGAGGGCATGGGAGCCAGTGAAGAGATTTGCAGAGGGGAGAAGCGGAGGAGTAGCGAGGAGAGAGATGAATTAGTCGGGCAGCAGAGTTAAGGATGGGCTGGAGAGATGCGAGGGTGTTAGCAGGGAGACCACAGAAAAGAATGTTGCAGTAGTCGAGGCGGGAGATGATGAGAGCGTGCACAAGCATTTTAGTAGATTTAGGGTTGAGGAAAGGACGGATTCTGAAAATATTTTTGAGCTGGAGGCGACAGGAGGTAGAAAGACCTTGGATGTGAGGTTTGAAGGACAGGGCAGAGTCAAGGGATAATCCGAGGCAGCGGACTTCTGGTACGGGGGAAAGAGTGATGTCATTAATTGTGATAGATAGGTCAGGTAAGGAAGATCTGTGAGATGGAGGAAAGATGATGAGTTCAGATTTGTCCACATTGAGCTTGAGGAAGAGAGAGGAGAAGGAGGATATGGCTGATAGACACTCCTGGATTCTGGACAGCAGAGAGGTGATGTCTGGGCCAGAGAGGTAGATCTGAGTATCATCGGCATAAAGGTGGTACTGGAATCCATGGGACTTTATGAGTTGCCCCAGGGCAAGGGTATAGATTGAGAAGAGTAAGGGTCCTAGAACAGAACCTTGGGGGACTCCAACAGAGAGAGGGTGGGATGAGGAGGTAGTGTGGGAGTGGGAGACGCAGAATGTGCGGTTGGAAAGGTATGAGAAGATCCAGGATAGGGCGAGGTCTTTGATGACAAAGGAAGAGAGGATCTGTAGTAGGAGGCAGTGATCAACTGTGTCGAAAGTAGAGGACAGGTCTAGAAGTAGGAGTATAGAGTATTGTCCGTTAGCTTTGGTTGTAAGTAGGTCGTTAGTAATTTTGGTCAGGGCTGTCTCAGTGGAGTGATGGGGGCGGAAACCAGATTGTAGATTGTCAAAGAGCAAGTTAGATGAGAGGTGGGAGGAAAGTTCAGCGTGGACGTGCTGCTCCAGGAGTTTGGAAGCGAATGAGAGCAGCGATATTGGGCGATAGCTTAACAAAGAGGTTGGGTCGAGGGCTGGCTTTTTAAAGACAGGCGTGATTGTGGCTAATAATAATATTATCAAATACTTTCAATTAGAAATGTAGTATAGTTCTTCTGATTCGCTATGTTGCTTACCCCATGTGCAGGGCATTGCAGTAGCTTAGGTATCCATGGTTATGACCACTCATATAGTGACAGTTAGTTGTTAGTGGTCATAGCCATGGAAACCTAAGCTACTGCAATGCCCTGCACATGGGGTAAGCAACATAGCTTATCAGAAGAACTATACTACATTTCTAACTGGTAACAAACACCCAAGAACCAAGCAGTCAGAAAAATCCATAAAATGTAATATTTTATTAAATGTTATTAAAAACACATATAAATATATATCTCTCAAATATGGACATACAGTGTATGGATAAGGAGGAACAAAATTATGGACAAAAGTGGTCAAAGACCAACCATACTGCAACCGCAGCAACAGGCAACAATAGTGATGGCTATAAAGTAAAATAATAATGAATCAGAGACACTTGAGAAAATGGTAATCCTATGGCAAGGAGTGTTTAGAAAGAACATCACCATATAGCAAGTGCTACTGCAGTCATAAATAATGTACAAAGAGTCACTGATAGTTAAACATATATTATAGCCCAGGCGGTGCTCAAAGAGCAGCGCAATTAGAGTAGTAAATAACTATATGCGTATACCTGGAGACAGTGGTGGCAGGGGGTCGGTCAAATCCCCGACGCGCGTTTCGGAGCCAAAGAAAGACTCCTTCCTCAGGGGGCGTGGAAGGAGGCACGACCGTCCGGTTTATATAGTGCACCCACCAGAGACCGTCTGTGCGCATGGTGAGCCCGCCCTGCACCAGCCGGATCCATGCTACGACGTCACCGGAAACACGCGGGCCCACGTGATCCGGCGCGCCGAGCAGGGAACACAGATGACAGCAGAGCGGACACAGCGCATGCGCACAGACAGCGTCGGGCCAGGGCAACCATATCTGAAAAGGGCAGAACTGAGGGCAAACAACGGTGCAGCAACCAATAAGATGGGCCATCTATGCACAGCATATTAATGCAAAGGAATGGTATAAAGCTACGGGGCCTGGCAGGGTATATAGGACTAGATATATACAATCCATATATCAATAGGTAGGCCACATCTGTCACATATAATAACATCAAAATTACTATTGTCAGGACCGAAGCAAAAGACCCACAATACATTTCTAACTGGACGTAGTTTCTAATATTATTATTATTACACCTACTACATATTGGGATAGGGTCTTAGAGGTGGGAATACCCCTTAAATAAAGGCGAATTTCTAAATCATCATCCTAACTGAGCCCTGTTTTCAATCAAGAGCATATAGATCAGTGCTAGTTTTACTGGGGTGGGCATACTAAAACTGCTTTTTTATGGTTGTAGTACGATAGTAACATTTTGTCCCTAGTAAATAGACTTTAGATCATGCCAGAGGCAAAAACAGTGTTTTAAAGGGACTGTGGTTCCAACCATGGGGGTACGCACTGTGTACAATAGCACCATGACCACCACCAGTATACAGGCAGTTAGTAACCTGGTTAGCATGGTAATTTGAGATTGTGAAGGGGTTCGTTGTAATAATCTGTGACAAGAAAAGTGTAATGTAACTGTTAAGTTTAATTTAAATGTCAACATTCTTTGTAGAGGATCAAAGTTCTATATTTCTAGAAAAGAGCTCGAAATTCCCCTTGTTTGGCTTTCCTGCCAGTCAGTGTTAGGCTGGAGTCACACACAGCGACTCACCAGCGATCCTGACAACGATATCAACGAGTCAGGATCGCTGGTGAATCGCTATGTGATCGCTGGTGAGCTGTCAAACAGACAGCTTCACCAGCGATCAGCACAGCGACGCCGAGCGCTCGGCGTCGCTGTGCACGTTAGTAACCAGCACGCTGATGCAGGAAGCTGGTAACTAACGTACACATCGGGTATCTAAGGGACGCACGTCCCTTGGATACCCGATGTGTACATTAGTTACCAGCAGATCACTGGTCTCCTGCCTGTCACACGCAGCGATGCGTGGTGGCCAGCGGGAGACCAGCGACCAAAAAAAAGTCCTGGCCTTTCCTGCAGCGATCAGCGATACCCGGGAGGGGAGCCGGTCGCTGATCGCTGTCACACACAGCGATCTCGCTGGTGAGATCGCTGTTGTGTCACAAATACTGTGACTCAGCAGCGATCTCGCTAGCAAGATCGCTATGTGTAACAGGGCCTTTAGGATAAAATCCTGGCTGCCTGCAGTCACCTCTAGAGGGCAGTCACTCCCATTTTCTATTGTTCTATATCTCAGCTTTTGGGGTAAAACTAGTTTTATGCCTAAATATCTAATAAAGAAATGTAATGTAATCCTGAACAATGAGATCACTCAGACTCAGCCAATGCTCCTCGGATCCTGCCTGCATTAGCCCAGTCATTTACAATAAGTGACATGAAGTAGGGACCGACATGATTTTAAAAGCCGAGCACTTAATTTATAAAGCCAATTACGACTGCAATAAAAGCATCATCTGCTGGAATAGCTTTATGCGTCGCCAGATCTTAGCAATAGATTATTTAATAACTGGATGAAGACAAAGACAAGATTTAAAGCATAATCCACCAGTGTGTGCAGAAAAAAAAAAGATTGCAGAATGCAAATCTCATATTAAAGGAAATATAATTAAGTAGTTACAGCCATAAGAAAAAGTAAGTACACCCTCTTTGAATTCTATGGTTTTGCTCTTTAAGACGTCATTTAAAAAAAACACCTGGTTCTTAAATTAGGTAAATACAAAACACAGGCCAAATGCAGGATTGCTTTTTTTTTTTTTTTTATTACACTATATGTAAAACCATAGAATTAAAAGATTGTGTACTAAGATGTTCTTATTACTGTACAGTATATATTTCCATAAATAGTATTAATTATATTTCCATCCTTCTTTGTTAGCTGTTATAGGAAATTTGCCACTAGGTTTTTACTACCTAATCTGAGAGCATCATAATGCAGGGGCAGAGGCCTTGATTCCAGCGATATGTCACTTACAGGGCTGCTAAGGCTAATTTCACACTTGCTTTTTTTGCAGCGCGTTTTTCCCGCAAAAAAACGCATTGAAAAAACGCATACAAACGCATACAAATGCTGCGTTTTTTTCAAGCATTTTTATGAGCATGCATGAAAAAAACGCAGCGGTTTTATGCGTTTGTATGCGTTTTTAGTGCGTTTTTACCGCGTTTGCGTTTTTTTCCAACATTAGGTGGCCCCTCACACTAACCCAAACCATGACTTTACTAACCCTAACCCTAACCCTGACCCTGACCCTAACCCTGACCCTGACCCTAACCCTAACCCTTAACCAAACCATACTAACCCTAACCCTGACCCTAACCCTTAACCAAACCATACTAACCCTAACCCTAACCCTGACCCTAACCCTGACCCTAACCCTAACCCTTAACCAAACCATACTAACCCTAACCCTGACCCTAACCCTTAACCAAACCATACTAACCCTAACCCTGACCCTAACCCTGACCCTAACCAAACTAACCCTAACCCTGACCCTAACCCTGACCCTAACCCTGACCCTAACCCTTAACCAAACCATACTAACCCTAACCCTAACCCTGACCCTAACCCTTAACCAAACCATACTAACCCTAACCCTGACCCTAACCCTGACCCTAACCCTTAACCAAACCATACTAACCCTAACCCTAACCCTTAACCAATCCATACTAACCCTAACCCTGACCCTAACCCTGACCCTAACCCTAACCCTTAACCAAACCATACTAACCCTAACCCCCCTTAACTGACCCTAACTCTAACCCAAACCCCTAAATTCCATTGTCAAACTAATGGTAAAAAAAAAAACGCATGCGCAAAAAAACGCATACATAAGCATGCCAATGCGCACATATGCGCACCCATAGACTTATAATGGGTGTCCTGCTGTAAAAAAATGCATTGCGCGCGCATGCGTTTTTTTGAGGCAAGTCGGACGCCCAAAAAATGCAACAGGATGCATTTTGTGCGCCCGAGCGCATACCGCAAAAAAACGCATGCGCGGAAAAACGCATACAAACGCATGTGTATGCGCACATAAGCGCATCCCATGCAAAGTATAGGAAAAAAAAACGCATGCGTTTTTTAGCGCTAAAATCCCGCGGAAAAAAACGCAAGTGTGAAACCAGCCTTAGTGCATTTTTTTATAAAATAATTGTTTTATCAGCAGGAAATTATCACTAGAAGACTAGTAAACCTACAGCCAGGTAGTCCAACCCCGCCCCCATCACTGATTGGTAGCTTTCTGCCTATATAGTGTACACAGAATGCTGCCAATCAGTGGTGTGGGCGGGGTTATACAGAGCTCAGAATTTAGTGAGCTGCTGGATCTCCAGGAGAGAAAACAGTTTTTAAAACTGCATCACCTGGCTAACTTAGTGACACATTACTGGAATCAGGGTTACTGTCCCTACATCATGCGATACATAAAAAAAACTAGTGACATATTTCCTTTAAAGAGTAACTAAAGTTTTATGTAATAATTTTGTCCAGCATGGAAAGCTATGGAAATTTGAAAATCACTTTTATAACGAGATTGCATTGATATCAGAACAGACTCATTTGGAGTACAGATGATAGCAGTGAAAGGCTGAGCACCTGGGTCTCGCTAGCTCTGGGGATAAACTGCTGCTGTAGATTGTTCTGATAAGGTGGAGACAGGCACGGACTGATCACTGCCATCATCTGTACTCCAAATGTGTACATTCTGATATCAATGCAGCTAGAGGCAGGTAAACAGCCTGGGGAAAAGCAGAGGTTTGGAAGCCACTTAATTTTTTTTTTTTTGTTGTTTTACACCAATGATGACAAATCACAAGTTTCATAACTTTCCATGCTGGACAAAATTATTTAAATATAAAATGAAAGTTTAGTTACTTTTTAATGGTATGGCAACTCAGGCCCATTCATTTAAATGTGGCAATGTCTCTGAAAAATAAAAGCAGCAGCAGATTATGTCACCCCAAAGTGGCAGGATTGTGTCATAACTAGAGTTGAGCGACTTTGGTCGGATCGGGTTTCGTGAAACCCGAATTAAACAAAATTTGAAATAAAAGTCGGCATTGAGCGGATGACATTCATCCACTCAATGCCGACTTTTATTCCCCATTGACTTGCATTGGGGTCGGGTTTCGGACGAAACTCCGACTTTTTTTGCCCTAGTCGGACCAGTTTCATCCGACTCAAATTTTGTTTCATTCGGGTTTCACGAAACCCAATCCGACCAAAGTCGCTCAACTCTAGTCATAACTAAAGTGAAATCTGATTTTTCTGTTGTCTGCTTGAGACATGGGGTTTGCTACCTTTAGTTGATGGTTGGGGAGATTCCACCTTTTGTAATGTAAACTTTCTATCTGCCTGTGCAGCAAAGCAAACAGGTGATGTCCACACAGGTTCAAGGCCTCTGCTGATGTAATAACCATTATCGGGATTTGCTGAATGCCAATGTCTGACCTTTCCTTAGATCATTGGAAGTCATTATACAAGCCGATCAGTGGTCTTTTTCTGGCCTATCTATATGCAGGCTGGCGAACATAAGGGATTATTCACACTGACTTGTTCAGTTTACTGGAGTTTGAACTTACTGACTTTTTTTGGAGCAGAAACGCTCGTAAAACCACAAGGAGTTGAAGAGTTTCCAACCTCAATGTGAACACACCCCAATGACTGTCAATGCAATTGTTTTGTGCTCCTAGAATATCACATCATCTACTTACATCTGCTGCCAATTCCAATGATTTTTATGCCAGCAGTTTACATGGGCCAATAGATGTGAACAGGAATTCCCATGAATGCTCGCTCTCCGATTATTGTTTTCTCTAAAATGGGCCCTAATTCAGTGACAATATGGTGTAAGGGGCGCTTTCACGTTGCGTTCAGGCACCCGCTTGTGACCGAACTCCCTGCAAAACAGGATATGGGCCGATGGAGCCATGGACTAGAATGGTGCCGACAGAGCGAACGTGCATCATTTTCAGTAGTATACGCCTACTGGAGGCGGACACTCAGATGTAGTAAACTGCGTCTTGGTGTCTGTCTCCTGTAGGCTTACACTCTCGAAAATGATGCGCGGCAGAGCGCACGTTCCCTCTGTCAGCACCATTAGAGTCCACTGCACATCGGCATATACGCCCGAATCCTGTTTTGAAGGGGGTTCGAATGCAAGATCTGATGGGGCCAATGAACGGGTGCCTGAACGCAATGTGAAAGCACCCAGAGAATTGCACTCCACCCCAGAACTTCAGGTAGGCCATGCCCTGATAGCTAGAAAAAAAGACATGGCACAAGAGATGTGCCCCCTCTTTGGAAGCAGTATTGTTAATGGGACAACACTCTGGTTGTGGCACTGATTATTGGGGCACATGCTCACAGCTACTCTCTGTATAAGGGCCAAGCATTGACCAATGCACTTGATATGTTCCCACAATCTGCAGAGCACAGATTTATTGTTGCTTGGTAGTGAATTCCCTTATGCCAGCTCCATCCATTATGATGTTTTCCTGCAGGCAATCTCTTTGACACTGCTTGGTGGTGTTATTCAATCACTACATAATGTGAGCAGGTTGTGGAATGCAGTGATGGACAGGAGGCAGAGCAGGGGTTAACAATTTTACTTAACAGGGAATACTCCATACAGGGAGGCAATGGGATAAAGTTACAGGGGAATAAACAGTCTAATTTGCAAAGGATATGCAGAGTTAAGAGACAGTGAATCCGGTAACGGCAGTTCTTGTGAAACAACGCGGCAGTAATTCCTCAGGCTGTGAAGTCCATAGCGCCAACAATGGCTGACGCAGAACTTTTACAGGAGGGTCCTGTAGGCAATGAGGATCTGTCTTCTGGCGGCAGCGGTCGGTTTCCGGTACCTTCCGCTGAGCCCCTAGTCCATGAACATATGCGCCCGCAGCAAACAAGGTGGGCTGAAAACGTCTGTCCAGTACCTGGTTCTCACTCTGCGTCACATGCGCTGTACTCATGGTCACGAAGCACATGGCACATCGATCTCTGTCAGCTACGGGGCACTGTTATGATTGAGTCACCGTAGGAGGCAAAAACAGAAATGCTAGCTAAGTCCTGAAAACCAGAGAAGTTGGCAACTATCAGATTGCAGACCCCTGAACCTATCAACACAACTAGCAGTAGCCGTGGGGGGTTCCTACGATGACCTAGACCCCTCGATCACAGCCGGAGAGATACATAGGCCTAAAGAAGGAAAGGGGAAATCTAACTGCCCCAGAGCAGACCCCAAAGCAATAGGCAGCCCCCCACATATAATGACGGTGAAGCAAGATGAAAACACTTACACAGACAGAAAGACAGGCTGAGCAAAGACGGGGCCCAAAAACTACCTAGATAGGAACGGATAGGAAGGCTGCTGTCTGCAATCTGCCAAAACCCTATCAGAGACAAAAGCCAACAAGCTGATATAAAAATGGCCCTGAAGCAACTAAGCTTCAAAAACTAAATCAGCACTCAGGTACCTTCAGAAGACAGAGCTCACGGAACACTGCACACTCCAGCAGGGAGTGGCAGAATCCAAAAAGCAAGAAAAACAAAAACAAATCTTAGATGCAAAAAGGCAAAACAGAAAACTTAGCCTTAGGAGAGCAGGAATCAGACTGGTGTCCAAGAGTCCAAAGAGAAATCACCCGCAGGGCAGAAAGGGCGTAGGCTGCCTTAAATCCAGTCAGTGACTCCACTCAGCCAATCGTCTTCATTAGTCCCAGGTGCCTGATAATCAGGCTCACTACCTTCCTTCACTAGAATAGGGAGTTCTCCAGGCCTCAGTGACGGAGGGGAAAATGAACTCACAACAGTAACCCCCCCTTGAGGAGGGGTCACCGAACCCTCAACAACGCTACCAGGGCGATCAGGGTGAGCCCGATGAAAGGCACTCACCAATCTTTTGGCATGAATATCAGAGGCAGAGACCCAGGAATTATCCTCCTGACCATAACCCTTCCACTTAACCAAATACTGGAGTCTCCGTCTAGCCAGACGGGAATCCAGAATTTTCTCTACCTCATATTCCAAGTTACCTTCAACCAATACAGGGTCCGGAGGTGCCACCTCAGGCACAACTGGCTCAACAAACCTCTTCAACAAGGACTTATGGAACACATTATGGATCTTAAATGTGACAGGAAGAGCCAAACGAAAAGAGACAGGATTAATAATCTCCAAAATCTTGTAAGGTCCAATAAATCTAGGCTTAAACTTAGGAGCAGCCACCTTCATAGCAATATTTTTTGATGATAACCACACCATATCACCAATCTTAAACTGGGGACCAATGGTCCTATGTCGATTGGAAAACCGCTGGGCCTTTTCCTGGGAGAGAGATAACTTATCCACCACTTGGTGCCAGATCTGGTGCATTCTCTCCACCACAGTGTCAACACCTGGGCAGGCAGAAGGCTCCACCTGCCCTGAAGAAAATCGAGGGTGAAAACCAAAGTTACAAAAAAAAGGTGACATCAAAGTGGCAGAACTAGCTCTATTATTTAAAGCAAATTCGGCCAAGGGCAAAAATGAAACCCAATCATCCTGATCAGCGGAAATAAAACATCTCAAATACGACTCCAAGGTCTGGTTTGTTCTCTCTGTCTGCCCATTGGTCTGAGGGTGAAAAGCAGAGGAGAAGGACAACTGAATTCCCAACTTGGAACAGAACGTCCTCCAAAATTTAGACACAAATTGAACTCCTCTGTCAGATACAATGTTCTCAGGAATCCCGTGCAAGCGAACCACCTGTTGCAAAAACAGAGGCACCAACTCAGAGGAAGATGGCAACTTAGAGAGTGGTACAAGATGAACCATCTTAGAGAACCTATCACAAATCACCCAAATAACAGTCATTCTTTGAGAGACCGGCATATCAGAAATGAAATCCATTGAAATATGGGTCCATGGCCTCCTGGGGACCGGCAAAGGCATCAACAACCCACTAGAGCGAGAACAAGATTTAGACCGGGAGCAAGTCCCACAGGACTGCACAAAATTCCTGACATCATGAGACAAGGTGGGCCACCAAAAAGAGCGACTCACCAGATCTCTAGTACCAAAAATACCTGGATGACCAGCCAATGCAGAGCAATGAACTTCAGACATCACTCTCTTCTTCCACTGGTCAGGAACATACAACTTTCCACTGGGGCAACGCTCAGGTTTGTCCTCCTGGAACTCTTGCAGGGCAAGTCTCAAATCGGGGGAGATGGCAGAAAGAACTACCCCTTCGCCTAAGATGGTGGCAGGCTTGGTCACCACAGGAGAATCAGCAAAGAAACTCCTAGAGAGGGCGTCTGCCTTGACATTCTTAGTTCCAGGAAGGAAAGAGACCACAAAATCAAAACGTGTAAAAAACAAGGCCCACCTAGCCTGTCTAGGGTTCAAGCGTTTAGCCGACTCTAGGTAAATCAAATTTTTGTGGTCAGTGAGGACCACAACTTGATGTTTGGCTCCCTCCAACCAATGTCTCCACTCCTCAAATGCCCATTTCATGGCCAACAGTTCCCGATTCCCCACATCATAGTTACGTTCAGATGAAGAGAACTTACGGGAAAAGAAAGCACAGGGATTCATTTTAGATGTTACCGGATCCTTTTGGGACAACACCGCTCCTGCACCAATCTCAGAAGCATCCACCTCTACCTGGAACGGGAGTGAGACATCAGGTTGACGCAGAACCGGGGCGGAGGTAAATCTACGCTTCAGCTCCTGAAAGGAAGCAACCGCCTCCGGAGACCAATTCAACACATCCGCACCCTTCCTGGTCAGGTCAGTCAATGGTTTGGCAATACTAGAAAATTTTGCTATAAATTTCTGATAAAAATTAGCAAAACCCAAAAACTTCTGGAGGGCCTTCAAAGAAGTGGGCTGAACCCAATCATAAATGGCCTGTACCTTGGCCGGGTCCATTTCAATAGTTGACGGAGACAAAATAAATCCCAAAAAAGAAATTCTCTGTACTCCAAAAAGGCATTTTGATCCTTTGACATACAGAGAATTCTCTCTCAAGATCCGGAACACAGTCCGAATATGTTCCACATGAGAATCCCAATCCTTGGAGAAGATCAAAATATCATCCAGATAGATAATCAAAAATTTATCGACAAAGTCTCGGAAAATATTGTTCATGAAGCACTGGAAGACAGAAGGGGCATTAGTGAGCCCAAAAGGCATCACCAGGTACTCAAAATGTCCCTCCGGAGTATTAAACGCCGTCTTCCATTCATCCCCCTGCTTAATGCGGATAAGATTATACGCCCCCCTGAGGTCAAGCTTGGTAAACCAGCAAGCACCTCTGACTCTAGAGAATAGATCCAAAATCAGGGGTAACGGATACTGATACTTAATAGTAACTTTATTGAGGGCACGATAATCAATACAAGGCCTTAAAGAACCATCCTTCTTGGCCACAAAAAAAAAACCGGCACCTAAGGGTGAAGAGGATGGTCTAATATGACCCTTCTCCAACGCCTCCTTAATATAGGATCGCATAGCCTCGTGCTCGGGTACAGATAAATTGAAGAGCCGACCCTTAGGAAATTTACACCCCGGGTTTAGTTCAATTGCACAGTCATAACTCCTATGAGGAAGCAAGGACGCAGACTCATTCTCACTAAATACATCATAGTAGTCCGCCAAATAGTCAGGAACCTCATGCGACTGAGGAGAGGTGGAAAAAACCGGAGCCTCACTAAAGGTACACCGGCAACCCCAACTCACCACAGACACAGACTTCCAATCCAAAACTGGATTATGAATCTGCAACCAGGGAAACCCCAGAACAACGGCATCATGCAGACCATGCAACACCAAAAATCTGCAATTTTCTTGGTGGTCTGGGGCGACCCGCATGACCAACTGGGTCCAAAACTGAGGTTTATTTTTAGCCAGAGGGGTAGCATCAATCCCCCTCAAAGGGATAGGCGTCTGCAGAGGTGTCAACGGAAATCCACAACGTTTAGCAAAATCCAAGTCCATTAGGTTTAGCGCTGCTCCCGAATCCACAAAAGCCTTGGCGGAAAATGTGGACAGGGAACAGATCAGAGTAATCGCCAAAAGAAACTTAGGCTGAACCCCACCAACAGAAAACGTGTGTGCAAAGCGTTTCTCACGTTTAGGACAAACGGAAATAACATGTGAGGCATCTCCACAGAAAAAACACAGCTTATTACGCCTTCTGAATTCCTGACGTTGCGCCTTAGACAAAACTCTATCACATTGCATAGGTTCAGACGTCTGTTCAACCGATGGCAACACCTCTCGTGTAATCCTGCGTTCACGTAAACGCCGATCAACCTGAATGGCTAAAGACATAGAATCGTCCAGACCAGAGGGAACAGGAAATCCCACCATAGTATCTTTTACGGCTTCTGACAAACCCTTCCGAAAGAGAGCAGCCAAGGCACTATCATTCCAGGTAGTAAGGACCGCCCACTTTCGGAACTTTTGACAGTACAACTCTGCAGATTCTCGACCCTGGTTCAATGCTAACAGGGTCTTTTCAGCCTGATCAATAGCATTAGGTTCGTCGTACAGCAACCCCAAGGCTTGAAAAAATGCGTTCACATTAGTCAGAATAGGGTCATCTGGTTTCAAAGAAAACGCCCAATCCTGGGGATCGCCGCGCAGCAAAGAGATGACAATTTTAACCTGCTGCGCGGGGCTCCCTGACGAGTTAGGCTTCAAAGCAAAAAATAATTTACAATTATTTTTGAAACTCAAAAATTTAGATCGATCCCCAAAAAATACATCAGGTGTGGGGATCTTTGGTTCAACAGCATGTGAACGAGCAAGATAGGCGGAAATTCCTCGCACTTCAGCAGCGAGCTGCTCCACACGATCAGACACTTGCTTTATCTCCATTGAGAGAAAAAAAAATTCCCCCTACGGCCTCAGAGATATAGAGGAAAGAATATACACACACCTTTTTTTTTTTTTTTTTTTAAACACAATTCTTTCCTGCTATTGAGTACCCCAGGATCTGCGGTTTGGCGGGTGATTCTGTTATGATTGAGTCACCATAGGGGGCAAAAACAGAAATGCTAGCTAAGTCCTGAAAACCAGAGAAGTTGGCAACTATCAGATTGCAGACCCCTGAACCTATCAACACAACTAGCAGTAGCCGTGGGGGGTTCCTACGATGACCTAGACCCCTCGATCACAGCCGGAGAGATACATAGGCCGAAAGAAGGAAAGGGGAAATCTAACTGCCCCAGAGCAGACCCCAAAGCAATAGGCAGCCCCCCACATATAATGACGGTGAAGCAAGATGAAAACACTTACACAGACAGAAAGACAGGCTGAGCAAAGACGGGGCCCAAAAACTACCTAGATAGGAACGGATAGGAAGGCTGCTGTCTGCAATCTGCCAAAACCCTATCAGAGACAAAAGCCAACAAGCTGATATAAAAATGGCCCTGAAGCAACTAAGCTTCAAAAACTAAATCAGCACTCAGGTACTTTCAGAAGACAGAGCTCAAGGAACACTGCACACTCCAGCAGGGAGTGGCAGAATCCAAAAAGCAAGAAAAACAAAAACAAATCTTAGATGCAAAAAAGAAAACTTAGCTTTAGGAGAGCAGGAATCAGACTGGTGTCCAAGAGTCCACAGAGAAATCACCCGCAGGGCAGAAAGGGCGTAGGCTGCCTTAAATCCAGTCAGTGACTCCACTCAGCCAATCGTCTTCATTAGTCCCAGGTGCCTGACAATCAGGCTCACTACCTTCCTTCACTAGAATAAGGAGTTCACCAGGCCTCAGTGACGGAGGGGAAAATGAACTCACAACAGGGCACACTGCACTTCTCTCTCCAAGCTGCACACTGCCTGTTCCCGCCAAGACTGAAGCACTGACAAAAGCTGGTGCTTATGCTGCTCCAGGGAGGTCCTGCAGACCACTGTCCGGCGACGAGAGCACCAGCGAAAAGTCCTGAACTCTGCCCCGGCTCTTAGGCTGAACAGGGCTCCCAGCTCCTTCCTTATTACTGCGGTGGCCACGGCAGCGTCCCGTCATCGGATCGGCCGCGTGTCGTTGCGGCCTGACTGCGCACCCCTCGGAGCCCACTGCACACAGGCCTTGCCTCTGTCACCGCCAGCGGGAAACTGCCCGATGCTGCACGTGCTCTTTCTTATAACCGCGCCCCCAGCTTCCAGGTCAGAGCCCTAGTCCGGCTCTTTATTTTTTCCCCCAGGCAACAGGGGATGCAGCCTTAACAGTTCCAAACCGGGCCCACAGGTACCTGTCTCTAATCTTCCCTTCATCTCTAAACTCTTGGAACGCCTGGTCCACTCCCGTCTTATCCGCTATCTCTCAGAAAACTCTGTTCTCGACCCTCTCCAATCCGGTTTCCGCTCTTTACACTCCACTGAAACTGCCCTCACTAAAGTCTCTAATGATCTGCTAACAGCTAAATCAAAAGGTCATTACTCCATGCTAATTCTCTTTGATCTCTCTGCAGCATTCGACACTGTGGATCATCAGCTCCTCCTCACTATGCTCCATTCCATTGGCCTCAAGGACACCGTTCTCTCCTGGTTCTCCTATCTCTCCGACCGCTCCTTTACTGTTTCTTTTGCCGGTTCCTCCTCCTCTCACCTTCCCCTTACTGTTGGGGTTCCTCAAGGATCGGTTCTAGGCCCCCTCCTCTTCTCCTTGTACACTGCCCCTATTGGTCAAACAATCAGTAGATTTGGTTTCCAGTACCATCTCTATGCTGATGACACCCAATTATACGCTTCTTCTCCTGACATCACGCCAGCCTTTCTAGAAAACACTGGCGATTGTCTAAACGCTGTGTCTAATATCATGTCCTCACTATATCTGAAACTGAACCTGTCAAAGACTGAACTCCTGGTGTTTCCTCCTGCTACTAATGTACCTACGATATACCCGACATTGCTATTTCTGTGTGTGGTTCCACTATTACTCCCCAGCAACATGCCCGCTGTCTTGGGGTCATACTTGATTCCGAGCTTTCCTTTGCCCCCCACATTCGATCACTGGCTCGCTCTTGTCATCTGCACCTCAAAAACATTTATAGAATTCGACCTTTTCTTACTTTTGACTCTGCAAAAACTCTTACTGTTTCTCTTATTCATTCTCGTCTCGACTATTGTAACTCTCTTCTAATCGGTCTCCCTCTTACCAAACTCTCCCCTCTCCAATCTGTCTTGAATGCTGCAGCCAGGATCATATTCCTCGCCAATCGTTACACCGATGCCTCTACCTTGTGCCAGTCATTACACTGGCTACCCATCCACTCCAGAATTCAGTATAAACTTATTACTCTCACCCACAAAGCCCTCCATGGCTCAGCACCACCCTACATCTCCTCCCTTGTTTCAGTATACCACCCTACCCGCGCCCTCCGTTCTGCTGATGACCTGAGGTTAGTATCCTCAATAGTCAGAACCTCCCACTCCCGTCTCCAAGACTTTACACGTGCGGCGCCAATTCTTTGGAATGCACTTCCCAGGTCAATACGATTAGTCCCCAATCCCCACAATTTTAAGCGTTCCCTGAAAACGCATTTATTCAGACTGGCCTATAGCCTCAACACATTAACCTAACCTATCCCTGTGTGGCAGAGCCAAAAGTTTTACCATAACCAGGTTCCCAGCATCATGTTCCCACATGCTTTATGCATCCATTAGCCCTCTGTGTCTGTACTGTTACACACTTAACAGTTGCTCTGATTGTATGGACCAGCCATAATGTTACCACCCACCTTTCGTGTCTCCCTCTTTCCTCATAGACTGTAAGCTTGCGAGCAGGGCCCTCACTCCTCTTGTTATTTGTTATAATCTACTGTATGTGATTATTGTTATGCTGTAATGTCTATTGTCTGTACAAATCCCCTCTGAAATGTGAAGTGCTGCGGAATATGTCGGCGCTATAAAAATAAAATTTATTATTATTATTATTATTACCTGCGGTTTGGTCGTCCCCCTTACAATGACATTACTGTTCAGTCACAGCATATTGGTAATAAATGATAGCAATGGCGGGAAAGATGATATTATTCACAATAGGTTAGTATAATTTAACCACATTGTAATGTCAGTATGACGCGTCACGGTACGGTGGTATTATTTTGCCATTATATGGCAGCATTATTCAGGCAGTCTGAAATCTACACTTCTTGTTTTCAACTGAATTAATGTTAACGTGAGACACTGTGATAACAATCTGCAAAATGTATAAAGGTATTTGGTGGAAGAAGCAAGACCAGACAAGCCGCCATTATCTTTCTAACCAGTTTTCTGACATTATATACGGTACAAATACAGTGGCACGTAAAAGTTTGGGCACCCCTGGTTAAAAATAATGTTATTGTGAACAGATAAGTTGAAGATGAAATGATCTCTAAAAGGCCTAAAGTTAAAGATGACTCATTTGCTTTATATTTTAGGCAAAATATTTCATATATTGTAGTGCACAATGCCTTTGTAATAATACAAGTATGATCTGTGATTAAAAAAAAATGCCATGTGCCTGTTAAAGGCAGTCTAACAATAATCATCACAATCAATAAGCACAAACAGGAATTATTAATGTCTTTATTTTTAGAACTATGAAAGGGAAATACAATTGCATGTCCTGTCCTGAAATCCAAATATGTCACCGAGAGCTCTGGGGAAGCTGTTTTCTTTTAATTAGTCCTCTGCATACCCGACTGTTCATGCAGAACGAGCGTCATTTGTGTGATCTCTCCTAAACAGGACAGCCATGAATGGAATGATTGTGTTTGTATAATTTTACCTTCGCTTGGTACGAGGATGAGGCTTTCATCCCAGAGTCTGTGTCAAGAGAGCAGCACATCCTCATTAGAGAACAGCAAAATGTCTGCCGGCGTCTTGCTGAGAACGACTGCTGTAAGCAGCGGCAAAGAACAATCCTGATTAAAGATTGTTAAGATTACATGCAACAAACATAATAATCCCTCTATGTAAGTAAGGTCGGGCCGCACGATAAAGATGACAGTGACATTTCTCACGTGTTGACGTAATTTTATACATCGAGATGTAACACTCCACCGTGCGTGAAAGTTTCAGACGTTTATCACTAACTCATTGGAAAAAAAAAGTTTTAAAAAATGCAATCACTTTGTGAAATTTTGCTCTAAAGGCTACGTACACTTAAAAAAAACACCTTTTTTTTTCAAGTTCATTTTCTTCCTCAATCAAAATGTAATCAGCTTGTCTTCAAAATAGTTCCTAACATTTTGTTGTTGTAAGACCTGTTCAACTTTTCACAGAGCTGGATGTCCTGCTGCTTCAGAGAAAGAAAGATACAACACGCTGCCAATGGCCGCATCGCCTCTCTCTGCCTCAAAGTTAGACATGCCAGCAGCCGGGTGGGACAGGAGATGGGGGAAAGAAGTACAAGGATGAAGCTGTATTTGTACATAAGAACTATTGCAGGCAGCAACATTCTGTGCACACAGACCTCACGTCCAGCATGTATTACTCAGAAGGATATGCCTACAAGAGAAAAGTCTAAATCCAGGAGCTGATTGCATCTGAACACCAGGGCATCTGAAAATGAATAAAACAATGCAGATTGTAGCCTGAAACTTAAGAGAAAATTTTTACTACTACTATTATATGTAACAATTAGCTATTTCTAGAGTGGCTATAGCCTTAAGGGTAAGTTCACACTAGGCATTTTTCCAGTGTTTTTTTTCTCTGCAGCAAAACCTGATCTCTTGGCAGGAAAGAATCTGCAGAAAAAAATCATGTTTTCATTGCTGTTTTTTGCTGCGGTTTTGGCATGCTAGATTTGTCTCTTGTTCATGCTGATAAAGTTTAGTGTTGAAAAAAAAAGTCCTATTCTATAGAATCAGGTTTTGGCACAGAAAACGCAGCAAAACATGATACTTGCGGTTTTGGTGGGTCTTTTTTCAGTGTTTCTTTCACCACCCATTCATTTCAATGGAGGAAAAACGCTGAAAGACGTGACATGCTCTTTGTTCAATAAAGTGTGCAAAGCACAAAATCCTGATGACAAAAAAAAAAAAAAGGCTGTGTGCATGAAACTTCTGAAATCTCATAGACTTTGCTGGTACTGTAAAACGCAGCTGAAAATTTGCGTTAAAATGCACTGCAAAAACGCCCAGTGTGAACTTAGCTTTAAGGCTATGTGACCACGTATGCAGAAAGTTCCTGACTAAAAACCCGACTCCTTCCCAGGAAAAACGCTGTTTTTTTTGCACGGTTTTCACACGTTTTTTATATGTTTTTCTCCGGAGCATCCACATTCTCATAGAATATAGTTGGAAATGCGTTTTTTTCTGCAAAATTATTGAACATGCGTTTTTTACCGCAATGTGGTTTTTTTTGCGGAAAAAAACGCATCATGTGCACAAAAATTGCAGAATGCATTATAAGAATGGGATCCTTAATGTATGCATTTTTTAAGCGTTTTTGCATGGAAAAAACTTTAAAAACGCGAAAAAAATGCTTATGTGGGCGCACAGCCTAATTTTTTTTATTTCATGCAGTTAAACAGGTAATATATGCAAACTACTTGATAAGATCAAGAAACTTTGCAATTTACGTCTTATTACAAATTTCTGTTCTAGAGAGGTAAATTTTAATTGTATAGTTTACCATTTGTTACCTAGGTTACCCGTCACCTCTGCTGTTTATCAGTGGTCCTTTAAAGTGTAATTGGCATTTCAAGTGAATAAAGGGCCTGTCACACTAAGAGATATCTCTAGCAATATCGCTATAACTAGTGACGTTATAGCGATATTGCTAGCGATATCGCTGTGTCTGACACTTACCTACGACCGCTCCCCGGCTGGTTATCGCTGATCGCGCAAGAACAGGCTGGACTGTTTCTCGTCGTCAGCTTCCTGCGGCGCTTCCTGCTGTGACGACGAGCGATGCGTGGAGCCGGGCGGGAGGACGCAGGATCACCTGGTGTGACAGGTAAGTAGCGACCCCCGTCCCCAGCGATGTCGCTGGTGAGATCTGCCTGTGTGGCAGCTCACTAGCGACCACTTAGCGATGCACCAGCGATCCTGACCGCGTCATATCGCTGGTGCATCGCTAAGTGTGACAGTACCATAAGGCTGGTTTCACACTTGCGTTGCACAGACCTGCCTGGGTCTAACAGGAGGAGGCGTGGCAGGGGGCGGAGCTTAGCGTCTGCCGTGCACAGACCCACGCAGGTCTGTGCAACGCAAGTGTGAAACCAGCCTAAGCTGTCATGTGTGTACATGAGAAAAAATTTTATTTATGCGCTTTATAATTATTTATGTTTTTCTTAATATAGCGCTATCATATTTCACAGCACTTTACAGATATCATCACTGTCCCCATTAGGGAATTTAGATTGTGAGTCCCATCAGTATGTCTTTGGAATGTGGGAGGAAACCCACGCAAACACGGGGAGAACATACAAACTCCTTGCAGATGTTTTCCTTGGTGGGATTTGAGCCCAGGACCCCAGGGCTGCAAGGCTGCAGTGCTAACCACTGAGCCACCATGCTGTAACCTGTATCTTGCATTACCTGTGTCACTCCTCCATGGCTCCATCCCTAGTTATCAGTTTTCCCTGAACTCAGTTCCAGATTGACTTACTGCTATGTCTCTAAATACTTTATACAGCACAGAGAACAGAGGAGATCCTGCTCCCTTATCTTTCTTTGACAAAGGTTAAGTATGCAGCAGTCAGAGATGATGTAATGGGGCTGTCATACCTCCATATAGAAACCGCTAAGTTGTTATAGTACTTGGAAAGTCTTAGGCTGAGTGCACACGTAGATTTTTGCCCCAGCGGATTTTTCCGCTCAGATTTTAAGAAATCCGCAGGTCAAATGACCTGCATTTTTCCTGCGGATTTCTTCCTTTTTTATTGCGTTTTTTGTGCGGTTTTCCCCCTGCGGATTTGGAGAATGGAGCTGGTGGAAAATCGCACAAAAGAAGTGACATGCTGCTTTTTTTGGACCGCGCAGAAAAAAACACAGCGTGTGCACAGCGGTTTTTTTTTTCATTGATTTACATTGTACTGTAAATCACAGTGCGGATCTGCAGCGTTTCTGCGCGGAAAAATCCACTGCGGATCCACAGGAAATCTGCATCGTGTGCACATGGCCTTAAGGTTATACATTTTGAGTGTAGAGAACCTTCTTCAGACCAGTAAGACATACAATAGGACATTTAAGAAACATGGTATATATCCATACAGACAATGGCATTGACAATCTAGAGATATCAATTTATCATGGTGCACATCCAAGGTATATAGTAAAAAAAAAGGTAGGGATGCTGTGTAGATAGTAAAGAAGAAAAGGATGCAAGGATTTGGAAATATCTTATAGTCTAATATCTTATTTATTCACAACAGAACATAGAACACGGAACAGAAGCTGAATATTAAATATTTTTCCTTTTCATTTGGAAAAATTAACTATTTTAGAATTGATGGCAGCAACATATCTCAAAAAAGTTGGGGTAGGGCCTTGTCCACCATTATGTAGCATCCCATTTTGTCTATAAAAGTCAGGGAAATGAGAAACCAATTTCTGGGGGAAAGTTGTCCCATTGTTACCTGATGTACGATTCTCACTGCTCCGCCAAATGTTTTCTATTGGTGAAAGGTCTGCACGCGGCTGCTTCATCACCCGAACTCTTCTTCTCTGAAACCATGCTGTTGTGATGGATGCGGTATATGGGTTAGCATTGTGTTGCTGAAATATGTAACGCCTTCCCTGAAATAGACATTGTCTGGATGGGAACATATGTTGTTCATAGATCGGTGACCTCTGACTATCTTTGCTTCTGAGAGACTCTGCCTCTCTAACATGCTTTTTGTATGCAGTCAAGTGACATAACTGAAAATAGACCCTCGAGCTGTTTTTTATTGGTACTATTTACATTTCCAGCCTTTTGTTAACCCTGTCCCAACTTTTTTGATTTGTGTTGCTGTCATCAATTTCTAAATCTTTAATGTTGTATATAGGTCCACTGTATGACACATTAGATACAACTTTGCATCTTTCAGCTAAGGGAGTCCAGAAGCATTAGCTTTAGATGAAAGAAATGGACGATTTTGACCATAATGAATAATCATTAGTTGGTTACAACGTCCGACAGCTGAACATTCATAATTATTCAAAACATTGGTTGAGGAAATTGAATTTTTTGGGGCGGGTGAACTGCACCGCCATCATCATCGGATGAAAAAATCCAATATAGACCATTGTAGTCTGTGATTTGTTTGGAGCCATCGCCGATCTCTTGTTCGTCAACCCATTTTCATCTAATGTGTATTGGGCCCTTGGCATCCTCTGCACTTACTTGGTCAATTCCGCAAGTTTCTTGCCCCATGCCACCTGAGAGCTTTGTTCTCCTGCATCAACCAGTAATTCTTCTACTTTAATCTGTAGATCTCTACAGAAGAGAAAAATGTAAATATGGTCTGAAGTGTTCGGGGGAATTCAAAACATCACTTCCAAGTGTCTGACTATGACTTGCTATAAAACCCGTCACTCCACTAATAATGTTTTGTAACCAGAGGTGTCAAACACATTGGCCTCATAAGCAGATGAGCCTGTTAGACAACAGTTCTCCAGACTCCACCTATGTGAGTGCAGAGGCTCCCCAAACGATACAATAGAGCTTCACTGTCATCACGGAAACCAATGCGCTGCAGAAATTTCAACGGATGTTACAAAATTGAGTGCCATCTAAAGGTACTGTCACACTTAGCGATGTACCAGCGATCCCGACCAGCGATATGACGCGGTCAGGATCGCTGGTGCATAGCTAAGTGGTCGCTAGTGAGCTGCCACACAGGCAGATCTCACCAGCGACATCGCTGGAGACGGGGCTCGCTACTTACCTGTCACACTAGGCGATCCTGCGTCCTCCCGCCCGGCTCCACGCTCATCTCTCCACAGGAAGCACCGCAGGAAGCTGACGATGAGAAACAGTCCTTGAGGTTCTCGCGCGATCAGCAGGGGAGCGGGTTGTAGGTAAGTATCAGACACAGCGATACCGCTAGCAATATCGCTATAACGTCACAAGTTATAGCGATATCGCTTAGTGTGACAGTACCTTAACTCACAGTACCGACTAGAGACAGCTGTACATGGGGCAGGCTTGTAACTGGCGCCAAACCCACCATCAGTCAGCTCCACTTCCACATTATTTGTGGACCAGCAGAGAGCTGTCCTCCATTCTCTGTGTCATGTGCAGCAAGACTTTGGTTGGGGCTTTATGTGGTGCTCTGCTTACATATTCATCTGTATGGCTTTTGACAGGACACTGATCCCTCACAGACCTGCCCCCTATTTTACATACTGCATAGAATATAGGTTAAAAAAACAAACATTTATCACGCAGGTGTCGGGGATGACGAATGCGCTGTAGCATTGTATAATAGATAATATGCCTATATGCATTTATTATTTAGTCATATAGTATTGTGGGGAGGAAACAAAAAATGAAATGTCTGAAGAGCAATGGCATCACTGAGAAGAGGAGCAGAACACCGCTGGATCCTGGAGAATGCAGCAGTAGGTGAGTATATATACACGTACACTACATGCACAAATACACAGGTTTAATTAAAAAAAATAGTCATGGGAGGGCTTCTTTAAAGATATATTTTAGCTGTCTACAGCTGTTAGGGACGGCGGAACGCACTAAATATAAAATAGAAAGTGCGTTCGCCGCCCAGGGTCCACCGTGCAGAGGTGTTAAACTGCTGCTATATAATGGCAGATGCACAATATGGCGGTATATCGCACATGGGTTGAACGTCACCCGGTGTGCACTGGGCATACTGTTATATTCACAGAGTCGCCTTAAGGCATAAACATAAATGCCGAGCCTGTTGACCTCACAGGTCTCAGCAGTGTGCACGCACGGTATATGGTCACAGGACTCAGGCCCAAGACACAGGGTCGGTGTCCGTCTAGACCTACCGTGCGTGCGGCGTCGCTGCCGCGGACGCCCACAAGTGCTGCTGACCGCAGCGCGGCAACTGACTCAGCCGCTATACGACAATGCCCAGGAGGGGCGCACTGTAGGACGCTAGCTCTGTGGAGATGAGCACTGTGGCTTGTAGCATGCCACTGACTGGCGCTGACTCTAAGGATAAGTCCCTATCCACACACGTAATATCAGAGGGAGGGGATCTTAATGAGTCATTCACAGGTTCATGCATCCATCATCATTCACACAGTAGCAATTAGAGACAACACTAGCGCATGGCCGAGCGGCCATGTGGACCTTTTATAGCCGTGCGGGACCTTCCAGATCTCTGGGATGGACCAATCAGATCAGGAGAAGGACCTGAGCACGTGACTCCCGATCTCCAATGGGAGATCGTCTCGTGAGCATGCCCAGTAGCGTGACGAGAGGACTTAGCCACTGGAGTGGCTTGCTGCAGGGCAGCCTGCGCTGCTATTGCTGACCCAGAGGTAGCAGCAACAACCAGTCCTACAGAGCTGGTCTGAGCAGAGCACCTGCGACACTGAGATTGCTGTGCAGGCTCCTGAGCGGTCGGAGAAGAATGGGAGACTGCAGGATGCAAGGCTCTGGATTCCTGCTGTGCAGCTGCAGGAACCCGACGCCTAACAACAGCCACATGTAGTTGGAGAATAAGAGCTAACTCCTAAGATGGGTGATATTTTTTTCAGATTTCTGCTTTAGAAACAGAAACAAGTGCCGCCACCCTGCAATGCCAGACACCAGCAGTGCCAGTCGTACCTCGTTGACAATAATGGGATTTGTCTGCTTTCCGTCATGGGGACATTTTACCAGGCAGAATAGAACCGCTCATTGAGCTATTTTGCTTGGTATTTTTCTCTGATCTGTGATGGGGCTTTCAGCGTAGATGTGAACAGCGCCTTATACAGTTAAGACTGAACTCGATGTTATAACAGTAAGATCCTTAGTTCCAGATAGCGGTCACAGCCGACAGACAGAATTGCATCTTATAAAAGCTTTGACCAAAATTCCAAACTTATCACCTGGATGCGCAGCCTACGCCCCATTCATTCGCTATAGGACTTTATGGGCTCTCGCTTGTAAAAAGAGTAATTCTGCTAATAAGATTTTATTCTGATAGAAAGATCTGGAATGATCTCTGGTAGGACAGCAAAACAAACATCATCCTTTGTACAAAGCCTCCAGATACTTTGACTATGCATTGAAAATGATAAGTTGTGACAAGCCGACTCCAGGGTCAATCATTTGTGATCTCTGGAGGAATGTATCCAGGGACAACTGCCTATCTCTGGTCTATGGCCTGAAATAGATAATGCATGCAAGATTAATTTCTTCATTCTGTAGTTCTATGAATTATTTACTGCGCCTGTAAAACCAATTTAAGACTGTCACGTAACAATAAAGCCTGAATGATAAAGTACAGCATAGGATGAAGTGAATGTAATATTCTCACATCTTCTTACATACCCAAAGTGATCACTTGCAAAGTATGTTAAAATAATAGAGCTTCATATCTCGTATATATTTCTGACTCAGACAGAAATAGTAATGGTGTCCATCTAATTGCTGTCAAAGGGAACCTGTCAGGAGCTTAAGCATCACCAAACTATTTATAGTACATTGTTGGGTAGGGTAACATTAAGTCCATACATACCTTCCTGCCTGCAAATAGTTATTCCATCTCATCAAATCAATTTTTTTATGGAAATGAGACCGCAAGTGCACCAAGGATGGGATGACCGTAAGTGCACCAAGGATAGGATGACTTCGTGTAAGTGCACCAAGTAGAGTTGAGCGACTTTTGTTTTTTTAGGGTCGAGTTTCGTTTTGTGAAACCCGACTTTTCCAAAAGTCGGGTCGAGCAAGATCGTCCGATTATAGGGAAAAGTCGGGGTCGTCCCGAAACACGAAACCCAATGTAAGTCAATGGGGAATAAAAGTCGGCAGTGAGAGGAGGACAGGAAACACACCTACAGTGCTCATTTGAATGCCAAAAGCATCAATTCTTCTTACTTAAGCTTGTCAACCTTAATTAACTTCATAATACAAGTTACGCACTGAAAAATGGGGGTTATTTGGCTAAAGTTGTGGGGGGGGAGGGCTGGCTCCAGGTTTTCATGTGCCCTGGGCGAAAGAGCGCCCCTTTAACACATACCACAACTCATCATGCTCCGATACGGCAGAGAAATAGCGGTATAGTACAATGAAAAATACTTCACTTTTTACATCTCATGACGAGGCCCATCTATTTCTCCATACAGAATCATTGGTCCCATATAATGTTTGAAACAGTATATGATGAGCTCCACATAATGCTACAGTATATGTTGGTCCCCATGGATGAAGCTCCACTGTCTTATGGGCCCAAATAATGCTCCAAACATAATGGGCCCCATTTCTAATGCTCTAGTGTATAATGGGCCCTGTAAATGCTGCTCCAGTGTCTGATGTCCACCTTTGGAATGTTCCAGTGTATGGTGGGCCCCATCTATCATTCTCCAGAGTATAGTGCTCCCCAAAAATTGTTGTCCCAACATTGAAAACAATCAAATAAGTCTCCTCGCTAGGGAATCCCTGTACTAGTCTGGACTCCTCGTCGTCCCCATCTTCCATCTCACTGCACAGTATTTCAACCTTGCAAGTGCTGTGATCCTGAGCAAGCAGGGGGGGCCCACTCGTTGGCGACGGCACTGGCACAGGGCCCCTGATAGTACGGTGGTGTGTCTGATGGCGGGTGGGCCGAACCTGCACTTTCATCTGCAGCTTCCTCTTTGTCACCGTGTAAGATGGAACTGTATATGGGAAGGGTAACCTGAGTTTCATCAGGGTCAGATTCAGGCCGTGTAGCGTGCGAGGGGAATGTAGTGGTCTGGGTCAATGTACCAGCAGATTCATCGAGCAGTGGCTGGGCATCAGTGCACTTGTGTCGCCCCCAGGAGTACGGTCACCACAGTGGCATTACCTTCCTCCTAGGGAGTGTGATGTCATGCTTGGGAGCAACGAAGGATCTCTCTATCAGGTTAACTGATTGGGCGGCGTTATTCCCACGAGTCATGACCCTCCAAACAGCGTTCATGAAGGCAAAGTGTTTGTTTTACGTGGGCAGTATGGTTGCAAAGCTGAACCTTAAAGGAATGTCCAGAAGGGCACCACCAGGAGTGGAGCCTACGGTTAAATTCGACTCCACCTGGGAAACCTCAACCATGCCAGCTACAGAACAGATGCACACATTGCAAGCTTAATTCCGTTAACGAACGAGACTCCGTCATGCCCCGCGGTCCGAGTCCGGCTTACTAGAGGGACACGTGAGGCTCTGGCACATGAGATTGGCCAATAACTGGTGTGTCATGCCCTTACATGTCCGTGGCTGCATGTGCGCTACACTGAAAAGGCCAGCGTTTGTCGCTTACAGGTGCAGATAACCCGCTGAACAACGTTAGTGATGGGGATCACTGATTACAATTATTACCCGCGAACGATGATTTCCCAGTAAGTGCAGGTCAACCGCAGTTCTGGAATTAGGCCTAACCGTCATTCCTGAAAAATTAAAAACTTATGTGTGCAAACCACAGGTGCTGTAGCTTGCTTAACAGCTCGCCAGCCGTTCTCACGCCCAGTATGGATTACACGTGATTGCACAAAGGTGAGAAAGGGTACCGTATCCCCAGATAACATGTATGGATAGCGTACACATTCAAAATATATGTCTATACATCAGGAGGCAGGCTCAGACGGTGTTAGGCCCAGTATGGATTGCACGTGATTGCAGAAAGGTTAGAAAGGGTACCGTATCCCCAGATAACATGTATGGATAGAGTACACATTCAAAATATATGTCTATACATCAGGAGGCAGGCTCAGACGGTGTTAGGCCCAGTATGGATTGCACGTGATTGCACAAAGGTTAGAAAGGGTACCGTATCCCCGGATAACATGTATGGATAGCGTACACATTCAAAATATATGTCTATACATCAGGAGGCAGGCTCAGACGGTGTTAGGCCCAGTATGGATTGCACGTGATTGCACAAAGGTTAGAAAGGGTACCGTATCCCCGGATAACATGTATGGATAGCGTACACATTCAAAATATATGTCTATACATCAGGAGGCAGGCTCAGACGGTGTTAGGCCCAGTATGGATTGCACGTGATTGCACAAAGGTTAGAAAGGGTACCGTATCCCCAGATAACATGTATGGATAGCGTACACATTCAAAATATATGTCTATACATCAGGAGGCAGGCTCAGACGGTGTCAGGCACAGTATGGATTTGACGGCCCAGATTACACAGCGGAGGAGCAGGGAGAGGTAAAGATTGCAAATGCTGGGGCCCTGCCCAAGCAAGGGGGGCCCACTCGTGGGCGTCGGTACTGGCACTGGGCCCCTCATAGTACAGCGGTGTGTCTGACGGCGGGTGTGCACCACGACCGTCAGAGACACTTGATTGCACTATGAGGGACCCTGTGTCAGTGCCCACGCCCAAGAGTCGGCCTACCCACCTGTCCAGGGCAACGGCACTCGCACGGTGTCGTGCGCTAGGTGGTGACCCCGGCCATGGGGGGGAGGCAGCACAGTTAGGGAGTTTTAGAAAGTGGCATATGTTGATGTTGGACATTCAGCTGATGCAAAAGGCGAAATAGGTGAAGTCCCAGGAAGAGGTGGACCAAAGCAAGCCATTTTTCTGTCACCCTATGTGTCATCAGGGGAAGGTGGGACAAAATCCTTGGAAACCCATGCATGGTTCATTTTAATGAAGGTTAGATCATCCACATTTTGGGCTGACAGACGGGTCCTTTTTTCTGTCAGGATTGATCCAGCTGCACTGAAGACTCTTTCCGATAGCACACTTGCAGCTGGGCAAGCGAGCTCCTGTAAGGCATATTGGGCCAATTCAGGCCAGGTGTCCAGTTTAGCGGCCCAATAGTCAAAGGGGAATGACCTGTGTGGGAGAACATCGATATGGGAGGAAAAGTAGTTTGTAACCATAGTTGACAACTGCTGTCTCCTGTCACTTTCCATCGATGCAGTATTACCAGTTGTGTGAGCGGTATTTGAAAAATCAGTCCACAACATTGTCATGAAACCCCTGTCTCCAATGCCACTTCTGCTGTGTGCACCACGAACACTTCTGCCAAGCTGCCCCCGGCCCGTACGGCTCGTGTGAGAACCATCACCGCTGCTGTGTGCTGGGAATGCCTCAAGCAACCGATTTACCAGAGTTGCTTGTTTATTAGCCAATATTAGGTCAAGGTTCTCCTGTGGCATGATGTTTTGTAATTTGCCTTTATAGCGTGGATCCAGGATGCTGGCCAACCAGTAGTCGTCATCGTTCATCATTTTGGCAATGCGGGGGTCCCTTTTTAGGATCCGCAAGGCATAATCTGACATGTGGGCCAATGTTCCCGGTGTCAATGATGCACTGCGAGTGCTGGTTGGAGGAGCACTTTCTGGCAAATCCACATCCCTCCAGTCACGCACAAACCCTGTACCAGACCTTGCCACGCCAACATTTTCACTTGCCCCACGAGATGCATCCTCCTCCCCTAAGTAATCATCCCCATCATCATCCTCCTCCTCCTCTTCTTCCTCCACCTCGTCCAGGAGAGGTCCCTGAGCAGACAATGGCTGAATGTCATCAAGGATTCCCTCCTCCTCTTCCTCCTCATCAACATTGGCTGCAGACGCCTGCTCCTTAAGGTGCGTCAAAGTTTGCATGAGCAGACGCATAAGTGGGATGTTCATGCTTAGGATGGCGTCGTCTGCGCTTACCAGCCGTGTGCATTCCTCAAAACACTGAAGGACTTTACAGAGGTCTTTCAGCTTCGACCACTGCACACCTGTCAACTCCATGTCTGCTCTCAAAGTGCCTGGCCGTGTATCCTCCCACAAATGCATTATGGCCTGCCTCTGCTCGCACAGCCGCTCCACCATGTGCAGGGTGGAGTTCCACCTTGTTGCAATGTCGATAATGAGGCGGTGGTTGGGAAGGTGGAGCAATCGCTGCAGCTTCTGCATACGAACGGAGTGTACAGGCGACCGGCGGATGTGCGCGTACAGTCTTCGCACCTTCTGGAGCAGGGCTGTTAACTCCGGATAATTTTTGAGGAAGCACTGCACCACCAGGTTCAAGGTGTGAGCCAAGCAAGGTATGTGGCTGAGTTTTGAAAGGGCTATGGCTGCCACAAAATTACGGCCGTTATCACTAACTACCTTGCCTGCCTCAAGATGTACACTGCCCAGCCATGACTCAGTTTGTCGCTTCAAGTACTCGGCCAGTACCTCGGCGGTGTGTCTGTCGCCCAAACACATCATCTGCAACACAGCCTGCTGACGCTTTCCACTAGCTGCTCGATAGGGGGACACATCGTGTGCAACAGTGGCAGCTGCAGATGGAGTGCTCGTACGACTGCGCTCTGTGGACAAGCTTTCGCTTCTGGAGGAGGAGGAGGAGGAGGAGGGTCGAACGCCTACAGCCAACTGTTTCCTATACCGTGGGCTAGGCAGCACTGTCCCACCACCGCTGTCCCCTGTGGACCCTGCATCCACCACATTAACCCAGTGCGCAGTGATGGACACGTAACGGCCCTGGCCATGCCGACTGGACCATGCATCAGTTGTGAGGTGCACCATTCCGCTCACTGACTGCTTGAGTGCATGGACAATGCGGTCTTTCACATGATGGTGGAGGGCTGGGATGGCTTTGCGAGAGAAGAAGTGGCGACTGGGTAGGTCATAGCGTGGTACTGCATAGGCCATGAGTTCGCGGAAAGCTGCGCTTTCCACCAACCGAAAGGGCATCATCTCAAACGAGATTAGTTTGGCAATGTGGGCGTTCAAACCCAGTGTACGCGGATGAGAGACTGAGTACTTTCTTGACCTACTCATAGTGTCTGGGAGGGTGAGCTGGACTTGAGAGCTGCATATGGTGGAAGTAGCGGTGGACAGGGCGGACTGAGAGAGGGTAGATGATGGTGATGGAGTTGTTGTTCTTTCTGATGGCCTAGAATCACACTTTCGTTGATATAACAGTGGGATTCCCTGACTGCTGTGGCCTTGCAACGACACCTCAACATTTGCTGCTGTGCTAACCGGTGCGCTTACAGTGGGGGAAACAATGTAGCGTTGCTGACTACCTTCGTTGTGATCAGTTGCACATGTGGCACTTGAGGTTTGGTGTTGTGTCCACGCTTGCAAGTGCATGCTGGTTAAATGTCTAAGCATGCAACTGGTATTCAAATTTTTCTGATTTTTCCCTCGGCTAAAGGTCTTTGCGCACTTCTTACAGATAACCTTGGCCTGATCATGAGGATTTTGTTCAAAAAAGTGCCACACTGCACTCTTCCTACTTTGGCAGACATTTTGCGGCCTAGCACGCTGTGATCTTTTGACCCTCTGGACAAGCTGTCCAGCAACTCTTTTGATGTTTGGAACCTGTCTTTGGAGTGCTCCGGGCCTGCCAGATAACAGCTGTTGCGATGTCGATGTCTGCTGTGGATGCTCCTCATCTGAGCTATTGGAAGCAGCACCCTCTTCCCCCAATGGATGCCAATCTGGATCAACAACTGGGTCATCCATCACCTCCTCTTCTATGTCATGTGCACCTTCCTCTGTGTCACCGTGTATGGTGGTATAGTGTGCGGGAAGGGGCACCTGAGTCTCATCAGGGTCAGAATCTGGCTCTGTACACTGCGAGGACAATGTAGTGCTCTGAGTGAATGTACCAGAAGAATCATCCATCAGCGGCTGTGCATCAGTGCACTCCATGTCAGATTCATCTTGGCCTGGGTAATTCACCATTTCACTTGATAATCCAGGCATGGTATGTGAAAACAGCTCCATGGAGTAATCAGTAGTATGGCCTGCGTCATCCTTCAATCTTGGTTGGGGTGAAGGACACAAGGAAAGGTGTGGTTCATGAACATGAGCCTCCAATGACGACTCAGTGCTTTTACTTTTTACAACTGAAGAAGAGGAGGCGATAGAGCTGGAGGCTGAGTCAGCAATGTAAGACAAAACTTTTTCCTGATGCTCTGGCTTTAAAAGCGGTTTGCCAACTCCTAGAAAACTAAGCGTTCGAGGCCTTATGTAGCCAGACGATGACGCAGGCTCAACACCTCCTGCATTCGGTCCTATTTTGCTCTTGCCACTACCATCAGATCCACCACCAACACCATCATTACCAGCTGCCAACCCCTGCCCAATTCCACGGCCTCTTCCACCAGCCTTCCTCATTTTTGGTAGAAATGTAGACAAAATCCAACAAACTATATAGTAATGTAAAACAAGGTACAAGGTGTCTATAGGACAGGGGAGATTTTGAATTTCTGCAGACAATTGTGGACACTGGACACTTTTGGATTGTGTGAGGCCCACTGAGTATCTGAGCGCCCTGTCACAGGCTTGATGGCAGAGCTGTGACCAAAGTGACTAGAGGATAAGGGAGATTTTGAATTTCTGCACACACTTGTGGACACTGGACACTTATGGATTGTGTGAGGCCCACTGACTAGTATCTGAGCGCTCTGTCACAGGCTCGATGGCAGAGCTGTGACCAAAGTGACTAGAGGATAAGGGAGATTTTGAATTTCTGCACACACTTGTGGACACTGGACACTTATGGATTGTGTGAGGCCCACTGACTAGTATCTGAGCGCTCTGTCACAGGCTCGATGGCAGAGCTGTGACCAAAGTGACTAGAGGATAAGGGAGATTTTGAATTTCTGCACACACTTGTGGACACTGGACACTTATGGATTGTGTGAGGCCCACTGACTAGTATCTGAGCGCTCTGTCACAGGCTCGATGGCAGAGCTGTGACCAAAGTGACTAGAGGATAAGGGAGATTTTGAATTTCTGCACACACTTGTGGACACTGGACACTTATGGATTGTGTGAGGCCCACTGAGTATCTGAGCGCTCTGTCACAGGCTCGATGGCAGAGCTGTGACCAAAGTGACTAGAGGATAAGGGAGATTTTTAATTTCTGCACACACTTGTGGACACTGGACACTTATGGATTGTGTGAGGCCCACTGACTAGTATCTGAGCGCTCTGTCACAGGCTCGATGGCAGAGCTGTGACCAAAGTGACTAGAGGATAAGGGAGATTTTGAATTTCTGCACACACTTGTGGACACTGGACACTTATGGATTGTGTGAGGCCCACTGACTAGTATCTGAGCGCTCTGTCACAGGCTCAATGGCAGAGCTGTGACCAAAGTGACTAGAGGATAAGGGAGATTTTGAATTTCTGCACACACTTGTGGACACTGGACACTTATGGATTGTGTGAGGCCCACTGACTAGTATCTGAGCGCTCTGTCACAGGCTCGATGGCAGAGCTGTGACCAAAGTGACTAGAGGATAAGGGAGATTTTGAATTTCTGCATACACTTGTGGACACTGGACACTTATGGATTGTGTGAGGCCCACTGACTAGTATCTGAGCGCTCTGTCACAGGCTCGATGGCAGAGCTGTGACCAAAGTGACTAGAGCAGTGGTCCCCAACCTTTTTTGCACCAGGGACCGGTTTCAAGCAAGACCATTCTTCCATGGCCCGGCAGGGCGGGGATGGAGGTGTGGCAGGGGCGGGGCTTTGGTCATAAGGGGGTGGGGCTATGGACGCGGTTGTAGTGTAGCAGTGCATACTTATAATTAAATAACATTTATAATGTGACTCAACTCACCATAGGTTTTGAATAAGTGCTCCATCACCCCCTTCTCCCCATCATTGCCTTCACCCCATCACTCCCTTCTCCCCATCATTGCCTTCACCCCATCACTGCCATCTCTTCATCATTGCCTTCACCCCATCACTCCCTTCTCCCCATCATTGCCTTCACCCCATCACTGCTGTCTCCCCATCATTGCCTTCACCCCATCTCTCCCCATCATTGCCTTCACCCCATCACTCCCCTCTCCCCATCATTGCCTTCACCCCATCACTCCCTTCTCCCCATCATTGCCTTCACCCCATCACTCCCTTCTCCCCATCATTGCCTTCACCCCATCACTGCTGTCTCCCCATCATTGCCTTCACCCCATCACTCCCTTCTCCCCATCATTGCCTTCACCCCATCACTCCCCTCTCCCCATCATTGCCTTCACCCCATCACTCCCTTCTCCCCATCATTGCCTTCACCCCATCACTCCCTTCTCCCCATCATTGCCTTCACCCCATCACTGCCATCTCTTCATCATTGCCTTCACCCCATCACTCCCTTCTCCCCATCATTGCCTTCACCCCATCACTCCCTTCTCCCCATCATTGCCTTCACCCCATCACTCCCCTCTCCCCATCATTGCCTTCACCCCATCACTCCCTTCTCCCCATCATTGCCTTCACCCCATCACTCCCTTCTCCCCATCATTGCCTTCACCCCATCACTGCCATCTCTTCATCATTGCCTTCACCCCATCACTCCCTTCTCCCCATCATTGCCTTCACCCCATCACTCCCCTCTCCCCATCATTGCCTTCACCCCATCACCCCCTTCTCCCCATCATTGCCTTCACCCCATCACTCCCTTCTCCCCATCATTGCCTTCACCCCATCACTGCCATCTCTTCATCATTTCCTTCACCCCATCACTCCCCTCTCCCCATCATTGCCTTCACCCCATCACTGCTGTCTCCCCATCATTGCCTTCACCCCATCTCTCCCCATCATTGCCTTCACCCCATCACTCCCCATCATTGCCTTCACCCCATCACTGCTGTCTCCCCATCATTGCCTTCACCCCATCTCTCCCCATCATTGCCTTCACCCCATCACTCCCCTCTCCCCATCATTGCCTTCACCCCATCACCCCCTTCTCCCCATCATTGCCTTCACCCCATCACTCCCTTCTCCCCATCATTGCCTTCACCCCATCACTGCCATCTCTTCATCATTGCCTTCACCCCATCACTCCCCTCTCCCCATCATTGCCTTCACCCCATCACTGCTGTCTCCCCATCATTGCCTTCACCCCATCTCTCCCCATCATTGCCTTCACCCCATCACTCCCCTCTCCCCATCATTGCCTTCACCCCATCACTGCTGTCTCCCCATCATTGCCTTCACCCCATCTCTCCCCATCATTGCCTTCACCCCATCACTCCCCTCTCCCCATCATTGCCTTCACCCCATCACTGCTGTCTCCCCATCATTGCCTTCACCCCATCACTCCCTTCTCCCCATCATTGCCTTCACCCCATCACTCCCCTCTCCCCATCATTGCCTTCACCTCATCACTGCCATCTCTCCATCACTCCCCCCATGGCCTTCTCCTCATGTCCCCATCTCCTCCAGGGCCAGGCTACACAAACACACACACACACATACATGTACACACACAGACAGACAGACATACATGTGCACACACAGACAGACATACACACACACATTATACATACACACAGACACCACCTCTCTCCTCTCACCTGCCCGCTGCCCGCGCTTCCTCGCTATGACACAGCAGCCGCGCGCTCCTCTCTGTGTCAGTCAGAGACAGGAAGCGCGGGCGGCGGGCAGGAAGCTGGACGCAGTGGACGGGTCCTTGCAGCTCCGCTCCTGCTATTCCCTCTTGCAGGCAGCGGAGCTGCTTGGATCGCTCCGTGGCCGCCGCTAAGAACTGCTGCGCGCCGCCCCAGCCCCCGCTACGCCACTGACCGCCCCTGGCTCCCCTTGTGTCCGCGGACCGGCAAGGGCACTGCAGCGGCCCGGTGCTGGGCCGCGGACCGGCGGTTGGGGACCCCTGGACTAGAGGATAAGGGAGATTTTGAATTTCTGCACACACTTGTGGACACTGGACACTTATGGATTGTGTGAGGCCCACTGACTAGTATCTGAGCGCTCTGTCACAGGCTCGATGGCAGAGCTGTGACCAAAGTGACTAGAGGATAAGGGAGATTTTTAATTTCTGCACACACTTGTGGACACTGGACACTTATGGATTGTGTGAGGCCCACTGACTAGTATCTGAGCGCTCTGTCACAGGCTCGATGGCAGAGCTGTGACCAAAGTGACTAGAGGATAAGGGAGATTTTGAATTTCTGCACACACTTGTGGACACTGGACACTTATGGATTGTGTGAGGCCCACTGAGTATCTGAGCGCTCTGTCACAGGCTCGATGGCAGAGCTGTGACCAAAGTGACTAGAGGATAAGGGAGATTTTGAATTTCTGCACACACTTGTGGACACTGGACACTTATGGATTGTGTGAGGCCCACTGAGTATCTGAGCGCTCTGTCACAGGCTCTATGGCAGAGCTGTGACCAAAGTGACTAGAGGATAAGGGAGATTTTGAATTTCTGCACACACTTGTGGACACTGGACACTTATGGATTGTGTGAGGCCCACTGAGTATCTGAGCGCTCTGTCACAGGCTCGATGGCAGAGCTGTGACCAAAGTGACTAGAGGATAAGGGAGATTTTTAATTTCTGCACACACTTGTGGACACTGGACACTTATGGATTGTGTGAGGCCCACTGAATATCTGAGCGCTATGTCACAGGCAGAAATTGGCTAGTGTATCACAAACTACAAGGTGTATGTAGAATTGGGCAGAATTGGAATCTCCCTAGAGTGCAGGTCTGTAAGAACGGAACATGTCCTCGACTTATTCTCACAGAGTGACTCACTGATAGCTTCACTGTGGCTGTGATAACAGCCATTACACGGTACTGTGTGAGGAACGTACACCGCTGTATGGTGTGAAAAAATGCGCACTCAGTACCTCAGCAGGACAAAAAAAAAATTGTGATTGCTTTTAAAAAAGCAGTTTGCGGAGCAGTGGGTAAACAGCAATGCAGGAATGTCAGGAAGCCTTAGAAGGCAGCCCAACAACCAACACCACTGATACACCACTATATAGCCTCCCCTTGCACTGCACAGTGACTGGTGTGTTGTACAGGCAAAATCGCTAGCAGCAGCAGCAGTTTTTTTTTCTTCTTCTCAGCAGGACAAAAAAAAAAATTGGGATTGCTTTTAAAAAAGCAGTTTGCGGAGCAGTGGGTAAACAGCAAAGCAGGAATGTCAGGAAGCCTTAGAAGGCAGCCCAACAACCAACACCACTGATACACCACTATATAGCCTCCCCTTGCACTGCACAGTGACTGGTGTGTTGTACAGGCAAAATCGCTAGCAGCAGAAGCAGTTTTTGGTGTCTTCTTCCCTGCCTATCGCTCTCCCTACAAAATCAGCAGCAGCAGCAGCTCTCCCTATTCTGAGATCAGCATGAGTAACATGGCGGTCGGCGTGCACGCCCTTTTATACCCCCTGTGACGCCCACCAAAGCAAGCCAATCACTTGCATGCCCTTCTGAAAGATGGTGGTGACCCGTGCCTATGTCATCACGTTGCCCACAGTGTCCGTGGATCCTGATTGGCTGAAAAAGAGCGCAAAACAAACTTTTGAAACGCGACTTTGGCGCGTAAGTCGCCGACCTCATGGCCGACCTCATCCTAGGGTCGGGTTTTGTTTCATGAAACCCGACTTTGCCAAAAGTCGGCGACTTTTGAATTTTTTCGACCCGTTTCGCTCAACTCTAGCACCAATGATGGGATGACCGTGCACCAAGGATGGGATGACTTCCTGTAAGTGCACCAATTCTCTGCATTAGTCCCTGCTTTATGCCACCTCCGTATGCTCCATTGATGTCACTTCTGCACCATTAAGAGGAAATATATGGGTGAAAGCCCTAAATTTTTTAAAGGGGTCATTTGGGACTTTGGTTATTTTTTCATATAGGGCTTAGAACTTACTGGTAGGTAGTTTCCAACTACCTGCCTGTTCTGCTCGATAACAAGCTCTGTTGGCTAAGGCTTTCACTCTCCTGCTTTCCTTGATCACACGTCAACAGAGCAGCTCTTTCTCTTCCATTCTGTTCTGTCGATGGAGCATCACTTCCAGCATCATGCTAGTTTCCAGCAGTTGGGCAGCATGGATTTGGCTGTCCATCAGCAGTGATGCCATCGAAGTAGAGTAGAAGAGAAAAAACTGCTCTGTTGATGTGATGTCACCAGAAGCAAGAGAAGCGCCGGCAGGAGCAGTCCGTGACCACTCAGCAGGCAGAGTTCATCGCTGGGCAGAACAGGTAGGTAGTTGTCAAATTCTTGGATAACTCCTTCAATGCTCATGGAGGAGATTAGAACCTACAATGACAATATTCACTAAACTTACTACACGTTGGTTCCCCTGAAAACATTTTTGAGATTCACCAATGCCCGTTATCATTACCCTTCCTGTAAACATATTGATTGAATATAATTTTTCCATGATTCAGTAAACTGCAACCTGATGGTCAAATGATATATATTGTGACAGAATCACTGGTGAAGTGATAGACGGCAGATATTTGTCACAGCGCATAATGGTGTCAGTGATGTGAAACCAGAGCAGTTTCCTCCAGCACACTACTTGTTGTGATGGTTAAATTAAAGTTATATTATGAGCTGGTTTTTATGTGGACATTCATATTGCACGTGGGAGAATGTCCATCTCCACCTACAGAGCCGAGCACTCTGCCTGTGGTGACAGGACCTTGGTGATGTCACAATCATGTGATCAGTCACATGGTCTGGGGATTAAATGGCCGGCTGCCAAAAGTTTCAGTGTGTGAATGGAGAGGAAGCACTCCAGGAAAGTGTGTGCTAAAAACCTGAACCGTGTGCGTTCTGCTAGCCATGAGCAGTAGGAACCCCGCTCTCAGAAGGCCTGTGTTTTCTGCCACCATTTTATTTTGCTTTTCCTGATACTTTTGAATTTAGTTCTATACTTTGCTTTGATGGGTAGGTAACCCCTTTAAGTAGAATGCACATTTAAAAGTGTGAAAGTGTGAAGACTGCTGTTCATCAGCAGCTGCTGATTGCTTGCAGCAGTTACATGACACTACAATATCACATAAACACTGGGAGACAGCATCGACATCGCTGGAACGGTGTCGATCCAGTAGGTACTTTTTTTATAATTATTTTACCTGGGGAACACTAGAATTTAAGAAGGGGTTGTTCAGTAGTGGAAAAGTCTTTTAAGACTTGCATTGACAATATGAGTCTAAAGGCCCTCATACATATGTAACAACCTTGCTGGCGTCACTGCATGGCCTCCCATGCCCCGCACACCAACTTACTTTCTGCTTCAAGCCATGCTGTGAAATCTGTCTGTTGCCAGCCCTGAGCTCCATGTGCTATGCCTCTTGTTTTCCTGCTTGCTCTCCATGTTTCCTGACTGTGTGTATAGGGGGGCGGCACCTGAACTCTCTGGTTCTTATGCAGTCAGGGTGCACCTGGGTAATCTGTCCCTGACCAATTACCTAGAGCCCTGGACTATTTAACCCTGCCACACCCACTGAAACATTGCCTGTGCAATGTCTAATCTCAGTTAGCTCCTTGCTGCTGAACTAGCCAGGCCCTGTTCTGTGTTTTGCCTTCTCTGTAGGAATACTCTGTCTCGCTTTGTACCTTGTCTGCCTGCCAGGAGGCAGAATATCCTGGCCCTTGAGTCTTGTTCCCTGTACCTTGTCCGTACTGTCTGCCTGCCAGGAGGCAGAATATCCTGGCCCTTGAGTCTTGTTCCCTGTGCCTTGTCTGTTCTCTGTCCGCCTGCCAGGAGGCAGAATATCCTGGTCCTTGTGTCTTTGTCCCTGTGTCTCTGTCTGAACTCAGTCTTACCTCTGTCTGTCAGTCTCCTTGTTTGTGGTTCCTTCCTTGCTGTGTTTTTCCTTGTGTCCTCCCTGTCTGTGCATCTGCACTCTCGCAGCTTTATCTGTGTTCCGCACTCCTGCGACTCTGCCTGCCTGCATCTCCTGTGTGAACAGGTCCAAACCTGTTCTCTCATATACCACACCTTCCTGCCTATATCCATACCTGCATCTCCTGTGTGAACAGGTCCAAACCTGTTCTCTCATATACCACACCTTCCTGCCTATATCCATACCTGCATCTCCTGTGTGAACAGGTCCAAACCTGTTCTCTCATATACCACTCCCGCTTGCCCAGTGTCTCCAAGCCGTGTCCGCTTGCCCAGTGTCTCCAAGCCGTGTCCGCGTGCCCAGTGTCTCCAAGCCGTGCCCAGTGTCTCCAAGCCGTGCCCGCTTGCCCAGTGTCTCCAAGCCGTGCCTCCAAGCTGTGCCTGCCTGCCAGTGTACCAAGCCGTGCCTGCTTGCCCAGTGTCTCAGCCTGCTTGCCACTCGCACCTGTCCAGGTGTCCTGTTCCCGAGTGGGATCAGTAGCCACAGCCAGACACCACCCTGGAGTGGCACCCGGCAGCTACCTGCCGCACAAGCTTGACCTCACCATCAGAGGCTCCAGTGAAGACCAAGGTAGCTGTCGCAGTCACGCCCCTTCCAGGGTAGTCTGGTCTGTGGCACAGTGGGGCCACAACCCCCGGCTCACGCCATTCAGCCAAGGCACGAGCGTGACAACATATTAGACTAATGTTGGCTGAACCTGCCGATATCAATGGGTTTGGCCGACAGTCTAATACGGAAGGGGGTGTCAGTCAATTGATGGTCAGGGAAAATGTCGTTCGTGCTCGCCCAATTTTGAATTGTTGATCAAATTTTTTCCCCAGCAAAAAACGCATCGGCCGTGTCAGTCGGCAACTTTAACATAGAGAACACAGCCGTACAGGCTCCTGTGTATGTGGGAGCCAGCTGAGATGGATCAGACGGAGCATCATTAGACCAACAGCCCAGCCATCTATTGTATATTCTGTATCTACCCACCCAGCCACGCTTCCAGCTGCAGCTTTTACTGATCAGTGTGAGATCTCAGCAGGAGCAATAATGATGAGCTGTCAATCATGTAAGGTGGGCAGAGATTAAGTTCACCATTCATAAGGGATAATGCAGACAGTCTTACATGGATCTTAATAGTAAATACTGCATCCTTATCAAGTCTATAAGATATCTATTTAGCAGATATGTGGTTTGTATTGGAATTTGATGGAACATGCTTTTCAGACATTGAAAACAAAATTAAAAGCAGAAACAAGCAGTATCTAAAGATGACTATAACGAAGGTCCAGGAAATCATATCAAGGGAGGAAACAGTACCTGGTGATGTCTGTGTGCTCCAGACAATGGGCAGTTATTGACTGCAAACTGTGTCCAGGGATTAAAAATAAACATATTTAGAACTACAGTAATTGTTCCCATTCATTTAGGTCTTGTGAAAAGAGGCACTAAACCCCCTGGATTAAACCTGAAAGTCTACAAACATCTTTATTCCGTCCTCAGCTAAATGCACGGGGTTCATATAGCTTATACGGGTGTGTATACCGCTATACCGGGGGTCCAATAAGAAGACTGTAGGTTGAATCCGTGTTTATTGAACGTGATGGTATATAGATACACGGTGAAACTACAAATAAGCACATAATACAAACAATCAGTGTGGCTACATAAAATACATACATACATTACAGATTACCTGCGCTTAGATGAAAGAAGAGTGATTACTGTGACGAAGTGTCAGCTTACGCTGAGTCGTTCTTCTTAGAGTGGACCCTCTGGACCGTGGCACCCACCCACCTAGGGCGAACTGACCTAGTGAGAACCACCCCCTATACAGGGAGTGTCAGGGGCAAGACCAAGGGGGTGAGCCACCACGGCTGCTGGACCAGACGGCCGGCTCAGGAAGTCAAGACAAGGTAAGACGAGTCATTAATTCAAAGGAACTTCATTAAGGAAGACTTCAGGTACAACAGGTGCAAAACATGAACACACAGAACATAAGACAAAGTGCGTGCAAGAGCACGCCGAGGTCCAAGACTTGTGGAACTCTTCAGGGTGCAACAGCAAACGTGAACACAGAGTTCATGCAACAGGGTGCGTGCAATGGCACGCCGAGGTCCAGGCATGGAACGTGCAGATGGTACACGGACATCGGACTCCGGACAACAGTCCACGATCAACCAGGGCATCAGGGTCTGTAGCTCAGAGGGTGATCGGCAGGATCCGGACATCCAGTAAGTAGCCAGGGTTCCATGCAAGGAAACAAGAGAGTTAGTGACATTGTGCGTGTCAACGGACACGCCAGGATCAGGTTCACAGGACAGAGACCTGCGCATGCCGAGGGGCATGCCAGGAACGGGTCAGGTTCACAGGACGGTGACCTGCGCTTGCCAAGGGGCAAGCCAGGGACGGGTCAGGTTCACAGGACGGTGGCCTGCGCATGCCAAGGGGCATGCCAGGGACGGGTCAGGTTCAATGGCATCGGAATCCAGGGTGCTGGCATCGACCGACAGGGTCCAGGTATCTGGCTACGGACATCAGCTCCGGACAGCAGGCCGCAGTCATCTAGGTCCGGACCTCTGGCAGCGGTCGGCAGGTTATGGAATCCGGCAGGCAAACTAGGGTACAGAAAGAAGCAAAAGGAGACAAAGGCTTTGTGCAAGAGTAGCACGAAAAGGCACAGTGCGAGAACCAGTGTGAGTGCAAGGGAGCACAGAGACCACGGCTGGGAGCACCGGCAGGTGGAACTGACGATGGCAGTTGCAAGCGGGCACGACTAGAGGCGACACCGCTGTGGGGCCACGCAGCCAGACCACTATAGCACTGGACGGGGCACGGCTGGGGCACACAGGCGAGCACGGCTAGAGGCGGCACGGCTGAGGCACACCAGGTAGGCACAGGCGACCAGGCACGTGTGCGGAGGCACGGAGCCACAAGGCAGGGCTAGGCAAAGGGTACAGGACAGAGCCACATGCGAGACAGCATGGCAAAGCCTAGTATGAAATGTGCAAGGGAGCACGAAACATCAGGGACAATACAAAGAACTAGGCAGAGACCTGCGCATGCCAAGATCATGCCAGGGACAGAGACAGTCTAGCAGCGGAGCGTAGGCCGAAGCCCAGAGCCGGGCCAAGGAAGGACCTTGGGACTAGACAGGATACACAGACGAGGCAGAGTCCTGCGCGTGCAGAGAGGCACGCCAGGGACAAGCGAGGCAGAGTCCTGCGTGTGCAGAGAGGCACGCCAGGGACAGGCGAGGCAGAGTCCTGCGCATGCAGAGAGGCACGCCAGGGACAGGCGAGGCAGAGTCCTGCGCGTGCAGAGAGGCACGCCAGGGACAGAGACAGAGGCAGGGTACCTGAAGCCACAAAGCAGAGTGAGACATGACACGAGGACAGAAACACGGAACAGAAGAGCAAACAAGGACTACAAGGCAGAGTAGGGACAGAACAAGGCACAAGCGACAACACAAGACATGACACGAGACCAGAGATGGAATACGAGCACGGAGCGTGTGCTTAGATGCACGAGAGAGCAGAGTGCAAGGGCACAGAATAGAGGGAGCGCCCCACAGACCAAGCAGCCATGCAGGGACACCACACAATACTCAGGCCCAGAGCATAGGAAGGGGCAGCCAGATATAGGGCATAGCTCCTCCTCTTCCAGGTCAGGACCAGGGGAGCACTTCCGGGTTCAGATCCACAGGATAACAGAGCGTAGTCACATGATTGGAATTACAGACATGACGAGACGACTGCAGAATCAGTGCTAAAACCTAGACAGGTCACAAGATCAGAGTTCTAGACATGACGAGATGATTACCAAACCAGACATTGCAGGATCCTAGGAAAGGTCACATGATCAGCGTTTCAGACATGACGAGATGATTGGAGAATCAGACAGTGCAGGATCCAGGCAGGGACACATGACCAGGGATTCTAGACATGACGAGAAGATCACAGAAGGCAGAGCAGAAACGCAGGCATCCTGCAGCTCAGATGTGAGTGTGCACACTGCTCTAAGGAACATGCAGGATAGCAGACAAGATATGCGCATGCACATCGCTCCAGGAGTTCTTGAGAGAAAACAGACAGGGCAGACATGACAGACATGGCGGACATGACAATTACGTACCGACGATGCTGACACAAGGGGAGGTAGAGAAATGATGAAGCAGGCTTGGCAGAAAATGGCAGACTGGACAGAGAAAGGGGGCAGTCTTAGACCATGATGCCTTGTAACTTACCCAGGATACATTGGGAATTGGAGGGAATTAATCAGGAAGTACAATATATGACATCATACAGTTATATCTTTTGGCCACTAGATGGAGCTAAGGAAACAGTAAACATTATCTAAGGAAGAACTGAACATCCTGGACATACAGCAATATGGTATGTTTTCAAAAATAGGTAATTAAGAGTCATTTCTTAAGTCGGAGCCAGAACAATCTTGGTGGGTTTGCTTCAATTCTACTAAGGCACATTGGTTGAATTATGAAAATGATGTCGCTGTTCGACTATTTCTCAGTCCAGCTGTCTATACACACGTGGTCAAAATTGTTGGTACCTCTCGTTTAATGACAGAAAAACCCACAATGGTGACAGAAATAACTTGAATCTGACAAAAGTAATAATAAATGAAAAATCTATGAAAATGAACAAATGAAAGTCAGACATTGCTTTCAACCATGCTTCACAGAATAAAAAAAAAGTAAATAAAACTCATGAAATAGGCCTGGGCAGAAATTATGGTACCGCTGAAAATCATGTGACAAAAGGGACATCTTAAATCAAGGTGTGTCCACGAATTAGCCTCACAGGTATCTACAATCTTGGAATCAGTGAGTGGGCCTGTATAGAGGGCTACAGATACTCACTGTGCTGTTTAGTGACATGGTGTGTATCACACTCAACATGGACCAGAGGAAGCAAAGGAAAGAGTTGTCTCAGGAGATTAGAAATTATAGACAAACATGTTAAAGGTAAAAGTTAAAAGACATGGCCGCAGGAGGAAAATTGATGACAAATCAAAGAGACGGATAATACGAATTGTAACAAAGTAGCCCAGAAACACTTCTAAACAGATTAAAGGTGAACTTCAAGCTCAAGGAACATCAGTGTCAGATCGCACCATCCGTCGTTATATGAGCCAAAGTGGACTTCATGGGAGACGACCAAGGAGGACGCCATTGCTGATAAGACTATCAAGGGATTCTAGAGAGAAATGTGCTGCCCAGTGTCAGAAAGCTTGGTCTCAGGTGCAGGTCATGGGTCTTGCAACAGGATAATGACCTGAAACACACACCTAAAAACACCCAAGAATGGCTAAGAGGAAAACAGTGGACTATTCTGAAGTGGCCCTCTATGAGCCCTGACCTAAATCCTACTGAGCATATTTGGTAAGAGCTGATAAATGCCGTCTGGAAAAGGCAACCTTCAAACACGAGACAACTGGAGCAGTTTGCTCTTGAGGATTGGGCCAAAATACCTGTCGAGAGGTGCAGAAGTCTCATTGACAGTTACAGGAATCGTTTGATTGCAGCGATTGCCTCAAAAAGTTGTGCAACAAAATATTAAGTTAAGGGTACCATCATTTCTGTCCAGGCCTATTCCATGAGTTTTATTTTTAAAACAATTCTGTGGAAGCATGGTTGAAAAGCAATGTCTGACTTTCATTTGTTTATTTTCAAAGATTTTTTATTTATTATTACTTTTGTCAGATGCAAGTTATTTCTGTGACCATTGGGGTTTTTTCTGTCATTAAACGAGGGGTACCAACAATTTTGACCACGTGTTTGTTCAGTGACGTCCAGAAATATTTGGACAGTGACCAAATCTTCGTGATTTCAGCTCTGACGGACACTATTTTTTCTTTAAAGTGAAACAACTGGGATGTAATTGAAGTTTAGACTTTCATGTTTAATTAAAGAGGTTGAACAAAAATATCCTGTGAAATGATAAGGAATTGCACCCATTTTTCACAAAGCCTCCTCATTTCAGGGGCGCAGAAGTAATTTGGCAAAATAAATAAAATGTTCATTTTTAATACTTTGTAGAGAATCCTTTGCAGGCAATGACTGCCTGAAATCTGGAAGCCATGGACGTCACCAAACGCTGGGTTTCCTCCTTTGTGATGCTTTGCCGGCCTTTACTGCAGCTGACTTCAGTTGTTGCTTGTTTGTGAATCTTTTTTGGCAATGTCTAACCTGGCCTATTTTCAACGCTGATTAATGTTTTGCACTTTGTGGTGAACCCTATTGGTCTCATGAAGTCTTCTCTTTATAGTAGACTTAGATACTGAAGCACCTACTTCCTAGAGTGTTTTTCACTTGAGTAGATGTTGTTTCACCATGGAATGGATTCTGCGATCATCTACCACTGTTGTCTTTCATGGACGTCCAGGCCTTTTTAAGTTCTTAAGCACATCAGTGCGCTCTTTTTTTTCAGAATGTACATAGTGTTGTTTTTGCCACTCCTAACATTTCTACTATCTCTCTGATTTTTTTTTTCCATCTTAATAGTGTTTTTTTTCTCTTCCATTTCTCTTCCATTGAGAGCTCCACAGCAACAGCTTCCAAATGCAAATGCCACACCTGGAATCACCTTCAGACATTTTACCTGCTTAACTGATGACAGATTAATTAGGGATTAGCCCATGCAGCCTGTAAAGGAAATGTATAACATCAGTAAAGTAACATTAATTTGAGTCTGTCATTTACAAGATTGACACTACACAAAGGGCATAACCTCTATTTACTCTTATTACAGGAACTCAGAACCATAGGTGTTTTCTGGAATAATACTGAGGATTTAATTTGTGATACCTTGGCCTGGTGAGCCAAGCTTCAAAGTGTGAGCAGATGGTCATTGTAACCAGGCAGGATGTTTCATATATCCTAAATGGAAGGGGGTGGTTGGAGACCCAAGATATTTAAAATGCAAGGTGCTTGCTCCTAAATTAGCCCATGTCCGATCACAGATCAGAAATTTTAATATTATAATCTGTAAATTATATTAATTATAACCTTTACATTTGAGCTCAGTCAGGACAAGCCATATAAAAGATGGATTAAACAATTAAAAGGTGTTCACATGGATACACATCCATGGATCTGTCCTGGCCCCAGTGTTGTTCATCATTTTTATTAATGATCTAGAAAAGGGAAGTGAAGGTAAACTAATCAAATTTGCAGATGATGCAAAGCTAGGAGGGATAGTTAACACTATAGAAGACAGAGAAAGGATTCAGAAGGATCTAGATAAGCTTGAACAATGGCAGCGACTAAGAGAATACCATTCTAACAGGGACGTACAATAACAAATTATATTGTGGTACTGTGTTAGCCAGAAAAATCGATGTAAATAATTTTGATGCCCAAAGATGACAATAGCTTAATTCATTTGTAATCCAGCTTGAAGAAGGAGCCTCTGTGGTCTGAAAGCTTGCAAACATATTTATTTCTGGTTAGCCAATAAAGGTATCTCTCTGAGAATATTTTTGGCATCGTACAGCATACAAGTATTTACATCAATTTTAACAGGGAAAAATGCAAGATTCTAGATCTGGGCAATAAAAATGAAAATTACAACTACAGAATGGGAGGAATGCAACTAAGCAACAGCACGCATGAAAAAGACTTGGATATACTAATAGATGACGGATTGCGCATTAGTGAACAGTGTGATGCGGCTGCAAAAAAAGCAAACACAGTTCTAGGATGTATTAACAAAAGGTTAGAGTTTTTATATCTCCTGAATTATTTATCCCCCTCTACTCCTTCTTTGTCAGGCCTCGTCTGGAATACTGTGTCCAGTTCTGGGCACCACATTTTAAAAAAGACATTGAAAAACTGGAGCAGGTTCAGAGAAGTGCTACCAGGATGGTGAGCGGACTGCAAGTATGTCCTATTAGGAACGGTTAAAGGATCTGGGAATGTTTAGCTTGCAAAAAAGAATGCTAACGGGACACTTAATAGCCGTCTACAAATATCTGGAGGAATTTCACAGTGTAGAGGGACCATCATTATTCTCATTTGCACATAGAAACATGAGAAGCAATGGAATGAAATTGAAATCTAGAAGATACAGATTAAATATTAGAAAAAACTTTTTGACAGAGAGGGTGATCAATGAGTGGAACAGGCTGCCATAATAGGTGGTCTGTGCTTCTTCTAAGGAAGTCTCCAAACAGAGGCTGGACAGACATCTGTCTGAGATGGTTTAGTGACTCCTGCATTGTGCAGAGGGTTGGACATGATGACCCTGGAGGTCCTTTCCAACTTTAACATTCTATGATTCTATGTGGGGGTCGGACTTAACTGAATGTGATCCATAATCCATTTCTCCTTCCCTCAAGGAAACAGAACATAAGTTTAGACAGAAACGTTTAGACATTTCTGTTATTTCTCTTTTTATATTTTATAACTGTTTTGCATATTTGGGTGTTGAGTTATTTTTATCTATTTATACCTTTTCTTGTAAGCAATGTATGTTTTATATTAAAGATTAAATCTTTAATACGTTTGGTCCTTGTATGCTTTTAAGAATCCATAGCCTTTCAGAAAGTGTGTGAATCGCGATCCACCAGCAGTTATTAACTAGTTAAATGCCGCTGTCAAACTGACAGCGGCATTTAACAAGTGCTTCCGGCAATTGCCCTGGTAATATGCACATCAGTGACCCCCGTTACGTGATCGTAGGTCACTGAGGTGTCGGCATGACAACCCAACGTCTCCTGGAGACCTCTATGGTTGTCAGTGCCGATCTGATCATCGCCTCTATGTAGCTGAGCTGATCGGGTTGTGGCAGCTTGAGGCTATTGAAGCATGCCAAAAGTAAAAAGAAAATGTTTTTAAAAATATAAAAAAAATTAAAAAAAATAAAAGTTCAAATCACCCCCCTTTCGCCCCATTCAAAATAAAACAATAAAAATAAAATCAAACATACACATATTGGGTATTGCCGCGTTCAGAATTGCCTGATCTATCAATAAAAAAAAAGGATTAACCTGATCGCTAAATGGCGTAGCAAGAAAAAAAATCAAAACGCCAGAATTAACCCTTTTCTGACATATAACATACTATCTCGTCCATGTGCCCTGGGCCTTAATGCCCGTGGACGGGATAGTAAGTCATACGCGATTAGCCACGCTCATGGGGGGAGCGCAGCTGATCGCAGCCGGGTTTTAACTGATTATCACAGCTGACACCTGGCACTAAGTGCCAGGAGCGGTCGCGGACCGCTCCCGACACTTTAACAAATAATAATTTTATTTCTATAGCGCCGAGATATTCCGCAGCACTTTACATTTCAGAGGGGACTTGTACAGACGATAGACATAACAGCATAACAGTAATCACATAGGTCATAACAGATACCAGGAGGAATGAGGGCCCTGCTCGCAAGCTTACAAACTATGAACCCCCGGCACAATGCGATCAAACATGATCGCAGTGTTCCGGAGGCATATAAAAGCATCGCGCAGGGAGGGGGCTCCCTGCGTGCTTCCCTGAGATCCTCAGAACAACGCGATGTGATCGCATTGTTCTGAGGGCCTCCTTCCTGCAGGACCCCGGATCCAAGATGGCTGCGGGGTCCGTCCAGGTCCTACAGGGAGGTGGCTTGTGTGCCTGGTGAGAGCAGGCACCGGCAAGCCTCCTGCACTGCCTGTCAGATCGCTGATCTGACACAGTGCAGTGCATAGTGTGAGATCTGCGATCTGATATAATACAGTGATGTACCACCCTGGGACAGAGTAAAAAAGTGAAAAAAAAAGTGTAAAAATATTTTTTAAAAATTCCTAAATAAAGAAAAACAAAATTCCCCAATAAATACATTTCTTTATGTAAAAAAAACAATAAAAGTACACATATTTAGTATCGCCACGTCCGTAACGACCCGCCCTTTAAAACTGTCCCACTAGTTAACCCCTTTAGTGAACCCCTTAAAAAAAGGGCAAAAAAACAATGATTTATCATCATACCGCCTAACAAAAAGTGGATTAACACGCAATCAAAAAGACGGAAATAAATAAACACAGTACCGCTGAAAACGTCATCTTGTTCTGCAAAAAATGAGCTGCCACACAGCGTCATCAGCGGAAAAAAAAAGTTATAGCTTGCAGAATAAAGCGATGCAGAAATAATTATTTTTATATAAAATTGTTTTTATTGTTTAAAAGCGCTAAAACATAAAAAAATGATATAAATGAGGTATCGCTGTAATTGTACTGACCAGAAAAATAAAACCACTTTATCTATTTTACCACAAGCGGTACGGTATAAATGCCCCCCCCAAAAGAAATTCATGAAATGCTGTTTTTTGTTCATTCTGACTCCCAAAAATCATAATAAAAAGCGATCAAAAAACGTCATGTGCCCGAAAATGGTACCAATAAAAACGTCAACTCGTCCCGCAAAAAATAAGACCTCACATGACTCTGTGGGCCAAAATATGGAAAAATTATAGCTCTCAAAATGTGGTGATGCAAAAACTATTTTTTGCAATAAAAAGCGTCTTTTAGCGTGTGACAGCTGCCAAACATAAAAACCCGCTATAAATAGTAAACCAAACCCCCTTTATCACCGCATAGGGAAAAATAATAAAATAAAAAAATGTATTTATTTCCATTTGGGCTAGGGGTATGATCTCAATTCCAGCCAATTCTGCATTGAAAAAGTCAAACGATGCTCCTTCTCTTCTGAGCTCTGCCATGCGCCAAAACAGTGGTTTACCCCCACATATGGGGTATAAGCGTACTCAGGACAAATTGCACAATAACTCTTGGGGTCCAATTTCTTCTGTTATCCTTTGGAAAATAAAAATTGGGGGCAAAAATATCATTTTTGTGGAAAAAACTATGATTTTTTTATTTTTATTGTTCTATGTTATAAACTTCTGCGAAGCACTTGGGGGTTCAAAGTTCTCGCCACTCATCTAGTTAAGTTCCTTGGGGGGTCTAGTTTCCAAAATGGGGTCACTTGTGGGGGGTTTCCACTGTTTAGGCACATCATGGGCTCTCCAAATGCGACATGGAGTCCGATCTCAATTCCAGCCAATATTGCGTTGAAAAAGTCAAACGGCGCTCCTTCCCTTTCATGCTCTGCCATGCGCCGAAACAGTGGTTCCCCCCCACATATGGGGTATCAGCATACTCAGGACAAATTGCACAATTACTTTTGGGGTCCAATGTCTCCTGTTACCCTTGGGAAAATAAAAAACTAGACCTGAAATATTTTTTTTTGTGAAAAAAGTTAAATGTTCATTTTTTTTAAAACATTCAAAAATTTAAGGTGAAGCACCTGAAGGGTTAAAAAAATTTCTTGAATCTGGTTTTGACCATGCTTGAGGGGTGCAGTTTTTAGAATGGTACCACTTTTGGGTATTTTCTATCATATAGACACGTCAAAGTGACTTCAATTGTGTTGTGGTCCCCCCAAAAAATGGTGTTGTACAAATGAGAAATCGCTGGTTAACTTTAAACCCTTATAACTTCCTAACAAAAAAAAAAAAAAATGGTTCCAACATTGTGCTGATGTAAAGTAAACGTGTGGGAAATGTTATTTATTAAGTATTTTGTGTGCCGTATCTCTGTGATTTAAGGGCATGAAAATTCAAGGTTGAAAAATTGCAAACTTTTCAAAATTTTTGCCAAATTTCCGTCTTTTTCACAAATAAACGCAAATCATATCAAAGAAATTTTTTATCACTAACATGAAGTACAATATGTCACCAGAAAACAATGTCAGAATCACCGGGATCCATGGAAGCGTTCCAGAGTTATTACCTCAAAATGAGACAGTGGTCAGAATTGTAAAAATTGGCCTGGTCATTAACGTGCAAACCACCCTTGGGGGTAAAGGAGTTAAGTTTTTTGGGTCGCCGCAACATTGCAGTAAAATGCAATAACGGGCGATCAAAAGATTGTATCTGCACCAAAATGGTATAGTTAAAAACGTCAGCTTGGCACGCAGAAAATAAGCCTTTACCCAGAACACTAAAAATGGAGATGCTATGGGTATTGGAAAATGGCGCAATTTTTTTTTTTAACAAAGTTTGGAATTTTTTTCACCACTTAGATAAAAAAGAACCTAGACATGTTTAGTGTCTATGAACTCGTAATGACCTGGAGAATCATAATCGCAGGTGAGTTTTAGCATTTAGTGAACCTAGTAAAAAAAGCCAAACAAAAAACCAATGTGGGATTGCAGTTTCACCGCACTTGGATTTTTTTTTCCAGTTTTCTAGTACACAATATGATAAAACCAATGAAGTTGTTTAAAAGTACATCTCGTCCCGCAAAAAAACAAGCCCTCACATGGCCATATTGACAGAAAAATAAAAAAGTTATGGCTGTGGGAAGAAGGGGAGCGAAAAACGAAACCGCAAAACTGGAAAAAGCTCCGGGGGTTAAGGGGTTAAAAAGAGGCAGCTACATACTGAAGAGCTGTAATTACTAAACCCTTATTCCAATTAGGATGTGAATATTCTCAAATTAAGGCCAGGGTCACACTTGCGAGCGCAATGCGAGAACCTCAAGCGAGTCTCACGCGTCAATACCCGACAGTGCCGCCGGCACTCGGGACCGAAGCTTTCAGCTGCATAGAAATACATTCAGTTGCACACTCCGGTCCCGAGTGCTGGCGGCAGTGCCAGGTATTGATGCAAGAAAAGAGACTTGCGCGAGTTTCTCGCATTGCACTCGTAAGTGTGACCCCGGTCGAAAGCTGAGAGTCTGCACTCACTTTATGCTCATTTTGATTATATAATTGCATCTTGAATATTTTTTGGTAAACAGCTAAAATATCAAAGCTTGTGCCACTGTCCAAATATTTCTTGATTAGTATATTTTGAATATATATATATTCAAGTAAAAAATAAAAATTGTGCCTTTAGCCTTTATTAAGCTGTGTGGTTACAGCAACACTTCAGTTCCTCCTGGAACCTTTCTCAAGCCATCACATGGTGTTACAAGTGCATGTAAACAGGACAGGCGTGGCAACAATTGCATAACTGATATTTAGTGCAAAGGTTAAAAAAACATAAAACAGTGTTTTTATTACATAATACAGGTAAGAATTAAATTGGCTATGTATCTATGATAACAGGAAGCCATCAATGTTGCATGATGATATAATACCATTAAGAATATGAAAAAGCTACAAAAGGTCTAAAGATAATGTGTATAAAGTGCATAAAGCTGCTAAAGTGGATAATCAGTATCACCAAGTGCATGAATACATTAAAATCATGAGAAGTCACCCCACATAAATAAAAGACCTCTCTGGTGTATATGAAAACCATACCAGGTACGCACCGTCACCAATACCAAATACTTAAAACCAGTCAGATGGATGCGTCATCCAAATGAAGCAGAGAAGAGGAATGCATCACAAGAAGAGAGGAGGCATCGGATCAAGACCAGCGACACTCATCAGATTGGTTGGTGAGTATCACAAATGGTCTTCTTGTTTTGCAGGCGGGTTTGGGGCACATATACAGCATATTGGAATGCTGAATAACAGGGCTGAAAGGTACTGGCCTTACCTCATATGGGACAAACCTGGTGAAAGGTTCCCTTTAAAGGGTTTATCCAGGACTATTTTTTTTAATGTAGGCCTAAAAACTAACAGGCAGGTAGTTGCTGCCTATTGTGCCTGACGCCAATCCCTGCCTGCACAGATCGGTCACAGTAGCGATTCAACAGCTTCCACTGACGTCACATGAACAGCTCATGGCTTCTCTTCTGCTCTATTCTGCTGACGGGGAGTCACTGCCGAGCTCATGCTGATTTGACAGTCGGCACACAAGAGAAAGAGCTGCTCTGTTGACGCTGAGCAGCTGAATCGCTGGCAGGAGCGGTCGGTGGCCATTCAGTGCTGGCGCTGTGTAAAAAAGTCAGGTAGTTAGCAGCTATATGTCTGTTAGTTTTTAGGCCCTTAGTAAAAAAAAAAAAGCTCCAGGATAAACCCTTTAATAAAGGAACAAATTTTTATTTTTCCTTGAATCTTGGCATGCTGCCATTTTTACCTACATGTGGATTTGATTGAAGCCCCTGGATTTGCACCCTTTCCTCTACAGTGCTGCTTCAGCTTTCCTTTATTTCTAACTATCTATCGATCTATCTTTCTATGTATCTATCTATCTATATCCTGACAGCCATATACAATGGTTTATAAACTAATTCCTTAGCTATGTATCTATGATAACAGGAAGCCATCAATAGGAAGCCTTTGGAAAATAGCCTCGGAGATGAAACATTTGGCCTGGTCACCAGGGCATTGTCTCTATGGCGTTGAACAAAACAGCTCAAGGTTTCTACCACAGCTGAAAAGCAGCCTGGATTGCAAATAGCAGTCTGGGGCCAAACTATGACTTCATTGGAGTGGCCGGGGCTGTGACTGCAGCGGCTTCCTGCGACTCTACAGAGGGTTTAACAGCTCTGATTTCATCTGGACAGAAAACATTAAAGAAGCACAGAATTCAGTAGCCGGAAACACTGCCAGGAAAAGGAAGCGGAGACGGCAGTGTAATGTAGACTGCAACCTGTGTCTTCTGGGACTGAGCTTATGGGATGACTTAGGGTCTCGTTCCACATAGCGACGCTCCAGCGATCCCGACAACGATACGACCTGGTAAGGATCGCTGGTACGACGCTACATGGTCGCTACATGGCCGTCAATCAGGCAGATCTACTCAACGACGCAGCAACGATGCTGCGATCTGTATAATGACCTCGGCGGTCGTTGGGACCTTGTCACACAGCAGCTATTCTGACGACTCAGACCTCGCATCCCTGAGTTCCAACGAAGTCGCTCGTCTTTGTTATGGCGTCAAACACAGCGATGCATGCTGGCCAGCGGGACATCAACGATCAAAAAATGGTCCAGGACATTCGAGCACAATCAGCGATATCGCAGCGGGGGGCCGGTCGCCGCTATGTGTCACACGTAGCGAGATCGCTGGCGAGGTTGCTGTTGCGTCGCAAAACCTGTGACGTTTCAGGGATCTCGCTAACGGTCTCGCTATGTGTGAAGTACCCCTTACAGAACAAATTATGGTAAATAAGAAGCCCTCCTCCTCCCATCAAAGTGTTTATCCTCTTAATATATTGCAGTCATCATATTATATACTGTAGCATTGTGTCCTTACAATGACTCATTTTGTCTTTCTACCCAGCTAATTCTTCTCTTTTCCATTAGATCTAAAACATCACGTGACTAGCTGAATCCTAAACTCTATGTAGAAATAGGAGGACAATTTTCTCTATGTAAGTCATAAGTCACTGCAAAGGCCCTGGCAGGGGAGGAGGAAGGAGCTGGATCAGGAGTTGAAGAGGGGAATAATTTCTGCAGGGACAAGAGACTTCTCATTTCTCTACTCTTTGTAGAAAAAGGAAGAATTAGCTGGGTAGAAAGGCAAAATGAGCAATTGTAAGTACACAGTGCCATGTAATTTGACAACTGCAATATATTAAGAGGATAAAAACTTTGATAGGTGTGCTTCTTTAAGGTGTATGGTCACTCCGTCTTTGAGACATATCATAGGATAGTACTTTTTTGGTTAGGGGCTTGTGTACTTCGATTCATTTGCAACCGTTATAAAATCAAATAAGCAGCTTTGCAAATAGTTTTGATTAGAAATCTTCTACTCTTTTGCTTCTACAGCTCGTATACAGGATTGTGTATCTAGATGGTAGCAGAGTACAATCTTTTTTAGGCCTCATATATAAAGGCTTATATAATTAAACTAAAGAAAAAAAAAACAGTGACTTAAGGTTGTTCACACATTGCCTTTCTTTGTTGTGAAAGTGAATGAGTTTTCTGAAACCTCGTGCACACGTCTGCATTTTTCCTTGCAGATTTGAAGCACTTTGAAATATGCAGCATGTCCATTCTATCAGCTTTTTTGCAGCATTTTTCACCTATTCAAATGAACGAGAAAATCCAAATAAAAAATGCCTGCAAACGCGCACATTTTTCCTGCCAAAAGATACATTTTTGGTGCAGAAGTGTTTTCCCCAAAATACTTAAAGTGTGCACATGCCCTTATTGTATAGCCAAAGCATTTACGTGTTACTTAGCCAACATTCAATTTGATTGTATAAAACAGTTATGTCTTCTCTTTTTGCCGGCCCATTCCAAAAGTCAGAGACTGTCCATATTAATCTATAATCAGTAACATTGGCTGCATCTAATATCCCAGGAAGAGAGGACTCGGGCTCAACTTCATACCATACAACATATTGCAATAATGTGAACGATTTCATACGAGAAGTGAAATATTCTGAACTAGTTAGGTGGAGGGGAATTGGAAAATGCCCAAAATTAATGTGAATTTCCTAATCTGGCAGAGGATTCACTATGTGAGCGCAACGTAATGGACTGCGTAGGAGTCCTCCACGTCATTCTAGCAAAGATTGGCTGCGTTTGTGCTGATTGAACTGGAATTCAGCCCCAATTAGCATATAATGTTGGACTTTATGTAATTTTGCTAAGATATATAGCTCTACTGTGGGCAAGTAGATATAAGGGATTTGTGTGTGTTATAGTGTGCTGGGAAATGTATCAAATAACAGTTTCTCCTTATTCTCTTTTTTAATTAAAAAAAAATTCCCAACACAGCCAAGCTAGTGAAGTAGGATTTTTTTTTTCTGGGAGTGTCCTTCCCTGTAATACATGCTGGGTGTGATTTTTGTGTATCCAGGGTACTGCCTTCACTTGCTTACATGTCTCAGCACAGCTCCAGAACTGCAATTATTTCTTCTTCGAGTACTTTGCTGCTTGTCTATATTCCTGTATTCTCCGCTGTCCCGAGGACACTTTTTCTCTATCTCCATCTCTGCATATGAGGCCGGGGTCACACTGGCGACGAATACGGACAAGTGAGAGGCGCTAAAAGCACGCATTACACACCGACAAATGATTTTCTATGGGTTTGCTCCCAACAGCCGTATATTTCTCGGGCGTATTTACGGTCCGTGCCAATCGCTGCATGCTGCGATTGTCAGCGTACTACGCCCGTAGTACGCCAATGCTAGTCTATGGGTGCGCAAAAAATACGGATTACACATGGACCACACATGTGACCTGCGAGAAATACGCACCCGGTGTCTTTTAGAAAAGCCGGCAATTCAGTGCGCTATACAGTAAACTCACACTGACAGGTTTAATAAAGAAACGAAAGAATCTATAATAATAAATGCCCTAAGCAGCTTCCGGTTGTAACAACTTCCGTCCAGTTGTAACCGGTGACGTCACCGCACACCTCTTTCCATGTTAACCCTCAACACACCACTCCTCCTCAACACACACACTCCTCTCACCTTTCACCATCTCCACTCACGTCCACTCACTCTTTCACTCCACATACGACCCTTTCTCTCACTCCGTCTCTCATACTCACGCCGTCATCGCCGCTGATCCACGATCCCTGACATCTTCTTCCGCCGGCGCCATCCTGGATCCAGACGTCCTTCACGCCGGCGACATGTTCTTGCGGCGACGCCATTTTGGATCGGCGAAATCCCACAATAGTCAAGATGGCGTCGCCGCAAGAACATGTCGCCGGCGTGGAGGACGTCGGGATCCAAAATGGCGTCGGCGGAAGATGTCGGGGATCGTGGAGCAGCGGCGATGACGGCGTGAGTATGAGAGACGGAGTGAGAGAAGGGGTCGTATGTGGAGTGAAAGAGTGAGTGGAGATGGTGAAAGATGAGAGGAGTGTGTGTGTTGAGGGTTAACATGGCAAGAGGTGTGATGCTATCGCATCCTCCCGATGCGATAGCATCGGGCCATAATCTAGTAGATATATATATATACACATAGAATACATATATATATATATATATATATATATATACACACACACAAGTCATTGTGACAAACATATATATATATTTATATTTCACAGAGTTCTTCATAGCAGAATAGCCGCTAATTAAATTGCCGGCTTCTCTCAAATCCTTCCCCAACCCGACATGAAATGACACATGGTTTACATTCAGTAAAGCATTTCATTTCATGTTTTTTTGTCCCTGACTAATAATTAGATGCGGGTTTGTGTACAAAATTTGGGAGTTCTAGTTGTTATTTTAAGGGGTTAATTCGGTGTTAAAAAATGTGTGGGCTTCCCTTTGCCCTATGTTGGTGGCGAGTGGGTTAATCTAACAAAGGGTTAATGTCACCATTCGATTGTAAGGTGGCATTAACCCTGTTAGATTAACCCATTCGCCACCGCTACAGGGCAATGGGAAGCCCACGCATTTTTTAAAAATGAATTAACCCCTTAAAATAACAACTAGAACTCCCAAATTTTGCACACAAACCCGCATCTAATTATTAGTCAGGGGCATAAAAAAAAACATGAAATGAAATGCTTTACCGAATGTAAACCATGTGTCATTTCATGTCGGGTTGGGGAAGGATTTGATAGAAGTCGGCAATTTAATTAGCGGCTATTTTGCTATGAAGAACTCTGTGAAATATATATATATGTTTATCTCAATGACTTGTGGGTATATATATATATATGCATTCTATGTGTCTATATCTATTCTTTGGTTTCTGTTATAAACCCTGTCATAGGGCCAGGCTCGGACTGGCCCACCGAGGTACCGTTGGATCCCTCGGTGGGCCCCGCCCCCGAATGTCACTGTCACTCACTGGTCACTCGTACCCAGGCCAGGGCAGGGCCGGCGTCAGCACCCGGGCAAGTGCCGGGGCCCTGGCGAGATGGGAGGGCCCACTCACGCTGTGTCAGCACAGGACCTGTGATGCGGTCACAGGAGGGGAGGAGTCGGGTCACATGATCAGGGTGGCTGCAGGACTCTGCTGTGCTGGCCGCTTGTCATTATGGTGCTGGTCTGGATGGATGAGGTAACGTTTATGTGTGGGACAGTGGGGTCAGGAAGGGGTTTAACAAGGTGGATGTAGCAGAGCCGTGTGTGTACTTGTGTGGGGTCAGGAGGGGTTTACAAGGTGGATGTAGCAGAGCCGTGTGTGTACTTGTGTGGGGTCAGGAGGGGTTTACAAGGTGGATGTAGCACAGCCGTGTGTGTACTTGTGTGGGGTCAGGAGGGGTTTACAAGGTGGATGTAGCAGAGCCGTGTGTGTACTTGTGTGGGGTCAGGAGGGGTTTACAAGGTGGATGTAGCAGTGCCGTGTGTGTTCTTGTGTGGGGTCAGGAGGGGTTTACAAGGTGGATGTAGCAGTGCCGTGTGTGTTCTTGTGTGGGGTCAGGAGGGGTTTACAAGGTGGATGTAGCAGAGCCGTGTGTGTACTTCTGTGGGGTCAGGAGGGGTTTACAAGGTGGATGTAGCAGAGCCGTGTGTGTACTTGTGTGGGGTCAGGAGGGGTTTACAAGGTGGATGTAGCAGAGCCGTGTGTGTACTTGTGTGGGGTCAGGAGGTGTTTACAAGGTGGATGTAGCAGTGCCGTGTGTGTACTTGTGTGGGGTCAGGAGGTGTTTACAAGGTGGATGTAGCAGAGCCGTGTGTGTACTTGTGTAGGGTCAGGAGGGGTTTACAAGGTGGATGTAGCAGAGCCGTGTGTGTACTTGTGTGGGGTCAGGGAGGGGTTTTACAAGGTGGATGTAGCAGAGCCGTGTGTGTACTTGTGTGGGGTCAGGAGGGGTTTACAAGGTGGATGTAGCAGAGCCGTGTGTGTACTTGTGTGGGGTCAGGGAGGGGTTTAACAAGGTGGATGTAGCAGAGCCGTGTGTGTTCTTGGGTGCGGTCAGGAGGGTTTTACAAGTTGTACGGAGCAGAGCCGTGTGTGTACGAGGTGTACGGAGCAGAGCCGTGTGTGTACGAGGTGTACGGAGCAGAGCCGTGTGTGTACGAGATGTACGGAGCGAAGCCATGTGTGTGTACGAGGTGTATGGAGCAGAGCCGTGTGTGTACGAGATGTACGAAGAAGAGCCGTGTGTGTACGAGGTGTACGGAGCTGAGCCGTGTGTTTATGGAGCGGAGCAGAGCCGGGGGTGTACGGAGGGAAGCTGCGTGTGTACAAGGTGTATGGAGCAGAGCCGTGTGTGTACGAGGTGTATGGAGCATAGCCGTGTATGTATGAGATGTACGGAACGGAGCCCTGTGTACGGAGCTGAGCCATGTGTTTATGGAGCGGAGCAGAGTCGGGGGTGTACGGAGTGAAGCTGCGTGTGTACAAGGTGTACGGAGCGGAGCCGTGTGTGTACGAGGTGTATGGTGGGGAGCATTTATACCTCCCGAGTCCCAACTGTCCCGGATCCAGCGAGACAATCCCGATTTTGAGAGAGAGACTGCCCCAGCCGGGAGCATACTTTCCCCGTGGGACACAGGAGTACACAGCGGAGCCCCAAGGAGCAATTTAAACCTTGCACGTAACGTTCTACCGGAAGTGACGTGCTGGAAGCTGACCAGAAATTAGGTCATTTCAGTAGGAGATTGTGACGGAACCATGGAGGCACTTCAGGGAATGCTTCAGATCCATCACCGTGTCCTCCTCTGACAGCGGACAGCGAGATCGCCCTGGAATCGGGTATGTCGGCCATGTGAGCGGATCATGATATGTCCTGCACCAGGAGGCTCAGGTGGGCACTACAATGGGAGCTGGGCTGCTATAGTATCTTAATAGAATTTTTCTTTCTCTGTTTCTTTCTCTCTCTGTTCTTTCGCTCTAATCTTTTTTTTCTCTCTCTGTTCTTTCGCTCTCTGTTCTCTTTCTTTCTTTCTGTCTCTGTTCTTTCTCTCTGTCTGTTCTCTCTTTCCTCTCTTTCTTTCTCTCTCTCTGTTCTTTCTTTCCCCTCTTCCTCTCTGTTCTTTCCCCTCTTTCTTTTTCTCTCTACCTCTCTGTTCTTTCTTTCCCCTCCTTTTTCTCTCTCCCTGTTCTTTTTTTCTGTCAACTCTTTTTCTCTCTCCGTTCTTTCTTTCCCCTTTTTTCTCTCCCTCTCTGTTCTTTATTCCCCTCTTTCTTTCTTTCTTTCTTTCTTTCTCTCTCTGTTCTTTTTTTCTGTCCACTCTTTCTTTCTCTTTGTTCTTTTTCTTTCTTTCTTCTTTCTCTCTGTTCTTTCTTTCCCCTCTTTCTCTATCTGTTCTTTCTTTCTTTACCCTCTTTCTTTCTCTTTCTTTCTGTTCTTTTCTTTCTCTGTTCTTTATTTTCTTTCTTTCTTTCTCTGTTCGTTCTTTCTATGTTCTTTCTTTTTTTCTCTCTCTGTATCTTTCTCTGTTCTTCCTTCCATTCTTTCTCTTTCTTTCTCTGTTCTTTATTTCCCCTCTCTTCTTTCTTTCATGCGTACACTACTAATCAGTAGCCTCCATCACATGAACGTGTTTTGCCACAGAGCGAGTGTCCGTGTGGATCACATGCGTGTCCGTGTGATCCACACAGAGAGAAGTCCGTTTTTGGCCGTCACCACGGATGTCACACGGCATGAGTCGTGGTATGTGTTAAGGGGGGCCAACTGAGACTTTTTCGCCCGGGGCCCTCAAAAACCTGGAGCCGGCCCTGCCCAGGGGTGGGATTCAGCGGGTTCTCCCCGGTTCGGTGGAACCGGTTGTTAAAAAAGCAGCCAGTTCCCCGAACCAGGGAGATTCACAGCCGCGATCCGGTACTTTGATGTTCCTGCAGTGCAGCCGGCAATGAGCAGGAGCAGAGGAGGACTCTTGCTCTGCTTCCTAGTCCCGCCCGCCGCGCCGGATACCGCGCATTGATACGTCGGGTCGTTCTCTGCTCTGTCTCTGACTACCAGACAGAGCAAAGCACACCCCGGAGGACCCCGCCCCGCGCACTGATTCCTGCGCGCAGTGCGGCATTGGCGGGTAACTGGAGCTCGCTGGAGGAGTCACCGCCACTGCCCAGACTTGTCAAGTCAATGTGAGCTGAGCCTAGGCAGCGTGACGGACCGGTGATTTGCGCACACCCGGAGGCCGGAGGAGCAGGACGGGCGGTGTGGGGCCTGGCCATCCAGGAGGCCTCAACCACGGCCGTGGGATTACAGTGACAGTCTTCTTCTTCTTCAGAGTCAGACGCGTCGCAGCCTGTCGCCTGTGTATCTGGTACACAGGCCAACGCCGGGTCAGTGAGTTACTGTCTGTATGTGCTGCGTATTGGGGACCTGTGCTGCCTACTAGGGACCTGTGCCTGCCTATTGGGGACCTGTGCTGCCTATTAGGGACCTGTGCTGCCTATTAGGGACCTGTGCTGCCTACTAGGGACCTGTGCCTGCCTATTGGGGACCTGTGCTGCCTACTAGGGACCTGTGCCTGCCTATTAGGGAACAATGCTGCCTATTAGGGACCTGTGCCTGCCTATTGGGGACCTGTGCTGCCTATTGGGGACCTGTGCTGCCTATTGGGGACCTGTGCTGCCTATAGGGACCTGTGCTGTCTATTGGGGATCTGTGCTGCCTATTGGTGACCAATGCTGCCTATAGAGAACAATGCTGCCTATTGGGGACCTGTGCTGCCTATTGGGACCTGTGCTGCCTATTAGGGAACAATGCTGCCTATTAGGGACCTGTGCCTGCCTATTGGGGACCTGTGCCTGCCTATTGGGGACCTGTGCTGCCTATAGGGACCTGTGCTGTCTATTGGGGACCTGTGCTGCCTATTGGGGACCAATGCTGCCTATAGGGAACAATGCTGCCTATTGGGGACCTGTGCTGCCTATTGGGGACCTGTGCTGCCTATTGGGTACAATGCTACCTATTGGGGACCTGTGCTGCCTATTGGGACCTGTGCTGCCTATTGGGGACCTGTGCTCCCTATTTGGGACCAATGCTGCCTATTGGGGACCAATGCTGCCTATTGGGAACAATGCTGCCTATTGGGGACCTGTGCTGCCTATTGGGAACAATGCTGCCTATTGGGGACCAATGCTGCCTATTGGGGACCAATGCTGCCTATTGGGGACCTGTGCTGCCTATTGGGGACCTGTGCTGCCTATTGGGGATGTGTGCTACCTATTGGGGACCTGTGCTGCCTTTTGGGGACCTGTGCTACCTTTTGGGGACCTGTGCTGCCTATTGGGGAGTTGTGCTGCCTATTGGGAACCTGTGCTGCCTATAGGGACCAATGCTGCCTATTGGGGACGTGTGCTACCTATTGGGGACCTGTGCTGCCTTTTGGGGACCTGTGCTGCCTATTGGGAACCTGTGCTGCCTATTGGGAACCTGTGCTGCCTATAGGGACCAATGCTGCCTATTGGGGACCTGTGCTGCCTATTGGGGCAGCTAATCGCCCGGGTACCGGGAGGCTTTCCCCGCTAAGACCGGCAGGCAGCGACGCTGCCTGGCTGGTCCGGGCGAATTTTAGCCCCTCCTGCAGATACGAACGCTTCGATTGGCTGGGCTGTGTAGCATCTACCATGGAACTCTTGTTGGGACAAAGTGATCACTATACCCCCTACGTCAATCCTTGGGGGTGTAGATTCCAAAATGGGGTCACTTTTTAACTTCAAAGTAACACAGGTCAGATTTGCAAAAAATGGCCTGGGCATTAAGGTGAAAACAGGCCTGCGGCCCTAAAGGATTAAATGAATCGTAGTGCGGAAAGATCTGCAGCATATGAACAACGGTGCAGCTTTTAGTAGAATTAGGATGCTGAAATGATGCAGATTTGGCGTGGGATATACGGCAAAAGAACCCATGGTGTAATTCCGCGGTCTCAAAGCCTAAATGTTGAGTTGTACATTACTGTAGGTGGGCCCCTAAAATTAATTCCCTTGGTGGGCCCTAGACACCCCAGTCCGACCCTGCATAGGGCTCCTTTATATGTCCATTTTGCAAGGCGGCGAGAAAATCTCGCCATACGGATGCAGACTTTCACAAAATACGCAACCACACCTTGCTTACGGATGACCTACGGAGCACTATTTAGGGGTCATTCATCCGTATTACGCCTGTAAACACCGGACCGTATTTTGCGCCGGTTAGTGTGACCCCGGCCTAATTCTCTTCCTTTTGCTATCTCTCACACTGAGAAAATGGAGGGGAGAGCAGAGAGAGCAGCCAGAACTGAGCAGGAGCTCTGACGGATTTGTAACATTTTTACAAAACATATCAGCTCCATAAAGGATTTAAAATCAGCAGCAGCAAAATGGTAGAAAATTTTAAATGGAGACTAGAAAGTTGTTTGACTTTACGTTTTTGAAGAAAATAAACAGTATAAAAAAGTGTACATAGTCTTTAAAACATACTAGTACAAGTATGTTCATTTAATGGAAGACAGGGAATAATACCTGGAGGAAGTGTGCCTACTGATCTCGTTCTTCCAGCCAAGCACACCCATTTAAGTACAACTTTGAACACCGCACCTGGTTTTCCATATAATTTGCTACCTATATATACATGTATATACTGTATATATTCTGACTCATGGATATGTAGAATGTATGGTGCCTGGATAGACCTCTCTTTCTGGGCCCCTTCCGTATCGACCTGTACTCACGTTCATACCGATTAATCAGACAGCTTAACTCAGCCACGATCTCATGTAAGAAGACTCCAGGAAAAGAGGGATGCTTTAACTGAAATTCTTGTATTATGATGAAAGCAGCAGGTAAAAAAGGAATATTCTTCAGAGGACATGTAACAGGATGCATACAGATGGAGGGACGATCACAAAATGGAGAATGAAGGAGGGAACAAACATACATCACAGGACTACAGGGAGAGAGTTGGAACAAAATACAGGGAAAGGCAAACTGTCAATGTTCAATAAAAAACTGGGGAATGAGGAGGAATGCTCCCCGCCGTGAGCAACGTCCAGGAGCAATGTTCAGTTCATGTGACGTCCTCCTTTGGCAGTAGCAGCACGAGATCGGTGACCGGACGGAGGAAGGTTCGGGTAGAGCTCCCTTTTGTCACCTTAACTTCTGTCTTACGAGTCTTTCCGTCCTCGCTGGGCATGACCTTGGTGATAAGACCCATTGGCCAGTCGTTACGATGAGCCTCTTTGTCTTTTAAGAGAACAAGGTCTCCTTCTTGGAGATTAGGACTGGGTGTCTGCCATTTGTGACGGTTTTGAAGCAGGTGCAAGTATTTGGTCTTCCAACGGTGCCAAAACACGTTGGCTATGTGTTGTACTTGCTTCCACTGACGTTTGTAAATGTCCTTGTTATCGAAATTCCCGGGAGGAACTGCAGCAGCTCCAATCTTCTGTGTAAGAAGTGTAGCTGGGGTAAGAATCATTGGAGAATAACAACGTGGGACTTGGAGTTGCTCTAAGAACTTCAAGGACTTCTTCCATGTCTCCCACCTTTGCTGTTTCTGAGTCGGAAGCGGGGTGTCCCAATCAGTGTTCTCGGCAGTGAGCTGTCTTAACAGTATCTTGCCTTGAATAGTGATGGATGCTACAAACCCGAGAGGATCGTAGATGCTGTTTGTGACAGATAGGACTCCTCGTTTGGTAAAGGGTTTGTCACAGGGCGACACTTGGAAGGTGAAGGTGTCCTGTTTGATATCCCACAGTAGACCAAGGCTGCGCTGTGTGGGAGGAACATCAGAACCTAGGTTGAGGTCATTTAGGTTCGTGGCATGGTCCTCAGATGGAAATGCGCTCATTACTTCTTGACTGTTAGAGATGATCTTGTGGAGTCTGAGGTTTGATGTGGATAGCATTTCCTGTGTCCTGGAGAGTAGGTCAATTGCCTCTTCACTTGTGGGCAAGGACTTGAGCCGTCGTCTACGTAGAAGTTCTTCTCTACAAATTGATGAGCATCGGATCCGTACTCTCTCTCACCTTCCTGGGCTGTCCGTCTCAGTCCGTAGATCGCCACAGCAGGTGAAGGACTGTTGCCGAAGACATGGACCTTCATCCGGTAGTCTATGACTTGATTGTTGACATTGTTGTCTTTGTGCCATAGGAACCTAAGATAGTTTCTGCTGTCTTCCTTCATGATGAAGCAATGAAACATCTGCTGGATGTCGGCCATTATAGCAACAGGTTCTTGTCTGAAGCGGATCAATACTCCAAGGAGGCTGTTGTTCAGGTTGGGTCCAGTTAGTAGCAGGTTGTTGAGAGAGAGACCTTCATACTGAGCACTGGAGTCAAACACCACTCTGATCTGGTTAGGCTTGCGAGGGTGATAGACACCAAAGGATGGAAGGTACCAACATTCTTCTCCTTCCTTCAGTGGTGGCGCAGGTTCAGCATGATCTTTGTCAAAGATGTTCTGCATAAAGTCAATGAAATGCTTCTCCATCTCTGGTTTCCTCTTTAGGGTACGTTTTAAGGATGAGAACCTTGCAGTTGCTTGCTGCAGGTTGTTTGGCAACCTCGCTCTTGGGAAACGAAAGGGTAAAGGAGCTACCCAACTGTTGGAGTCATCTTGAACAAATTCTTTGTCCATAACCTTTATTAATTCTTTATCTTCCCTTGTGGGTGCTAACTTGTTGTCTTCACTTGTGGAATCGAACACTGTTGACCCGAGGTTTTCGTCCCAGGGCTGGAGCATGTTCATGTTGTTGAAGGATTCCTGTTGCCGCTTGGTGTTGCTCACTTTCTCTTTCACCCAGTAATGATGTGGGCATGGCTGAAAATGAGTGCTGCGACCATTTGGCAAGATGTGTGTTTTGTAAGAGGAGATGTTATTAGGTCTCTTCATCTTGTGTATGCAAACATCGCCTATAATTACCCAGCCTAGATCAAAGCGTTGGGCAAATGGTGCGTCGTGTGGTCCGTTAATTTGCTGACGTACCTTGTGCAGCCGGAGAATGTCTCTGCCAAGCAGAATCAGGATATCTGCGCTGTTGTTGAGGGCTGGTATCTTGTTTGCTATCCCCTTGAGATGTGGGTGATGAAGAGCAGCCTCTGGCGTTGGGATCTCTTCTCGATTGGATGGAATCTGGTTGCACTCGACAAGTGTGGGTAAGGGTATCTCAATGGTGTTGTCGAGAGATGTCGCTATAAGACCACTGGCCCTTCTCCCAGAGACCTCTGTAACACCGCTGCAGGTACCTAAGGTGTAAGGGTAAGCATTTCCCTTTAAGTTAAACATATCAAAGTGTTCTGACCTTGCAAGTGATCGGTTGCTCTGATCATCCAAGAGGACGTACACCTTCGCGGCTTTCTCTGGGTGACCGTTGGGCTATACGTTCAACAGGCAAATCTTCGCACAGGACTTGTCCCAGAGACCTTTTCCGCAGACTTCTGTGCATGAAGAAGATATTGTGGTATGACTTGCAGTTTGAGCTGCGTCCTCCCCGCCATGGCTCGTGGTGGGGGAAGGAGTACGTGTAGAGTCAGGACGGTATGGGTGGAGTGCTTGTACGTGATCCTCACTGTCACACTCCATACACTTAATTGTAGTTTTACAGTCTTTAGCAAGGTGTTCAGTAGAAGCACAACATCTGTAGCATACCCCGAACTTCTTTAGAAGTTCCTTGCGTTCTTGGAGCGGTTTCTTCCTGAAGCCGATGCACTTTTTTAAGAGATGTGGCTTCTTGTGGATGGGACACTCACGATTTGGGTTCTCTATCTTTTCACCCTTGTTGCTCTTGCCTGGGGCTGATGTTGGTAAGGGAAGAATATCCGTCTTCTTCACTGACACTGGACCCCTGCGGTTTCTGTCATTCGAGCGTGTGCTCACGTATTTAGAGGGAGGTGAAGCTGGGCCACTGGATTCTCCGTAGGAAAAGCTTGGGTCGTTCTTACGCTCTGCAATGTCTTTTATAAACTCACAGAAGTAGGAGAACGGAGGAAATGACACTTGATGGTCTTTCTTGTATTTTGACCCTATTGCAGTCCACTTCTCTTGTACATTGTATGGTAGCTTGGAGATAATGAGGTTTACTCCACGAGCAGTGTCCAGGTAGCTAAGGCCAGGTAGGTGGGTGTCTGCCTTGGCCAGCTGGAGCTCTAACAGCAGGTCACTGAGCTCTAGGAACTTTGAACTGTCCTTGCTGGATATCTTTGGAAAACTCTGTAGTCGCTTGAACAGTGCATCCTCTATGGTTTCTGGACTGCCAAAGTTTCTCTCTAGCCTTTCCCATGCAGCCATGAGACCAGCCGTTGGATTACTGATATGTACAGACCTGAGTCTCTTGACACGCTCTGTGGATTGTGGTCCTAACCATCTGATCAGCAGGTCCAGCTCTTCCGCAGCAGTGATGCCGAGGTCACCAGTTACAGTTCTAAAGGCACTTTTCCAACCTCTGTAATTTTCAGGTTGGTCGTCGAACCTTGTGAGACCGGTTTTAGTAAGTTCACGGCGAATCATGTACCTTGCGAAGTCGGACATGTCTGTTCTTTCTGACTTAGGATGCACAATTGTAGGCTGAGCGGTGTTGTACATAGAGGTGGAGACGACTTGGCCTTGAAACATGGGGAAGTATGGAGTGGCATATGCATTAGTCCAGCAACTGGTTTGGTGGGTATAGTTTCTGCTACATGTGGAGGTGGCACTGTGTGGTTGTCGAGGGTATAATGACCTTGAATGCAGGATTCTGTAAGTGGATCGGCATCCTGGTGCTCTAGAGAAGCGTCAACACCATCAAGAGTGTTAGTGATGATCTGCGGTTCGCCATCTTGGCTTAGCACGTAGTCTCTTGTGCGTTCAATAGGGTCTTCTGCCTCCATTTCACACAAACTGACGCTGTCTCTTTGACTCCCACTGACAGCCTGCTCGAGTACCTTTAATTCTGCCATGGCTGTTGCATGCTCACATTCCTTCTCTAGAGCTTCCTTTTCCGCTTTCACGCGTGACGCTTCTGCATCCATTTCTGCTCTATTTTGTGCAACAGCTGCGTCCATTTCTGCTCTCTTTTGTGCAGCAGCTGCATCCATTTCTGCTCTCTTTTGTGCAACAGCTGCGTCCATTTCTGCTCTCTTTTGTGCAAAGGCAGCTTGTACCTTAGTAGTTTCAGCCTTAGCACGTGCTCTTATAAGCTGCTCAGTAAGAGTAGAATATTTTGATGAACTTGATCTAGATGAACGTTTTGAGTGCTTACGCGATTTGGATGAGCGAGTTGATGCATCTGGTGTTCGTGCGATTCTAGCCTCTATCTTGGCTTTAATGTCACGTACAGTGCAGTCTCTTTCAGAATTAAGCTGCTGGAAACCTTGCAATTCGTTTAAAGTCTCTGGGAGATTCAGTTTCTTCAGGAGAATAATGTATTGGTCACTCTTCTCCATATACATTTGGTATGCTGTGCATAATTGTTCTAGGACTCCTTCTGGTGGTAACTCATGAGAAGCAGGCCTTGATGCAGTGTCTATATGACTCAGCACTTTCTTCCATACTGAAGACACATCACTATATAATTCACATTTTGCAGTCTCTAAATTCTCCATGACTTTCCATGTGGGTTTGACTGTACGTTTTCCCCTTTCGCTAGATGGTGGATGGGGGTCTGGGTCTCTTTCCTGTGCTTGTAAGTCTGGTAGGGACATTGTATTCCTTGCTTCAGACATGATTAGATTGCAGGCAGGAAGAGTTGATGATGGGGGTTATACTTCCCACTGTTCAGCAACAGGAAATACACAGAGACTCTGCACAGAGTTGATACTTTGTATCTAATGCTGGAGCAGCTGCAGGGTCCTGTGTATTGATGGGAGTTATATTCCTCTCTGTTCAGCTGCAGTGTGTGGCTTCTATGCACGCTGGGGTCTGGCTGGAACTGGGTTACAGTCTATCTGGGAAATGTCTTTTTCCACTGAGATTTAGCACAGACCTTGAGTTACTGTCTCTGAAGGCAGGTTATTCCTTTTTACTATTCTGACTCATGGATATGTAGAACGTATGGTGCCTGGATAGACCTCTCTTTCTGGGCCCCTTCTGTATCGACCTGTACTCACGTTCATACCGATTAATCAGACAGCTTAACTCAGCCACGATCTCATGTAAGAAGACTCCAGGAAAAGAGGGATGCTTTAACTGAAATTCTTGTATTATGATGAAAGCAGCAGGTAAAAAAGGAATATTCTTCAGAGGACATGTAACAGGATGCATACAGATGGAGGGACGATCACAAAATGGAGAATGAAGGAGGGAACAAACATACATCACAGGACTACAGGGAGAGAGTTGGAACAAAATACAGGGAAAGGCAAACTTCTGCCTAGCAACAGATGATGCAACACAAACAATGCAAATATTAAATGATTTCCCAAGTCGTGGGACATGACAGTATATATGAACTCAGGCATCTACATACAAAGGTGTCTGTACTGACCTAACTGATAAAAAGTTCTATACATAGATTAAATCACTGTATAAACATGATACTGCCACACCCAGGCCACAAAACTGGGAAAGGAGGTTAAAAATAGTCTTGAATTTGCTGTACCTGTATTATCAAGACTGCATTGTGCGAATGCAGCCAAAAGAGGAGAATTGGGACATTTATCTTAGGCCTGTTTCACACTTCAAATCTGTCGTTTTGCCAAAAAAACGGATCCGCCATTTTTTTTTGACGGATCTGTTTTTTTTCCCCGTTGACTTGCATTAGCGGCAGATTTTGACGGATGGTCATCCTTTGGATCCGTTTTTTGACGGATCCGCCGTAATTTTGGCGTCCGCTGTCTTGAGTTGACGGACAATGAAACGTTTTTTGTCTGCATCAAAACAGCGGATAGCAACGGATCCGCCGCTATCCGCCATTCATTATCATGGTTGCCTATGGGCAGCGGATCTGTTGCCAACCGTTAATTGACGGAATCCGGCAACGGATCCGCTTTTTTACACTGAACATGCCCGGAAGGATTTCCTTGCCCGAAATTTAATCTCTCTCTCCCTCTCCTTCCCAGACTCGTTTTCCTTTAAATTTCGGTCACTAGCTGCTAAAGCTGATCCGTCAAAAAACGGATCCGGTGGCATCCGTTTGTGTCACAATGGGAACGGATCCGTTATTTTCACAACCTGGCGGATTTTGACTGACGTCAAATAACTGAAATGTGAAACAGGCCTTAACCCCTTCATGACCCAGGCTGTTTTGACCTTAATGACCTGGCCATTTTTTGCAATTCTGACCAGTGTCCCTTTATGAGGTAATAACTCAGGAACGCTTCAACGCATCCTAGCGATTCTGAGATTGTTTTTTCGTGACATATTGGGCTTCATGTTAGTGGTAAATTTAGGTCTATAATTTTTGCGTTTGAGAAAAAAACGGAAATTTGGTGAAAATTTTGAAAATGTTGCAATTTTCAAATTTTGAATTTTTATTCTGTTAAACCAGAGAAGTATATGACACAAAATAGTTACTAAATAACATTTCCCACATGTCTACTTTACATCAGCACAATTTTGGAAACAAAATTTTTTTTGTTAGTAAGTTATAAGGGTTAAAAGTTGACCAGCGATTTCTCATTTTTACAACAAAATTTACAAAACCTTTTTTTAGGGACCACCTCACATTTGAAGTCACTTTGAGGAGTCTATATGGCAGAAAATACCCAACAGTGACACCATTCTAAAAACTGCACCTCTCAAGCTACTCAAAACTACATTCAAGAAGATTATTAACCTTTCAGGTGCTTCACAGGAACTAAAGCAACATGGAAGGAAAAAATGGACATTTTAATTTTTCCAACAAAAATTTTGTTTTAGCATCGATTTTTTCATTTTCACATGGGCAATAGGATAAAATGGATCATAAAATTTGTTTCGCAATTTCTCCTGAGTACATCGATACCTCATATGTGGTCATAAACCACTGTTTGTGTGCACGGCAGGGCTCAGAAGGGAAGGAGCGCCATTTGACTTTTTGAATGGAAAATATGCTGGAATATTTAGCGGTTGCCATGTCGCGTTTGGAGAGCCTCTGTGCGCCTAAACATTGGAGCTCCCCCACAAGTGACCCTATTTTAGAAACTAGACCCTCCAAGGAACTTATCTAGATGCATAATGCGCAATTTGAACCACCAGGTGCTTCACAAATTGATCCGTAAATAAAAAAAGTACTTTTTTTTCACAAACATTTGCTTTTAACCTCAGCGTTTTCATTTTCAAATGGGCAACAGGATAAAATGGATCCTAAAATTTGTTGGGCAATTTCTCCTGAGTACACCGATACCTCATATGTGGTCATAAACCACTGTTTGGGCGCACGGCAGGGCTCAGAAGGGAAGGAGCGCCATTTGACTTTTTGAATGGAAAATATGCTGGAATATTTAGCGGTTGCCATGTCAGTTTTGGAGAGCCCCTGTGTGCCTAAACATTGGAGCTCCCCCACAAATGACCCCATTTTGGATACTAGACCCTCCAAGGAACTTATCTAGATGCATAATGAGCAATTTGAACCCCCCAGGTGCTTCACAAATTGATCCGTTAAAAAAAAAAGTACTTTTTTTTCACAAAAATGTTCTTTTAGCCTCAGTCTTTTCATTTTCACATGGGCAACAGGATAAAATGGATCCTAAAATTTGTTGGGCAATTTCTCCTGAGTACACCGATACCTCATATGTGGTCATAAACCACTGTTTGGGCGCACGGCAGGGCTCAGAAGGGAAGGAGCGCCATTTGACTTTTTGAATGGAAAATATGCTGGAATATTTAGCGGTTGCCATGTCAGTTTTGGAGAGCCCCTGTGTGCCTAAACATTGGAGCTCCCCCACAAATGACCCCATTTTGGATACTAGACCCTCCAAGGAACTTATCTAGATGCATAATGAGCAATTTGAACCCCCCAGGTGCTTCACAAATTGATCCGTTAAAAAAAAAAGTACTTTTTTTTCACAAAAATGTTCTTTTAGCCTCAGTCTTTTCATTTTCACATGGGCAACAGGATAAAATGGATCCTAAAATTTGTTGGGCAATTTCTCCTGAGTACACTGATACCTCATATGTGGTCATAAACCACTGTTTGGGCGCACGGCAGGGCCCAGAAGGGAAGGAGCGCCATTTGACTTTTTGAATGGAAAATTAGCTCCAATCGTTACCGGACACCATGTCGTGTTTGGAGAGACCCTGTGTACCTAAACATTGGAGCTCCCCCACAAGTGACCCCATTTTGGAAACTAGACCCCTTAAGGAGCTTATCTAGATGTGTGGTGAGCACTCTGAACCCCCAAGTGCTTCACAGAAGTTTATAACGCAGAACCGTGAAAATAAAAAAAATTTTTTTCCCTCAAAAAAAGATATTTAGCCCACTATTTTTTATTTTCACAAGGGTAATAACATAAATTGGACCCCAAAAGTTGTTGTCCAGTTTGTCTTGAGTATGCTGGTACCCCATATGTGGGGGGGACCACTGTTTGGGCACACGTTGGGGCTCGGAAGGGAAGTAGTGACGTTTTGAAATGTCGACTTGATGGAATGGTCTGCGGGCATCAAGTTACGTTTGCAGAGCCCCTGATGTACCTAAACAGTGGAAACCCCCACAAGTGACCCCATTTTGGAAACTAGACCACCCAAGGAACTAATCTAGATGTGTGGTGAGCACGTTGAACCCCCAAGTGCTTCACAGAAGTTTATAACGCAGAGCCGTGAAAATAAAAAATAATTTTTTCTCCACAAAAATTATTTTTTTAGCCCCCAATTTTTAATTTTCCCAAGGGTAACAAGAGAAATTAGACCCCGAAAGTTGTTGTGCAATTTTTCCTGAGTACACTGATACCCCATATGTGGGGGTAAACCACTGTTTGGGCACATGTTGGGGTCTCGGAATGGAGGCAGCACTGTTAGACTTTTTGAACGCAAAATTGGCTGGAATAAATGGTGGCGCCATGTCGTGTTTGGAGAGCCCCTGATGTGCCTAAACAGTGGAAACCCCTCAATTCTAACTCCAATCCTAACCCCAACACACCCCTAACCCTAATCTCAACCCTAATCATAACCCTAATCACAACCCTATCCCCAACACACCCCTAACCCTAATCCCAACCGTAATCATAACCCCAACCCACCCCTAGCCCTAACTCTAGCCCTAGCCCTAACCCTATTTCTAACACTAACCCTATTTCTAACCGTAATTGAAAAATAAAAATATTTTATTATTTGTCCCTATGGGGGGTGATAAGGGGGGGCGGTGATTTACTTTTTTTTTATTTTGATCACTGTGAGAGTTTATCACAGTGATCAAAATAAAAAAAATGAATCTGCCACCGGGAAATGCCGGAGGGCGCACTGCGCATGCGCCCGCCATTTTCCAAGATGGCGGCGCCCATGGGGCAGGACGGCGGGACCCCGGGACGGCCAGGGGGGGTTAGTGAGTATTGTGGGGGGATCGGAAGGTGGGGGAGTGGAGGGACGGGGGAGGGGGGCAGATTGTGACAGCGGCGGCTGATTGCCGCCGTCAGTCGGTGGCGGCGGCCGATCGGCGCCGTCAGTCGGCGGGGGGGTTAACTTAGTGTCTCCAGCCATGTCCAATGCTATTTCAGCATCGGCCATGGCTGGATTGTAATAGTTCATCAAATTTCATTGATGAACTATTACTATCGCTCTGATTGGCTGTTTCACTTTCAACAGCCAATAAGAGCGATCGTAGCCACGGGGGGGCTAAGCCACCCCCCCCCGTGGTGAAGCACAAAGGGTCCTGTCACTGTGGGTCGGGTGACCTTTCCGTGACCCCGGTCACCCGACCCCCAGGGGGGCTTTAAACTCATGACACAGCGTATGTGTCATGGGTCGGATTGGCACCGACTTTCATGACGCATACGCTGTGTCACAGGTCAGGAAGGGGTCATCTGATTCATGCTGCCCAAACCACTGATTGCAGCCAAGTATATTTATGTCTGAACCACTCCACTCCTGGCTGGCCCTTCCCAGCACTGCTAGAGTTGATTGACAGGTCTCTCTCTATGTGAAAGACCTGTGCTATCAGTGCTGGCATCTTTAAAGTATATTTCATCTGAAACTCTCTCGAGCTTTTGGGAGAAAAATATACAAGATTGCAATTGTATAGCTGTAACGGGGCCCAGGGCTGTAGTCGTGGCTCTCAATGGGGGTGTTGTTGCACCCTGGCCCATCGTCACATACACACAATGTCCCAGTGGTAGCGTACCTTTTTGTCCACTTTCCCGTCCATCTGGGTCCTCTCTGGTCCACTGGAGAGGGGGTTCCTTTCTTGAGGTTCGACACAAATAGAAACAGAGTCAAATTCCAGCTTAAAACAAACAATTTTACTTAGTTCCTTTCTCAGCTCATCCAGTTCACATTTAGGTACAACACAAGATACTATACAAGACACCACATTTTCTGTCCCTGAGCTGTCCCTCACTTCAGGAATATTGCAGGGTCTCACCGTTGTCCCCAGTACCGCAGAATTCTGTCTGACCAGTCTAATTGTAGGAGTTCCCAGTCCGTTTCACCCCAGACACGCAGGCGTCTTCCTAAATAGCTGACCGCCATCATGACAAAGCTGCCCTGTATTCCTTGGTTTCTCTGACAAACTTTACTCCTAGGCCCTGGACGAGCTGGGCTCCTGTACTTGAACGTAACATTACGGGGCTCAACTGCCCTGTCCGGGCTCCCAGACCCTACTGACTAAAAGCAAGGAAGCTCACTAACTGATCCCAGTTGGCCCCTCCTATCTTAACTAATTCCTATTCTGATATTGATGAGCTATTCCAAGGATTGGTTATCAATATCAGTCCACAAGCAAAGAAGAAAGCAATCCGTACCACTGCAGCACCTGTGCCAAAGCGCCCAACTCCGGAGTCAAAATCGCTGTAGGCATTCATGCTCGGGCTCTCGGGTGCCAACCCAGAAAAAACAATACCAACAGTCCGTGTGAAGAAAGAATGAGGGTTGCGCTCACCGTCCCATAAAATCCAGTTTAATGAAACAGTCTAAAACATCCTCAGCAGGGGAGTCCCATGTGGAGTGCCATGGACGACAGCCGTTTCGCGCAACTGCGCTTCTACGGGTCCATAAATGATAATAAATAGCATCTTTGGAGACTACTCAGGTCTCTTCATCAGGCATAGTAAAGCACAAAATCTGAAGAGTCACTTATTTATACACAAGACACAGGAATAATGCAATAGATAAAACAAGTGATATGAAGAAGAACTACAAGTACAGGAGGAGGAGAAACAGTGGTAGCCTTAAATGTTGGAGCAGTTCATAGATAAGGAGGGTGAAAGTTTTATTGTCCTATGATTGAGGTCTGGTCCAGGGTTGTGATGCCCCCGATTGGTCTGAGGAGCACATTCCTTAATTGATGTAGAAAGCCATAAATCCATGTGACACATTCATTCATCCTCTGAGTGTCATGTTGCCATAAGTTTATACTCCCAGACTCTTCTGTCTCTCTGGGATTTCATGTTACCTTTCAATACCAGCATTTTCATGTCCATTATGCTGTGGTCAGGGCTACAAAAAACTTTGGCAGGTAGATTTTTTTTTTTTATTGTGTGGCGATGAGAATTCATCCTCATTGTAAGTCTTTGTACCGTCTCCCCAACAAATAGACCCAAGGTTGGTCATTTTGTACATATACCGTAATTAAGTAAACTACCTTAGAAGTGATGCAGCCAGGTCCGCCATCAGGGAATTACTACCCTTACTGGTGGATGGGGCCCGGTGTCAGGGTTTTCATAAACAGGAGCGGTGTGTGGAGGGACCAGGAGGAGGAGCCTCATTGTGATTGGCAACCAGAAAAGGCAGCCAGTGCTGAGCCACAGGAAGGCGAGGCCACAGGAGGGCGGGACTTTCCACCATCCAATCCCTGCTGAGCTCATGCTCCTGTAGTATTATCCGTAGTCAGTCATCACAGAGAGAGCAGCAGTAGCAGCCTAGTCCCCGTCCAGCGAGTGTCTGAGCCTGTGCTGGTGGATGCTGCTATGTGTTGTGAGTTCATTTTCCCCTTCACCGTCGATGTCTGATGAACTCCCTCTTCTGGTGAAGGAAGGTAGTGAGGCTGATTACCAAACACCTGATCTGGTAGATGATGACTGGGTAACAGGAAATTCTGACTGGATATAAGGCAGCCGACGCCCTTCTGAGTCGCTGGTGATTTCTCTGCTGGATTCTTGGAGACCAGTCTGATTCCTGCTTCCCAAAGATAAGTTTTTGCGCTGCTATTGAACTTATTAGTTTTGTTTTGTTTACCTTGTTTTTTGGAGTTCAGCCATCCCCGGTCGGGGGTGTGCTGAGTTCCATTTTTGTCTCTGATCAGTTTGTCTCTTTGCTCTGTCTTCAGAATTTACCTGAGTGCTGATATAGTCTTTTTGAAGTCCTAGCGACTTCAGGGCCTGTTTTTCCTATCAGACGGCTGGAACATTTTTTGGTAGGTTTTTTACGGATTGCAGACAGCAGCTTTTCTATCCTGTCCTTTTTAGTTAGCTTGGGCCCCATCGTTTGCTCAACCTATCTTTCTATCTGTGTTAGTGTTTTCATCTTGCTTCACCGTCATTATATGTTGGGGGCTGCCTGTTGCTTTGGGGTCTGCTCTGGGGCAGTTTAGATTTCCCCTTTCGTTCTTTAGGCCTATTTAGTTCTCCGGCTGTGATCGAGGGGTCTAGGGCATCGTAGGAACCCCCCACGGCTACTGTTAGTTGTTGTGGATAGGATCAGGGGTCTGCAATCCGATAGCTACCAACCTCTCCGGTTTTCTGGACTTAGCTTGTATTTTTGTTTTTTCCTCCTTCGGTGACTCATTCATAACAGCTATGTCCTGACCCCGGTCTATGTGTAAGCTATAGGACCTGAGAAGAGCACAGCGCGGTCTGTGGTTGTGACCCCTCTCCCCCTCCCCTCCTGCAGAGAAGGATAATGCTGGCTGTTGTGAGTTCATTTTCCCCTTCATTACTGAGGCCCGAGGAACTCCCTCTTCTGGTAAAGAAAGGTAGTGAGCCTGATTATCAAACACCTGAGGCTGATGATGATGACTGGCTGAGTGGAGTTACTGACTGGATATAAGGCTGCCGACGCCCTTCTGCCCTGCGGGTGATTTCTCTGTGGGATCCTTGGAGACCAGTCTGAATTCCTGCTCCTCTAAAGCTAAGTTTGCTGTTCGGCCTTTTGCTTTGTGCTTTGACTTTGTTTTGCTTTGTTTTTCTGGATTTCTGCCATTCCCTGCTGGGGTGTGCTGAATTCCTTTAGCTCTGTCTTCTGAAAATGCCTGAGTGCTGATTTAGTTTTGAAGCTTAGCTGCTTCAGGGCCCTTTTTCTTATCAGCTTGTTGGCTTATGTCTTTGATAGGGTTTTGGCAGATTGCAGACAGCAGCCTTCCTGTCCTTTCCTATCTAGGTAGTTTTGGGGCTCCGTCTTTGCTCAGTCTATCTTTCTGTCTGTGTTAGTGTTTTCATCTTGCTTCACCGTCATTATATGTTGGGGGCTGCCTATTGCTTTGGGGTCTGCTCTGGGGCAGTTTAGATTTCCCCTTTCTTTCTTTAGGCCTATTTAATTCTCCGGCTGTGATCGAGGGGTCTAGGGCATCGTAGGAACCCCCCACGGCTACTGCTAGTTGTGTTGATAGGTTCAGGGGTTTGCAATCTGATAGTTGCCAACTTCTCTGGTTTTCTGGACTTAGCTTGTATTTCTGTTTTTGCCTCCTACGGTGACTCATTCATAACAGCTGGCTGTGCCCAATCTGCCCCCTGACAGGACACAGCAGCCCCCTCTCAAGATTCCCACAGGTGTCATTTTCTCTCCAAACTGCTCTGAAAAACTTTAGTCTTCAGAATTGAGCTCCTGTGTCCTATCAGGGGGCAAATGGGGCACAACCAGCCTTATGTGTTTCTGCAGGGTGGAGAGGGTCACCAGGACGCTGCTCACCAGGATTTATAGCTGACAAATAGACTCACCTTAAAGAGATGTCATGGAAACATAAATATACAATACATTTATTATGTGTGTACACATATCACAAGCACAGTATATGTAGAAGCATGCGAAAATTCCACAGTATTGCAAAAAAAAAAGTAACTGAGGCCGGACTCCAGCATGAGAGGGTAATTGGAGAACATCTGCAGGGGGAATAAAGGGTCTTAACTCGCTCAGACGAGCGTAAAACACGGCCGAGTGCTATCTGACATTTTATATTTTATCACTGGCCCAATGTTATACTATACCGAATTGGTCAGTGGAAAAATAATCTGCAGTATGAGTGACTCCGAAATTCAGATCACAGGCACCTACTCAAGTATATAGTTGCGTGTGAAACATCGGACTGCACTCAGCTGTCATCTGAGTGCAGTCTGACATCCACGGCCTCAGACAATGGAGAAGATAGAGAAATTAAGTTCTCTGTCTTCTCAATGTTCTCCTATTCTCTCATCCAAGAGACTTGGAGCACACTAAGCTGACAATCGGATGAGAGTTGGAGCCCAGTGTCAGTAGCATAATTGAGCCGAATCTCTCACATGAGACTCTTACACTTTTTTCCTCTGGACTTTACAATGTACAGTAAGTATCCTTCTCCCTAAGCCCACTGACGTGAGCATCTATCATACGAACCTGTCCGTTACGCAGAACCTTCCTAGAGAATACAAAGTGTAAGGGCTCATACTCACATGTGAGAAACTCAGACGAGTCTCGCGTCTCAATACCCGGCACTGCACTCGGATCGGAGCGTTCATCTGCATGTATTTCTATCCGAGTGGCGCGGCAGTGCCGGGTATTGATGTGCGAGACTCGTCCGAGTTTCTCGCATGTGAGTACGTGCCCTAAGGAATGAACTGGCCGACATCACATGTAGGGCGGCACGGTGGCTCAGTGGTTAGTGCTGCAGCCTTGCAGCGCTGGGGTCCTGGGTTCGAATCCCACCAAGGACAACATCTGCAAGGAGTTTGTATGTTCTCCCCGTGTTTGCGTGGGTTTCCTCCCACATACTAATAGGGAATTTAGATTGTGAGCCCCATCGGGGACAGTGGTGATGATGCGTGCAAAATGTAAAGCGCTGCGGAATATGTTAGCGCTATATAAAGATTATTAGTATGTGTCACCTCACATGCAGGACTCGCCTCAGACTGCGGCCCAGCAGTAACAGATTTGTAAACTTTTTTTGGAGAAAAATCAGGTTCTTCCACTTATAAAAATAATATGATTTATTTCAGATCCATTAAAAACAGTTCTGTCAGCTCATACAGACATTTCTGACTCTTTCCCAGTGTTTCTGGACACTCTTAGTCGTAGAGCTCTATGGGATTAAGGGCGCTCAGAGATGTCTGGGTGAGCTGACAGAACTGTTTTTAATGGATCTGAAATACAAGATCATTTATGTTATAAGAGGATGTACCTGATTTTTCTCCAAAAAAGCTGTCATGCATACCTCACCACCCGCTCATTGTATAGAGGCAGTCCTCACTAATACCAGCTCACGTATGTGCCACTGTTGCAACAGAGAAACCTCCAATAATGGGACAAAGCATCTCAGGCTGGAAATGCGGTATCATGTATGAAGGTGGGGGACAGCAAATTATGATGCAATGAGGGTGCGAGAGGGCAAATAATGATGAACTGAGGGTGGGGAGAACAAATGATGCTGTACTGAAGGTGGGGAAGAGCAAAATATGAATTGAGGGTTGGGGACAGCAAATGATGAATTGAAGGTGAGTAGAGCAAATAATAATGAATTGAGGGAGGAGAAGAGCAAATAATTATAAGTTGAGGTTGGAGGAGAGCAAGTAATAATAAATTAGGGTTTGGGGGGAAAATAATAATGAAGTGGGGTTGAGGGAGAGTAAATGATGTATTGAAGGTGAGGGAGAGCAAATTATGTTGTATTGGGGTGGAGGAGAGCAAATGATTATAAACTGAGATTGTCAGGTGAGGAACAGCAAATAATCCTGTATTGAAGGTGGGGAAGAGAAAATGATTTAAAGCCCCCGTTACACACTGCGATATCGCTAGCAATATCGCTGTAAAGTCACCGATTTTGTGACGTAGCAGCGATATTGCTAGCGATATCGCTGCATGTGATACTTACCTCCGACCGGCTCCCCCGCTGGTTATCGCTGGCCGTGCGAGAAGGTCCTGGACGCGGGCGGGAGGATGTCAGGATCGCCGCGTCTGACAGGTAAGTAGCGACCCCCGACCCCAGCGATGTCGCTGGTGAGATCTGCCAGTATGGCAGCTCACTAGCGACCACTTAGCGATGCACTAGCGATCCATATCATTGTCGGGATCGCTGGTGCATCGCTATGTGTAACGGTACCCTTATGGAGGGTGTGTTCCGGTTACTGTGCAGGGCAGCACTGTCACTTTTTTCTTTATCTGACATAGTGTAGAGGTTGGAGAAAATGTGTGGCATGTCCTCTGGAAGTGGTGCTCTAGATAACTGTGTTATCTATAACGCTGTAAGCGTCACTCTGTTCAAAGCCTTTATAGACTGCGCAAGCGCGACGCGCCTGCGCAGTCTGGCTCCAGACAGAATGAGGCAGCCAGCAGTGAGGAGTGTGTATGGCGCCGGAGATGGCGGTACCGTACACACTGCATACCGCCATCTCTGACGCCATACTTACATACTTACCTGACCAGGAGGAGTGTTGCCGCGGTGCTTCTCTTCGGGCAGAGACCAGGGCGGGAGTGCGGCCAGAATCGCACATGCGCACAGCGCGATACGGCACCATTTAACTGAACACACACTTGCAGTGTGTCTTCAGCAATATGGCGCCGAACAACGCTATGGGCATGCGCGTACTCCGGCGCCAGACTCCTCCCCCGGCCTCCAGCAGAACGTGGTGACAGTGCAGGAGCACAGGAAAGAAGGGTGAGTATAAATGTTTGCTTGTTTTTTGTATGTGTGTAGTTTTAATAGGAGTGAGAGGACCATGCATACCAGGATAGGGGAGGTGAGGGGTACCATGCATACCAGGATAGGGGAGGTGAGGGGACCATGCATACCAGGATAGGGGAGGTGAGGGGTACCATGCATACCAGGATAGGGGAGGTGAGAGGACCATGCATACCAGGATTGGGGGATGAGGGGTACCATGCATACCAGGATTGGGGGATGAAGGGTACCATGCATACCAGGATAGGGGAGTTGAGGGGACCATGCATATCAGGATAGGGGAGGTGAGGGGGACCATGCATACCAGGATAGGGGAGGTGAGGGGTACCATGCATACCAGGATAGGGGAGGTGAGAGGACCATGCATACCAGGATAGGGGGGGTGAGGGGTACCATGCATACCAGGATTGGGGGATGAAGGGTACCATGCATACCAGGATAGGGGAGTTGAGGGGACCATGCATATCAGGATAGGGGAGGTGAGGGGTACCATGCATACCAGGATAGGGGAGGTGAGGTGTACCATGCATACCAGGATAGGGGAGGTGAGAGGACCATGCATACCAGGATAGGGGGGTGAGGAGTACCATGCATACCAGGATTGGGGGATGAGGGGTACCATGCATACCAGGATTGGGGGGATGAGGGGTACCATGCATACCAGGATAGCGGGTGAGGGGACCATACATACCAGGATTGGGGGATGAGGGGTACCATGCATACCAGGATTGGGGGATGAGGGGTACCATGCATACCAGGATAGGGGGTCATACATACCAGGATAGGGATGAGGGAGTACCATGCATACCAGGATTTGGGGATGAGGGGTACCATGCATACCAGGATTGGGGGATGAAGGGTACCATGCATACCAGGATAGGGGGTGAGGGGACCATGCATACCAGGATTGAGGGGTGAGGGGACCATGCATACCAGGATAGGAATGAGGGGTGCCATGCGTACCAGGATAGGAGGGTGGCAGCACATACTAGGATGGGAGACCATATACCAATTAAAATGCTCGCCACCCGGGCGTAGAACGGGTTGGTTCATAGCTAGTTTTATATAGAGGCGAGTCCTGGCTGGAAGAAGTGATGGTGGTCTGCGCTAGACAAGAAGGAAAGAGAAGATGAAGGACTTAAACTAGAGACATCAATGGTGAGTCAGTGTATTACCTGTACACTGGCACTATATACTATATACAGAGCTGCTGTGTATAATGTCACTGGTGATCACTGTATTACCTGTACACCGACATTATACAGTAAATTGTTGTGAGTTCATTTTCCCCTTCATTACTGAGGCCCGAGGAACTCCCTCTTCTGGTAAAGAAAGGTAGTGAGCCTGATTATCAAATACCTGAGGCTGATGATGATGACTGGCTGAGTGGAGTTACTGACTGAATATAAAGCTGCCAACGCCCTTCTGCCCTGCGGGTGATTTCTCTGTGGGATCCTTGGAGACCAGTCTGAATTCCTGCTCCTCTAAAGCTAAGTTTGCTGCTCGGCCTTTTGCTTTGGTGCTTTGACTTTGTTTTGCTTTGTTTTTCTGGATTTCTGCCATTCCCTGCTGGGGTGTGCTGAATTCATTTAGCTCTGTCTTCTGAAAATACCTGAGTGCTGATTTAGTTTTTGAAGCCTAGCTGCTTCAGGGCCTTTTTCATATCAGCTTGTTGGCTTATGTCTTTGATAGGGTTTTGGCAGATTGCAGACAGCAGCCTTCCTGTCCTTTCCTATCTAGGTAGTTTTGGGCCCCGTCTTTGCTCAGTCTATCTTTCTGTCTGTGTTAGTATTTTCATCTTGCTTCACCAATTGTATTCACTAAAAGGTTGAAACAAGAGCGCAATAGGGTCTTATCCAGGTAAAATGTACAAATACTAAAAGTATTATACTCACCTTCTCAAAGAGAAAGTAAAGCCTGCATAGTATGTCAGCCTGCTGCACGTCCAACGGTCCACAGCGGAACCGCACCACAGTTCAATAAGGAATAAATTCTTGGACTTTAAGTGCGCTGCCAGACAGATTCCATAACCACACAAGGTTAAAAAAGTTAACCCTTTAATCCCTACGCGTTTCGAAGCATAACGCTTCTTCATCAGGGGTTGACACATGTGTCAACCCCGATGAAGAAGCGTTATGCTTCGAAACGCGTAGGGATTAAAGGGTTAACTTTTTTAACCTTGTGTGGTTATGGAATCTGTCTGGCAGCGCACTTAAAGTCCAAGAATTTATTCCTTATTGAACATCTTGCTTCACCGTCATTATATGTTGGGGGCTGCCTATTGCTTTGGGGTCTGCTCTGGGGCAGTTTAGATTTCCCCTTTCTTTCTTTAGGCCTATGTAATTCTCCGGCTGTGATCGAGGGGTCTAGGGCATCGTAGGAACCCCCCACGGCTACTGCTAGTTGTGTTGATAGGTTCAGGGGTCTGCAATCTGATAGTTGCCAACTTCTCTGGTTTTCTGGACTTAGCTTGTATTTCTGCTTTTGCCTCCTACGGTGACTCATTCATAACAGTAAATAATATGTACAGAGCTCCTGTGTATAATTTCACTAGTGAGCACTGTATTACCTGTACACTGACAATATATACAGAGCTCCTGTGTATAATGTCACCGGTGATCACTGTATTACCTGTACACTGACACTATATACAGAGCTCCTGTGTATAATGTCACTGGTGAGCACTGTATTACCTGTACACTATACACAGAGCTCCTGTATATAATGTCACTGGTGAGCACTGTATTACCTGTACACTATATACAGAGCTCCTGTATATAATGTCACTGGTGAGCACTGTATTACCTGTACAGTATACACTATATACAGAGCTCCTGTATATAATGTCACTATTGATCACTGTATTACCTTTACAATATATACAGAGCTCTCCCTGTGTTACCTGTAGACAGACACTATATACCGTATACTATGTAAAGAGCTCCAATATATAATGTCACTGGTAATTCCTGTATTACCTGTACACTGACAATATACACTGTATACTATGTACAGAGCTCCTGTGTATAATGGCACATATGGTAATATTAGCATTGTGGGTTTTTTTAATGATCAGTATTGTAGTATTCAGTCAATATATGATCTGGTCAAGGTGTGGTATTTGTTCCTTGTACCTGGCATTATTTGGTTACTATGTGGTTGCAATATGTGGTCCGGCCATGGTGTGACGGTATCTGTGGTATTATTGGTCATTTAAAAAAAATGTATGTGACACATTCCCTTAAACAAAAATAAATATAATATACCTAAAAAGAATATTGGATATTTAAAAAAGTTTCTAATAGGTTGAGTAGAGTATGGCCCTTCCAAAAGGCGACTTAAAAAAATATTTTGACTAAAACAAAAGCTGATGCCTTTGTATGAGATATGGTGTTTGATGAGAACCCTTAGTGTGTGATTGGTGGCGATGAGGTGCAAAAGTGGAGTTTTTCCTAGAGTGGACAATTGGACTGTGGAAGGTTTGAGGGGTGGAGGTGGAGCTATGGTGAGTATGGACGGAGTCTCAATGGGGGCCAAAAATTTTGCCAGTGCGGGGGCCCTGAAATTCCTAGAGGCAGCCCTGGATGCAGCTGAAAGTATTTTAGATTTAATTCAAAGGAGTGAAACATGAAAATGATGGCTACGGTGTTTATTTGGATAGCATAGAATCCTCTTAAAAAAAACAATAAAAACTAAAGTAGCTCAAGTAATTATCAAACTTCATCTCTGATGTCTATGAAAATCTTCCTACGTGCTGGTGTCAGTATGGGAACCTGGTGCCTGTACCCTCACCAGACCCTCAGCAAGCACATCTGGATCCCCACAGGAGGGTGCAGATCTGTCGGTGTCTTCGGCTCCCTGCAGCGGCAGTTGCTAAGCAAAGGCTCGGACATAACCAAGTCTGAACGACTGGATGAAAAATCACAATGGGAACTCAGGGTTTTGGAGGAGCTGCTTTCATTTCCAGGGTGTAGTGTAACGGTAGAAACTCGTTGTGTCGGTATTACACTTTCTGATGTTGTTGTAGGCTTCCTACGTCCAGAGAGTGCACATATGTAGGCGAACAGGTCGTCCTTAATTTGCACTTACGGTATAGTTATAATATTTAATTCATATTACTTATGCCAGGATATAATGTTGGGTGTGGAATCATTTCCTGTTTACACTTTTATCAGGGTCTGAGCCATGATCCATCCGTCATCAAAGAGGAACCATAACGATGAGCGGGACGGATTCCAAGGGTGTGAGGCAGCGGCAGGCACAGCTCCCCATCCGTACACTGCACGATCACCGATAATACATCACTCGCACTGTGCAATAATAATAATAATAATCTTTATTTATATAGCGCCAACATATTCCGCAGCGCTTTACAGTTTAACAGTTTCAAAACAAAAGTCATAAGTAACAACGTTAACAATACAATAATGAAAGCAAAATAAGACGAAATAAGACGACCCTGCTCGTGAGAGCTTACAATCTACAATGAGGTGAGGGAGATACAAAGTACAGGTGTGTATTTACAATGGTGTATTTATAATGATGGTCCAGCCATCTTGAGGGAGTGAAGGATGGATGGAGATAGTGAATGGGCTACACACGCACACTTACACAGAGAATGACTTTGATTAGTGAACGTGATAGGCCGCTCTGAACAAGTGTGTTTTGAGAGAGCGCCTAAAACTATGCAAATTGTGGATAGTCCTGATTTCTTGGGGTAGAGCATTCCAGAGGATAGGAGCAGCACGGGAGAAGTCTTGGAGTCGGGAGTGGGAGGTACGGATTAGTGCAGAGGTTAGTCGAAAGTCGTTTGCAGAGCGCAGCGATCGGCTAGGCCGATAGACAGAAATGAGGGAAGAGATGTAAGGGGGTGCCGCACTGTGGAGAGCTTTGTGGGTGAGAACAAGTACTTTGAATTGGATCCTATAATGAATGGGAAGCCAATGTAAGGACTGGCGAAGAGCGGACGTGTCCGAGTACCGATTAGCCAGATGGACGATCCTGGCCACTGCATTAAGTATGGACTGCAGTGACGGGGAGGCCAATTAATAGAGCGTTGCAGTAATCCAGGCGGAAGTGGATCAATGCTACAGTGAGGGTTTTTGTTGTTTCCATAGTGAGAAAAGGGCAAATTCTAGAGATGTTCTTTAGGTGTAAGCGGCAAGAGCGGGCAAGAGATTGTATATGGGATGTGAAGGAGAGATTGGTGCCAAACATAACACCCAGACAGCGCGCCTGCTGCCGGGGTGTTATTATGGTGCCACCCACGGAGAGGGAAATGTCAGACTTACGGAGGTTAGTAGACGGCGGGAGCAGAAGAAGTTCAGTTTTAGAGAGGTTGAGTTTCAGATAGAGAGCGGACATAACATTGGAGACTGCGGACAGTCACTGGCGTTCTGTAGTACAGCGGGGGTAAGGTCGGGGGAAGACGTGTATAGTTGTGTGTCATCAGCATAAAGATGGTACTGAAAGCCAAATCTGCTGATGGTCTGTCCAATTGGGGCCGTGTAGAGAGAGAAAAGAAGGGGGCCAAGGACTGAGCCCTGAGGTACCCCGACAGCAAGAGGAAGAGTAGATGACGTGGAGCCAGAGAACAAAACACTGAAGGAGCGGTCAGAGAGATAGGAAGAGAACCAGGAGAGTGCAGTGTCCTTAATGCCTAGTGACTGGAGCCTAGAGAGTAGGAGATGGTGGTCAACAGTATCGAAAGCTGCAGATAGGTCAAGAAGAATGAGCAGAGAGTGGTCACTGTTACGTTTTGCTGTCAGAAGGTCATTGGTCACTTTGAGGGGTGCAGTTTCAGTCGAATGTAGGGGGCGGAAGCCGGACTGTGAAGGGTCTAGGAGGGAGTGAGTGGAGAGGTAACGGGTAACGCGGGAGTAAACTAGGCGTTCCAAAAGTTTAGAGATGAAGGGGAGATTGGAGACTGGTCTGTAGTTGTTTGTGCAGGATGGGTTGAGAGCAGGTTTCTTTAGTAATGGAGTAACAATAGCGTGTTTGAAGGAGGATGGGAAAATGCCCGAGGAGAGGGAGAGATTAAAGATTGCAAGAAACGATATGAGGGCAGGCAAGAGACGAATTATGGAAGGCGGATTACGTAACGCAAACCTTTCACATGTATATTACAATCTCAAGACAAAGCTCTAATCACCATTTGTATTTTTTTTTTTTAAATGAACCCGACAACTGATACATACTGCCATTCACGGGCAGCATGTATCAGACACTGGCTGCCAGGTATGTTGGACTCTGAAATGTTGCAGCGTTTAAAAAAACAAACAAACAAAAAAAAAACTTTAAAAGCTGCCGGGACCAAACCGCACGAGAAACTAATCGGGACAGACGGTTACCTGGCGGCTTCTCCCTACCTGCTTCCTTGGAGTGACAGGTCTCTCTATGCATGCGAGTATAGGTAGAGACCTGTCACTCCAGGGCAGCGGGCAGGGAGAGGCCACCAGGTTCCCACCTGTCTGACTAGTCTCCAGTGCTGATCGGTCTGTATTTCTGTAAAATGCCGCCGTGTTTCAGAGTGATACATACCCGGCTGTATTATATAGCCAGTGCCTGATACATGCTGCCTGTGGATCGGGTAGTTTGCATCTGCTGTCAGATTCCCTTTAAGTGATTTTGATGTCTTGTCTTTCTGTTTTCACTGGTGGACTTGCGCTAAGTTCATCACAATGGCGAACCATTAATTAGGCGCAAACTGAAAGATACTTCTTTAGGGTGAAATCCTGCATGATCCTTGCAATGAACTTTGAAATGTTGAATGTTAGTTTCTAACTGCAAAAAAAAAAAAATTTTTTACTTCACTAAAGGTACAGAAGCACCATTGCAGAAAAAAAAGGCAACACTTCAATGAATTAAACAAGACCATCCGAATAATAAAAACCAAGCTGTAAAAAAAATGCGTAAAAATGGTGCAAAAGCTATATTTGTTGTGAAGATAAAAATGCCCAAAATCCAAACTTTCACTTTAAATCTATATTCACACAAAAGTATTTTTGGTCAGTACTTCACCTCAGTACTTGTAAAAATCAGGAGAGCAATAGTGATGGGTGAACGTGCTCAATAACGTCTTATTTATCTGAACATGTGCGGGTATTTCACGAGTATCTTGTAGTTCTTGTATATTATATTCGAGTCCCTGCAGCTGCATGATTTCTGGCTGTTAGACAGTCTCAACACAGGTGGGGATTTCCTAACAAACAGGCAAACCCCCAAACAGGTTGAGGCTGTCTAAGGCCGGTTTCACACTAGCGCTTTTTCAGCGCGCGCACGGCCGGGGGTAGCTCCGCCCCCGAGCCGGCTCTCTGCCCGGCGTGCCCGCCCCTTCCTTGTAGCGCCGCCTCCTAGCGGACAGCGGCGCCTGCGATCGGCGCACCCTATCTTTAGCATAGGGTGCGCCGATCGTGCGCAGGCCGTGCGCTAGTTGCGCTTTGACCTGCGCTGCGCACTTTTGACGGTGCGCCGTGCGCGCCAAAATCCGAAAAGTTTGATTTTGGCGCGCACGGCGCACCGTCAAAAGTGCGCAGCGCAGGTCAAAGCGCAACTAGCGCACGGCCTGCGCACGATCGGCGCACCCTATGCTAAAGATAGGGTGCGCCGATCGCAGGCGCCGCCGTCCGCTAGGAGGCGGCGCTACAAGGAAGGGGCGGGCACGCCGGGCAGAGAGCCGGCTCGGGGGCGGAGCTACCCCCGGCCGTGCGCGCGCTGAAAATGCGCTAATGTGAAACCGGCCTAACAGCCGGAAATCATGCAGCCGCAGGGACTCGAATATAATATTCAAGCATTTCCAAGATACTCGGATAACACCCGAGCGTGCTCGCTCATCACTAGAGAAGAATAGTCAGAAGAAAAGTATAAGGCCAGGGTCACACTTGCAACTGCAATGCGAGAAACTCGCGCAAGTCTCTCGCATCAATACCCGATACTGCCACCGGCACTCGGACCGGAGAACTCTGCTGCATAGAAACACATGAAGCCGCAGACTCCAGTCCCGAGTGCCGGGTATTGAGGCGAAAGACTTGCGTGAGTTTCTCGCATTGCAGTTGCAATTGTGACCCCGGCCTAATAGAAACACTTCTGCATTTATCACCCACTTCTGGCTTTGACTTACAAATACTGATGTAAAATACTGACCAAAATACTGCTGTGTGAATATGGTCTAAAATGCTGGATTTCCACATGTCAGATTTGCCATGGATTTATCTGCAGATTTCCCTTTGAAGTTCACATCAAATTGCTCAACAATCCAATCCTGGGCAAATGACTGGGGAATTGCAACTTCTTTTAAACGCAAAAGAAAATCTTCACATTGCTGCAAAAAAAAAAAAATCCCTTTGTAAATACTGTAAGTTGACTGCTACTCATTTGCATTGATGGCCCACAAAAAGCCAAAGATTGTCATCATGTACTAGGCCAATGGGACTAATTCTTTTGTGGATCCATGATAGTTCAAATTGCACATCTGCAAAAGATTCTCCAGTTCAGATTCATCCACAGGGATCCGATGCACAATGGAATAGATGATGGAAAAGGATCCAGATTCTCAGTGCTGGTCACCTTTGATGATAGCCCAGACTCAGTGGGTATATACTGTATATACTTGTGTATTAGCTCCAATGATGTCTCCTCTTTGGAGCTGAGGCATGTTATAGGCTACACTTGTGACAAGAATAAAGTCACATCTACTGTATAATCTGCCCAGGGAGTCTGGGTGATCAATGCAGAGAATCTGATTCCTTTTCCACTATGTCCTAGGAGTGCACCACTTTTCAGCCCCCAGCTTCTGGTTTCCTGGGGGCGATGCGCTCCTGTGTGACTGACAGTCCAGACCAGTGACATCCTTGCCTGCTGGGTTGAACTCTCTCCAATACTGCAAATGGCTTTGCCTCTGCAGCATGAAGGGAGCACAGTGTCACTGAAGCTGGTATCTACTGCCAGCTGACAGTATGCCCCAGCCGTCCTCCAGATTCAGAGCAGTTTTTACAAGCTTGTAAAAACTACACATTTAGCACCTCTAGGCATCTATGTTAAAATAGGTTAGCCAGGATTTTTTTTCCAAAAAAAAAACTGCTGCATGTTGCTTGTCAGTCAATAGTTCTGTATTCTATATGAGGACGAGCTGTGACTTAAGACACAGACTAAGGCCACGTTCACACATTCAGTATTTTACATCAGTATTTGTAAGCCAAAACCAGGGTCAGAAATGCACGCGTTTCTATAATAATTTTCCTCTGACTGTTACCCCCCCCTGATTTCTGGGAGGTGAGCAGACTCATTTTTCTAGTCCTTGACAACCCCTTTAGCATTATAGAGGGTCTCCAGCTGTCATCTGGGGGATTCTCCGATGGGCCCAAACTCTGACATAATAATGAGCCTCAAAGGTCCAGCAGATTGCAGTCCCATTGGGAGTGGATTATAGAGCCACGAGGGTCTTCTTCTTATGGTATTATTCACAAATAATCTATTAACCCTTATAGTTATACTGTGTCAGTGCTTGACAAAAAGGAGAGAAAGAAATAGGCCATGAGCAGGGGATCACCCTGAATAGGACATAGCATATATAATACAAATTTTATTAAACACAGCAAACAGCAAAAATTCTTAAAAACATTAAAAATGGTCACAGATGTGACACATACACAAATAATACAATGCTCATAACAGAGCAACCCACCTGCTACCAACTATCACCCTCACTGAGAATGATGCCTATATCCCCAGGTCCATGTAAACAGGATTCTCAATAGGAGAATTAGTAAGCCCACACATAGGTAATATAGAGCATATGAGTCAGAAACACCAATAATATACAAATTCAATGAAAGAATGAGGCAATTCCAACCCAATAATTACAAAAAACAGTACAAGGGATAATGTAAACCCAAGAAGATGCTGATCACTATGAGGTGTACAAAAAAGCTAGAGAAAATCTCAATAACCACCCCAGGTAGAGCCAGAGACCCGACGCGTGTCGCCACTCTAGGTGGCGTCGGGTCTCTGGCTCTACCTGCCCCACTTCACCTCTCATGGGTTTTGTATTGTGCTGATTTGTATGTGTGGTTATCATTTGGGGTGGTTATGGAGATTTAATGTCATGATCACGTGTGTCAGGACGCAGATGTTTCTGCAAGGCGGACCCATAACACACGTGACCCTGGATATACCGCCTCCAGTGGGGCGCATTTAAATAATAAAACGTGCAGGTGGATACGCCGCCTCCACCTGGCGAATTTAGGTATTACACATACAATAATCAAATAATAATGGGGGAACCTGGGAAACTTTAACAATGGTGGGCCCTGCGATAGGGAATGGGGACATGGAGACCTCCTAAGCTCCCCTGAGCCAGTGTCCCTGCACTCCTTACATTCCCTAAACAGGCTCCGCACCTGTCGCCGCACGCGTACCTTAACGCCCTTGCTCACCCTGACCCTAAACCCTCACTAGGGAATGGGTTGGTGCGGAGACTAATCCCACCACTGCACTAATAACACACATGAGGAAAGAGACAATACAGGGGAAACACCACTTAGCTTTGCTCTGCTGCGTGCGCTCCCAGCAACAGAGCCCACCACCTGCGTGCGTCTTCTCCTCCACCCGGATCCATCACCATAAAAGGATCCTTCACCTTAGTGCAGCCTCGGAGCAGAGTCCACCACCAGTTGCAGCTGCTTAGAACCAGAGTCCCAAGGATGAGTTCAGCTTCTGACACGAAGTCAAGCATGCTTGAGTCCAGTTCAGCAGCCAAGTCCCACATGGTGAGTGCCACTCTCCATAGTCGCCACTCCACCAGCCCATGCAGACACTTCCCGCTGACACCATCACTTCGACTCCACCACGCCATGCCAGCCCTTCGTCCAGACACCATAGCTGAAACACATCCCCCCTGGCTAAGCTGCGCAGGACTCCTCACCAGCTCCATCCTTCCTCCAGGCTCTCCAAAAACAGAGTGAACACAAACTCACAATATCACAGGCAGTGATTGCACACCCCTAGCACACCTTTATAGGGTGTCACACCTGATTCATAATTAAGTGCACAAACCTAACCTAAGGTGCAATACCACAACCACCACCGGGGACAGTCAAAACACCTTTGAACTTTCCAAAGTAAAAAAAGTTCACCCAGTGCAATTTAAAACTGTCAGATCATGACATTTTCTCTGTCCACTTAGACCCTCTCCAGCCCCTAATGGTCCGGCTGATCTGGTCCTTGATGTTCTCTATGCCTGATCTTGGGCTTTGGTACCTCTACGCATATATGAGGTCTATTTAGTTTGCATTTCTATCTTTTTTGTACACCTCATAGTAATCAGCATCTTCTTGGGTTTACATTATCCCTTGTACTGTTTTTTTGTAATTATTGGGTTGGAATTGCATCATTTTTTCATTGTAATTGTATATTATTGGTGTTTCTGACTCATATGCTCTATATTACCTATGTGTGGGCTTACTAATTCTCCTATTGAGAATCCTATTTACATGGACCTAGGGATATAGGCATCATTCTCGGTGAGGGTGATAGTTGGTAGCAGGTGGGTTGCTCTATTATGAGCATTGTATTATTTGTGTATGTGTCACATCTGTGACCATTTTTAATGTTTTTAAGAATTTTTGCTGTTTGCTGTGTTTAATAAAATTTGTATTATATATGCTATGTCCTATTCAGGGTGATCCCCTGCTCATGGCCTATTTCTTTCTCTCCTTTTTGTCATACATATGTACTATTTAGGTCTAGGTTGGATCCCCTTAAGTATCCTTTCGGTGGTGCCCCCATTTCTTTGTTTCTCATACTGTGTCAGTGCCAATCACTGTGGTTGGTGGCAGGTGCTGGCTGTATAGCACAGCTGGCACCCACTGTGAATGATAAGGACTCAGCCCCTAAAATGTATGATGGATGTCAGGAAGGGGTTAAATACATACAACATATAATTAATCTCTACCCACAAACCTATATATCAATCTGTGCACACCTCCTATACAATGGTGGACAAACAGAGAAGGCCCCAGAGCAAGAACAGTATATTGTATGGGCCCTTTACTGCTTTGGACGAGACAGTGGACCCTCTTCCCTCTTGGGGCCAAGTGCACTATTGATATGTTCGCCCCTGCTCCTATACATGGCAGCCATAGATAGAGCTGCATGTAAAATGTGACAGATTCCTTCCATATATACAAAAATGGTAATTTATGGCAATGATGCTTATTTGCAGTATTGGCTAATACATCAGGCTGTATTTTGTGAAGTGTCCACATGTTAACCTCAAACATTGATACATATGGATGCCATTTGTTTTCCTAACCACACATATGGTTCACACAAAGCCCATAAACCCGACCCTATTGTAATGTACAGTCTTATTACACATCGTTAGCGGCATCACACAGCACACGGACATTGGTATGATGGTCGTGTGGTTTCAGTCTCACTAACAGAGTCCAAAATGTGTAGAAGAAAATATTCCAAAACAAACTTTACACTGTAATCATACACGAGGCCCCGAAGCCGTAGACATAAAATATTGTCATTAGTAAGAGATTGGGACCCAGCACACAACCACATCACCCAGACAGCACCACCACAAATGTCTGCATATGGCCACAGGCTATAGGGTTCATTCATTACAAGCTTATCAGTCCTCAGCATGAGATGGATCAGAGACGCCGAGCAGCGTACCCCAATCCTAATGACGACAGTGCCGGAGTGCGATGCCCGCATCCTACACTTGCAGTGCGCCTCCGCCAACGTTACTCCACTCAGGGACATTACAGAGCTTTAGTTGTGATTTACACCATTAAAGAGGTGTACATTTGGATGATTTTGCTGGGTGGGCTTCACCACGATACATCCCACTCATCTTGGTGGAGCAAAGTGAAAACGCCAAAAGAATCCTGACAAGAACGCCAAAATAAATTCGCTGCATAGAGGTTTGTGTGAGAAGATGCAGTATATACAGTTATGTGAAAAAGTCTTTGCGCCCGTCCTGATTTCCGATCCTTTCCCATGTTTGTCACACTTACATGTTTCAGATCACCGAAGAAATGTAAATATTAGACAAAGATAACACAGGTAGACACAAAATGCAGTTTAGAAATGAAAGTGTTTATTATTAAGCTAAATAGCAAAGCCACAAAAACAGGACTAAAAATCCTCCAAAAATTCAAGAATACGGCAAAACAAGGGGCGGCAGAGCTTACCTGCCCAGGTCTCCGAACTAATGCACTGTCAGGAGGCAGGAAACCCATATAGTAAAGATGGTGGCAACAAAGGGGCAAAACACTGATGAGACAACCACTCCCAACCTACCAATACATGGAGGGTGTGATTGCTTAGTATCAGATTGCAGAAAAGAGGCTTGTATAGGGAGCTGGTCACACACAGGTAATGCACAGTGTCTGGCTTACAGCCTATTAGTGACGCCCATACTATTAGATCAGGTGGGCTGCCCAGTGCTACATAAGTGCACCCCACAAGGACAGACACCCTAGTTTACAAGGCCAAACATGATGGGCCTGGCTGCACCCTGAAAAGGGCAAAAGTATATATATTGTCATAATATATGAGGAATTGGTCGATATTTTGGCCAAGATATGCAAGTTTACAACCCGAGACAAGGGTCCTTACACTTGCGATTCCTAACACTAAACTAAATAGCAAAGCCACAAAAAAGGACTAAAAATCCTCCAAAAATTCAAGAATTAATACAGGGTTGTGAGCTTGCATCTCTTGGCCAAAATATTCTATCAGTGATTGACTGTCAGCTGGGCGGTCCTATCAGTGATTGACTGTCAGCTGGGTAGTCCTTTCCATGATTGACTGTCAGCTGGGAGGTCCTACCAGTGATTGTCAGCTGAGCGGTCCTATCAGTGATTGACTGTCAGCTGGGCGGTCCTATCAGTGATCGACTGTCAGCTGGGCGGTCCTATCAGTGATCGACTGTCAGCTGGGCGGTCCTATCAGTGATCGACTGTCAGCTGGGCGGTCCTATCAGTGATCGACTGTCAGCTGGGCGGTCCTATCAGTGATCGACTGTCAGCTGGGCGGTCCTATCAGTGATTGACTGTCAGCTGGGCGGTCCTATCAGTGATTGACTGTCAGCTGGGTGGTCCTTTCCATGATTGACTCTCAGCTGGGCAGTCCTATCAGTGATTGACTGTCAGCTGGGTGGTCCTTTCCATGATTGACTGTTAGCTGGGCGGTCCTATCAGTGATTAACTGTCAGCTGGGCATCCTATCAGTGATTGACAGCTTAGCGTACATGCTCATACAGGAAAGCCAATCACTGACTGAGGTGGTGCACTGCTTTACTATGGAAAAAGAAGAGATTTTTATCAATTTATCAATAAATTACAAGTTATACTAAATGGTCAACCAAACAGCTGTGTATATATAGATGCTCAGGGATCCTGGATTACTCAGGGAAGCAGCGGAAATAAACTAAAAGCGCCAGCTGAGCACTTGATCTGGTGACAGGTCCTCTTTATCAGTGTCTTTGAGGGTAAAAGTCAATGGTTATTTCAGATGCAAAATCATGTGATTGCTGGAGAAACATCACAGAACAGCAGTTGCTGGCGGCGGCTGTGGTTTTGGGCTGTGTCAGGGATGCTCTGTTTGGCCATAAACTTTCAGCTGATGATATAGATGTGTGCGGTTTCTGCGAGAAAACACAGCGCAGCTACGAGCACATGCAGATAGACGGGGTCTGGGCCCCCAGGGGACCAAGGCTCTCTGGCCCCTGACCACACCTCTAGCAGCCAGGGTTATGGGCTCAGTGGGGCATTTATCTGGGTATGGGTGTGATGCCAGTGACTCCAATACTGCATACACCATGCTGCTGTTCTGCGCACACCGCGGCCACGATCAGTAATGTCTTCACTTCTGAATTTGACAGCGAGAGCGGAGGATTCTCATCCTGCTGAATCATTCGACCCTCCAGAACAAGCGTTGACCTCATTCCTAAAATACTGGCAGTGACGACCTGCTACTAAAATGAATCTGCCTCAAATACATCCTCTTTGTGTTTCTGCAGAATGAAACCTTTGGGATTTCTTTGAACAGATGCAATGTCTTCTCTGGTTATAAACCTGATTTGCACAGCTCGGTCCTACCCCGCGTAACATAATGGCCTCATTCACAATAAGCACGAAGAAGAACGAAAGGCAGAAGGCTTTCCAACAATGATTGCTATTGTAGGTCGCATGCGGACTACACATGCTGGAGAATAGTGGTAGAATGGGAGTTATGTTAATTTAACCACTTATCTGCTGACTGGCAGGTTGAAGCTCACTCAGGGCCCCTATGTTACAGCTCAATCATAATGCCCATCACCACGAACATAATGCCCATCACCACCATCCTAATGCCCATCACCACGATCATAATGCCCATCACCACGATCATAATGCCCATCCCCGCAACATCATTATAAATGCAGTGAAGCAGGCCATAGCCATAGATATCTGATGGCCAAACACTATCTCTCCCCACACCCCCATACACAAGCTTCGCAAATGTCTACATGCTTGATCCCTCCTTCATCAGAAATCTGCCACCGGGAGAGACCCCAACACACATTACAATGCTGACTGCTCAAACTAAGTCCCTCCGCTCGATGCTTCATGGAGGAGCCATTCATTTATATACACCTTCCTGCCTGTTTTCCCTCAATCTCCACCCCCTTTTCTTTGATTGACAGCCTTGGCTTCATAAAGCCAGAGAATGGCAGAGGTAGGGGAAGGTGTATATAAATCATTGGCCCCGCCATGGGGCACCGAGAGACTGTACTTGGTTTGGACAGTCATTCTGGGCTGACAGAGTCCCTTTAATCTGGAGTCGAAGGCTTCATGGCTTGAGAAAGGCACGCAGGTTTAAGGGGAACCTGTCACCAGAAAAAAACACTATTAACCTGCAGATATGGGGTTAATCTGCCGGTAGCGTTATTAACCTGCCTGGTGCTTGCTCTTGGCCAAACGCTGTGGGCAGAAAATTATCTTTTTTTTTTTCTTCCGGTGACAGGTTCCCTTTAAGAGCTGAGATTTCGCGCATAGATTTGTGAATAAAGGCCCCCGCTTGTTTCACTATTTCAAGTGTGGCATGCCGCCATTTTTGCTGTATGACGTAGGGTACTTCAAAATGTTTTTGTTTTTTTCGAAATTCTGTGTATCATGTAGAGAAGTTAGTAACCTAAAGGTCTAATAATATAGTCTGGTTGAAAAAATAAAAAATATCCAAGATGTCCACTGATTTTCATGCACATTGGTGGTCTTTCAGAAAATAATTCTCAATGGCTAACGGAGGGCATTGGTGGATGAAAACCGTCTAACACAGCACATGGCTGGGGTCTGTCTAAATAGAAAAGCTCATTTTGCCCCCCACCCCAAGCATATTTATAACCTGCGCGGTGCACAGAAGCCAGCATACATGGCAGCTCATTCCATCCGTATGATAGCACTGGCATTCTTTCCATAGCGGCCGGCTGATATCAGGAGCTCGGAGTCATCACCTGCTCCACAACTGACTCTTACTAACTCAATTATCCTACAGAAGAATGAATGACTGTTCGTGTGTCGATCGCTCGTGACAGTGATCCACGTGGCAGAAAACAAGAGTTTACAACGTGAAGGAAATGTCTGTCTATAAGGAGTCATTGTAGCCTGAGGACGGCATTTCCAGTCGGCGAGGCCCAGAGACACCGATATACCCACCGCCCGCATCCTGGGATCAGTAAGGACTCGGACCCTATAATCATGTCATGAGCCTTGCGCTCTTGTTACAAGCTTTATACTACTGATTTTGTGACCTCCCATCAGTCACAATTTCATGTTTGCTTCTGCTTTCTACATCACGGGACAAGATGGCGTTTTTTAAGAAAACCACATGGATAAGAAGGTCCTAAAACCGGTCAATGGTGATATGTATGTTATTCATCAATCAGCAGTATGTCTAAAGGCCCCGTTACATGCATCAATGTCCCAGCGATCCGACGTGGATGGGATCGCTGGAACATAGATGACCAGCGAGCAAGCTGGTATCCAAGGTAAACAGCGGGTAACTAAGAGCCGCGCGGCTCTTAGATACCCGCTGTTTACATTGGAAACCAGCTCCCAACGTCGCTGATCGTTGCTCTCCCGCTGCTACACGCAGCGATGGGCGCTGGCCAGCGGGAGACCAACGATCAAAAAACGGCCCAGGATGTTCGAGCGCGATCAGCGATACCCGGCAGGGGGGACGGTTGCTGATACATGTCACACACAGCGATGTCGCTGGCGAGATGGCTGTGGCGTCACAAAATCAGCGATCTCGCTGTGTGTGATGGGGCCTTAAGCCTCTGACCCACATCAAAGACACTTTGGAATTCTGTCTTTCCTTAAGCATTAAAAGAGATGTACATATGTCCAGGCAAACAATGCATTTACATACAGCTTCCAAATGCTATAATTGCATATCACAGGTGAAGTCTGTTTTCCCCGAGAAGATAACCTCTTAGGGCGTATGGTCACCCTACAGTGGGTCCACCCCTCTATAAGCGCATCCCATTATAAACTGTAGCGGTATTTTTTGGACGTCCATTTATCTAAATGTTCTATATGTAACACTATAAAAAAGGGGAGAAGCCAGCGCTGCCTGTGGTCAGAATGCAATACATAAAGTGCATATGCCCTACCCTGCCCCAGGCTCTATTTGATTATGCACCTGTGTCTGGGCCTGTTTCACCCTTCATCTGTGGTTGTTGGTTTGGCAGTGCGGAGGTTAGATCTGAAATGTCCATGTCTGGACCCAGTCAGCCTTTATCTGCGCTCGCCCTTTCTGGCGTCATGGGAGTGATTCAGAAACGCTTCAGGTACATTTTGCATTTTATATAGTCTTGCTTCTAATACATTTAGGAGGCCATAATGGCACAATATAAAAAACGTAGCGTAGGACTGCCCCATATGAGAATGCCTTGGCATGGCGGGGTGGCTCAAAGAATTGATCAATTGTTTGCTAAATGTGTCATTTTAAACTACAGTTAGAAATCAATACGTGCATATGCACTTTATGTATTGTGTCCTGACCATAGGCAGCGCTGGCTTCTCCCCCTTTTTATATGTAACACTATGTTAACTTTTACCATAAAATCAGCTCCGTGTTGGGGCGCCAGGGTCAGGCTCTGATCGCTGGTTCACCTCGCTTCCTGATTTGACAGGGGGATGTCACATGGTCGCTGCAGCCATGACGTTCCATTGGAAGACGAAAGCTTTCTTCTGGCCCGGATGGAGCGTCAAGGCTGCAGCCCATTTGCGGCAGCTGTCACACTGGAACAGAAAATGAGGAACCTTTTAAGACCACCATGAGCACATTCAATGGGGTAACGGACAACCCAATTAAGATTGGCATAGGGGCGCCATTCCCAAAGGTGTTCTCTGGCTTTAGGCTACAACTCTGTGGTTCTCTGCGATTGCAGACGTGTGAATCCTCACAGTGAGCACAGTGCGCACTGCAAGGATTCTCTGGTGCCAGCAGACACGGGACAGTGAAAATGTGTTTGCATACATGCAGTCAAATGCCAACTAGGAGTGCACAGCCTCACTCAACACAAGTATATAGAGCAAGGCCAGACACGTCTAGTCAGAATGTGGCCGGAAGGATGCAAATCGTGCAGTAGTGGTCACATGACCGCCCGCTCCTGACACCAGAGAATCCTCTTAGTGCGCAGGATGTGAGTTTTCACAAAGAGGGACTGCAGACTTGTACCCTAGGGCCGGACAACCCCTTTAATGAATGTCCAGGGGACCATATCATTGTATTGGCAAAAGAGATAGATATCAAACAAATGCTGGAACAGCACAAATACACAAGTATTTAGGGTGCAAGGCCTCCCAAGCTTGGAATCCCTTTCTTACAAGATAATATAAAAAGAGAAAAAAGAGGCAGCCCTCCAATACTTCTCCAAGTGAAAAAAGGACTTTAATGGCCCTGGTGGCCTGGCAACGTTTCGGCTACTCTGTGATTAGGATACATAGACAAGTATTTAAAGGGGCGTTACATTAAAACATATTAATACCACATTGTAACTTAGATGTCCTTCGATTGGCTTCTGGTTAATGACGTGCGCAGACATGCGCAGTGGACATATTGGGATGCTGAGCGCGGCGCCTGGAGAAGTTCTGTTCATGCTACAACGGCGTACAGCTGGGTGAGCCCCTGCTCTAATATTCAGCACATGGACTAATTATGGACCAATTTAAATGGATAACACTGTATGATATTCACGATACTCTGAAATCGTATATGAGATATTCCACTGTCACTTTATATAATCCAGTCACAGGAATGAGTGTGCCTAAACGTTGCCACGCCACCAGGGCCATTACAGTGGAGAAGTATTGGCGTGCTGCCTCTTTTTTCTATTTGTAGATAGATAGATAGGTAGATGGATGGATAGGTAGCCACACCCTGTCACCCAGGGAGTATGTGAGCTAACAAAAATATAAAAAGTGACACTGGTAAAGCCAATTCAGGAAAGTGACCACAGCTGGATTTGGGGGATCCTCTGCCATTCTTCCTTGCTGATCGTCTCCAGCTCCATCAGGTTGGATGGTGAATGTTGGTGGACAGCCATGTCCAGGTGTCTCCAGAGATGGGCTCCATGCTGCATCACACCGGGGCCCTTACACTCCCGCCCGTAATCTTGACTCTGGCGCTATGGGCAGTACGCTCCTGCCTGCAGGGGCCACCTCCACCTCTGGGCCCCGGGGCAGTTGCACTGGCTGCAGCGGCGGTATGGCCGCCCCTGCCTTCAAGAGTTCCAGCAGCTCCTCAACAAAATGCAGCTTGGGGGGTTTTAGCTATATTTTCTGGAACATGTACAGGTCATTTGTGACAATGCCACCTCTTTCCAGAGGGCAGATGTCGGGGTGGGCCGAGGATTGGGCATGCTGAGTACCGATATGCCCGATCTTATGGTAGACTTCAAGGCTCAGCATGAGCGGAGACACAATTTGGACGATTTGTGATATTAGGATAGCGCCCATTACGTTGTGGGCACGCTGGCACCTGTGCCCCATGGTCAAGACCTGGGATGAGGCCTGTGTCACGGGATGACTGGACTCTAGACAGCCGTCACCCTCCCTGAACATGGAGCCACCGGCACTGCCTCTCCTCTGTTCCGGAATGTCTGCGCACAGCACAACAGCAATGAGCAGCAGCGGGTCCTGTCTGTTACCATGACAACCACCATCCTTTGCGCGAACTCATTGCTCCATTGGCTAAGGGAACACTGCGGTCCCGCCCCTCTTAGCTTTCTATTGGTAGACCAGGTCGTCAGTCAAGTGCTTGTAGTCCCGCCCAGTGCCGCGGCTGGTTGGCTCCTGGGGGCCTGGGTGGGGCAGCAGCATCCCCGCCATGCTGAGGCTCCGGGCAGAGTGTGAGTCACCAGGGCGTGGCTGGCGCCTCCTCCCTCTCTGTATTGTTACCGCTCCAGTCCCCCTGCCGCGCAGACGGGTGGCGCACTTCTCCGCAGCCGGCATCCCGCATTGTACCCCGTCCCGCAGCCGCCATGGAGGACCAGTCCCCGTTTGTCACATCATCCAGCAGCTTCGGGAATGACTCGGATCAGCACCGAGGAGCGGAGGAGGCCAAGCCCCGGCATGACATGGACGACGTGCTGGACCTGACCGGGGGAGTGGGGCAGATGGCTCATCCCACCTTCTCCGTCTCCTTCCCCGGTAAGCCCGCGGCGGAGGATGACGAGGAGAGGAAGAGCTACTCCGACAGCCTGGAGCCGTCACCCGAGGAGGAGGCCAGCAGCATCGGCAGCGACCTGCCCAGCGCCCCGGTCATCCCCAGCGCCCCCGAGGAGGAGGAGCACGACCGGCCGGCCGCACCGGGCAGCGCCCCCTCCAAGGCCGGCTCAGTGGGTAAGATGCTGTGAAGGTCACCCCCTCCGATGTGTGTCTGTAGCCCCTTATATGCCATCCCCAGGGGGATTGTGTCACTAGATGCCAGCCTCATCTGCCACTGAAAGGAGTAGAGGGGAGAAATGGCTGCTGTCTTCTAAGGAACAGCGCCACCCTTGTCTGCAGGCTGTGTCTGGTATTGCACCATTCACCTCTTTCTATACCAGACACAATGCATGTACAGGTGCAGCCCGGGTTGTGGAAGAAAGCAGCCACTCCCATAGGAATGAATGGAGCTGCAGTGCATGTGACCAAGCACCGCTCTATTCTCACAGGGGTCTTCAGAGCTCTGATCCGGGATCAGTAGGGGGGTCTTTAGCTGTTGGACCCCATCGATCAGGAAGTTATCCCGTATTCCATGGATAGGGATGATGTCCAAACTGTAAGAATACCTCTTTACATCCCCTCACCCCTGCCTGCTCATTGTGATCGGAAGATGTGGTATTTGTATCCTCTGATGTGATTATTGGGGGTCAGCTATTAGGGGGTATCTCATTAGATGGCATCCCATTAGCTCATGTCCACCAGTTCTCTATTATGTGTGGGCAGGGGAGACCAGATGTGGCAGGCACCATCTTTCTTCCAGATGAGATCACATTTGGCGAGGGCTGTAAGACAGGCCAGGCGTGTGCCCACCTGCTGGCATGCGGGCTGCGGCCCTCTCACCCTGTGTCTAAGGACTACATCTAGCTTTCTACCGTGTGTGTTCATGCATTTTGGTCTGACGGGTGGAGTGTGGGCAGTGAGTGTGCAGAACAGAGATGGTGGGGTGGGGTCTGTTGTGTGCCAGCTGCTGGGAGAAACCTGATTCACCGCTGGAGAAGTGTTGGGGGGGTGCAGAGTGTCAGACACCCCCATCACGTCCCTCCTGTTATCACCATGGCGTATTGTGTATGCAGTAGACATCTGCGTCACATCTACTTCTAGTATACAGCCGGCATGCTGCTTGTACTGTTGATTGTCTTTGTTCTTTATATTTTCTTTCAATATAGAAAGTAAAGGAATGAAGTTCTGTCTCAACTGAAGGGCAGTGGCCAGTGTGCCTGAGACCGCCCTGATGTTTGAGAGGAGCTTGTCAAGTACACGGACCCTAAACCACCGCCATGCGGTCACTCAGAAGGCGATTGGCTTTCTATAGATGGCACTCCCTGAAATGGGCCTTAAAGGGTTATTCTGTAAGAAGAACTTTTCTAGATGACTGGTGATGCCCTGCTGAGACACAGCCACTCCCCAGAATAGGGAATCTGTCCCTGCATTTGCATGGAGCAGCGGTCAGGCTTGCATGGCACCTCTCCCTTCAGTCCACAGTAGTCGGAGGAGTCATCAATCTAGATGTGGTCTAGTCTATGGATGGCTAAAAACTACTTACTGGAACACTTTTTTAAATGAACTAATAGTTATATAATAGACCATACCTGCCTATACAGAGTCAACATGGGGTCCAGGGTCAGGTAGGACGGCACATGGACACTGAGGTGTACCGGTCTCTGGCACACGTCCTGTATGTTTCTGCAGCTGCCTTGTATAACCAGGACTGGCTCATGAGGGGACCAGGACAACCCCTTGACTCTATAGGTAGTGTGCTCATCTTTGTGCTCCAAGGCCCATTTGAAACGTGGCTTCTTCAGTACGCTACGAGGCCACTCTTTATTGGGGTCCTCGCATTGTAGGTCACTTTTTCATGTAGAGCAGGGAATTGGGGGTCCTATAGCTCTGAACGAGGCTTGCAGACACAACTCCAGCTAGGTGCCTGCGAATGACTTTCCCACTTCAGCAATTACCTCTCCTTTTGAGAGTAAGGAGAAATGATGGTCAGAAAATGCCTGTCCTAGTGATGGTTGGGGGGATTTACGACTTTTGGGAAAGTGGACCCCTCAAATGCTCTAATATAACAGTGGGTACTCGCGCTTCTCGGGTATCGGCATTCTGGCTGACATCGGTCGTACGTCACCACAGCAGCGTGAGCCACCTACAGCTTCTGAACTCCGTGATTACTTAGTGTAGGTGCATGCCGTTTTAGGTATTTTAGAGGATTTGGGGTCCACTTTCCTGAAAGTGTAAAACCCCTATAATATTGTGACCTGCTAAGAATATCCTAAATTGTTCTTCAGTCCCTTCTGTAGATGGATCTGTTTTCTACTCTACAGCTGATACAGATAAGGTTTATTCAGTGTTTGTGATACTGATGTAGTAATAGGCCCAGGTTACGTTGGCTGTGGGCTGTTTGCCTTGGCTGACAGGTTTACACGCAGTCTATTGACGGGCATTGGACGGTCTCCCATGCTCCGTGTGCCCCTCTGACCCAGGACAATATTGCCCCTGTGTCCAGCTGGCAGCAGAGCTTCTCCGCGGATCAGCTTGTCTGATGTGAGTACAGCCGCTCCATCACGGCGGCCGTGCTCACCATCACAAGACCTCCGTGGCACAAACACTGGAATACAATGAGTGCTTGTCTCTACCAGATTTTTACAGCTTAGCGTATCATGTTGTCAGATGCGCATTTCTTATTCCTCCAAAGTGTCGAAAGAGATCATTACCCCGCCCTGATGTGCAGTCAGGTCGCTAATCAGAAATCTATTACGATGGAAGATACTAACAGATTTAAAGAAATTAGCACTTCATGTAGCATTGTAATCCCCAGTTTTGATATGTCAATGGCCACATCGACTAAATATCCCACATGGCAATGGGCAGCTGTATCTCAGATTTGGCTGCCATCATGGCTGCCCATGTTCATGCAAGCATAAACCTTCTGTATCAATTGGTGGGCTAGTATCCTGCACCCACCCTCAGTCTTCATTCTGCTGTATCTTACTACTGATGTAACCGAGAGGATCACTTCTATAGGGTGTGTGGGGGCTGGTAACATCATAACTACAGGATTCTGGTTGCATGAGTGCATTTGGAGATTGGGGCAAGTAATCTCTATAGATAGTGCAGGTGAACAATCCGGCCTTACTCACTATGGCAACAAGTGGTGATCGGGCCCGGTGATGTCGCATGTACAGATATCTCCCTCCTCGCTTGTGCAAGTGGCTGGTATTGTGGACCTGTCCTATTCATTAGTAGTCATTTTCCCTCTTGCGTGTTTTTCGACGTTGAGTTTCCGGCCCGTCACCGCCCGTTGCAGCAAGTATGGCCACATTACCTCTTTAAACTTTGGTACTAGTGTCACGTTGCTGGGTACATCGACAGCTCGGAAATGGGCCCATCTGTGACATCCCTTATATTGCATTGCAGCACTTTTCTCCTGGCCCGCCTGTAACTGAATATGACATCTCACCGTCATATTCCTTCTGATACAGTTTCCAAGCAAACATTTTAGCTAATGAGTTGGCACGAGGCGGCCTAATGTTTGCTGCACATGACTAACGCTGGCTGAACTTTTGGTGGCCCTGCGTCCTCTGGTTACTCCGGGGTGTTTCTATAGATGACATTAATCCTTTAAGTGAAAGCCTTTTATCATGGTTAATGTGCAGATTTCATACAGTTTCTCAGAGATCCTTCTACTTGTGTGAGCGTACAAAGAAAATCCTGTGAAAGGGCAGCGCCTACATTGTCAGGGTACGGAAGCCATTACACCTCCGTCTCTGCTTTTCCTGAATCACCTGCAACCTCAGGTGCCCCATACACGAACCTCTGCTGAAGCCAGCACCCTAATCTGCTGTTCCGATGGTCCCCCAGATGTAGAAGGAAATGTGGTTTGGGGGTAGGGACTTCCAATATGCCTATCAGAGGAGATAAAACTCCAGTGTCTTACACCCCTGCTAGAGGACACTGGTGACAGTAAAGTGTATGGCACCAGGATGAACATAGCACCGCCGCTGGAAATCAGGCAGACGGGGAGGACTGAAGCATCAGGACTGAAACTTTAGGGGGTTGAGATCAGTAATGTGTATAGTTTAATATTAGTTGCATCTCTTGTCCTAGATAAGGCAACCAGTAAGATGATCCATGCTACCTCTCCGGTGGGCATGGGAGGACCGGCTCCATTAATGCCTTGCAAGGCTGGGAGACCGGGTCCATTATGGCCCTTCGGGCATGGGAGGACGGCTCCATTAATGCCTTGTATGGATGGGAGGACAGGCCGCGTTATGGCCTTTCGGGCATGAGAGAACCGGCTCCATTAATGCATTGTAGGGATGGGAGACCGGGTCCATTATGGCCCTTCGGGCATGGGATAACCGGCCCCATAATTGCTGATTATGAATGTGAAAATCTACTTTAAGATGGTGGCCAGGGGTGAGATAACAACTAAAGGAACAGTCACAGAGGTATGTCCCCTCCAGCTAGAGTGACGGGGCTCTCTAGAACACGTCTGGGGACAGACCTGTCAGTCATGCAGAGCCTGGCAGCTAGAAATTGATGGAGACATACCTCTGTCACTAGTAATCGGAGTCTCCCGTCCCCTGCCCTCATCTTAATGTGTGTTTTCTTCAGCCTTTTAGAGTAAAATGTACATGTGTGCTATGGGTGATCTGTCCCCTGATTTATGCTGCCCTTGGTTCTTCCGCATGGACCATCTGACATGTTCCCTTTAAGAAATTTCTAGGTACATCGCCGGTACTTTTGTTTTTCAAGCTAATTTTGAAAGCGTGTTGTCTAGTCACAGAACTACATCCTGAGGAGATGTCTGCCAATGAGCTTCAATGCTGATGCATGTCATGGATCCTAAATATGAAGCCTTTGGATAACTATGTGCTGACAGCAGGTTTTTTGCTGATCTGTGCTCCAATTCTTGGTGTATGGCACAGCGTTTCTCTCCTAGGAGCATTGCTCCAGACATGGAGGAACATGTGGCCTTCATTTTTTGATGTCTGTGCTACAGTAGTTAAGTGCCCATGTTGTGTAGCATCTGAGCCAGTCCTGAGCCCTGGTATTGAGGTGTTGTATGGAGACATGGGGTCAGGGGGGTGCTTCAGTGGGTGTTCTCATTCACTGGCCTGAGACTGCATAGACCAGGACTCATCTCATCCCCTTGGGTGAGGGTAAAACGCTGTGGCAACAGGGGAGGTAACAACAAGCTTAGGAAGCTGACACAGCAGTGAGGTAGGTGGGCCAGGTGACCTGTTTGTCCAAACCTGGATTCTTCAAATGTATCCATAGGGCTCAGGTGGCTGGAGTCCAAATCCTGGCTTCTCCAAAGTTTTCAAGGGGTTCAGTGATGGTTTAATAGAGCAAATCTGTGTTCTTTCATCCAGGGCTGTGATCCCTAAGGTGACATGCTGTAGAATGTCAAAACTGTGTCCCTCGTGATGGAGCCATGATGTCCTGGCTACTGTCCTCTAGAGTGTGCCTGGCTGTGGCTTTTTAAAGAGGCTTTGATTTCTTCAGCAGGATTAAAAAAAAATAAAAAATCCCTTTTTATTCACACTTCTGTGGTTCAGATCATGAAGGTGGGATGAGTTTAACTCTCAGTTTTTGAGCATGTAATTAATCTTCATTGTTCATCCTGTTTTGCAGGTCAACAAACTAGCTCTCCTGGTACAATGTGTAATCAACATATTAACACACATCTATTTTTCAATTACTTTGTGTCCCTGTCATCCATGATAACAGAAACAAGTTGCAACAAACATAACTAAAAAGTTAACGTTAAAGGTTCATACGAACAATAGTATGTTTCTTGACCAACCAACGATTAACACAAACTCAAGTCAACATAAAGATAATGGCGTATGTCTCCTAGGCTACGGAATTAACGTCTGGATAATTAAGATTAAATGCTGTCGTCACAGGGGGCTTCCTCAGTAGTAAGGGAGTGTAGGGGCTATTTTGGAGTAGTTGACGCCTGAGCTCGTACATTCATGTTTCATGTTACTCCTCCGCTCTCATGTTCCCAGCGTACGCACAGGCAGTATATGCATTAGCCGGGCAGTGGCATTCATAGTAAATCACGGCTTTAGGGCTCAGTGTCTGTTTTTTTTCCCTCTTTTGAATGTTGTCTGACTTGCATCTTCTATTTCATTTCCAGGGTATACATTTTTAGCACAATATCTTCAAGGAGAAGGTAAAGTGGAGATAATGAGAATATTGCTGATCATAATAATGTCCTATAATACAATCAGTTTATTGGCCATTAAAGCTAAAATACAAGGAAATTTCTGATGAATTGGTAGCTGTGCCATTGGAGCTTGTGCCAGTGAATGGGATGAAATGTGAGAGCGGTGAGGAGACTTCCTCTCATATTTCAGCCCTCCATCATGAAGGCTGCTTCATTCATGGAGGGAGAGGATTTGGCAAGTTCTACTCCTTGTATATTTAAGGCTACGTTCACATGGAGGCTTCAGGCTGTTGCTGAAAACTTTATTTATTTTTTTTTTTTGCAACCTTCTGATTAGACAATGCTCAGTTTGGAGCAGATTCAATTAGGATCTTCAAAGACGTGATGTGAATTTTTTTTTTTCGTATATAGAGTATCTGCTCCAGGCCTTACTGCAATCTGTCATACCTTACGTTCATAGCGTAAATCATGGTGCAGTGCTGCCACCACTGGCCCCTATCGACTTATAATGGGGTTGGTGGGGTTTTGTCTTGGTGTCTGCAGATTTGAGAAGGCTTTTCCTTCCATCAGATCAGATAGAATATGCAAGGGAGGCTTCCAAAAAAGCATCCTATCCAAATGTTATCTCGGTGAAGGCCTAAGGCCCCCCTTTCCCCACATGAATGGATCTTTTACTATGTTTGTGTGAAGATTCTTTTACTGGGATCCCAGTGACTCCATGTGCGGTCACCTGTCAAGTAACATAAGTAGGTTTTAAAGAAAACCATCACTATTGGTACAACCTGTCCCTAATCCTCCAAACGCAAGAATGCTTTTCTCATCTGACAGATCAGTTTTTAATAAATCTCAAGGAATCCTAAAGGATCCTGTTGACTAGGGCTCTGTTCACATCGGTGTCTGTTTCCTGTAGCAGATCTACAGATAGCTTGGGAGGATCTGCCAGAGAAATGTGCCTGTCATGCAGGCTCTATTACACAGATGTGAACATACATACAGTGCCTACAAGTAGTATTCAACCCCCTGTAGATTTAGCAGGTTTACACATTCGGAATTAACTTGGCATTGTGACATTTGGATTGTAGATCAGCCTGGAAGTGTGAAATGCACTGCAGCAAAAAAGAATGTTATTTCTTTGTTTAATTTTTTTTTAAATTGTGAAAAGTTTATTCAGAGGGTCATTTATTATTCAACCCCTCAAACCACCAGAATTCTGTTTGGTTCCCCTAAAGTATTAAGAAGTATTTCAGGCACAAAGAACAATGAGCTTCACATGTTTGGATTAATTATCTCTTTTTCCAGCCTTTTCTGACTATTTAAGACCCTCGCCAAATTTGTGAACAGCACTCATACATGGTCAACATGGGAAAGACAAAGGAGCATTCCAAGGCCATCAGAGACAAGATTGTGGAGGGTCACAAGGCTGGCAAGGGGTACAAAACGCTTTCCAAGGAGTTGGGCCTACCTGTCTCCACTGTTGGGAGCATCATCCGGAAGTGGAAGGCTTATGGAACTACTGTTAGCCTTCCACGGCCTGGACAGCCTTTGAAAGTTTCCTCCCGTGCCGAGGCCAGGCTTGTCCGAAGAGTCAAGGCTAACCCAAGGACAACAAGGAAGGAGCTCCGGGAAGATCTCATGGCAGTGGGGACATTGGTTTCAGTCAATACCATAAGTAACGTACTCCACCGCAATGGTCTCCGTTCCAGACGAGCCCGTAAGGTACCTTTACTTTCAAAGCGTCATGTCAAGGCTCGTCTACAGTTTGCTCATGATCACTTGGAGGACTCTGAGACAGACTGGTTCAAGGTTCTCTGGTCTGATGAGACCAAGATCGATATCTTTGGTGCCAACCACACACGTGACGTTTGGAGACTGGATGGCACTGCATACGACCCCAAGAATACCATCCCTACAGTCAAGCATGGTGGTGGCAGCATCATGCTGTGGGGCTGTTTCTCAGCCAAGGGGCCTGGCCATCTGGTCCGCATCCATGGGAAGATGGATAGCACGGCCTACCTGGAGATTTTGGCCAAGAACCTCTGCTCTTCCATCAAGGATCTTAAGATGGGTCGTCATTTCATCTTCCAACAAGACAACGACCCAAAGCACACAGCCAAGAAAACCAAGGCCTGGTTCAAGAGGGAAAAAATCAAGGTGTTGGAGTGGCCTAGTCAGTCTCCTGACCTTAACCCAATTGAAAACTTGTGGAAGGAGCTCAAGATTAAAGTCCACATGAGACACCCAAAGAACCTAGATAACTTGGAGAAGATCTGCATGGAGGAGTGGGCCAAGATAACTCCAGAGACCTGTGCCGGCCTGATCAGGTCTTATAAAAGACGATTATTAGCTGTAATTGCAAACAAGGGTTATTCCACAAAATATTAAACCTAGGGGTTGAATAATAATTGACCCACACTTTTATGTTTAAAATTTATTAAAATTTAACTGAGCAACATAACTTTTTGGTTTGTAAGATTTATGCATCTGTTAATAAATCCTGCTCTTGTGTGAAGTTTGAAGGCTCTAACTTATTTGCATCTTATCAAACCTGCTAAATCTGCAGGGGGTTGAATACTACTTGTAGGCACTGTATGAATCGGCCATCTGTAGAGCAGCGTGGATTCCCCTTCCCACCCCGAGAGACGTCCACCACGAGTTTCTACAGATGCGGTGCAGTCACTAGAGCTGAGGGCACATTATATATACGTGGTTTACCTGCCACGGGCTCCGGAGGAGAATAATCATCACACTGAATTTATCTGGTAGTGGCGATAACCATGGACTACGAGAATGAAAGAAAAACCAAAAAAACTGAGAATTATAAGAAGTCTTTTTCTTGTATTTTAGGATTAATGGCCTTTTTTACATAACTTCTCCAGAATCAAAGGGCTGAAATCTTTTGGATAAATGTGTAGTTCTGTGCATTTGGCACAGGCGTTCTGGTAATGTGTGGGTGTTAATTACTGGGAATCTAATGGATATTGTCCTCCTTTTTGATTTTACTGATTCACCCCTCCCCCCTTCCAGACCTCGTTTATAATTTCCTTAAATTAAGAAAGCAAATCTTGTATACAGAAATGGTGTGTTCTGGTGCAATCATTAGTCTCACATAAAATGGAGGAATCTATTGATGGCAGATTACTAGAGCTGAACGGACATGATCGTACCTGGATGCAGCATCCTGTTATCTCACAGGTGAAAGTTCAGTGTCTTCTGTCCGGTTACCTCTGAGCACTGGTCATCCAAAACTACCTGGTCCTTTTACTGGGTTTTGTGGGGCATGTACTGTTTGTTTTGTTTTTAATTTTTTTGAGCAGCCATAGAGTTTGAACAAGATCACAGGGGATTGGTATGTCAGATATCGGTGGGTGCTAGTATTTAAGTTAAATTCAGTGCAACAAAGCACATGGGAAGTAAGTAATAATGTTATGCAATTGCAGGCAAAATGCCCAACAGTTGCATCTCATGCCTTGCAAGATATTTGTTCCTCACGTTCTCCATTTGGCCAGCCAACACCATGATGCTGCTTCAGTGCAAAACTCCTCTTTACCTAGTTATAACTTTTTTTTTTTTTTTTCTTCTAATACTCTTTACATCATGTCCATAGTGTTTTCCTGCTGCTGACACTGTACCTTCTGTGCTCCCTAACACCCTATAATTCTGTCACCATTATGTTGAATGCTAATTGTTAAAAAATAAAAATGTTGCAATGCCGATTGTGCTCCAGAAACAATAGTACCATACACGTGCTGCCTCCAACTATAATGGTGTCAAATTGTAGAAAGTGCCCCCCAACAGTAAAGCTGGAGTCACACATAGCGACTTACCAGCGATCCTGACAACGATATCAACGTGTCAGGGTCGCTGGTAAGTCGCTATGTGATCGCTGGTGAGCTGTCAGACAGCTTCACCAGCGATTAGCACAGCGATGCCGAGCGCGCGGCATCGCTGTGTTCGTTAGCGCTGATGCCATCCCTGTAAAAAAATAGAATTACTGTAAAAGAAAAAATATTATTCTCACCTTCTGACGTCCCGCGCAGCCATCCCGCGCCTCTCCACTCTCCTGGTCCCAGTGATCCTTTGCAAGAATGACCGCGAGAATGTCACGGTCTCCCGGTCACTCGTGCAAAGGATCACTGGGACCGGGAGCGTGGAGAGAGGCGGGATGACTGCGCGGGACGTCGGAAGGTGAGAACAACAATATTTTTTTTTTTTTTTTTTTTTTTTTTTACAGCTGATCGCTGGTCTCCCACCTGTCACACGCAGCGATGCATGCTGGCCAGCGGGAGACCAGCGACAAAAAAAGTCCAGAGGTTTCTTTCAGCGATACCGGCAGGGGGGCCGCTCGCTGTCACACACAGCGATCTCGCTGGTGAGATCGCTGTTGTGTCACAAAAGTTGTGCCTCAGCAGCGATCTCGCTATTGAGATTGCTATGTGTGACTCCAGCTTTAGTGTCTGAAAAAATGATTAAGCAGATGTTCTCTTTTGGTCAGTAATAGTGCCACGTAATAATTTTACCTACCAGAGTGCCTCCTAATCATACATTCAGTCTCCCTCACCATCCCCTCACCCTCTCCAAATAATTGTGTGCAGGAACTGTGCGTCCCATTTCCTGCTTGTACTTCCATGTTGGGGGTTATGGTGAGTTGACGTCCTGTGTGACATGTTGGGTTGTGTCACCAGCCTTTCCTCACAATACATCTACAGTCACGTCCTCTTGTCTGTGGTTGTCCGGTTTGTCTGTTTGTGAGATTTATCTCCTTCAGTATAAGTTGTGTAATATTGTGGTTTTCGGGTTATGTAACTGAGCACAGTCACACGTCGCCCCTAGTACTATGAGATGACACCATTGTCCTTCCTAACATTTTCCGACAATGGCCTCTGTTATGTGCGCAAAGAAACGACCAAATGTGTAATCACAAGTGAAATGTGGCCCACGGCAGCTGTCTAATTAATAAGCCATTTCTGTTTAATTCTTGCTACGTTTCACACCACTTTCTCCACAACCATCTGACATCAGACCTGCTGCTCTAGTCTTGACCCTCCTGTGGTGGTCCTAAAGGGAACCCACCAGGAGGAAGTTACTAATGGTTGTGATATGGCTGTATAGGCCTGACGTGAAAAATGATACCTTTTTATGTGCACATCCAGTGTCCCAGTGCTGAGACACCTGGATAAGAAGTCCTTCATGGGACATCAGATATCTACCAAAAACGCAAACCTTTTTATTGTTGGACAAGGCCCAATACACAATCCCTCCAGAGAAGCCCTCCTGGCAGCTCAAGTATATATTTTTGAGGACTTTCACAGGGTTGTGCTGTGAAAACAAAACATGTTGCGGCGTTCACAGCATAGATCTGCTAATCTGCCAAGTCTGGACTTAAACCAAGGCTAGCATGAATTGGACACGGCCGTGTTGCTGCAGTGTTTCAGAGAAAACTTAATTTGAAAAGCCGTACTGGAGACAATGCATCTTGGATGACCTGTACAAGGCCCATCCCCTCAGCTTCTAATCACTCCGCTCTCAAACTGACAGGTCTCTCCCAATATGTTCATATAATCACATTTTCAAAGTATGTTTTCTCAAGGACTGGGCGTCTGATTAGAAATCTAGTACCGATCGAGTAATTTCTTTGGACAAATTCCATTATTTCCTTGTTGATCGCTCTCCGTATGATGAAGTAAATTGCTTGCAAGTGGCCTCTCAGGTTTGTTTCATGTTTAGCTCCCCTTTATTTCTTTATTTGTGGCCTTTATAAAGGGGAAGTAGAAATGCGACAATCTCATTTCCCTATTTAGTTTTGGAAACTACTACTCAATTCTGAAAGGGGGAACTGCAGAATTGTATTTCGTGCTTGTACATGATGAGGAAAGAATGAATGACTATACCGGACGTGGAGTCCTACAGATGGGGCGTTCCTTCTGTGATGTGGTTAGTGTCACTTGCCCCATTATTTTATTTTTTTCTAAAGTGTTAGTAGACTGGCTACTGTTTGTCCCTTGGTTGCCACAAGGCATTTTGCACAAGTAGAAATTGTCACTTCTGAAATCCTGACCTTTCCTACACTACAGAGGCCTATAAGGTTAGTGTGGCATTGTTACTGCTGCGTGCATAGTGTTAATGTGTAGGTGCACCACACGCCACGATGCAGCTATGCGGGCATATTGACTGCCATGGTAATATCGGCTCATTCATGTGTCCGATTTCTGCGCATCGGTGCTGGTTTTTCAAAATTCGCTCTTGTATTTGTGATAGGCTATGGGCCATTTATATTAGACATGTCCGATTCCAAGGGTTGGAACGAAATCGAAAGTGCAAATCAGTAGGTCTGTGAAAAAATGGCAACAAGCACGTAGGATTTCTGAGTGTGGTTTCATTGTCAGACTGTAACAATAGAGAAGGTGGAGAAATTTTGTCTTTTAGATGTCTTCCCTTACATGGAAAAATCGGACATGTGAATGAGCCCCTACTTGGAGTTAAAATGCACAGGACACTTTTTTTTTTTTTGTCACTTGTGCAACCTCTCTATATGGCCACGTCTTTGACTCTTATCCAGATCTGATTTTTCAGTATGTTTTTCAATGTTGGTATATTTTGTACATATTAGCCATCTTCTGAAGAGTCCACCCTTTTAGGAGCTCCTTGTTCAATGCAGTTTTGAATGGTTGTCTTAGGCTACGTTCACACGTAGCGGAACTCTCCCGGAAGTTACCGCGAGAATTCCGGAATTCCATTCCACGGGAAAATCGCATTTTAAATTCCTGCGATTTTTCCCGCCGAAAAACTAGCGATTTGCAAGCGTAATTAGCTTGCAGAATGCTAGCGTTTTCCAAGCGATCTGGAGCATCGCTTGGAGAACTGATTGACAGGTTGGTCACACTCATCAAACAGAGTTTGACGAGTGTGACCAACTTTTTACTACTGATGCTGCCTATGCAGCATCAGCAGTAACAGGATGTAAAAAAATATTGTTATTCTCACCTTCCGGCGTCCCACGCAGTCTTCCCGCCTCTCTCCTTGCTCCCGGCATCTTCCGGTCCCAGTAATCCTTTGCGCGAATGACCGCGAGACGTCGTGCTCCCGCGAGACCGTGACGTCATCGCGGTCATTCTCGAAAAGGATTTCTGGGACCGGAAGATTCCGGGAGCATGGAGAGACAGGAAGGCTGCGCGGGACGGCGGAAGGTGAGAATAACAATATTTTTTTAATTTTAATTCTATTTTTTTACAGGGATATGGTACCCACACCCCGGAGGACAGTCTCCTCTCCTCCGGACCGTGGGTACCATCCGCAAATGTTCTGCTTACTTTTCGCATGGTGGGCACAGCCACATTCGGAAAGTAAGCAGAACAATGCATTCCTATGGGTGCGGGATCGCCGCGATTCCGCTAAATTAATGAGCATGCTGCGTTTTTTTACTGCGGAACAAACCGCAGCATTAGCACAGCATTGCGGGATGCTCATTTTTCGCGGCAAAATCGCGTGTTTAAAACCGCCGCAAAAAACCCGCGAAGTGTGAACGCAGCCTTACAGGGGACTTGCTGTACATGACATGTGAGAAACTGGTGCACATTGCCATCTCTCAATCATCAGTCTGCAAAAAAGTCTCAGGATGCTGTCATGTCCTGGAAGAAGGTGGTAGCAGGCCAATCTCAGCTGCTCCGAGTCGTGGAGAAAAGCATCCTGTCCTGGGGACAGGAGAAACTGCACACCAGCGCATAAATCAGTAGCATTAGATCTGTGATTTTACATAAGGTTACAATACATTCACCATAGAAAATACACTTCAAAAAAATAAAAGGCAAAGTCAGCTCTGTTACATGTGCTGAAAATGCTCTTGGCGTGGGAAGGGCTGTGCCTGCTTCTTCATATTACTGCTGATCGGATGTGGTGCAATCAAGAATTCCTAACATATTAATGTACATGATTGGGAATGTATGAGAAGTGTTTTCAAGTCAAAAACTCAGGTGTGATCATCTTGGCTTATCGTAAAGATAACATTGGGGAGATTAGTATTAGACTGCACATTTGCATTTTTACTACTTTAAAAAAAAAAGCAACAAACCCCACAGCACAATTTCGCATGACAACCACCTGTGGCACCCAATGAATCCTCCAGATTGGAGTCCGTCATAACTTTAGTCTTTCTGGTAGGAAGAATATGGCTGCATGCTATATTTAATTCCTCCCCCCCCCCCCCCCCCCATTAAAATGCAGTCACATCTTATTTTTTTTTTTTTTGAGATTGACATGCATTTTCCAGATTGATATTCTGCATCCGTTCTCTCTTCGGTGCGGAGCATGGTGTGTAATTCTGCTGAGTTCTTTGTGTTTGTTTTTCAGATGTGAACCTCTTTCCTATTCCTGCTTCATCTGCACCTCTGATGCACTCCTCTTCAGGCAAGTTCTGTACTTTCATGGCACTAACACTCTTGCTCTATAGCTGAAGGGCTAGATAAGCTTTCTATTCTCTAACTACATCCATGTGTACTGCTCACCACAGATTTTAGAACAGATGAACGTGTTACAGCTTACACTGCGGCTCTTTATCACCTTCAACACTATGAAGCCGCTCTTCATAAAAATTGTCTACACTAGTATGAAAGGCAATCGGCTGATCACCACATTCTCAACGCCCCCAGCCAAGAGTTGATGTTTCATGGGATGGGCTCAGCTGGCCAGACTTCTGTCCTTGCGTGGTTTCTGGAGGAAAAATGAACATGTAATATTTAGTGATGAGTGAACGTGCATGGATAAGGTGCTATCTGAGTATCTTGGGCGTGCTCGAGTAAAATGTTTGCGTCCCCGCGGCTGCATGTCTCACAGCTGTTAGACGGCCCCAACGCATGCAGCAATTGGGGACTTGAACATATTACTCGAGCACGCCCAAGATGCTTGGCTAACACCTTATCCAAGCTCGTTCACTCATCACAAGTAACATTACAAGGCCATCAGAGGGTTTTTTTCTTCCTGATCAGGGCACCATTCCCCCATGACATCTGTATTTCCCAATATGGCATAATGACATGGGTTTTCTTGACATCCCGTTCATCGGGTGTGGTTTGAGGGCCCATATGTCACATCTTTTTGCCAAGGTTAGCCTACATCTCTTCCCTAGCAATCATTACTGTACTTAGTTCATTCATATGGCAGTAGGGAAAAAAAATCCATAAAAAGACAATGTCGGGCCCTTTTCATGATAAAGATTTAGTCTAGAGTCGTACAACTGACGCACATATGTAAACGGATTCATGCGTAAGTGATAGGGGCCTATTGTAAAAAGTCATATGGCAGTATCCTATACAGTGGAAGGGACAAAAAGACATACAACCTCCCCCACTTGGGTTACTCGGGGACCGTGTATGTTAAACATGGGAAAAACACTTGCATAAATGTGAAACGTATCTCTAGGGCTCCACCTATCCATAATGCCATATATTGTTTACCAGGAGATTAGTGAAGGAAGATTTATGTAACTCACTGTTTTCAAAACTCCAGCCATTACAACCCCATAAAAAAAATTCATGATTTCAGGATTTTCTTACTATTGCACAGGTAATGGAATAATTATCAAGGTGTTAGACATTGCTACAGGTTCTCTCACCTGTGCAATCAATATGAAGGAAATCCTGAATCATATGTTGGTGGCCCTGAGGACTGGAGTTCAGGAAACAGTGATGGAACTCATTGGTAAAATCTGTGGTGACTGGTACCGATCTGTTAGAGACATTGACATAATCTCAGTCTTTTATCTCTTGCATGTTGAGATTACTGTGACGTAACTTGCTTCTGTCTTCTACTGACCTTTCCTTTTCTGTTCGTCGTCACAGACATTGTAATGGATTTGCAGCAGCCTTCTAGCACTATGCCTTCTGACCAAGAGAAGCTTCCATCTTTGCTGCCTGAGTCTTCTTTCCTTCATTCTTTGCCTCTTCTTTCTGCCAATTCTTCCAAAGAGCAGCTTGTCGGGTTTCCTGTTGACTCCACTACACAAGAAGCTTTTAAAGATCTCATTAGTGATGAGCATTCAATGTCAAGGACCATAGATGATTTCCCTGTAGTAGAGAAGTTGAGTAGTGGCAGGGAATGTTATTTTGCTGAAGTCACAGACCACAAAGACAAAATGGAGGATCTTTTCTATTCTGAGAGAGGTCATGCTATCGAACACCCAACATCTATTCCTGAATTTGCTTCTGCTGACCCCACAAGATTATTTGGGCAGTCTGCTAAAGAGATGTTTTCAGGAATGCTTAAATCTGTTGGGCCACCTCACGAAGAGTTTACAGATTTCAAAGAAGGTCTTGATGAACAGTATGTGGATTTTAAGCCTATTGCAAGCAAAGGGGGCCACGGTGTTGAATTTGCACTAAAAGATGCTTCTGTAGACCTTAAAAGCAACATTGCTATGCTGAATTTTGAATCCACTGAAAAATATAATGAAGAAAGGGATGTAGATATATCGGATGATATTTCTCCAGCCTCGCCTGAGGCAACATCAGATTCCTCAAATTATGAAATCTTTGCTCCTTTACAGCAGACAAATCCATTTGCGTTTGGCGGAAATCAAGTGTCTGACAACATAACTGATGAGAAAAAAATGGAAGAATGTAAGTCTTACATCCCTTCTTCTCGCCTAGGTTCAAATGTTGCAACAGTTAACCCATTCCTTGTTGACCAAGAAGTCGACTATGTTACGACTAATGTACATGGAAGCGCTGCGAGCAAACCTGAAGGGCTTACTCCAGATATCGTACAAGAGGCATATGAAAGTGACATTGGTGTACCTAAGCTCTCCTATGAACCAAAAATTGATTTGGTGCAAACTTCTGCTAATGTTTCACAAGAAAATGTCAGTCCTTCAGTACAGAATGTGGCACTGTTTGAGGATTCAGATACGGTTTCCTCACCGATTTTGCCTGACATTGTCATGGAAGCTCCCCTCACATCAGCTTCTGTTAGTCTTGATGCTGTGGCCCCTCAGCCTGACGTCTCACCTGTTGGACGCATAACCCCTGTGAATGAAGAAAAGCTAAAGTTTGAGTCTGAAAAGCCACCTTCTTATGAAGAAGCTATCAATAAAGCAAGCTCAAAAGCACAGGAACAAGTTCCCGTCCATGTGGAAGCTGTAAAGGAGGCACCAGTAGAGCTAGAAACGTCATACATATCTATAGCGTGTGACCTCGTGAAGGAAACCATTCCAGAGCAGGTGGCTACTGATTTCTCAAAGGCCTTAAAGAGTGAGTTTGACTCTCAGTTTGCCTCACACTTTGATGAAAGCTCCCCAGAGTCTGAACAAAGCGAACCTTCATACAAGCTCTGGGAAGCTGAAGTGATTTCTAAGGAAGCTGCTAATCCAATGTTGGGTACTGAACACAACATTGCCTCAGAAAAGGAACAGATAAGTGATCTAAAATGGAAGGACTTTTCACCGGTCAAGTCAAACCTACAGTCCTACAGCTCTGAGAATGTGTCTGATATTGTAGCAGAGGAACCAGTTGCCCAAATATTGAAACCAGAGAAGCGTCACCAAATGGAAGAATTTGAAACGATTGATAACTTCAAAGACTTTGAGATTCCATCCACTATTGCACCTATTAAAGAGATTTCTGCGCCTTCTAGTGACATACAAGTAGGTACTAAGGTGCCAAAATGGTTGGAAGACAAGATCCCGAAGGAACAGCCTAAGGTGAAGGAAGAAGTGTTTGTGAAGGACAAAACTGAAAGTTTTGATAATATAGTGGACTTGAGCAAAGCAGAGTCTGATCCAGTCATCATTGGAAAACCTGTTTCTAAGCCTCTGACACCTGCAAAAGAAACTAGTGTTGACAGTAAAGATAAAGATGGTTCTCCATCTACTGTTTCTCCAGCATCTGGCAAATTCCAGAATTCAGGTAATGATTGTCATGTTCTGCCAGTCTTTGAGCTTAGTTAATATTTTACTAACGGTGTGTGCATGTGTCTCTAGGTTTCCTCTCCACCATACTTTAAAGGGGCTCTGCCGGCACAGAAGGACAGTTTAAACGAAGTCCCTCAGTGCTTCCGAGCATGCTCGGGTTCTAACAGTAACTTTGGCTTGCTCAAAAATATGTTCGAGTCCCCGTGGATGCATGTCTCGCGGCTGTTCGACAGCTGCAACACATGCAGGGATTGCTTAACAAAATGGCAATCTCTGCATGTGTTGTGGCTGTCAAACCGCCGCTGGGGACTCAAACATATTTAGCACACCAAAGTCACTTGGTTAGCACCCGAGCATGCTCAAATAACACCATGTCTTTGCATGTTTATTCCTCACTAGTGGAGATAGATGGAAACCAAGCAATTGGGAAGGTGTACACACGTCGTCAAAACTGTTGGTACCCCTTGTTTGACAAAAAAAACCACAATGGTGACAGAAATAACTTCAATCTGACAAGTAATAAATAAATCTATGAAAATAAACAAATGAAAGTCAGACATTGCTTTTCAACCATGCTTCTACAGAATTTTTAAAACAAAACTCATGAAATGGGCTTGGACAGAAATGATGGTACCCTTAACTTAATATTTTGTTGCACAACCTTTTGAGGCAATCACTGCAATCAAATGATTCCTGTAACTGTCCATGAGACTTCTGCACCCCTCAACAGGTATTTTGGCCCACTACTCAAGAGCAAACTGCTCCAGTTGTCTCGTGTTTGAAGGTTGCCTTTTCCAGATGGCATGTTTCAGCTCTTTCCACAGATGCTCAATAGGATTTAGGTCAGAGTTCATAGAAGGCCACTTCAGAATAGTCCAATGTTTTCCTCTTAGCCATTCTTGGGTGTTTTGTAGCTGTGTGTTTTGGGTCATTATCCTGTTGCAAGATCCATGACCTGCAACTGAGACCAAGTTTCTGACACTGGGCAGGACATTTCTTCTCTAGAATCCCTTGATAGTCTTGAGATTTCATTGTACCATGCACAGATTTTAGACAACCTGTGCCAGATGCAACAAAGCAGCCCCAGAACATAACAGAGCCTCCTCCATGTTTCACAGTAGGTACAGTGTTCTTTTCTTGATATGCTTCACTTTTCCATCTGTGAACATAGAGCAGATGTGCCTTGTCAAAAAGTTCCATTTTTGTCTCTTCTGTCCATAGGACTTTCTCCCAGAAGCTTTGTGGCTTGTCAACATGTAGTTTGGCAAATTCCAGTCTGGCTTTTTTATGATTTATTTTTATTTATTTATTTTTTTTTTCTCAACAATGGTGCCCTCCTTGTTCGTCTCCCATGAAGTCCACTTTAGCTCCTACAACGACGGATAGTTCGATCTGACACTGATGTTCTTTGAGCTTGAAGTTCACCTTTTAAGGCATTTTTCACACATCAGTTTTTCTTGTCAGTCTAAATCCGCCAAAATAGCGGAAAACTGATCCGCAGGCAGACTGACAGGAACGGGTGTCACCGGAATGGCGGATGTACGGATCCACCGATGGTTAAAATTTAAAGGAACCCTCGCAGAGAGCGTATCGGCGCGATATAGCAGAGTACCTGCATGTTGGAGCGGGGGTCCATGGCTGCGATATGAAGGCATCGCGCGATGAAGTCGCGGGAGTACAGCAGTGAAGGTATCGCGCGATAATGGCTGAAGTCGCGGGAGTACGGCAGGGAAGGTATGTACAGAGAGAGAAATTTCATCCAGCAGCGAGACTTGATTCAGGGTTAAAAGGGGAAAATGCGGATCCGGACAGCAAAAAAATGTTGCATGGTCCGTTTGGTGATCTCGGCGGACGCCAAAAATACGGACGCAACGGACGATCATCAGTCAAAATCCGCTGATAATGAAAGTCAATGGGGAAAAAAACGGATCCGCCAATAAAAATGGCGGATCTGTTTTTTTGGCAAATCGGCGGATCTTGACTGATTGTGAAAAACTGAAGTGTGAAACAGGCCTAATCTGTTTAGAAGTTTTTCTGGGCTCTTTTGTTATCTTTCTCTTTGATTTGTCATCAATTTTCCTCCTGCGGCCACGTCCAGGGAGGTTGGCTACAGTCCCATGGAGCTTAAATTTCTGAATAATATGTGCAACTGTAGTCACAGGAGCATCAAGCTGCTTGGAGATGGTCTTATAACTTTCTACATGTTTGTCTATCATTTTCTTTCTAATCTCCTGAGACAACTTTCCTCCGCTTCCTCTGGTCCTTGTTGAGTGTGATACACACCATGTCACCAAACAGCACAGTGAGTATCTGTAGCCCTCTGTACATGTCCACTCACTGACTCCAAGATTGTAGACACCTGTGATGTTAATTAGTAGACTCGCCTTCATTTAACATGTCCCTTTTTTCACTTTCAGGGGTACCATGATTTCTGTCCAGGTCTATTTCATGAGGTTTGTTTTTTAAAAGTCTGCAGAAGCATGGTTGAAAACCCATGTTTGACTTTCTTTTGTTCATTTTCATAGATTTTATTTACTATTGATTTTTGTCATATTCAAGTTCTTCCTGTGACCATTGTGGGTTTTTCTGTCATTAAATGAGGGGTACCAACAATTTTGACCGTGTGTGTGTATGTACATGATTGGCCCCGCCATGAAGCACTGAGCGCCTGTACTTAGTCTGAACAGTCATTTTGTGCTCATAGTCCCTTAAGCTTTATTTGGAGGCCTCTACTAATCTACCTGTAAAACATTGTGCTGAGTCTCTTGTACTTTGTTCTATTTTCATGCTGGTCTTCAGGGAAAACAGTTGTCTATGTTGATGGAGCTTGTTGTTTCTCCCAAGGCCATCTCTGTAAACAGGGAGAGTGTTGTGTTGTTATGGCTGCCTGATTAATAGGAACCTGACAGCCATTTCATGCTGCCCACGGGACTACAGACTGGTCCCCTCATTACAGGAGGCTACGACACCTAGTCTGGCTGGCATGGCAAAGGATTGGGTTTGTAGGAAGAGTCGTCCATTGGGCAGCTCCTTTAGGCATTTCCCCACCTGCTATTAGAGGTTACTTGAACATGGGGAAAAAATGTTGGAAACGCCTTCTGTTAAGGCCACGTGCACACATTGAGTATTTAGGGAGGTTTTTTACCTCAGCATCTGTAAGCCAAAACCATGAGTGGGTGATAAATACAGAAGTGGTGATGTGTTTCTATTCTACTTTTCCTTTGTTCCACTCCTGGTTTTGGCAAATACTGAGGTAAAAAACTCACCAAATACTCAATGTGTGCACGTGGCCATAAACTTCTCGCTTTTGTTTTAATCATGTGCAAAAAAAAAAAACCCCAAAAAAACTGTATTGTGTGAACTTACACATAGTTTGCAGAACAGTCAGCATGTTCTTATAACGATTAGCCTTGCTCACATATAGAACACCGGTGTTACACTTTCTCCTAACCGGTAGGGCGGAAAATCACAATCTTTATGGCACCAGCATATTCTACAGCACTTCACATTTCAGAGGTTACAGGTACTAACTAAATTGGATGTAAAAATTAACAACTTAGACAATCAGGCTAAACAATCCTGTGAAGAAAAAGCTGTGGAAAGTGCACGGTCCAGCCACTCTTTCCCGTAAATGGAGTAGTAGGCATGATCCAGCTGGTATCGGTGCATTGGGTGCGGGGGGAAGGGATGAGGTTCTGAGAAATAATGCTAGGCCAGGAGTTCACTTATAAAATGAGATGGCTTTGCTTATATTTTCATGGCACGGTTAGTGACTGCCCACTACTGAACAACCCCTTTTATTAGGGTGCATGCCCACCATCAGGATTTGCTGCAGTTTTGCCACCACTCACAGTAGTATATATGCAGCATCAAAACCGCAGCGACCAGATGTTACATCATAGTGGATGCGATTTCTGGAAATTCCCTTGTCCACTGTGCGTCTGCAGATAACTTGAGGGAAACTGTGAACACGTGTATATTTACCTGCGTGATTAGAAAGCAGCGTTTTGGATGCAGCAAAAATGCGCTGTATCCAAAACGCTACTAATCCTGATCGTGAGCGCATAGCCCAGTGTGCGGCATAAATTAAAAAATAAATGCAAAAACAATAAAGTATACTACTCTGGACCGTTGCCCTTCGTCCACTATTAGACTTCTGTCTCCTGATTTAAGATTTTAAATGGGCAGGAGAGGGCAGACCCTTTTTTTTTTTTTTTTTTTTTTTTTTTTTTTTTTTTTTTTTTTTTCTTCTTGACACTGGACGTACTGGTATGTCCACTGTCATGTTCCACTTGCTGCTGTTAATCCCTTAAATGCTGCTGTCTGTTTCTGACAGCGGCATTTAACATGCTTAGTCCTGGCGGTGTGCTCTTCCACGCACCCATTATTTTTAAGGTAGCTGTAGAATAAAGTACGTGTTTTTTTTTTTTGTTTTTTTTTTTTTACCGTCATTAAAAACAATACTCTAGAATTGTATAAGAAATAAATTTTAGTTTTTCTGCTTCTGTAAAGATAAGAAAAATCTAAATGTCAAATTTGCATTTTCAGTTGCCACAACTCTGCCAAAAATGCAATATTAGCGTTCAAAATGTCATATGTACCCCAAAATGGTAAGAGAAAAAGCCTTCACAAAGCTCCAAGTAAAATCTCGGACTGGTCAGACCTGGAGAATCGTATTGTCTGGTGTTTTTTTTTTTTTTTTTTCCACACAATCTATGCTGCTGTAGAAACAAGAACAAAAACACAATAGCTGAATTGCATTTCTTTCCACAATTTTACCGCCCTTGAATCCCCACTCCAATTTTTTTGAGTTCATTGTATGTTGACTTTCAAGGTGTCATTGAAAACTTCAACTCATCCCGCAAAAAGAAGCCGCTATACAGTTACTTCAACGGAAAAAATCAAAGTTATCGCTCTCGAAAGAAGGCGAGGAAAAACCAACTGAAGGCATGAAGGACGTTATCCTTATAATGAACACGTGCTAGCAAGCAAAACTAATATACGCAGCTGAGGGAACATGACGCCAGGTTTCTCTTGGGTGTTCTCACAGCGCCCCCTACAGGCCATTCATTTAGTATTGTGCATATGATCTACTCTGTTTATGGGTCAGGCTCTGTACACACATGGGAGAGACCTGTCAACAAATGGGTGCAGGAAGAAGCTGTCTGGGGGCACGTCATACTAGTCAAACCGGTGTTTTTTGTTTTTTTTCTAAAACTATGCGATTTAAGAGAGACGTACCTGGATGCGATGGCACAGCCTGCCTCGGATTCCTGGTGCCTGAAGTTTGGGCAGCATGAATCCAGTGACTGTTTCCCTTTAACCCCTTTGGTGCATGTGGTCACAAGTGTATGTCCACACTGGTGTCTGTGTGGCGAGGGTTCGGGAGCTGATTCCTCTCCACATTCGGAACATGCTGACAAGTATAACTAACATCTGTCCTTTACTAGCCGGAGCCGATCGCGGCTGCCATTCTGACAACATTTACATGGCAGTGCGGTTACTTCATAGGAGACCGTCACTTACACACTGTGCACAGCCTTGTTGTGCTATTGCAGTATGTAGTACAAATGCCTTAACCCCTTCATGACCCAGCCTATTTTGACCTTAATGACCTGGCCATTTTTTGCAATTCTGACCAGTGTCCCTGTATGAGGTAATAACTCTGGAACGCTTCAACGCATCCTAGCGATTCTGAGAGTTTTTTCGTGACATATTGGGCTTCATGTTAGTGGTAAATTTAGGTCAATTTTTGCGTTTTATTTGTGAAAAAATCAGATATCTGGGACAAATTTTGAAAATGTTGCAATTCTCAAATTTTGAATTTTTATTCTGTTAAACCAAAGGGTTATGTGACACAAAATAGTTACTAAATAACATTTCCCACATGTCTACTTTACATCAGCACAACTTTGGAAACAAAATTTTTTTTTTTGTTAGGAAGTTATAAGGGTTAAAAGTTGACCAGCGATTTCTCATTTTTACAACAAAATTTACAACCATTTTTTTTTTTTTTAGGGACCACCTCACATTTGAAGTCACTTTGAGGGGTCTATATGGCAGAAAATACCCAAAAGTGACACCATTCTAAAAACTGCACCCCTCAAGCTACTCAAAACTACATTCAAGAAGATTATTAACCCTTCAGGTGCTTCACAGGAACTAAAGAAACGTGGAAGGAAAAAATGGACATTTTAATTTTTCCAACACAAATTTTTTTAGCATCATTTTTTTTCATTTTCACATGGGCAACATGATAAAATGGATCCTAAAATTTGTTGGGCAATTTCTCCTGAGTACACCGATACCTCATATGTGGTTATAAACCACTTTTTGAGCGCACGGCAGGGCTCAGAAGGGAAGGAGCTCCATTTGACTTTTTGAATGGAAAATATGCTGGAATATTTAGCGGTTGCCATGTCACGTTTGGAGAGCCCCTGTGCGCCTAAACATTGGAGCTCCTCCACAAGTGACCCCATTTTGGAAACTAGACCCTCCAAGGAACTTATCTAGATGCATAGTGATCACTTTGAACCCCCAGGTGCTTCACAAATTGATCTGTAAAAAAAGTATTTTTTTTTTTCACACATCTTTTAGCCTCAGTTTTTTTCATTTTTCCATGGGCAACAGGATAAAATGGATCCTTGTTGGGCAATTTCTCCTGAGTACACCGATACCTCATATGTGGTCATAAACCACTGCCTGGGCGCACGGCAGGACCCGGAAGGGAAGGAGCGCCATTTAACTTTTTGAATGAAAAATTAGCTCCAATCGTTATTGGACACCATGTCGCGTTTGGAGAGCCCCTGTGTGCCTAAACAGTGAAAACCCCCCCACAAGTGACCCCATTTTGGAAACTAGACCCCTTAAGGAACTTATCTAGACGTGTAGTGAGCACTTTGAACCCCCAAGTGCTTCTCAAAAGTTTATAACGTAGAGCAGTGAAAATAAAAATCATTTTTTTTCTTCAATTTTTTTTTAGCACGCAATTTTTTATTTTCACATGGCTAACAGGAGAAATTGGACCATAAAAGTTGTTGTCCAGTTTGTCCTGAGTACGCTGGTACCCCATATGTGGGGGGGGAACCACTGTTTGGGCGCACGGCAGGGCTCAGAAGGGAAGGAGCGCCATTTAGCTTTTTGAAATAAAAATTAGCTCCAATCGTTAGAGGACACCATGTTGTGTTTGGAGAGCCCCTGTGTGCCTAAACTTTGGAGCACCCCCACAAATGACCCCATTTTGGAAACTAGACCCCCTAATGAACTTATCTAGATACATAGTGAGCACTTTGAACCCCCAGGTGCTTCACAGAAGTTTATAACGCAGAGCCGTGAAAATAAAAAAAAATTGTTTTTTTCTTAAGAAAAATATTTTTTAGTCCGCAATTTTTTTTATTTTCACAAGGAGAAATTGGACCCCAAAAGTTGTTGTACAGTTTGTCCTGAGTACACTGGTACCCCATATGTGGGTTGGAACCATTGTTTGGGCACACGGCAGGGCTCGGAATGGAAGTAGTGACGTTTTGAAATGCAGACTTTGATGGAATAGTCTGCGGTCGTCGTTACGTTTGCAGAGCCCCTTATGTGCCTAAACAGTGGAAACTCCCCACAAGTGACCCCATTTTGGAAACTAGACCTTCCAAGGAACTTATCTAGATGTGTTGTGAGCACTTTGAACCTCCAAGTGTTTCACAGAAGTTTATAATGCAGATGTGAAAATGAAAAAAAATTTTTTCCACAAAAATAATTTTTTAGCCCCCAATTTTTTATTTTACCAAGGGTAACAGGAGAAATTAGTCCCCAAAAGTTGTTGTGCAATTTTTCCAGAGTACGCTGATACCCCATATGTTGGGGTAAACCACTGTTAGGGCATACGTCGGGGCTTGGAAGGGAAGGAGCACCGTTTGACTTTTTGAACGCAAAATTGGCTGGAATCAATGGTGGCACCATGTTGCGTTTGGCGACCCCTAATGTGCCTAAACAGTGGAAACCCCTTAATTCTATCTCCAACCCTAACCCCAACACACACCTAACCCCAACCCTAGCCATAACCCTAATTGCAACCCTAACCCTAATGGAAAAATAAAATTATTTTCTTTATTTTATTAGTTGTGCCTACCTATGGGGGTGATAATCAGGGGGTTTATTTACTTTTTATTTCATTTTGATCACTGTGAGAGTGATCAAAATGAAAGAATGGAATCTGCAGCCGGCAGATTCGGGCGGGCGCACTGTGCATGCGCCTGCCATTTTCCAGGATGGTGGCGCCCATGATCCGGACCCGCGGGACACCGGGAGCGACGGGGGGACTCAGAAGGGAAGGTACCTGGGGGGGAATCGGAAGCTGGCGGGGAGGGGGGGGGGCAGATGATGACACCGGCGGCAGATCACCGCTGTCATTCAGTGGCGGGGGGGCGATCGCCGGTGGGGGGAGGGGGTCAGATCGGTGTCACCAGCCATGTCCAATGCTACTGCAGCATTGGCCATGGCTGGATTGTAATATTTCATCAATTTTCATTGATGAAATATTACTATCGCTCTGATTGGCTATTAAAAGTGAAACAGCCAATCAGAGCGATCGTAGCCTCGTGGTGGCGAAGCCACGCCCCCTGTGGTGAATTACAAAGCCCCCTGTACCTGCGGGTCAGGTGACCTTTTATTGACCCTGGTCACCCAACCCGCACGGGGGCTTTGAAGTCATGACACAGGGTGTGCGTCATGGGTCGGATTGGCACAGACTTTCATGACTCAAACGCTGTCACAGGTCGGGAAGGGGTTAAGATTAAAAAAATGTGTGCTGGGGGCTGAAATTCCAACCCCCCCATTTAAAGGAAAAAAAAAAAGTTTGCTATTCCTGTAACCCTTTAAAATCCAGTTTATGAATTTAACCTGCAGTAACCCATACGGGAAACTCAGAGGGGGAAGAAAAAGATTGAAGTTTTACAGTCTCCACCTCCCTAAGGAAAACAGTATTTTTATTGTATGTACCCACAGACGACATCAATGAAAGGTAAAAATGTTAGGGGTCTTGGAAAACACTTGTGAATTTCAGTAATCGTACTGATCGTCAATCCAGGTCATTTTTACCGCACAACAAATGCCCTAAAAAGCAAAACTTTATAAACCATGGCGTATTTGCCTATTTTTTCACCACTTTACCAACCTTGGCGTTTTTTTCCCCCCCTCATTTGTTAGTTTAGTGGTGGTATTCAAAATAACTCTTCCTGCAAAAAACGAGCTCCCTTGTGGCTATGTTGGCAGAAAAACTTAGAAAACCAAAGTTATGGCTCTCGGAAGAAGGGTTCGGGCAAAACTAAAAAATTGCTTGGGAAGTGATTTAAAAAAAAAAAAAATTACCGGTGTATATAGATGGCAATTTTAGACTTTTTTTTTTTTTTTTTTCTTCCCTAGGCTCCTTAAGTGGGAGTGGGCAAAAGGTTGTCTATTTTTAAAAACTGCAGCATCTCCACTTCTTGTGGTAGTGTGGGTGTAGAAATTTGTGACTGTAGCGCCACCTGCAGTTCAGTAAGGAATACTACACAATCTAGAAAAATATATCGGAGGTAGTGTGTGTGTATATTATTATTATTATTATTATTTATTGTTATAGCGCCATTTATTCCATGGCGCTTTACATGTGAGGGGGGTATACATAAAAACAAGTACAATAATCTTAAACAATACAAGTCATAACTGGTACAGGAGGAGAGAGGAGCCTGCCCGCGAGGGCTCACAATCTTCAAGGGATGGGTGATAATACAGTAGGCGAGGGTAGAGCTGGTCGTGCAGCGGTTTGGTCGATCGGTGGTTACTGCAGGTTATAGGCTTGTCGGAAGAGGTGGGTCTTCAGGCTCTTTTTGAAGGTTTCGATGGTAGGTGAGAGTCTGATATGTTGTGGTAGAGAGTTCCAGAGTAGGGGTGATGCGCGAGAGAAATCTTGTATGCGATTGTGGGAAGAGGAGATAAGAGGGGAGTAGAGAAGGAGATCTTGTGAGGATCGGAGGTTGCGTGCAGGAAAGTACCGGGAGACGAGGTCACAGATGTATGGAGGAGACAAGTTGTGGATGGCTTTGTATGTCATGGTTAGGGTTTTGTAATGGAGTCTCTGGGCAATTGGGAGCCAGTGAAGGAATTGACAGAGGGGAGAAGCTGGGGAATAGCGGGGGGACAGGTGGATTAGTCGGGCAGCAGAGTTTAGAATAGATTGGAGGGGTGCGAGAGTGTTTGAGGGGAGGCCGCAGAGCATGAGGTTGCAGTAGTCAAGGCGAGAGATGATGAGGGCATGGACTAGGGTTTTTGCAGATTCTTGGGTGAGGAATGAACGGATGCGTGAAATATTTTTGAGTTGAAGTCGGCAGGAAGTGGAAAGGGTTTGGATATGTGGTTTGAAGGAGAGATCAGCATCAAGGATTACTCCGAGGCAGCGAGCTTGTGGGACTGGGGAGAGTGGGCAGTCATTTACTGTAATTGATAGGTTCGTAGGGGGGGTCACGTGAGATGGGGGAAAGATGATGAATTCTGTTTTGTCCATGTTGAGTTTCAGATATCTAGTGGAGAAGAAGGATGAAATAGTGGACAGACATTGAGGGATTCTGGTTAGTAGGGAGGTGATATCTGGTCCAGAGATGTAGATCTGTGTGTCATCAGCATAAAGATGATACTGAAAGCCATGAGATTCTATGAGCTGTCCCAGGCCAAAGGTGTAAATAGAGAACAGCAGGGGCCCTAGGACTGAACCTTGTGGGACTCCGACAGATAGGGGGCGAGGTGAGGAGGTGGTGTGTGAGTGGGAGACGCTGAATGTCCGGTCTGTTAGGTATGATGAGATCCAGGAGAGGGCCAAGTCTGTGATGCCGAGGGATGAGAGGGTCTGTAATAATAGGGAATGGTCCACTGTGTCAAAGGCAGCCGACAGGTCCAGGAGGAGGAGGACAGAGTAGTGTCGCTTGCTCTTGGCAGTTAAGAGGTCATTGGTGACCTTAGTAAGGGCAGTTTCAGTGGAGTGGTGTGACCGGAAGCCAGATTGTAAGCGGTCGAAGAGGGAGCAAGAAGAGAGATGGGAGGACAGTTCAAGGTAGACGTGTTGTTCCAGTAGCTTGGAGGCGTATGGGAGAAGTGATATAGGGCGATAGCTAGATGCAGAGGATGGGTCAAGAGAGGGCTTTTTGAGGATCGGTGTGATGGAGTCATGTTTAAAGCTTGAGGGGAAAACACCAGTTGTTAGGTTGAAGAGATGGGTTAGGGTTGGGATGAAGACTGTGGTGAGGTTTGGGATGAAGTGGGATGGGATCGGGTCGAGTGCACAGGTGGTGAGATGTGATCTTGAGAGTAGAGTGGAGAGTCGATCTTCTGTAATGGTGGAGAAGTTGGTTTTGAAGGTGGAGGGCTGGGAAGTCGGGAGGAAGGGCTCTGGGGGTTGTTGACCAAAACTGTCCCTGATGTTATCAATTTTCTGCTTGAAAAATGAGGCAAAGTCTTCAGCTGAGATGAGTGGGGAGGGAGGAGGTGCTGGGGGGCGGAGGAGAGAATTGAAGGTGTTGAATAACTGTTTAGGGTTGTGAGACAGGGAGGATATGAGAGATGAGAAGTAGGTTTGTTTAGCTGTGGCGAGTGTGGTCTTGAAAGTAGTGAGGGACTGTTTGAATGCGATGAAATGCTCGTTGGAGTGGGATCTTTTCCATCTGCGCTCAGCAGCCCTGGAAGCTCGCCTCAGCTCTTTGGTCAGGCTGGTGTGCCAGGGCTGTCTGTTGATTTTGCGAGTTTTGGTATGTGTAAGTGGGGCAGCGGATTCCAAAGCTACAGCTATTGTGGTGTTATATAGAGCGGCAGCGTCATCCGCATTGTGTAAGGAACTTATATCTGTAAGAGGGAGGAGGGATTCGGAGAATGAGTGTAGGTCAAGGTGTTTAAGATTCCTGCGAGGGTGTGAAAGTTTGTGGGGTGGGGATTGTAGACATGGAGTGAAGAGGGAAGAGAATGTGAGCAGGTTGTGGTCAGAGAGAGGAAGAGGTGAGTTAGAGAGGTTAGATAGGGAGCAGAGGCGGGTGAAGATGAGGTCCAGTGTGTGGCCATCTTTGTGGGTGGCTGTAGGTATATAAAATATATATAATTTTTTTTTTTTTTTTTTAATCTGGCCACTGTTTTGTTTTATGAAATGTTAGTTTATAAAGGCTACATGGAAGATCATGAATGAAAACCGCTTCTGCTCTATGATCATCATAATCATTATTCCCACCACACAGTGATTAAAAAAGTGAATCGTGCCTATGATCTGCCTTGAATCATATAATAAAATAATCATCTCTTTATATAGCGCCAACATATTCCGCAGCGCTTTAGTTTGCACACATCATCGCTGTCCCCATGGGGCTCACAATCTAAATTCCCTATCGATATGTCTTTGGAGTGTGGGAGGAAACCGGAGAACCCGGAGGAAACCCACACAAAACACAGGGAGAACATACAAACTCCTTGCCGATGTTGTCCTTGGTGGGATTTGTACCTTGGACCCCAGCGCTGAAAAGCAACAGTGCTATTCACTGAGCCACCGCGCATTGCTAACCACTGAGCCACTGTGCATATCAGTCAATGTGTCCAAACATTTTTTTTTTGAAGCTTATTTGTTCAGCATACTCTTCGGCTTGATCACACCTTGCTTGAGAAGGGAGGTGGGTCTTCTAGATTCTAGTGCGATTTCTCTATTGCTCCTAGTACTGTGTGGAGGGTTTGACGTTCTGACCCATCTGCCTTGGAATGAGTAGAGCATAAGTGGATTTATAGATGTATGGGTTCTGTATTACGCCTCTAAAGGCAACCTGTCACACTGTACATGCAGGCCCATCTGTGGACACCATGGTGTAGTGAAGCAGAAGCTGAGCAGAATCCTATATTGGATTGTTGGAAAAAACGCAGTATAACTGCTGTTTGTATACACACATGAGTCAAGTGGGCGGTTCTACTAGTGATTGACAGCTATCTGTGCATATCGAATCATACAGTGAAGATTGTCAATCACTGAATCGGCTCGAATGTATGCAAACTGCAAGTTTTACTGAAACTCTTCCTGCAAAAAAAAAATCACATCTGATCAGCTCCCCCTGCTCTATAGCATTCTGCCTCCAGATCAGATAACATTTTCAACATGACAGGTTCCCTTTAAATAACTATAAAAAACTAATATAGAGCCATAATATTGGATGTATCAGGAATAAAGGGGGGCTGCCGACTGACCTCTCCCTCTTCTGTCCCTTATTAACCACATGCTGGACTTCACATACACTCCTGTCAGTGCAATCAAACGATTGGTCATATTAAAATTTTAACAGGTCCGATCATTTTTTATTTCCCCCCCCCCCCCCCCCCCCCCCCCCCCTTTGTCGACAGCTATGCGGAGAGTCAGATACCCATACGCATAATCACTTGGCCGGTAAGGATATGTGCACACGTAGTTTTTTTGGGTGTGCGGATTTTGGAGACAAAACCGCAGGTAAATCCGCAGGACAAAAGTCCTGCAGTTTTACACCTCATAATGGATGAGGTGTAAAACTGCAGTGTTTCTGCACCAAGCAATTGACATGCTGCGGATTGTAAACCGCAGCAAAACCACGCGGAAAAATCCGCAGCATGTGCACTGTGGTTTTTTTTTCCCATTGAACATAAAGGTACTGTATAACGCAGCAGAGTCTGCTGCGTTTCCGCAGAGCCAAAACCGCTGCGGAAACGCAGCAGATTTCACTTCGTGTGAACATACCCTAAATGCCACCAACATTAATGTAAGGTGAGGTTCACATTACCGTACTACAGCCATGTTTTCTGATCTGTATTACAAACACAGTTCCTGGCATGAAAAAAATATAGCCGCAATAGGTGTCCGTGGCCTTAGAGGGTCTGAACGAAGGTAATCAGCTATCAATAGGCTAGGTAGGGGCTAAATTATTGATTGGAACCCCACCAATCCTGAGAACGGGGCTCTGAAGAGCACCATCAGCATAGAATCCTATGGTCCAGTGTCTGCATATCCACTCCATTCACTGTAGGTGGGGGCAGCCGGCGTTGGTAAGCACCGTACTCGGCAATCTGCGACGGCCTTGTAGAGGGAGAATTGAGCTGTGGTGCATGTATTTGACAACTCAGATTGGGGATCTGTGTACTCAAGATCTCTAGTGGTCAGACCCTCAGTGATCACTGAATTACCCCTTTTTCAAATTGATCATGTTATATAGCACTGTGTACTTACAGTTGCTCATTTTGCCTTTCTACCCAGATAATTATTCTCTTTTTCATTAGTTCAGAGAAATCACTGATTTAAAAGCTGACTAGCTGAATCCCAAGCTCTGTAGAAACAGGAGGTCAATATTTCCCTGCAGGAGACATAAGTCACTGCAAAAGTACCTGGCAGAGGTGGAGGGAGCAGCTAGGTCAAGAGATGGGAATGATAACTGGACGGAAAAGAGACTTCCTGTTTCTGCAAAGAAAAGAATCAGCTGGGCAGAAGGGAAAATGAGCAATTGTAAGTACACAATGCTATATAATATGATGACTGCAATATATTAAGAGGATAAAACCTTTGATGGGAGGAGGAGGGCTTCTTTAACTTGGTACGCACCCTTTAACAAAAGTGGCCATAGACCTGAGTTAGGAAAGTGCTATATTATGTTGTAGTCAGTCACTGCTTGTCAGCAGAGGGGTTTTGGCTAGTGATCCCGGTGGCCGGCTCCTGTTTACATCACATGCTGCACGCCCATGTGGCAGTCAGGTGACCCTTGAGCACTGGAGCAGAGGGTAATCTGTCTGCTCGCCAGTCCACAGTCCGTGTGTGAGGCTTGCAGGCTGCGTCGGCTCTGCTGTAGGGGTATGCTGCAGATTTCATTGTAACCAAGGTCTTATTCTTCATCAGAGATGGCAGGCGAGCTGAGCACCTGGAGGAAAAGAGGTACAGGTTCTGTTCATGGGTTTTTTTTTTTGTTTTTTTTTGTTTGTGTGTTTTTTTTTTTCCATTTACCCTTGGAAATCGCAGCCGCTTGTTGCTTTACTGTTGTCCTTAGGAAAGGTTTAGTCTAAGACGTGGTAATCAGCTTTTGCCTCTGAGTATGTGCATTTTGCTGCAGCAACCAGAATTACAGATTTAATTTCTTTGTTTTTTTTTTTTCTTTGTTTTTTAACCATTTATTTTCCCACCACCTTTTATACAGTTTGCACCTTGGTTGTTCTGTGTTTTGCTGACATTCGGCCTTTACATGAAAATCATCTAGTATAATGTGCTCCCTGCTGGCACTAATCTGCCTCCCCTGCTGGCAAGGATGTGTCCATCATGGGTCACTCAGGACAGATATTGCTCACTTAGAATATGTGTTGCCCTTTATAAATTAACCCTTGCATTGATGTTCTGCTTGTCTATGTACAATACCTATCCAGTCTTGGAGTGATATAATTATTGCATATAATGTGTGGGGGTAGGGGGTGTGGACGGTGCAAAAAATGACCTCACAAGGGCGGTTTGTGACAAGGGATCAAGAAACCTTTGCTTTTGGCCCTGATTATCAGACTAAACTGCAATTTTTATGGAGGAATTAGTCTGCAGTGCAAAGGTCCATAACTCTGTGTTATTCCCCCACCCCCTCCTATTACTCCTAATCTTATCAAGTCATCAAGCACAAATGCTTAGGCGCATCTAGATGGGCTGGGAGTCTGTCACCAAATATTAGGGCTCATGCATATGGACGTCATAAATTCTCTCATCGGGACGATTTATGCTAACGACATTCTGATCGGAATGTAATCTGTGTCAGTGTAGTCTGATTCCCTTGGATGAGAAGATGGAGAGAGAATTTCTGTCTTCTCCATTGTCAGTCTGCGAAAATCGGACTGCACTTAGACGTCATCAGAGTGCAGGCCGATGTTTTCCGCAGACTCGTTGACTTCCATAGCCAAGTGTGATCTGAACATTGGATGAAACTCTGCCATTCTGCCCCACCCTGTCCAAGGAAAAAAAAATTCTGACGTGTGCCATAGAATATTATTGGTTCGAGTACGAAACTGTTTTATCAAATCACACTCATCCCTGATTGGCCGTGTCAACATGCCAGCCAGTACCCAGTAAATGGGCAAAAGCTTCTTTATTACGATATATGCTGCTGATGATGTAATCCTGTAAGGAGAGAATGGTTGTACTAACATTTCTTCTGTCCCCATAACATTTCACCTGTCCATGCAAGCACCCACCAGCCTCTATATGGACGAGCATCGCTTGTTGATGGGCCCGTCGCCCCATGTAAATGAACCTAAAGCCATGTTCACACGCTGAGTATTTGGTCAGTATTTTACCGCAGTATTTGGAAGTCAAAACCAGGAGTGGGTGATAAATCCAGAAGTGATGACGTGTTTCTATTATACTTTTCCTGTGATTGTTCCACTCCTGGTTTTGGCAAATACTGAAATAAAAAATGACCAAATACTGATGTGTGAACATGGCCTTAAGGTGCAGAAGAAATTTAAAGTGATATACACTAGGATTTTGCATTCTGGTTTTGATCCCATAGTTGAATTGTGAGAGGATATTCACATGTAGCAGCTTATGAGCTGTAAAATCTGCAGTGAATTACGCACAAAGAATTTAAGGCTCTGCAGTTACACAGTAACTGGAAAGTGTCTGCACTGAATACAGATTTTACCTCAGAACTGAGAATTTTGAGTTTCTGGCACAGAGAGAACCAAATCACTCAAACAAAATGTAAATGGCGGTTACTCCTTTTGAAATATCTGATCCTTTTTTTTGTTTGGGTAGATGAGGAGGAGGATGGGAGCGCTCAACCAAGCCGAGTGTTCCTATGTATGGGAGAGTCGGAGGATGTAGTCATCAGCCAAAACGGTCACTCGAGACCTTATATTTATGGATGCCCTCAATATTATTGAAAAGTTTGTTGTTTTTTTTTCTCTCCCCTCACCGCTATCCTCTCTGATCCTTCCTTCTCCAGGCAGTGAAATTAACCAGAGACATCTAGTAGTTGCGTTCCTGGTGAAATAACCATGTACCTCAAGCAGAGGTGTATCTAGGCTTTCTGGCACCCGGGGCAAGAATTTTGTTTTGGCACCCCCCCCCCCCCCAGCACATATGGGACTTGCACAGTTAGTCATGTACCCACGAGCTGTTCTCCCTAATGCTCTCAATGTTCAGTAAAAAACTGAGAGAAGCAGGAAGAGAAGCTCGTTGTCACAAGACCATAACTATGAAAACTGCATATGAGTGAAGTGTCCATGTGATGACTACCGGAACCTGCAGAGCTGAATCCTGACATTGCAGCTTCTGAATTCTCACAACGAATGCACTGCACACTTTTAGGACTCTCCTTTGCCGATGGACAGTCAGGTCAGCACAGGTATGTGATTTATATACTTCTGACCACATTCTGACTAGACGTGCCCGTCCTCGCTCCGTTCATTTTCATTGAGTGAGGCCATGTCTAGTCAGCATGTGACCGCATGTATGTAAATTACCGGCACAAGAGAATCCTAACAGCGTTTAGTTAGCACTGTGAGAATTCAGAAGTCTGCAGTCATAGAATGTCTGCAGACTCATCACAAACCTGGACAACCCCTTTAATGTTCCTAACATAAATAAAAACAAGAGAATAAGTCAGTAGCACAAATAACATTTACATCCAGGTACCTTATAGATGATGTCGTCTCTGGAGTCGTTCTCCTTTTCTTCTTGTCCCGACCCCATGATGAGTTTTCTCATCCACATCTCGTCTCTGCAGACTTCCATCTTCTCCCGTCTTCTGCAGCAAATCTCCACACAATGCCTTTAAAGATAGAAGTGTCATTATAATGCCCCTAAATACAAATATCTGCAATATACTGTCGCCTCACACTATTCTCCTCCCTCCTCATACTGTCTCCTCTAACATCCCACCTGTTCACCATACTGTCTCATATATTTACCCCCACACTCTCTATACTGTCTGCTCACACAAACCCCTGACTCCCCATACTGTGTCTGCACACATCCCATCACCCTCACTCCCCATACTGTGTCCACATACATTTTTCCCATCGCTACTCATACTGTGTCCACATACATTTACCCGTTCACACCCCTTACTGTCTGCATCCATCCCGCAAACTGTTTCCTCATATATGCCCTCATACATACTCTTCATTTTGTGTCCTCAAATCCCCCCCATCCCCACTCAAAATCCCCCCACACACATTAAATCCCTCATCCCCACTCCAAATCCCTCACACAATAAATAACCCCCCATCCCCACTCCAAATCCCCCCACACATTATGTACCCCCAACTCATTAACCCCCATCCCCACTCATTAACCCCCCACTCATGAACACCGCCCCATCTCCCATCTTCGGTGGTTCTTCAGCTCCACAGAGGAGCACACTTACCACCAGCGTTCGCTCTGGGTGCCGGGGAGTGACGTCGGCAGCATGATCACATGACCTGATCACGCTGCTGACATCGCTCTGAACCAGCAGTTAGAGCTTCAGTTGTGCTGGCGTCTGTATAGACACCAAGTACAATTGCTGCCTGGGAGCCAGCGCGGCCTCCTCTGCGTCGGCTGTCAGCTTGACAGCTGACTCAGAGAACAGCCGACACACAGGACGGGGGGGCGGCAGAACGCAGCCGCCGGGGGGAGATACTGTGGACCGCTGCATTAGGCGGCCTGACTGCGCCCCCCTGCTGGCTGCGCCCGGGGCAACTGCCCCGGCTGCCCCCCCCCCGGATACGCCTCTGACCCCAAGTGTTTTTGGAAGAGATGGGCAACTCTGGCTCTCTCAGGCGTCTGAGATGACAGGGTGCCCTTCAGGTTAGGTAAAGGGGGCACATGTGGGGGACCCCTGTCATGCGAATTTCTGTGCAGTTGTGAGGCATTCTTTTTCTTCGGTCTCCAAGGTACATACTCATGAAGCAACTAGGATGCAGATTTTCCTTTTTGGATTTTGCAATGCAAAGGGTTAAATGTGCGCAGAACCTCAGCCATTCCTCATAGGAAAATGCTGTACATGTATATATCTGTGGATCCAGAGCTCTCCGCCTTCACCTTGCTACATACTTGCTACATAGTAGATAGAAATCTAATTTTTGGCAGCATCCGCAAACAATCCAATCTGTAGAGCGGGAGACAATGGCAATCTTTGTTCTACGGATAAATAAGCTGCTGCCAGACGTCTCCTTCTCCCTTATAAAGTAACCATGTAAGAACAAGCAAAGGGAACCAGAGCTTCTTTACGGCATGACCGGGTCTGTAAGTCGGCCATACCGGTGGTATTGTGCTGATGCTATATATGTGTAGTACTAGGATTGCTCCCTGGCTGCTGCCATGTAGTTGGGAAGCATTCTGGTGGTACATTAGTGAGACCCTCATTAGAGCTGCTGTATGATCTGGTCCTGGCAGACTCTCTAGCCGTCCCCTCCCCCTCTTGTGTCCAGCTTGTGAATGCTGCTAGTCTGGGGTCTGGGGGTGTGTTCTGCCCATGGCTGAGTCACAGCAGGCACTGGTGTGTTCACTGTGACCTCCTGAAAGCTCCAGCAGGAAGTAATAGGAGTTCCAGTTAGTCAGCTGTGGAAGGTCCCACTGCATGCGAGCAGCTCCAAGATGGACTCCAAGACCGGTCAGTGCTTTCTGTGGGCTCAGATGTGTGCATGAACCCCTTCTACCCTCCGTTCCTGGCCCCCTTCATGTATTAGTGGGGATTTGGCTTTTTCTCCCTTCCCTTTAGGCAGCTTTGCTACTTTTTTCTTTTATTCCGATTTTACTTTGTCGTTTTTTTTTTTTTTTCTTTTTTGTTTGCATTTTGATCCTGCAAAGTCTGGGTGACATTCTAGTGTATTCCTGACACTGGTGGAGTGTGGACTCTGTGTTCCCGCAGCCTGAGCTTTACATGGCAGGCATGGATGCAGGCGGCTATTTTTAGTGCTAGCAGATGCCACTTCTGTTCCATCCCTCCTTACCGAATGTCGCCAGCTGCAGCCGCTATATGGAAGTTCTCCTTTTTGATCCTTCCGTATTTTTGTTCTTATGAGCAATCGACAGTGTTTGGAGGGTCTTTGAGGGGGGGTCACTCGCCATCTGATGAGGATAATTGGTAACGGTGACTGTGGGTTGTCGGAGGACGGCACTGCTATTACATAGAGGCTCAGTATATTATTCTACACCTTACTGTGCTGCATCCTGTCTGCATTACTATTGCCATGTGGATGCCCTTATATATTCCAGCAGTGGTAGTTATTTTACTAAATTTAGTATTGCCTAAAAAAAATAAAATGTCCCTGTAGTTAAATGACATAATGCCCATTTCACTAGTGGGCACCTTACTTGCCAGCTGTCGATATACTTGAATGAATGGGAGATTTGGAGACGGCAATGATACTGCGCGCCCAATCCCTCCTGCACGCCCAATCCCTACACGTCCTATAACTTTCACTCTACAACCTGAGCTGGCAGTGATGTGAGGTGCTACCACAAATGGCGGAGGGTGGCACGTGCCCAGCGTATCAGATCTTGGACGCTATATGATTGCTGATATTAATGTCCGGTCTTGCATCAGAACTTGTCCCTGGACTAGTATTGATGTCTGCTCTAGAGGAGAGCTATGAAACATTCCAATATTAATCTAGCACACGGTTTATTCTGTTACGGCCACATCTTTAGTCTGTGGAGCCATGGCTGCTGGTGAGGCGCAAGTGGAATATTGTCATTGCCTTCTATGTTGGGAGCTGCAGACTTTTCCTGGTCTCAGTAATTTGTGGATTAAAGATTACCGGAGTCAGCATGGTGTCACTTTCCCGCTGCCATGTGTTCTTAGTGACATTCATTCCCTGCTTCCCCCATAGACCGGGTCTATTCCTCGGCCTCATTAGAATTTGCTCTGAGCCAGAAGAACAAATGGCTGCAGCCCCTTCCGGCCTGTCGGATTATGTCTGCCTCTAGCCTGACTGCTTTAGTTTCTGAGGACCTGTAGGTAATCTACATCATGGTTGTCCTTTCCTCATACCTAGAAAGGTATTTTGGATGGAATATTCTCATTACACAAGTCACAATTATACGGGCACTTGGAGAGTATTGTATTAAATATGGAAGATATTTTTCTAGAATTGCCTGCTTTGTCTCCAGAAGGTCCACAATCCCCAATTTCGGGAATCCCATTGACTATCGTTACTGTAATGATCATCTGCTGAGAGATTGCCTATTAGAAAAGGACTGGATGTGGCATTGGATGAGGGTTAGTTATGGCATATTGTCTGCAGTACCGTGGAGAGGATGAATGGTGTTTAGTGCCAAATTATAGCTTTATTATGTATGAGAACAAGTCCTTTTTTATGTTCCTAGCTCATATTTTAGTTTTTATTAAAGTTAAAGGGAATCCGTCAACATATTGCTGTGTAATATAAGAACAGCATGATGTAGGGACACAAACCCTGATTCCAGTGATGTCCCTTATTAGGCTGTGTTTCGCTTTCAATGAAATCAGTATTTTATCAGCAGGAGATTGACTACAGGACAAGGCGTCTCATGCCTTAGTCAACTGTTTAACCCCGCCCCCAATATTGTATTGACAGAAAGCTGCCAACTGATCATCTGGGTGGAGTTATACAGAGCTCAGCATTGTGAGCACCGCTAGATCTGCAGCAGAGGAAACTGATTGTATAAAAATGGCAGCAAACAGGCCAGCAAGTCACTGGAATCTGGGTCTTTTAGACCCTACATCATGCTGCTCTCTCTCAATAGCAATCTGGTGATGGATTCACTGTAAACTGGTCATACACAATAGATAGCTGTTGGCTAAAAGGTCGTCTCACCCCCATACTTAGTGTGGCCAAGCTCTCCGGTGTTCTCTCTCAGGGAGGCTCAACCAGAATCACCTAGTGGCAATTTATCTTCCAGGGAACTAAACGATCGGAATAATGAAATCCAACCCTCTGATCTTCGTTTCCCGACATCAGGGGACAGTCCAGAGATGGGGACACATGAACGATCAGTCAGTCCCATCAAAATCTGCGGATTTGGCCGACATTTACATTTTACATTTATGGGGGCATATAAATGGAGTGTACATCCATTCAATTGTGAGTCCAGCTATGTCCAACAGAGCCCTGAGAGCTCGCATGTCACACTTCTGTACAACCGGTATCCGGTAGAAGCGGAGAGAGTCCAGTTTCAGAGGTGTTGGCATACTACTGGCCAGCTGGTAGTCTCTCGGGGTGGAGGATGGGAAGTTAGCAGATCTTGTTGTTCATGCTGTTGATGACACGATCCAGGAGTCCTTTAACGCAATAATGTTACAATGATTATGGGTCACCACTCTGATGGTAATGGCAGATTACCGTAAACCAACTTTCCTTGGAACGCTCACTTCCTGAAAATCTTGCAGTGTCAACCGGCTGCTGGTCGCGGGCAAGCAAAACTATTGTTCCTTGGATGTAATGATGGTGGTTCTCGGCGATGCATTGTGCTTTATAAACAAGACTCGCACTGCCGAGCACTATGGTGGCCTATGTGGCCGACCGGTTACAGTACATGTCTGATGAGCGGTCTGCCAGTGGAAACCGGCTATTAAACGACCGCCGACCAGCACCAGGAGCGTTTCACCACGTGTGGCTCAGACAGTGCACGAGACTTGGATTAATGGTTCTACCAGCAGACCTTCTCATCCATGGTGGAGCGGAGCCTTGCTGTCCTTCATGCTTGGCACGTTCCCTGTGCGTTATTGTGTAATGAGGCTTTGCCATGTTTATCTTACTGTGAACTAAACCATATTTAGAAGCAAATGAAACCCATTGTCTGACACCGTCTGTGATCCTGCGGGGATATTATACACGTGTATCTGATTCTCTTTCCAGTTAACCCTGTTTGTGCCCAATGTGATGTACTCTGCCTTCTCAATCCTTTCCTTGCACTTTTTTAAATGTGCTGCTTAAAGGGGTCGTCTACAGCTCTAGAAGACTATTAGAGGGTAGGGATCATTATAAGGGAGCAATGGTGCCACTGCAAGCCCCCTGCTCAGATGGTCTTGGTCACAGGTGGAAGTGATGGGAGTCCCCAAGCTTTGGTCTCTGACAATCGACTGGTCTCAGATTTCAGGACATCATCACTTCCATTCCAAGATGAGGCTATGGGAGGTGGCGGTGGGGTTTCCAGTGGTAAGTATTAGTCCAATGTTTCTTTTATAATGATCACTACCATCTATAAAGCTTTCTAAAGGACAGACCATTGTTTCTTTTTGTTTTGGGGCATACTGTTGGTATGTACCCAGCTTCATGTAGTGAACACTATAGATGAGAAGAAAACTAATTGACAGGAAAGTTGCCAAAATGTTGAGATTTAAAGAAAATCTGTCAATAAAATTCAACCTTTCCACCAAGCCCACATTCATGGACATATGCTGGTCTTTGAAATATAAATGATTCAACACCTTTATATCGTCTATCTGTTGCTGCATCCCCGAGTAATGTGCATTTTCACTTATAAGCAAATGAGGCTTAAGTGCTCTGGGTATGGCGGAGCACATCAGCTGCGTACCAGCCCCTTTGCTCCAATAACTCCGCGTCTGTCAGCTTTGCGGAACATCACATATAAAGTGAACTATCAAGTTAGCGTGGCTGCTGCTGTCCAGGGAAGCAATCTCCGGAGACGGCGGCTTCTTAAGTGACCTGATATGAATAAAAACGCTTTCAAATAGCAACTGATGGGCTATACAAAGGTGTCAATGACTTTACATTTCATAGACTACCATATATTTGGTTTGGCGGATTGATCTTACTGAGATTAATTTTATAACCAATTTTGATGGGAGTGGATGAGCATTGGGTATGTGTATAGGGGCAGGAACTCCTATCTGCATCGGGTACGTTGATTTTCACCTTCCCATTACCATTGGCAGGGGCTTGGTGTCCTACACCCCTCAGATTATGTGCATGTGTACAGGGGATGGGAGGATAAGCTTCTGAGCATGTATTCGAAAGACCACTGTCTAAGTTGTACCTCTGTGTTATACTCTGCTCCCCGGGTTGGGTAAACCATATATTGTCTACTTTACTGTGTTCCTGGACTTAAATATTGCTGTTTCAAACTGTTCTGTCTCTGACTTTTTTTTTTCCTTTTCTTTAGTTGTTGACCTCCTGTACTGGCGGGACATTAAGAAATCAGGAGCCGTGTTCGGTGTCAGCCTCTTCCTGCTGCTGTCTCTGACCGTCTTTAGCATTGTCAGTGTGGCTGCATATATCGCCCTGGGCCTGCTCTCTGTCTCCATCAGCTTTAGAATATACAAAGGGGTTCTGCAAGCCATTCAGAAGTCCGATGAAGGACACCCATTCAAGTAAGTGGTATAGTCACATTATCATGTAATGGTTTTTTTTTTTTTTTGCCTCTTCATTCACATGATGGTCCCTGCTCTTGTACAACCTAACGTTACACTGTACTTCTGAAACAGAAATTGCCCACAAATCCCATTGGAAAGCCCTTCATGATGTTTGTTAATGAGTTACCCAATGTTAATAGCTCAGCTTAGAAGGGGTGTTCTTTGGGACCCCCACCAGTCCTAGTAATGAAGTAGCTCCTGCAGCGTTTTGCTTCTTAACTCACGACTGGCAAACAATGGCAGGCAAGTGTTTACAGAAGGCAAAATGGTTGGTTGTCCTGAATTATGGGTTTATACCATCAGAATCTGTCAGATTATGGGCCAGTGTAAATGCCCTATTAAGGTTTCCCTAAATTGCAGCCCTTCAGGCGGCCAGTCGCGTTCACTTGAGCTTATTCGTGTTGCAGTTTATTACACAGCAGCAGAAAAGCTAAAAACACTGGCAATGGTACTTTATGAATGTCATGCACCAAGCAGAATACAGAACGTTTTTTTTTCTTTGTAAATCTCCAATGAAATCTATTTGGGAATAAAAAAAAAAATTTTCTGTAAAGCTTTTTGACTGTCACAAGTACTATTTCTGGTGTGTGGGTCCAACATAAAGCAGGCAGTGCGATCGGGGTTATAATTATTAGTAATGAGGCAGAAAAGACTTTTGCGTGGAATCTCAAAGTTTCCATGTGCCATAAATGTGTTATCTGTTAGATAAGTCGTTAGCCAATGACGGCCTAACCTTGAGCAATGTTGATGAATGTTTAGATATCTTTATACTGGCCAGTTATTGGGAACGAGCATTCCTAGGAACGCTCGGGCAAGGTAAACTGACTGCCGATCGCCCGATGAACGAGCAAAACGCTCCTTCGTCAGGTAAGATCATTTTAAGCTTGCTGGCACTTGCTCTCATCAGGACTATGATGTGGTGGAACGACATGTGATGCCCGATGCCCAATTAGCGCTGGCGTCACGGTCTCCACCTTCAGACAAACGGAACATGAAGTGTAAATCAATGCTGCAACTAATCCCAGACTTCCTGTCCATGATCAGTTTGTCCGGGATCAGTTGCAGCATGGACTTACTCTTCATGTTCAGTTTGTCTGAAGGTGGAGACAGGGACGCTGATTGGGCGCCGGGCGTCATGTGTCATTCCACTGCTGGCACGACGCCGGCACGGAAGGGGGAGTATAGGCTCAGGGCTGAACATTTATTTTTAAGAAGGGGTTTTCCTAGTAGTGAACAACTCCTTTAAGAAGCCAGAGAAATGATGCTGTGGTGCCATATGATCGGCTGTGTAACTTGCTCTTATTGCCTGCAGTAATCTTTTTGGGAGCATTAGCCACCTGGCTCATGGTGTGTCTGATCCTGCAGGAGGGGATCAGGGGAAATAACGCTGGATCCAAGATAACAGTGTGCAAGTACCCTGCAATAAGTAAATATAAAGTAATAGTACACACAAGTTTGATCAAACAAGCGTAAAAGCAATCGCACCGCCACAAGGTGTATCCATATTTCAGGGGTCACTTGAGCAACATTGCAGAAGACAATGAATGAACACTTCTCATTCTTTGCCTATTACTTTTTTTCCTTGGGTTGTGTTGCATCAGGTGTAGCCAAAGTTAAAATCTGCCTTGAGTCACACAATTTGGGGAAACTTCTGAAAACTGTCCAATCACAGAGCAGCTTTCATTTTTTTTCTTTTCTCGAAATCCAGGTTTCCTGTAGGAACCAATCACAGCTCACCTTTTAAATGTTGAAGAGCAGAATATGAAATGAAAGCTGCATTGTGATTGGATGCTACAGACACTCTCACAAGTCTGCCGCGTTTCGATTTCTATACCATCCTGTGATATCGCACCGCACACATCTCTGTGTAATACATTAGTGAAGCAGGAATGATTTTGTACTTTAACCCTAACCCAAGGGCAGAGTCCTCCATGTGGGGCGTTTTGTGGAGCCGCGCCTGGGGCCGATCTATGATTATAGGCTTGAGGTCAACGATTGTCTGATTAATACGGGAAATTATCTGTTCTTTCTGTGAGTGTTTGAAATTATGTAACCCGTCGGTTGTGATGAGGTAGCGGTCTGTTCCTGGTCATGGAGACCACACTGTGCTCTGTGAATATTTGTCTATTCACAATTTTTTTTTTAACCTTTTTTGCTGTATTTTATATATCCATGACTGTAATATCACACACTGAATCTCCCCATTGCTATTAATATTTATTATGCAAAGAGCATTGCTCATGTGTCACTTGACTTGCGTACACTAAACCCCCCCATATATTTATACGTGGTGGGACCGAGCTCCGCAGCTGCTGTTCTTCCAGCCATGATACAAGTATATTTAGGCCACAGGGTTACTGTCTCCATTCTATAGTCTTGTCTCATACATAATTTGTCTCCGAGTGGTGGAGGCTGAAAAACTCAATCTGCGCTCAGTCAGACTTTCATGCCCGTCCCCTCGCCTTCACCCTACTGAAACTTCTGCTTTTGGAATTCTACTTAAGAAATATTAAGAAATATCTAACTTCCTGCCAAATGAATGAGTCGGTGATGATTAATAGACGGCGCAGGCTGACACCATGTACGGTGATTTCATACCCCCCTGGAGACTTTTTGCAGTAAGAATCTGCAAAAAGCCAACATAAAATTCTTACTGGCCACATGCCAGAAATTTCTAAAGTGGCTAACTTAATCCTAAAAGTTTCTTGCAAATTTTAGGGCCCCGTCACATAGCGACTCACCAGCGATCCTGACAACGATATGAACTTGTCAGGATCGCTGGTGTGTCGCTACATGATCACAGCGATCAGGACAGCGACACGCGGGTAACAAGTGACGCACGTTGCTTAGTTACCTGCAGTGTACGTTAAGATACCAGCGCGCTGGTGCAGGGAGCTGGTAACCAAGGTAAACATCGGGTTTCTAAGCGCCACGCGGCACTTAGAAACCCGATGTTTACCTTGGTTACCAGGTCGCTGATCAACCACCTGCCGCACGCAGCGATGCGTGCTGGCCAGCGGGAGACCAACGATCAAAAAAATGTCCAGGCCATTCGAACACGATCAGCGATACCCGGCAGGGGGGCCGGTCACAACTTGTGACTCAGCAGCGATCTCACTAGCAATCTCGCTGTGTGTAACGGGGGCTTTACTTTGGCTGCAGGGAGCCCCCTGGATCTCTACTGATGTTTCTCCAGTATCACACTCATCCACAGACTGTCATCTTCATCCATTGAATTGCTGGGTTACCAGTGCATGGGCAAAATGTTTCTATGGATAAAGCAAAATGTGTATATTATATTTTTGCTATATAATTTTCATTTGTTTGCTTAATCCGGTTCATCCCCACTCGCTTTCTTTTAAGATGATCCATGTGGTCCAATTAGATCTAAGTTTGTGATTCGCCTGTCTGTGTAGATGCTGACACTGCTCACTGCCATGGATGCCCTTTTTTTAGTTGCCCCCACAGTGCGTCTCTAGCGAATTCCCCTTATGGAGACATGCTCCACATACCGCACAGTTTAGGGTAAGCCTGGTGACCTTGAGGAGTCATGTAGAACAGGAATGCCTAACAGCTTGACCCATCTTCCCCCCTCTGTACCAAAAATATCCCCATTAGCTCAATGTAGTCCTCTCTGCAGTACTGTTTTGGCCTTTCAGCCTACTGTGCTAGTAATGTTTAGCTGAACTTATAGCCTAAAGTGGCAAACCGGCTCTGCTCACTTCCGCATCGGGAGCTGAGCGGGCCAGCCGCATCACGTATCCGTATCATCAGCTGGGACGTAATCATCCGTCCTCTTCATTATAGGACACGTGCATACGACCCGGCAACACATGACATTACCGGCCCCCCGTGTCATCTGATGTGGAAGATGAACATGTTACCCCTTTTTAAATGTCTAAAGGAACTTGGCAATGAAATGGCTCCCGCAGCGCTTTGGTTCTTAACGCGTGACTGGCAAACAGTGGCTGGCAAATTTAGTTTAATTGAAGCCACCCATGTGTAGAGTTGAGTGAATATGTTCGGAAGTTGAATTTGCCATATGGATACCCTATTCTTGCCGAGTTTGACGATTGATTCTGAACATATTCGGTCGTTTCTACTCCCATTGATTCCAATGACGTTCGGCGAATATTGCAAATACAGTATTTGCCGCCGATTGTTATCAGAACCGAATTTTGAAAAATGTACCACTGCGTCACCCTGAGGCTGTGTTCACCTGTACGATAGAAATCTCCTTTTGTATGTCTTGGTAAAGTCTTAAAATTGCTAGTTATTAACGCACATTTTAAAGGTTTACAGCATGGTGTATTCATATTTTTTTTTTTTTTAGAATTTTTATTTTTCTACTGTAATTTTATTTTTGTTTTTCAAGTCCTGTTCTTTTTTGTAAACAACCTTTTACTGTATAATGGGGAGAAGGTACACTAGCGCGTACCTATCCAGGACAGCCCAGAAGCACATCCTTTGATGTGCGCTGGGTCCTTGGAGGGGTCCCACGGACACGTATTGGTGCGCCCATCAGGAGCTTTTTGAACATGTCAGAAGCTGTGAGCTGGGTCTTATTCTGCTTAGTCTCTGTGCTTTCCTGTGCTGAATGTGTATGGCAGGGTGTGCGGGGTCGGGGTCCCAAGGAGCGTTCTCGTTTTACAGAGGGCAGTTATTTTTGGTAAGCTACTTCACAGCCCGTGCTGGGTGATGGCGGAGAGGGAAGCTGTAATGTTGTATCACCACTTAATAGCTTCTCACTGGATTCATCTCAAGATCTGGCAGCAGCTTTTCTGTTCTTGTGATGACAGCCGAGTTCTCCAGGACTTGAGCATTAGGGGTAGAAGTTTGGGTAGGTAGCAAGAAGAGTTTGAGACGGGAATCGTTTCCCCTATTAGTATATTTATGCATTGGGGTAATGGATTTCCTGCTAATACATGCAGATCCTATGCTGCCGATCCATCACAAATCTGTGTTACATGTGTGTTACTATGGATTTTAGTGCAGAGCTCTCTTTGCGCATTTACAATAGTGGAAACTTATTGACGTTCTGTTGCTTTAAGAGCCACACCACAGAAGCTCACGTACTCTGGGTATTTGCTGCAAGGTAATACCATTACAGCCAGTGATTGGCTGCAGTGGTCACATGTCCAGGAAGTAGAAACCGATCCAGAGTTGTGTTGGAGCAGTAGTGGTGGCGGATTGGTGAGGTTAGCATGCCTTGTGTTTGGGGGCAAAAAAAAGCGCACAGCGTAATAACATTTTCTGCAAGTGGAGAAAGGGGTGAGAGTGATCCTCACCTGGCTGGGTTGGTGTGCGTCACCACACCGATAAATTAAGCTGCTGCCGACACTTGTCTAGACGTGCTCCTTGTTCTACGTTAGTTGGGGGGTGGATGTGTAGATGCTGCTGTATAGGAAGAGCAGCTCCCGCCACACAAGATGCCAATACAGGGTTGCCGGAGCGCCATTGAAACCGTGAAATACAGCACCTTACATAAGGCATCCTATAGACCCCTATATTGTGGACGTTACTCCATAGATCCTTGTGAGTAACCCTACCCTACAAACGATGACCTTGTGACAAAGACCCTGGTAGGGTTGAAACACTTTTTTTATTTTGTCGCTGCATAATTGTCAATTTTTTGGTTCCACTAACTATGAATAAAATTTCCATCGCCCTCTGTTGCCCCGATCCAGGGGTCATACGCCCCTTTCCCTTGGTACCTCACACGCCACTCCTTTGACTTGCAATCTGTTTTTCGGGCAGCGTGAAATCTTTGGTAGGATCCCTGTAAGCAGTCAGACATTGAGACCGTGGACATTGCACTCCACTATGTCATTAGTTTGTGCTCTCTGGGAAATTTTCTTTGTATACAGTAGATACAGGACATGAATGATATACAAGGCAAAAAAATCTTCGTTGTGTGTGGGGAGTCCGCAAGGGTGGTCGGGATATATAGATCTGATGTGAGCAGACCCTAAATGTGTCAAAGATGCTGAGATGGGCGACCATCTAATATGTGCGACACCTGCCGCTCAGACAGGCTGGATAGCTCTGAGCATATACTGTCAAATTATTATATATATTTTTTAGTATTTTTTAGTATTTTTTTTTTTTTTTTTTTTGTACAGTAATTGTTTATCATGTGAGAAGTGTGCTTGGCTTTTGGGCACTGATCTGGTCTGTTCTCTGCTTTTCTTTAGAGCCTATTTAGATTCCAATGTGGTGGTGTCTGAAGACCTGGTCCAGAAGTATTGTAATATTGCCCTGTCCCACGTCAACAGCTCGATCAAGGAGCTGAGGCGCCTGTTCCTGGTGGAGGATTTGGTGGACTCTCTGAAGGTACGTGTCACAATGGACAGTGAGTGGATAGATGTGTATCTAGAGTGTCTTTTTTTATATACTTAGACTTATACTTTTGCGGTTCTATCTTATTTCTCCTGTTTCCCCTGTGCTGTCACGGAGTGATCTAGAGGCAGAACAATTAAGTGTTCTTCCCAGGATAGTAAGTCCCTCTGGATAAGGGTTGCTTTAGTGATCGTTGTGGATCAAACCACAGAGACCTCTATGATTCCAGGAATGAGGCTCCATAACCCAAAACCATGCTCAGCGGTGCCCCATCTTGTATGTCTCAGAGGGGCAGGTTCTCAATCTTTTGCTTCATTCAGTCCATTGGACAGCCGGATAAAGGCGAGCTTAGTGTCGGACTGGCTGGACCGGCAGTCCCATAGACAGGTTATACTATATCTTTTTAGATTTTCCATTTTCACACTACATAATAAATGAGTCCTGCACACAACGCCTACATCAGACGTGTCTGGAAATGCATAAAGCTGCTGCTGACAGCCTTCTGCCGGGTTTCAGGTGGTCTATGTATATGCTATAATATCGTGACAAAGCGCTCAGTGTGACCCTGAAACGCATTGATGTATCTTTTAATAAAGCTTTAACAGTGCAGACGATCTCCTGGATCTTCTGCCAGCAGCGTGACACACCCTGAAACCTCCACATTTTTCACCAGACTTCTCATTTTAGTAGTGCTCCTAGCCTCACCACCCGCCATCTATAGACCCTTGTAAACCGGCTGCAGAGAACGTGCCACTTCCACCTTCACATCAGATTATTCCTCCATGTTGTGTTGCCCATATAACACCAGCATATTCCGCAGTGGTGTACAGAGATTCATTGATAGTGTTGGTCCCTGCTGTTTCTTATCTGATTTCCCAACCTCTAACACCTATGGTTGAGATTCCTGGCAAACGTACCTCCTGTACTCACCTGTCAGTATTTTTTGAGTGGGAGAAATCTGCAGCATCCAGAAAGCCGGGTAAACCTCGGGGGCTCGGTTGCTCCTCAGACCATCCCCTGAGATACTGGTAAAAGCATCTTTGAATCCAAACCATTTTGGATCTTTTTGAGATTCTGCTTTTCTTTTATCAATCTGTTCATACTTCTCAGGTAGTTTAGGTGGCCATATCGTCACATAATGTGTAAGTGGAGCATTAATGACAACAAGGAATTTATATAACAGGATAATCTGTCTGTGACGATAGCGACTCGAGCAGCAGTGACATGGACGACCGTCTGCCTTAGCCTGTAACCTGAGGACATGTTGGCATGTGGGCAGACTTCAGTCCTATTCCTAGCAGATCCCATGTAACCCTATGCAGCCGTGGCCTATGCCGCTCTCTGGAAGTGACTCTTCAAACTCTCCCATGTTCAATCATGTTCTTAAGTTTTACTTAAAGGTCACTATATACTTTTTGGCCGATCAGCAGCGAGCGTTACTGATGACTCTTGTTGGCTTTTGTCACAATAAATCTCATCATTAAATAAATCTATCATTGTACTTTAGTGTTATGACGGTGCAGTCTTGTTAGTTTACTAACCTCCGTCTCCTGTTCAGTTTGCAGTGCTGATGTGGGTGTTCACCTATATTGGTGCCTTGTTTAATGGATTGACCTTACTGATCCTGGGTGAGTAGGACCGCTTTTATTTTTACTATGATTGTCACTATAGAAACATCAGTGTATTTAGTAGAAAAAAATAAATGCCAAGTTATGGGGGATATATAGTACACACGAGATAGCGTATTATTTTTTATTTTTTTTATTATTATAAAATGTGTTAATTTAATCTTTAGCCCCGTAACATCTCCTGATTCATCTGGTTAGGGTGGGATCCCAAGCTTTCTAATGCATTTCTGAGCTGTGCTGGGATATCAGCATTGAACCTTATTTTGTAATGTTCAAGTCTACTTTTCATTGTGCAAAACAAAATCCTGTAGTGCAGGGGTCTGCTCAATGGTTTATCTAATTCAGTGTCGTTAGCGTTTGCTCTCCATAGCAGCGTACATCGCCATGATCTGTGCTGTCCTAGGTTTCTTCATTTTATTGTTGGCAACATTGCGATAAAATCCTATCCCGCTGTACATGGCTGTCTCCCACGCTGAATCCTGACTGTCCGTGCTTCACCCTGTACATGGCTGTCTCCCACGCTGAATCCTGACGGTCCATGTTTCACCCTGTACATCGCTGTCTCCCACGCTGAATCCTGACGGTCCATGTTTCACCCTGTACATGGCTGTCACCCACGCTGAATCCTGACGGTCCGTGCTTCACCCTGTACATGGATGTCTCCCACCCTGAATCTTGACGGTCCGTGCTTCACCCTGTACATGGATGTCTCCCACCCTGAATCTTGACGGTCCGTGCTTCACCCTGTACATGGATGTCTCCCACCCTGAATCTTGACGGTCCGTGCTTCACCCTGTACATGGATGTCTCCCACACTGAATCTTGACGGTCCGTGCTTCACCCTGTACATGTCTGTTGCCTACACTGAATCCTGATGGTCTGTGCTTTACCCTGTACATGGCTGTTGCCTACACTGAATCCTGGCGGTCTGTGCTTCACCCTGTACATGGCTGTTGCCTACACTGAATCCTGACGGGCTGTGCTTCACCCTGTACATGGCTGTTGCCTACACTGAATCCTGATGGTCTGTGCTTCACCCTGTACATGGCTGTTGCCTACACTGAATCCTGATGGTCTGTGCTTCACCCTGTACATGGCTGTTGCCTACACTGAATCCTGATGGTCTGTGCTTCACCCTGTACATGGCTGTTGCCTACACTGAATCCTGACGGTCCGTGCTTCACCCTGTAGATGGCTGTTGCCTACACTGAATCCTGACGGTCTGTGCTTCACCCTGTACATGGCTGTTGCCTACACTGAATCCTGACTGTCTGTGCTTCACCCTGTACATGGCTGTCTCCCACACTGAATCCTGACGGTTTGTGCTTCACCCTGTACATGGCTGTTGCCTACACTGAATCATGGCGGTCCATGCGTCTATTGAGAGTAAGATCAGTAATGATGGTCATTTAGAAGTGTTGGGCTGCGTTCCCACGAGCAGGAATTAGCAGCTCTTTAGACACCGTGTAATTTCGATTCGTTCTAATCGCGCAGGATAATTCCCATGTGTTCACTGAACGTGGATTTACTGCACCTAAATACATATCTATTGTGTCCTGTGTTCAAAATGCTGCTGTTTTTGATGGTGGGCATGTACCCTTGATGACCGCGCTCACTCCTGAGTTTCCCTCAGGTGTGCAGATGAGCAGTGATTCTTGTCACTTGATGTTACACCTAACACTGGTCAGATTCTTTCACCAATGAACCCTCTGGTGACTTGAAGTATGGCTTTCTTTCGAAGGCCTTTAATGAGCCAGCATACCCCGCATGTATAAACACAAAACTGAGTTGGCGAAACCCTGCCATGATCAACATAGATGTAAGTAATGCAGTACTGAATGATGGGCCCCATGTAGTTTATTCCCTCAGCTCTTATTACTTAACCTGTTTCCAGTTGAGATGCATAGATGACACATCCAATCATATAACCTTTTACATGGTGGCTATTCCTACCATACTGCGTTTTTGGATAAGTGTAGTGAAGGCTGCACTGTACCTTCCACATCTGGGACGTGTGCACACTTGGTCACTGCTGTCCGTGGCGTCGTAGGAGCGTCTGCTTGCACTATTATGTCTACTTGGTTGTGAAATGGCAGGAAGGTTTGCTCAGGCTCTCTTAGACCTTAGTCAGCCAAACCGAAGACATTGGAAGGAGCAACTGTCCACCTGATTTCTGTGGGTCCTTCCCACCTAATCGATCTGTAAAAAAGGATCAGGAGGTTTTTCATTTCCATTCCTGGTTTTTGTTCTCCTGGGATAGAATCTGCTGTCAGTCTGGCTGTGACTTGCCCTATGTAAATGCTTAGTTGGTCTGCGCCTATGTTTTATATGGGGCTGTGTAGTGAGATATCTGTAGGCAAAACTCGGGCGACACTGAAATTGCCGCGCATGGCGACAGAGCACCTAATTTCCTATGGCTGCGACAATTCACAAAGGTTTCCAAATGAGCTGGATTTTACTGTCACCAGTGACTCGCTTTCCATAGACTCCAATGCAATCTGCATGTGCCAAGCAAGTAGCAACTTGGCTCTAAATCAAAGCTGTAAAATAGTGCGCGACAGCAGGTCCTAGATAACATTGCTGTCATGTAAGGCCCCTAACGTGGGCATTGATCCTTTTGGCTTGGCTACATTTCTGTCAATTGTTCGATTATTTCTTAATGATCGATGGCGGCTGCTGCTCACCTTTAGGCTGTGTGCACACGCTGCGGATTCTGCTGCGGATTCATCAGCGCTGATTTTGCAAAATCCGCAGATAAATCCGCAGGTCAAAAGACCTGCGGTTTTACCTGCGAATTAGCCTGCAGTTTATCATCTCCACAATGGAGGAGATGGTAAACCGCTGCGGAATCCGCAGAAAGAATTGACATGCAATTCTTTCTGCGGATTTGAAACCGCAGCAAAATCCACGCGGAAAATTCTGCAGCGTCTGCACAGCGATTTTTAATTCCCATAGGGAATAATGGTACTGTACACCGCAGCAGAAACTGCAGCGTGTGCACACACCCTTACATAAAACTGTACTCTGATTGAAAAAAACATTTGGACTTTATTCACGCATTCATTTTTTAATTTTTTTTTTTCCCCAGCACTGATTTCTTTGTTCAGTATTCCAGTAATTTATGAAAGACATCAGGTAAGACAGCAATAATTTTTTTGAAAGCAGAGTAGTTTTCTTGTGCCCTGGAGAATCGTCCTCTTACTGAAATAACTAACTCCATTTTATCTTTTTTTTTTTTTTTTTCTTCCAGACTCAGATTGATCACTACCTAGCAATCGTAAACAAGAATGTTAAAAATGTATCAGAACTGTAAGTATCTTTATCTTATACAAATGACTAAACTCGGGAGTGAAAACAATTATGATATTGTATATTATCCGGCTGTAGTAGTCAATTTTCTGGTAGCGGCCTGCACGCCCTGAGGTATAAGCAGACATATAACCTTTAGGCTAGGTTCACACATAGCAGAACTCTCGCAGAAATTACCGCGAGAATTCCGGAATTTAATTCCGCGGGAAAATCGCATTTTAAATTCCTGCGATTTTCCCGTGGAAAAACTAGCATTTTGCAAGCATAATTAGCTTGCAGAATTGCTAGCGTTTTCCAAGCGATCTGGAGCATCGCTTGGAGAACTGATTGACAGGTTGGTCACACTCGTCAAACATAGTGTTTGACGAGTGTGACCAACTTTTTACTATTGAGGCCGACTATGCGGCATCAATAGTAAAAGATAGAATGTAAAAAATAATTAAAAAATATTATTGTTCTCACCTTCCGACGTCCCTCGCTGCCTTCCCGCCTCTCTCCGCTCCCGGTCCCAGTAATCCTTTGTGACAATTACCGCAATGACGTCTGTTCTTGCGGGATCGTGACGTCTCGCGGTCATGCGCAATGACGTTGCGCGAATGACCGCGAGACTTCGCAATCCCGCGAGAACGGACGTAATCGCTCGCAAAGGCTGACCGGGAGCGTGGAGAGAGACGGGAAGGCTGCGCGGGACGTCGGAAGGTGAGAATAACAATATTTTTTATTTTAAATTCTATTTTTTACGGGACATGGTAACCCCCGCCCGGAGGACAGTCTCCTCTCCTCCGGACCGTGGGTACCATCCGCAAATGTTCTTACTTTTCGCATGGTGTGCACAGCCACATGCGGAAAGTAAGCAGAACAATGCATTCCTATGGGTGCGGGATCGCTGTGATTCTGCAAAATTAATGAGCATGCTGCGTTTTTTACCGCGAAGTGATTCCGCCGCGGTAAAAACCGCAGCATTAGCACAGCATTGCGGAATCCCATAGGAATGCATGGGATGCTTATTTTTCACGTCAAAATCGCGCGGTTAAACCCGCCGCGGAAACGCGAAAAAAACGCCATGTGTGAACTCAGCCTTATTCTAGGCTGAATCATTGCTCTGATAAGTCATAGGATTTTGGTCCGGTTACACGAGCCTCATGCATGATGGTGCTGCAGCCTCAGTCGTGCACGTATATCAGCTTGGAGCCATTTTTCATTTATTATTATTATTATTATTATTATTATTATTTATTGTTATAGCGCCATTTATTCCATGGCGCTTTACAGGTAAGGAGGGGTATACATAAAAACAAGTACAATAATCTTAAACAATACAAATCATAACTGGTACAGGAGGAGAGAGGACCCTGCCCGCGAGGGCTCACAATCTACAAGGGATGGGTGATAATACAGTAGGCGAGGGTAGAGCTGGTCGTGCAGCGGTTTGGTCGATCAGTGGTTACTGCAGGTTGTAGGCTTGTCGGAAGAGGTGGGTGTTCAGGCTCTTTTTGAAGGTTTCGATGGTAGGTGAGAGTCTGATATGTTGTGGTAGAGAGTTTCAGAGTAGGGGTGATGCGCGAGAGAAATCTTGTTTGCGATTGTGGGAAGAGGAGATAAGAGGGGAGTAGAGAAGGAGATCTTGTGAGGATCGGAGGTTGCGTGCAGGAAAGTACCGGGAGACGAGGTCACAGATGTATGGAGGAGACAAGTTGTGGATGGCTTTGTATGTCATGGTTAGGGTTTTGTAATGGAGTCTCTGGGCAATTGGGAGCCAGTGAAGGGATTGACAGAGGGGAGATGCTGGGGAATAGCGGGGGGACAGGTGGATTAGTCGGGCAGCAGAGTTTAGAATAGATTGGAGGGGTGCGAGAGTGTTTGAGGGGAGGCCACAGAGCAGGAGGTTGCAGTAGTCAAGGCGATAGATGATGAGGGCATGGACTAGGGTTTTTGCAGATTCTTGGGTGAGGAATGAACGGATTCGTGAAATATTTTTGAGTTGAAGTCGGCAGGAAGTGGAAAGGGCTTGGATATGTGGTTTGAAGGAGAGATTAGCATCAAGGATTACTCCGAGGCAGCGAGCTTGTGGGACTGGGGAGAGTGGGCAGTCATTTACTGTAAGTGATAGGTTCGTAGGGGGGGTCACGTGAGATGGGGGAAAGATGATGAATTCTGTTTTGTTCATGTTGAGTTTCAGAAATCTAGCGGAGAAGAAGGATGAAATAGTGGACAGACATTGAGGGATTCTGGTTAGTAGGGAGGTGATATCTGGTCCAGAGATGTAGATCTGTGTGTCATCAGCGTAGAGATGATACTGAAAGCCATGAGATTCTATGAGCTGTCCCAGGCCAAAGGTGTAAATAGAGAACAGCAGGGGCCCAAGGACTGAACCTTGTGGGACTCCGACAGATAGGGGGCAAGGTGAGGAGGTGGTGTGTGAGTGGGAGACGCTGAATGTCCGGTCTGTTAGGTATGATGAGATCCAGGATAGGGCCAAGTCTGTGATGCCGAGGGATGAGAGGGTCTGTAATAATAGGGAATGGTCCACTGTGTCAAAGGCAGCCGACAGGTCCAGGAGGAGGAGGACAGAGTAGTGTCGCTTGCTCTTGGCAGTTAAGAGGTCATTGGTGACCTTAGTAAGGGCAGTTTCAGTGGAGTGGTGTGACCGGAAGCCAGATTGTAAGCGGTCGAAGAGGGAGCAAGAAGAGAGATGGGAGGACAGTTCAAGGTAGACGTGTTGTTCCAGTAGCTTGGAGGCGTAGGAGAGAAGTGATATAGGGCGATAGCTAGATACAAAGGATGGGTCAAGAGGGCTTTTTGAGGATAGGTGTGATGGAGGCATGTTTAAAGCTTGAGGGGAAAACACCAGTTGTTAGTGATAGGTTGAAGAGATGGGTTAGGGTTGGGATGAAGACTGTGGTGAGGTTTGGTATGAAGTGGGATGGGATCGGGTCGAGTGCACAGGTGAGATGTGATCTTGAGAGTAGAGTGGAGAGTCGATCTTCTGTAATGGTGGAGAAGTTAGTTTTGAAGGTGGAGGGCTGGGAAGTCGGGAGGAAGGGTTCTGGGGGTTGTTGACCAAAACTTTCTCTGATGTTATCAATCTTCTGCTTGAAAAATGAGGCAAAGTCTTCAGCTGAGATGAGTGGGGAGGGAGGAGGTGCTGGGGGGCGGAGGAGAGAATTGAAGGTGTTGAATAACTGTTTAGGGTTGTGAGACAGGGAGGATATGAGAGATGAGAAGTAGGTTTGTTTAGCTGTGGCGAGTGTGGTCTTGAAAGTAGTGAGGGACTGTTTGAATGCGATGAAGTGCTCGTTGGAGTGGGATCTTTTCCATCTGCGCTCAGCAGCCCTGGAAGCTCGCTTCAGCTCTTTGGTCAGGCTGGTGTGCCAGGGCTGTCTGTTGATTTTGCGAGCTTTGGTATGTGTAAGTGGGGCAGCGGATTCCGAAGCTACAGCTATTGTGGTGTTATATAGAGCGGCAGCGTCATCCGCATTGTGTAAGGAACTTATATCTGTGAGAGGGAGAAGGGATCCAGAGAATGAGTGTAGGTCAAGGTGTTTAAGATTTCTGCGAGGGTGTGAGAGTTTGTGGGGTGGGGATTGTAGACATAGAGTGAAGAGGGAAGAGAATGTGAGAAGGTTGTGGTCAGAGAGAGGAAGAGGTGAGTTAGAGAGGTTAGATAGGGAGCAGAGGCGGGTGAAGATGAGGTCCAGTGTGTGGCCATCTTTGTGGGTGGCTGTAGAAGACCATTGAGTGAGGCCGAAGGAGGAAGTGAGATAGGAGTTTAGTGGCAGCTGAGAGGGAAGTGTCAATGGGGATGTTGAAGTCGCCCATGATGATAGTAAGGATGTCTGCGGAAAGGAAATGAAGTAACCAGGTGGTGAAGTGGTCAAAGAAGGTGGTGGCTGGCCCTGGGGGGCGGTAGATGACAGCCAGTTGGAGGTTGGAGGGGGAGTAGATGCGCACAGAGTGCACCTCAAAGGAAGGGAGGGTAACAGAGGGTGGCAGTGGGATTGGGGTGAAGGAGCAGGTATCTGACAGGAGAAAACCAACTCCTCCGCCATGTTTGCTGCTGGGGCGGGGTGTGTGAGAAAGGTGGAAGGCACCATATGAAAGTGCAGCAGGAGAGGCTGTGTCAGAAGGGGTGAGCCAGGTTTCGGTGATGGCGAGGAAGGAAAGTTTGGTAGTAACAAAAAGATCATGGATGTAGGAAAGCTTGTTGCAGACAGAGCGAGCGTTCCACAGAGCTCCTGTTAGTGGGAATGGGGAAGCCGGGGCTGGGTGAATGGGTATAAGGTTGGAGAGGTTACGGAAGGTTGTGATAGAGCGTGGATGGGAGGTAGAAATGACTGTGGGAATGTGGTGATGAGGACCAGGATTTGGGGAGATATCACCAGCAGTGAGAAGGAGCAGAGAAAGTGTTAGCAGGTGGGAGGAGGAGAGGGAATGAGGGGGCTGTCTGTGTTTGGAGACAGAGGATTGTATGTTAAGGAACAGTTTTGAGGCGGAGGTGAGGTGGATGGGGAGGATTGAAGAAGAGATGAACAGTTCCTTACTAGGAGTAGGGATTAGGGGAATTAGCAGAAAGTGAAGGATTATAGGGGTGAAAACAAGCAGAAACATTGTTTACAGTGACTGTGTACAGTTACCTTCAGTTCCAATTCTGGTTTTAATTCTTAAATTAATCTTCACACTTCTAGAACACACTTCTAGAAATCACACTGCAGACTGAAGTCTTTATGCAGACTTGTGCTCTGCAATATATGTACAACTAAGTGCAGTCAGGTGTGAAGCAGAGAGGAGTGGTCTCTACTCTTCTTGGTCAGACAATTAAGAGTGGACCAGATGCATATGATCAAGCCAGAGCAAACAAGGTCATAAATAACACTGGGGTAAGCTGGGGTTAGCTGAAAGGCATACCATGTGAATGCTAGGTGCAGAGGCAAGTCTATGTGCAAAGCTGGGTGATGCACTGTGTGCCCTTCATAGACAGACAGCAGGAGAGCTGGGTGGATGGACATACCATGTGAATGCTAGGTGCATAGGCAAGTCTATGTGCAAAGCTGGGTGATGCACTGTGTGCCCTTCATAGACAGCAGGAGAGCTGGGTGGATGGACATACCATGTGAATGCTAGGTGCAGAGGCAAGTCTATGTGCAAAGCTGGGTGATGCACTGTGTGCCCTTCATAGACAGACAGCAGGAGAGCTGGGTGGATGGACATACCTGTCGGAAGAATAGAGATGCTTGTTAGAGTGCGATGGTGGCAGGTAGCAGTGCACAGTCTGTATACATCCTTCTGGTTTTAATTCTTAAATTAATCTTCACACTTCTAGAACACACTTATAGAAATCACACTGCAGACTTAGAGTATTACCTTTTCTGTTATTATAAGAGCACAAAAGATGGTGCCTTTTATTGCAGCCTGTTCTGTCAGTAATATCACCCTCCTAAGCCGCCTATATGGTAGTGTAGGTCGTAGGAAGCTGAATGATACCTTGATACCTGCCATCCAATGTCATATTCCACAGAAAGCTCCTTATAAAATTAAAGTGGTAGTTACGAGTGTGCACTGATTTCCCTATTCCTTTTTTTTTTTTTTTTTTTCTTTATAGGATTCTCTCTAAAATCCCTGGACTGAAACGCAAAACCGATTAACCGCTACTAAACAAATCAAGTTTGCCGCAGACGCCAATAGGAGCCTGTGAATTTAGGCGCTGTGTATTTGGATTACACAGGGTGGGTCAGGGAAGACCAGCCTTGACATTGCAGTGCAATCTCCCAGATCATTTTTTTTCCCCCAATTCATTTTTTTCCTTTGGTGTTTTTTTTTTTTTTTTTTTTTTGCAACGCAGTGTTCAAGGAAGAAACAATTGTTTTTACAGCCATGTGTTTCATTCTAAGTATTGTAAGCTGCTACGTAAGGGTTTGAAACTATTTTTCTGTTTCTCCTGTGTGAAGCACTGTTTAATACAGAACTCCTCTTAGTTTTCTAGCATGCTGTATATTGTGCTTCAAAAGTAGACTTACCGAGCTTTCATGGGCGTAATGTTAACACGTTCTTGCACTGTGTATGACTAGCAAGTGAAGATTTGCTTCAGTGTAGATCTGGCGCCCCAGGTGCGCAGCGCTCTGCATCTTAAGCCCTCCCAGCACTGAACCCACCACAAAGCGAACCCCCATACCTAAAGAAACAACCACGGCTTCTGTTCGGTATGATGGTAGCTCGACCTTGTGATTTTTATTGTTTTATCAATTGACAATATCTATAGTGTGTTCAGAGAGCTTGGCTCCGTCAGTCACTCCCACAGTGCTTTCCTTATTTTTTATTTTTAGAAATGAAACAAACCATAAATGACATTCTTAACTTGTAGCTCAATAGCACATACACCTACAGGACATCCTACTCCTAGAAACACTAGCATCTAACGAACAATGTAGTCATGTATACCAGGCTGGGAACTTCCACGTTTTTAATGCTCTGGAGATGAGTTTTTGGCACAAATGCATTTACAGCGGCTTCAGCTTTCTGTGGACCGAGTGCTGAACGCTGCAAATTTGTTTGGGTGAAAGTCGCTCATTGCAAAAAAAAAAAAAAAAAGGATAAAAAATAATAAACGTGAAGTGTTTCTGAGCTGCAGGAATGTGCTGAAGCAAGACTATGGAATGCATTGTGATACTGTATGTATAAATATAAGAAAAACAAGTATCAATAAAGCTTGTAGACCTTAACTTGTTTAAACTTGCTGGATCTCGTGTTTTGTGTTTTGTTCAAACATCCATGAATTTTTCACCTGGCTGAGTGGGTTATCTGCCTACTTGTATCACTTCTAAAGCTAACCTTAGATATTAATTACCTTAGGGCTTTCCATCTCCTGTGTCTTCCCTTATGGTAGATTTTTGAGGCTAGAAGGATCAAGCAATTTGGTTATCAAAATGTCTCCTCATTATGCTTACTTATACAGTGACGTCATATTTCGCATACTTTATAGACCACATCATCACTGTCTCCGATGGGGCTCACTATCTAAATTCACTATCACTATGTCTTTGGAGCGTGGGAGGAAATCTGTGGAACCGGAGGAAACCCACACAAACACGGGGAGTACATACAAACTCCTTGCAGATGTTGTCCTTGGTGGCATTTCAAGCCAGAACCTCAGCGCTGCAAGGCATCGGCGCTAACCCCTGGATTTTAAGGTTTTATGACCTTTATTACAACTATTTAATTCGGGAAGTACAGATTTTAGTCTCTTGAGGTCTTTTGCTTGAAACTCAAGAAGTGTCAGAACTTCAGGATGGCTTTTATATAAAAAGCTCTTATTTCTTTTTATAACATCTAAGGGATTCCTTTGACAGTTCAAAAGACTAGGGTTAGGATGAGGCCAGTGATCGCCTGGAAGGACAGGTTTCAGACACTGTTCCCACAGGATTCCATGATGTCATGCTCTGGCTGATGCAAAGGAGTCCTTGGCCCCTGTTACAAGTGTAGCACAAAATTGGGTAAAGGAAAATTGGACCAAATGAAGAAAAGAAAAGCTACTACAATCAGAAAAGACAGTGTAACTGTTCGGGCTGACATGTCCTATAGTTGCTTGTAAGTAATATTTACGACCTTTCTTGTGGATGGGATGTACTATTTTTCATTGTATAAACCTTTTATGTCAAGTTGCTGACTGACCAAACTGTTCTACAGCCTGAAACTTAATGGAATACAGCTTTGCTCAGATCGTGCCTGCAGAACATTGGTTAAGGGGGATTGTGAATTGACATATGATGTATATAAAGTGCTGCAGAGTTATTACTCATTACCTTGTGGGTCTTGTTTAACATGAAAAAATTGATGCATGGTTCTCTTTTTGCACTGGTAAGCCTTTCCTTAAGTAGTCCCTGGAAACCCCTTTAAATATAGATCTATGAAAAATCACAAATAGGTCAAGTTACATGATTCACATACATCTGAATGAGGCCTTAGCCTTGAAGAGACATTAAAGAGGAAATATGCTTTAACTCTTACAATGACATCAATGGAGAATATGAAAAAAGGTCAAAAGCCATGGAAAATATCATACTTATGTGTGAAATAAATGTGTGTACCTTGTGTTCCCTAAAATTTCTCCTACGCCTCAATGGGGGACACAGAGAAAGTGGGTGTTGTGCTGCTACCACTAGGAGGACACTAGGTAAACCAGAAAAAAAGTTAGCTCCTCCCCTGCAGTGTACACCCTCTCGCTGGCTGGGATTTCTCCAGTTCTTGCTTAGTGTCTGTATGAGGCACTTGGGTCTGGGTTCAGACCCCACCGTTTTTATTTTTGAATTGTCTGTAAATTTTTATTTTTTAATTAACGGAGAGAAGGGGGCGACGGTTCCTTTCTACGGCCCGCTCTCCCCCGAACCAACAACAGGCAACCACGTGGAGTAACCCTTCACGTACACTTTCCTGCGACGAATGGGGCTGATTCCTCTGACGATGGTTCCCTTACGGTACTCCACGGATACGAGGGCTAGTGCATGGAGAAGGACTTGAGCAGCGCTTTCCGATGCCCTGAATCAGCCCCACACAGCTCCATCCCCCTACCACAGGGTGGATCGATTGAGCAATACCCCTTTAAGACCTCCTCCAGCTCTGCTGCATCGCCCGGAGGATGGGACCGTGCAGCTGGAAGAACGCGGAGCGCGACCTGCCTGAGCTCAGGAGTCGAGGTATGGGGTCGGGTTCTTGCCTCGGGAGAAGCGCTGACTTGGCGTCAGCGGCGGTGCACCGTCGCCCCATCGTGGCCCCCACCCGCTCTCAGCACTCGGGTAGGCCAGAAATTTAGCCCCCGGCCTACTAGGCCGCAATTTAAATGGCGCCGCCCACTAGCGCTGCCCTCTCCCTGTCCCCGACCCCTACCCCGGCTTTTCCGGCCTACTAGGCCGCAATTTGACTAGCGCCGCCTGCGCTAATGTTGCCGCCCTCTCCTCTTGGCACCTCTCACCTTTTACGAGACGCGCAATTCTAATCTCGGGGGCCATGTCCTTTTCCATCAGCGGCCGTTAACCTCTTCAGGAGCTCTAGGCCTGCTCTGGACAGCCGGATACCGGGTGACACCACAGGACCACCGCTATCCCTCCCGGGGGGACACGGCACTGGACCGTGGGTAAGCTGCATCTGCCCTCAGATTAAAGCTTAACCCTTTCCCTGCACATTCTCTGCAGCTGCAGACAGACTCTGCCTCTAACCCTTTCAGGAGCGCTATGCCTCAATCTAAGGAGGCTAAACAGGCGGTTATTAAGCACACTGCGTTTTTTTTTTACCGTGTGTACCATTTGCAAGTCTGCATTACCTAGTGGACAGACTAATCTGTTATACATGGACTGTGACCCGGCATGCGCTCCAACGCCTCGGCGCGTTGCTGAAGGGCTTCCTGCGCATGGCACCCCTGAGGGGGCCGCGTCCCTCTCACGGTCGGTGAAGTCTCTGACCCAGGCTATATTCTCCCTCCGGGAGGACTAAGTCAGAACCACCAGCAGGGGCCATCCTCGTTCAAGGGATGATCAGGTCTCTGGAAAAGCTGACCCATGACACGTCCAGTCACGTTCGCGCCTCAGCATCGGCGCCTCCTGTCTCTTGCTCGCCTTTTTCTGAGGTTAACAGCGAGCACGACTCTGAATTTGAATCTGACTCGTCAGCCCCTAAGAATCCCACATCTGATCAGGAGTCGCTTGATTCTCTTATAGATTCAGTCAACAGAATTCTGAAGTTGGATGAGGAAAATATTCCCGCTCCAGCACACACTCTCATTTATCAAAAACCAAGCGTGTGTGTAGGTTGATTACCAGCCATCCAGAAACATAGGGACCGGCCACGTAAATGGTTCTCAGGGCAACAGTCTACTCAGACTAAATACCCTATTGATACAGACCTAATGAAGGATTTGGTTACAGTCCCCTCCGGTGGACCCTCTTGTATCACGTATTGCTTCTAAAACGCTCCTATCTGTTGCTGAGGGTTCCTCAGTCAGAAACCCCTCCGATCGTCAAATTGACTATCTTGCCTTCTGTCGCGGCAATTTGGGTCTCTAAGACAATGGCCGCTTTGGCAGAAGCCTTAATTACTTCCCTCCAGGGCACCATTCTTCCTCCGGAGGCGACCACTGTCGCCAGGCAGATAATTCGCGCAGAGGACTTTGCAGTAGACACTTCTGGTGATGCTGCCAACTGCGCGGCTCAAACTGCCGCTAATGCGACCTCCATTACAGGAGCCCTATGGCTCCGCGGCTGGCGGGCGGATGCCACATCTAAAAGAGCATTGTCTTTTCTCCCCTTTCAAATGGGTCGTCCTTTTGGAGAGAAACTGGACCAGCTCTTTTCTGATACTACCGGAGGGAAAAGTAAATTCCTTTGTCAACACAAGGGCTGTTCGGCCGTTTCGCAACCAACAGCAGACGCGTCTTCGATCTACTCAACAATTCCGGTTGGTCCTCCTCTACCTTCTCTTCCAGATCAGGTCGGTCCCCGCGAAGAGACAGAGGCTCCCAGGTCTCATACAGACCTAACCGCTCTTGGAAACCCAGGTCTAGGGCTTCTGGATTTAGGGGAGCCAGATCTCATAGATCTACCCAATGACTTGTTGCGGTTTCCGGTAGACACCGACAAAGTTGGCCGCCTACTTTCCTTCAGCCACACTTACCTCACAGTTGCCCACAACGAGTGGGTCAGGTAGCTGGTGTTCTCCGGATACAAGATAGAATTTTTCTCCCCTCCAACTCGGTTCTTTCCTTTCCTATCCCCCAAGGAAAAGACAAGAGCCTTCCTTCGGGCTGTTCAGGCTCTGATAAGGTACGAAGTCATCATTGCGGGCCCTCATCACAAGAGGTTCTTGAAATTTTTATTCAAACCTTTTTTTGTGGTTCCCAAAAAGGATGGGACGATCCGACTCATTCTGGATCCCAAACTGTTAAATCAGTTTGTCAAAGTACGGCGACTCCGAATGGAATCCCTCCGGTCAGTTGTCACTTCCATGGAAAAAGGAAAAGTTCCTAGCATCCACCAAGGACGCTTACTTTCACATTCCGGATCTGCCCGCCTCACAGCAGTTCCTGCGTTTTTTTGCAATTCACGAGCAATGCTTCCAGTTCGTTGCCTTGCCCGTCGGACTCGCCAATGTCTCCAGAGTCGTTACTAAGGTCCTGGCCATTCTCCACTCGCGGGGAGGGGCGGTGTTACCGTATCTGGACGACCTGCTCATCAAGGGCGTCCCAGCCTGCGAGGAATCCGTGGACATAACAGTAATACACTTTCTCGCCTGGGCTGGAACATAAATTTCGAAAAGTCTTTCCCAAAACCTGCTCAGCACATGTGTTTTTTTAGGAATGATCTTGGACACTTCCTGCGAGTTGGTCATTCTCCTTCCAGAAAGGCCCCAAGCCTTACTATGGGCAGAGCGGACTCTTTATCAACCGGTTTTTCACTATTCATTTCAGCATGGGAGTTCTCGGAAAGATGGTGGCAAGGATGGATGCAGTTCCATTTGCACAGTTCCACCTCTGTTCCTTACAACATGCGTTGCTGTTGGCTTGGAACAAGAACCCGTTCTCCCTGGATCGTCGGATCCTTCTGTCCCTGCGGGTCAGGCAAGTCCTCAGGTGGTGGACACTGAGGTCCTCCCTGAATCACAGGAAGTCTTTTCTCCCCATAAAATGGTTGGTAGTAACCACTGATGCAAATCTTCTCGACTGGGGTGCGGTCTTTTGTCTCACACGACACAAGGGTCGAGTCACGTCTCCCCATCAACATTTTGGAAATACGAGCGATCAGATTAGCTCTAACGGAGTTTCCACCATCTCCTCGCAGATGACCCCATCAGGATCCAATCCAACAATGCCACGGCTGTAGCGTATATTAACCGCCAGGAAGGTATCCGTAGCAGGAGGGCCATGCACGAAGTGAGTCACATCCTCCATTGGGCCGAGTAAAAAATTGGACGGCAGATTTTCTCAGTCGCCAAAGCATCGCCTCGGGAGAGTGGTCTCTTCATGCGGAAGTCTTTCAGCAGATTTGTCATTGTTGAGGGACTCCGGATGTGGATCTCATGGCCTCAAGACTAAACAACAAGGTTCCTTGGTTCATTGCTCGATTGCACGATCCATGCGCCATCGGAGTGGACGCCCTAATTCTGCCATGGCTCCGGTTCCCGTACATCTTCCTCCCCCCCCCCCCCCCCTCTTTTCTTGCGTCCGAGGGTCATCAAGAAGATCAGAGCGGAAGGGAGTACAAGTGATCCTAGTCGTGCCAGATTGGCCGCGCCGAGCATGGTATGCAGAACTAATACAACTGGTCGCCGACATCTACTGGCGACTTCCAGATCGCATGGATCTACTTTCGCAGGGCCTGAGTTTCCACCAGAACTCCGGGGTCCTGTCTTTGACGGCGTGGCCGTTGAATCCTGGTTTTTTACCACAGGCTCAGTTCTCTCACGACGTGATTTCCACCATGATTAGTGCTAGGAAGCCTGTGTCCATGCGCATCTATCACCGCACCTGGCAAAACCTTCTTTTCGCTGTGCAAGGATCATGGTCGATCACCTCTGGTGTTTTTTTTTTCATTCCGGCCATATTGGAATTCCTTCAGTCTGAATTAAAATCAAGCTTCGCGCTTAGCTCGCTCAAGGGTCACATTTCGGCCTTGTCACTACTTTTCCAACGCATAATTGCCACCAAACTTCAGGTCAAGACGTTCATTCTGGGAGTTTCCCATGTGGCGCCTCCTTATAGAAGGCCAATGGGATCATGGGTCCTTAACCTGGTTCTTGGGGGTCTTACAGGAGGCTCCTTTCGAACCGCTGCAGGACTTGTCACTGTCCATTAGGGTGACCGCAAAAAATCGATGTCGGAATTTTGTCCGTCTGGACCCCACAAAACGATTCCCCTTTCCAGATATTGAGAGAGCCAAAATTTGAGCTCGATCAAACGACGTTAACCCGTGCCGCTCGTCGCTCAAAGTTTGAAAAAATCCAAATTGAGGTATTTTAAGATTTAGGTATTTTGCATAGTCTGTTAGACTATAAAGAATGTGACCACAACATTGCAGAAATAGCCCTGACCAATTTTTCGAACCATTTGTGGTATTTGAATGCAGAGTTGGTGGGATTATCGTTTTTTGATCCCACCATTACAGACAATGAAAAGTTGTTAATGGCTAATAAATTGCTCAGTAGCACAGATGAACCATCAGAGCACGCTAGGGTTGTAAATCCAAAAGTTAGGAAAGAAAAATTAAAAGAGGTAGGAAGTAACCGACTTTAACGACCTTCTGACAAAAGATGAAGAACAAAAGCAATATGTCCTGCAAGTTGTAAGCAAATGCCGAGCATTATATTCTGATGTTTCAAAAACTACTTTAACAAAAGCTCTAGAATAGATTAGATAACTATGTAAAATTATCAACTCATGTAGGTTAGCGTGCTCTGATGGTTCATCTGTGCTACTGAGCAATTTATTAGCCATTAACTTTTCATTGTCTGTAATGGTGAGATCAAAAAACGATAATCCCACCTACTCTGCATTCAAATACCACAAATGGTTTGAAAATTTGGTCAGGGCTATTTCTGCAATGTTGTCACATTCTTTATAGTCTAACAGACTATGCAAAATACCTAAATCTTAAAATACCTCAATTTGGATTTTTTCAAACTTTGAGCGACGAGCGGCACGGGTTAACGTCGTTTGATCGAGCTCAAATTTTGGCTCTCTCAATATCTGGAAAGGGGAATCGTTTTGTGGGGTCCAGACGAACAAGATTCTGACATTTTTTCCCCCCCATATGAGATCCGGTCACCCTACTGTCCATCCTCTCTTGGAAGGTGGTCTTCTACTGGTAATTACGTCAATCAAGCGCATTTCGGAATTGGCAGCCCTGTCCTGCCGCTCTCAGTTCCTGAATTTTCATCAGGAAAAGGTAGTTCTCAGGATGTCCCCGTCCTTCCTGCCCAAGGTCATCTCTTTCCATCTCGAGGAAATTGTTTTGCCTTCCTTTTTGTCCGGTACCAGTCCATCGCATTCAGAAGGCCCTCCATACCCTGGATGTGGCTAGGGCGCTGAAACTGTATATTTCGCGGACAGTTCCCTTCCATAAGTCAGATGCCCCGTTCATGCTTCCAGAGGGGCATAGGAAGGGTCTAACTGCGTCAAAAGCACGCTAGCCAAGTGGATTCGCTTGGCGATTCATGAATCCTACTGTGTCAGGAACGCACCTGTCCCAGCGAGGATTAAGGCGCACTCTACCCGGTCAGTGGACACCTCTTCGGCCATTCGGCATCAAGCCTCGACAGAACAGGTCTGCAAGGCTGCGACTTGGTCCAATATGCATACTTTTTACAAAACATTACCAAATTCATTCTCAGGCCTGTTCGCAAGGCTGCGACTTGGTCCAGCCTGCATACCTTTACAAACATTGCCTAATTCATTCTTGGGCCTCTGCGGATGCAGCTCTCGGCAGACGCAGCTGGCAATCGGCAGTACCTCAGTGGTACAATGGTGCATTAGCAGATGTATGCTCCCCACCCAGGGACTGCTTTAGGATGTCCCACTGCCTGTGTCCCCCAATGAGGCGTAGGAGAAATAGGGATTTTTGTGTACTCACAGTAAAATCCTTTTCTCCGAGCCAATCATTGGGGGACACAGCACCCCCCACTGTTTAGCCTATTGGCTCACTGTAGCTTTCTTAGGCTTTGACTTAGTTATGGTTATTGTTGACTGGTTATGCTCCTACTGCTTTTTTCACTGAATTGGAGAAATCCCAGCCAGCGAGAGGGTGTATACTGCAGGGGAGGAGCTAACTTTTTTTTTTCTGGTTTACTTATGCTGCTGCCACTAGGAGGACACTAACACCCACTGTCTCTGAGTCCCCCAATGATTGGCTCGGAGAAAAGTATTCTACGGTGAGTACACAAATCACTATTTTTCCTCCTCAGTTTTGATCCACTGGATCAACAGAACAATTTTATACTTTCACTTTATGTTTTCCATGGCTTTTGATCGCAATTTTTTTTTTTTTTTTGTTCGGTCCATTTGTGTGCTCTTAAAAGTTAAGCACGTTCCCTCTTTTTGATGTCTCTTCCCAAGGCTAAAGCCTCATTCAGATGTTTGAGAATCAAGTACTTGCCCTGTTTGTGATTTCTCTCGGATTTAATACGTACCAATTGAAGTCTATGGACAAAAAAAAAATTGTAGAGCCATGTCCGTTTTTTGTTCCGTGTCATTGCAATGGGTAGAAGAATCTTTGTGTTTTATATTTTTCATATGTTAAATATTCACTTCCAAAACATTGATGGTAAAAACTGGAACCCTGACCAAACACTGATGAAATGTGGATGCAAATCACTAATGAATGTTCCATGGTCTTTATGTATGAGAAAAATTCTGGATCCTTGAATGAGGGATAGATGTAATTCTTTTAATCTTCACTTGCAACTAAACCTCCTTGCCCCTTATCAGTTTTGTGCCTCTTCTTGTAACGTTTCTAACTCCAGGGCATCCTTTCTATGAACTGGTGCCCAGAACTGAACTGCATATTTTCATATGAGATTGTGCAAATGCTTTGTCTGGTAGTATTACATCCCTGTCCTGTGAGTCAGTGTCTTTTAATAAATGACAGCACCCTGTTGGCCTTGGAAGCAGCCGACTTCCAGGTTGGTTTGACAACTAGTGATGAGCGAACGTGCTGGGATAAGGTGTTATCTTATCATGCTAGGGTGCTATCCGAGTGTCTTCAGCATGCTCGAATAATATGTTCGAGCACGCCCAAGACACTGTTAGCACCCGAGCATGCTGAGAACACCTTATCCAAGCACATTCGCTCATCATTATTGACAACTTCTGTTCTGGGAAATGCTGTGCCGCTGATCATGTTTTCTACATTTTGAGTGGTTGCTCCTCATTTGCATTACTCAGGTCCATTCAAGTGAACAAGGTAAACAGGGAATGAGGCGGGTGTACAGTGATTTTGACTCGCACCAATTAGATATCTAGATAGTATATGCTGTTGCTAAATGACTTATCATTGGTAATATATTTTCTATTAAAGTGGTATAAATCAACACATGAGGCCAGTTCATCATTTGCAATTAGTCACTTTTTTTCTTGTGATATTCACTGTAATTTCTGAGCCAAATTCTCCAAATGGCACACAAGTTTGTGAATTTGACACAATCAAATGACACTTCAGTGTTTGTACATGCCAATGAAATAGGATTACGTTTGTGGTGTAATGTGGAAAAGTTCATGGGCTATGAATACTTTTTTAAGGCACTGTATATGTTATAAACCCCCTTTAATAACCTTGTATACAGTAAGCACCTAAGTAGGGATAAGTGGACTTGTGGAAATTTCAAGTTCTGGTACCTGACAAACTTTAGCCCAAAGTTTGGTTTGGGTACCAGAACTGTACCCGAACTTGAATCTGAACCGAAACCTGAAAACAATGGAGACCTGAACTTTGGGTCTGGGGGAAAAAAATTCTCTCTCCCTTTGGCTGCAGCAGACTTCCGGGATGTCTGTGTTTGGCCTTTAGTGACGAACGCTTAACTGTCTGGTACGAACCCCGAAATTTTAAGTTCGCTCATCTCTACACCTAAGCTCAAATCAAGTGGTGGTTGCCGGTAGACTTCATTTTCACCTCTAACTACAGGAATACCTGAAACTGCACTTGCATACATAAAACCTCCACATAGCACTGGCAGCTGGAGAGCGGGGCTGTTAAGGGAGAGAGCGGGACACGGATGGAGGGCTGCTGAGGGAGAGCCCGGGACGGCCAGTGGAGATGGTCTCCTGAGGGAGAGAGCGGGGCTGCGGAAGGAGAGGGCATGACGGTGGATGGAGAGCTGGGCTTTGGAAGAAAAAAGCGGGGTGGCGAGCGGGGCTGTGGAGGGAGAAAGCGGGAAGACAGTTACTATGCCCGGGCAAGGCCGGGCTCTTCAGCTAGTTAGAATATAATTTTGCAGAATATCCAAATTTTAATTCTAATAATTTTTCCTGCATTTCTAGTGTATGCTGTTACTATAATCGTATGTCCTGTTAAGAGCCAAAATTAATAATGAACAAATCATACACAATAAAAAAATGCAACATAGATTTATTCACCACAAAATCTGATTGTTAAAACTTGCACAAAGAATGATTAAAAAATAATTTTATACATTATACAATATTGTACAAATCTTAGGAATAAAGCCTCTTTATAGATAGTAAGAGAAATTACCAGAACAGCCCCATGGGTGAGATCCACAGAATATAGCCTCGGTATCTGCTAATGCTATATTTCTGATCAGTTGCTGAAAACGCATATATTTCTATCCGTATGTATTGCCGTCTCTATATAAATATGTATATATAATTTTATGACTCCATAGATACAATCAGTATGGTTTACATTAAGACATAGGCAAGCATGGTGACCAGCATAGACAACGGCTTCTCAACAATTAGCATTTGTACTTATCTGGTCATAGACCTAAATGGAGCCAATGTCATGAATTGTACATTTTTCCTTGATAGTTCGTGGTAAATGACTCAATTGTATAGGTTAAATAGTATCATACCAGAAAAATACATGTGGTACAATGGGCAGACATAACCCAGAATAGCATCATTTAACTGGGAAAATTGCTTGTACCATTAAAGAAAAATTGAGGGAATGTATTGTTCCAGTCTTCTATTGTGAAAAAGTTGCAAAACTTGGCCCAAGATGTATATTTTGCATTAATTACTTTTTATAAACATGGGTGATACTTAGAGTGTGACACATTGGATAGTAAACATGTGACCAACAAGTTTACTATGACTTGCACCAGAAAATTTTCAGAAATCCAACACCAGCTGGCAGATTTAATTTTCTGGCACATGGACAGCCCAAAAGATGAACCTCTTAATATACCGTATTTATTGCATCTTATCCCACCAATCTTTTTGCTCAGGACCAGCAAAAAAAAAAAAAAAAAATAATCAGTCTTGATAAATTCCTCCTACATACATCTTTAGGCTGGACTTAATGTGGGGCCTAAAATGCAGATGTTTTTGGGCCTAATGAGACAAGGCCATGTTCCCACGATGAGCTTTGGGTGAGGTTTTGATGCTTCAGATTTTCTAAACCCATTGAGTAAAATAGGTTACTTGCATCTTTTCAAAAACACATGACTTAAAAAAAAAAAATCACCAAAAACTCATTGTGGGAACGCAGAGTAATAGTGGAGGCCATTGTCTTCTACCTGAGAAAGGAGCCTATAAATTCACTCTGAACCACTGTCCTATGACGGTGGTGTGGCTACCTATGATATATGTACAGATATCTTGTAAATTACAAGGCTGAGTTTTCATATATGGCACCCAACCCCAATAAAGAGAAGCGGTCAGGATGGGCTTGTCAACAGAAGAGTAGAACAAGCTACATGCTCGGCGTATCCTATCCAATATGAAGATGCACTGGTGGACAGTAATTAATATATAGCAGAATTTTTCGTTTGGTGTTTTTTCCCCAGAATTTTTGATATGATTATTATTAAAAGGTATATTTTATTAGTCCTATTGGATTAGACAGTGACTTGTTTGGAGGCGGTAGACCACAGTATACAGGGGAATGAAAAATGCGTTGTAACTCTCAAATAGAAGAAAATATAGGGAAGGAGAGCACATCAGAAGTACATAAGCAGCACCGAAACAATAATATTCGCAGAGTCAAGATGGTAGGATGTGAACAAAAGATACGATCTCAAAATATATACAGTGGGGCAAAAAAGTATTTAGTCAGTCAGCAATAGTGCAAGTTCCACCACTTAAAAAGATGAGAGGCGTCTGTAATTTACATCATAGGTAGACCTCAACTATGGGAGACAAACTGAGAAAAAAAAATCCAGAAAATCACATTGTCTGTTTTTTTTTTTCATTTTATTTGCATATTATGGTGGAAAATAAGTATTTGGTCAGAAACAAGCAATCAAGATTTCTGGCTCTCACAGACCTATAACTTCTTCTTTAAGAGTCTCCTCTTTCCTCCACTCATTACCTGTAGTAATGGCACCTGTTTAAACTTGTTATCAGTATAAAAAGACACCTGTGCACACCCTCAAACAGTCTGACTCCAAACTCCACTATGGTGAAGACCAAAGAGCTGTCAAAGGACACCAGAAACAAAATTGTAGCCCTGCACCAGGCTGGGAAGACTGAATCTGCAATAGCCAACCAGCTTGGAGTGAAGAAATCAACTGTGGGAGCAATAATTAGAAAATGGAAGACATACAAGACCACTGATAATCTCCCTCGATCTGGTGCTCCACGCAAAATCCCACCCCGTGGGGTCAGAATGATCACAAGAACGGTGAGCAAAAATCCCAGAACCACGCGGGGGGACCTAGTGAATGAACTGCAGAGAGCTGGGACCAATGTAACAAGGCCTACCATAAGTAACACACTACGCCACCATGGACTCAGATCCTGCAGTGCCAGACGTGTCCCACTGCTTAAGCCTGTACATGTCCGGGCCCGTCTGAAGTTTGCTAGAGAGCATTTGGATGATCCAGAGGAGTTTTGGGAGAATGTCCTATGGTCTGATGAAACCAAACTGGAACTGTTTGGTCGAAACACAACTTGTCGTGTTTGGAGGAAAAAGAATACTGAGTTGCATCCATCAAACACCATACCTACTGTAAAGCATGGTGGTGGAAACATCATGCTTTGGGGCTGTTTCTCTGCAAAGGGGCCAGGACGACTGATCCGGGTACATGAAAGAATGAATGGGGCCATGTATCGTGAGATTTTGAGTTCAAACCTCCTTCCATCAGCAAGGGCATTGATGATGAAACGTGGCTGGGTCTTTCAACATGACAATGATCCAAAGCACACCGCCAGGGCAACGAAGGAGTGGCTTCGTAAGAAGCATTTCAAGGTCCTGGAGTGGCGTAGCCAGTCTCCAGATCTCAACCCTATAGAAAACCTTTGGAGGGAGTTGAAAGTCCGTGTTGCCAAGCGAAAAGCCAAAAACATCACTGCTCTAGAGGAGATCTGCATGGAGGAATGGGCCAACATACCAACAACAGTGTGTGGCAACCTTGTGAAGACTTACAGAAAACGTTTGACCTCTGTCATTGCCAACAAAGGATATATCACAAAGTATTGAGATGAAATTTTGTTTCTGACCAAATACTTATTTTCCACCATAATATGCAAATAAAAGGAAAAAAAACAGACAATGTGATTTTCTGGATTTTTTTTTCTCAGTTTGTCTCCCATAGTTGAGGTCTACCTATGATGTAAATTACAGACGCCTCTCATCCTTTTAAGTGGTGGAACTTGCACTATTGCTGACTGACTAAATACTTTTTTGCCCCACTGTATATATATATATATATATATATATATATATATATATATATATATATATATATATATATATGGAAAGGATAACAATGTACAAAAAAAAAAAATCAAAATAGAGAATACATGACCAAATGGAGCAATAAAATAAATCATGGCATGAGCACATCGGCTCTATAGTATACTGTGCCCAGCTTGTGGAGGAGACAGGGGGTATTAAAAACTATGTGTGAAGAGATGTATGCTAGGGGAGTGTGCACTGATGTAGGGAGAAGAGTGAATACAGTATAGGAAGTGTGCCATAGCTGGGGGGAGCAGTACTATGACCTTGAAGTAACCAAGGAGCGTGCCGGACTGGAAACAGAATTTGTAGCATTAGTGGTGCATACTCTGTCTACCGGTGGGCCAGTTCTGGTAGACATGTAGTATTGGAGGCCCATACTCTATCTACTGGCGGGTCAGCTGTAGTAGATATGTAGTATGAGAAGCCCATACTCTGTCTACCAGTGGAGGAACTCTAGTGCACATGTAGTATTAGAGGTGCATTACTCTCTACTCTACCAGTGGGCCAGCTCTAGTAGACATGTAGTATTAGCGGTGCATGCTCTACCAGTGGGCCAGCTCTAGTAGACATGTAGTATTAGAGGTGCATACTCTGTCTACCGGCGGGGCCAGCTCTAGTAGACATTTGGTATTTTCTTGCAGACCAAATATAATTACACTGTAGGCCAAATTTTGCTCGCAGGCCAGAGATTGACATCTATGATCTAGATGGTCCCCTGTGGAAGTCTATCTTTAATTTTGGAGCTGACTGAGCCCCATGATGTCACAGAGCCATGTAAGCATCAGCGGTGCCCAAGATGCTGGGTGCAGAGGTGAAGAATGGGTGCCACAAAGGAGTAGACTGAATGCCGGACCGGAGTAGCACAAATTGAGATGCTCACCTTTAATTGCCTGTATTACACTGAGGGTGTAACTGGTGTTGGAGGCACATGCTATGAGTAAAGAAGTCTACCAACAGGTCAGTCTGCCTTGGTTAGGGGCTTAAAAACTAAGGCTATGTACACACGATGCTTTTATTTTTGAGGCCGTCAAAAACAATTCGTTTTCTACCGCTTCATTAAACACTGCTTCTTTGGGGATTTTTTGGAGGGGTTTTTAATTTCTTGAAGTGTTTCCACTAATGTAGTTTTGAAGAATTGTTGTTTTCAAAGCATTTTTTCTTTTATTGGACAGGATCTATTTTGGAGCATTTTCCATTAGAAACACTATAATATAAACTTTGTTTTTTTCAGTCCAAAAATTCTAGTTATGCTTCTAAGTATACATTCCCTCATTATTATTATTATCATCATCACAGTGAATCCATAACGATCATAATGCCTTACTTAGAAGAAGGCTCAATCTGCTCCCTAATATGCCAATGAGCATTTCCTTCCGCCACACCCATTGACACTGGAGGACCCCATTTACCTGTTTGGCTATTAGATGTAGGGTCGTGACTTTGCAATTGTGATGCTTCATGTAACATACAAAGAAAGATGTTCCTGCACATATGTTACTAGTCAGGGAGTCACTGGTGGAGCCAATAACCATATCCTAGCCCGTGGACTGATATTTCAGCATGAAGGTAAGGCATTGATCTGACAGTATAGAAACCTTATCATAAGTACTTGATATTCTTTGGGGCACATTAAACTCGCATTATGTGCGCAAACTGGAAAGGAATGTAAACTGTAAATATCTACATAGCGTAGTAGAAAGGAAAACACCAGACACAAAATGTTTGAGGTCCTTAACAAATGCTTCACCACAATAAGTCGCCTACTGTAGAGGCTGCTGGAAGAACATGTCAAAGATATAAACAGTTATACACTATATGGACCAAAGTATTAGGGCACAGCTAATAATCACAGAATTTAGGTTTTTCATTTGCTACCATTTTCATAGGTGTATAAAATCCATCTGGGTCATTCTAAAGAGCTCACAAATACGAGGGTGGTCCTGTAATAGGACGTCATCAACGTGACAAGTCCACTTGTGGAATATTTAGGAGGGAAGAAATATGATCGATTAGGAGTAGTTTTATTGAAATATGGACACATCTACGAACGAAAGCAACTCAGCCGAGAAAAGGAGACCATGTGAAGTTACAGTGGGGTCGCTAAATGCTGAGAAGCAGTGGGTGCAAAAGTCACCAATACCATGCTGACTCAAGAGTCCAAACTTCCTCTAATTTTAGCTTCAGAACAAAAACTATGTGCCATAGGCTTCATAACATGGGTTTCCACAGCTCAGCAGCTACTTGCAAGCCTTACATCACCAAGCACAGTGCCAATTGTCAGATATAGTAGTGCTAAGCACCTAGAAATAGGAGGGGAAGTCATAAAAGCTCCTGTAGGTGTACTGTGCACATTTTCCAATATCTTTCTCCATATTGTGAATGCCATTAGTTCATTTTGGTCTAAATTTCATGCCCCTCTGTAGGGGTGGGGGATTGACATGGCACATTTTGTGGCAATAGCATTTTTTTCTACTTCTCTGCTGTCGCACATTCTTGTATTATACACAGTATAAGAGGTTTAAAGTCTTATGCCTAAATGTGTAATTTTTGAATAGTCCAGAAATTCCCTAAAATTGTTCCTTTGGGAATCAATGTAAACGTAAGGCCTCGTTTAGTTGTTTTGACACCATTGCTGCTTAGACTGGCACATAACAAACACCACTAAGAAGTCCTCTCTCAAAGGCCAATAGTAATTTTCCCGGAAATCAGCACCGGATGTAGCGGCTATGATGGAGCTTTCTGCAGGCAGTTGTCCCTGATTATTTTTACATCTTTACGTATTCTAAAGCCGCCATGGACGCAATATATTTTTACAAACCTTGTCTAAAATGAGCCCATGTTTCAATAATAGCATCAGCAAGCACTGAAATGACTGGATACACTAAAATGAGATTTTTTATTCATTTTGAAAATTTATTGGAAATATTAAATTTTTTTGATTAATTGGTAAAATGGAATTATGAGGTTTGGCAATCTGACAAGTCGTAAATGACTAACTGGTAGGCACATTGAACACATTCATGGAATGATGAAGTATACAGAAAATGTTAACATTATTACATTGATGGGTTCATTTTTTCGTCACGGGTACAGTGACCACAGACAGAGACTTTTGTTGGGTGATTACAAGTTTCTTCAAGTAAACAATTTCATATCTATGGAGATAAAGATTCGGTCTGTCCAATCTTATTGTTTGATGTCAGGGGTATGGATGTTTGCCAACCTAAAGGAAGACTGTCAACACAAAATGACTGGTCCAACCAAGCACAGGAACTCCATGCACCATTACTATTGCCAAACAGTTCAGAGGAACTTGCCAACTACTTGTTTTCCATCTATTTCCACCCTTCTCTGGCTCTTTTAGAGACAGAGCTGTCAATCAAGGAGGAGAGGGTGGAGACAGATGGGACATCAAGTAGGATAAAAGGTGCACTGAACAGTCAGCTGCCACACCAAAGATGCACTGAGCACCTATGCTTGGTTTGAATAGTCATTTTCCACTGACAGCCCCACCTTAAGCCTCATTTATTAGACTACCTGCTCGGTTCCCCAGATTTTGTACAAATCCTTGTGATCTAAAGAACAATTACAACATCAGATGATGAGATGAAATCCTAGAGGTAATTCATGTACAAATATTACTAAGGCATCTCATTCTGATCAGAATTACTATATTTTCCATATTACACACAAAAAAAAACATTTCACCAGTTAATGCATCATTTCCAAATATATTAAATATAGCGATTGCTATAAATTTAATATATAGAATTATTTATTATCATTTTCAATACGTCCAGTGTTAGACACCAAAACTCGGATGGATTGCAATGTCTGGACCGGCCGCAGATCTCCTGACCAGATTAGGCAAATAGGAGGCTGTCGCCTTTGGCTTGGGAGACCTGTGATCGGTCCAGACGTGTGAAACCGCCCTTACAGTCATGGCTTCTACAGGTTATGATGGGAAGCTGGAGCGAACAATGATTATAATTTAATATTAGCTTCCTAATGGAATGTTAAGAGAGACTATAATTATATACTATGACGTTATATATACCAACTCTTGGCCTTCTTACATTTCACAGGGTAAGAGCTAACAAATATATAATGGGCACACATCATAGGACTAAGTGTGACTGGCACAGTCTAGGAAACATGTGGAAGACAAAACGTGGCCTACACCGAACAGATCTACGTATCCTACTTGTTCACAGTGATCGCTTATGTCATTGTATGGTCGTCATGTACAGATTTACATGGAAAGTCACATGAACTAAGAAGTAGTGACATAGCAGCGCTCCACATACAGCCGGCTGTCACTGAGGATGTCATAGCACCAATGCCACGCACTGCACTGAGCCTGGCCACCAACAAATAGGTCAAGGCACTTAATGAGTTAAAAAAAATAAAAGAATAACCCTAAGCAACTAAAAAGTCCAAGTGCTTTAAACATGGCTTATGTAAAATATAAAATGTAAAAATAGCAATGATTATTCTCAGATTTCTTTACAAAATGTGCAATTATCATAATCACTAAAGATGCAGCTCTAGTAAATCTGTCAATAAAATAAATTCACATTTTAAATATCGATAGCCTGCGAAGGGGTGCACAGGGATGGAGTCGATGACACCGCTATAAGATCCAAGATACAGTGAAGGGCTAAAGTAATCATGTTTGGATGGTGACGTTTCTTTGTAAGCTCAGCCTTCTTGGAAGTAAACTGCTGCATTGTACAAAAGAATTGCTTTACACCTCTCTGAAATGACGCGTCCCGTCTCTACATCGTTGTCGTTACAGTCCGGTTGACACAAGAAATCCGTGCAGCATTTTAGAAGAACGTGCGCAGATGCTGACACCACGCGTTTCAAGTCTGATCCAAGCATTCCTCTGCTCTTAAAGGCATCTCCATACAAACACACTGCAGCAAAAAGGAGAGGCTTCATTAGCTCTGGGGAGTTCCCACAGATCATAGAGATAGTAAATAACAATAAAAAAATTACACTGCTAAATTAGTATTAAAGGGAATCTGTCGCCCATTTTTTGAGATATCATATAATGATATCATTCAATTGTGTGTCACATAAGGATTCTCTTAGTACTTTTGCTTCCCCCTGACCCCGCACCCTTCATGCATAAATACCTTGTTTATATCGGTTCAGATGTATGTAAACTGCTGCTGTCCGGTCCGCTGGGCGGGGCTTATTCACCTGCTCCCCCCTCCCTGTCTTACTCTACGCATTCCTTCTTGTGTAGAGCAAGACAGGGAGGGGGGGGGAGCAGGTGAATAAGCCCCGCCCATCGGACCAGACTGCGGCAGTTATACAAGTGCAGACTCCTGAATCCTTACAGCGCGCACACAACACGCTATCAAGATTTTACAGCATTGCTGCTGAGAGCTAACAGTCATGTGACCACAAGTAGGTGATTTGCATACTTCCGGTCACATTCCGACTAGACGTGATGGTCTTGCTCAATTTGCTCGCCATTGAGCAAGACCAAGAACATCTAGTCGGGATGTGGCCAGAAGTATCCAAATCGCCTACTTGCGGTCAGATGACCGTCAGCTGTAGCCAGCGACTCTGGACAATCTCAACAGCCTATAATGCCATTACATAACTACAGTGGCAGCCTGCGTCAAACATATAAACCGATATATCATTCTGCTCTGCTTCTCCTCTGTATACGGTGCCGTCTATAGATCAGACTGAATGTACAAGGCAGGTTCCTTTTAATCAAAATTAAATTGCATATTTGTTAGACAGTATATTTCACGGATTCTTTTTTATCGTTTTGATGTTACCTGCAGTCATCTCCACCAGTGCTTACGACATATTTGTCATCGTGCGAAAAACGTACATTAGTCACATGTGCTGAGTGACCAAAGTAACGTTTGTGTTTGGCCTAAAAAAACAAAAACAAAAAAAAACCAGAAGGTTATGAGCAGTATAAAATGTAGTAACGTCTGCATGGTGAGTGACATCCATTAAACGGCATAGATGGCTTATTAATTTGTACACTATGTGTGGCGAATGGAATCTTTTCCAAAGATGCAACATTACATAAGATCTGTCACCGGGTCAGAAGTGTTTCGTCTTTGCTTTTATTTTATTCCCACTTCTTCCCTGAATATTCAGGTTTTGTGTTTTGTTTTTTAATTCGCCATATGGTTACAGATTATGGGCCTTTATATTTAGTGCTAATTTTTATGATTTCTTTACAAAGGGGCGTGGCTCATAGGGTAATTATGCAGAGTGGACTGAAGTCATGCCCCTATAGAATTGTGTGAGCCACGCCTCCTTGGAAAAGAGCAGATAAATTAGTACTAATTAAAAAGGCCCATATCTGTAAAACTGTATGCTGGATTTAAAAAAATAAATTAATGACACCTAAATAAATGGAATAATATAAAAACAACAAAAAAACTAAACACTCAGGGGAGAAGCAGAAATAAAATAATATCATTTTTAACCTGTTTTCAGGTCTTCTTCCAAAGGGTTTTGCAGCTTGACATAAAAAAAAATAATCACCATATCAATGATGACAACTTCCTCATCTCCTTTGTGTATGATAGGCGAGCGCTGCACTCGCTGGTCTTCGACACTCCCTTATGAATGAATGGAGCGGCAGAGCAGATGGTTGACCACCGTTCCATTTAGAAGAGCCCTGGATCTTGGGATTGGTTGGACTCCCAGCGATTGGGAAGGTGGAATAAGGGATAACTTTCAAACTTGAGTATAACCCTTGAAAGTATTTTTATGACACAGAAAAAAATACTATTTCACATCAGTACAGTCACACTGTGCTACTTTTACACTTACAAATTTTTCAGTGCAAGGAAAGTCAAAAAGTTTAACCAGGCCGAAATCATCTCCTGTCACAATGTTAAGTCCAGCGTGTGACACACAGGCACAGTTCACGTCAGCTTTATCCGCATTTCGTGGCCAGATCCCGATCACTTCATCTCCCAGGATGCTGATGAATACACATGATGTGACCGTTATACATAACACATCTTACAACACCAGTGTATCGGTAGCACATACTATTAGATTAATCATAAAAGATCACATATTATCACCTAGTCCACGTAGCCCAGGTAATCTTCTCTATCAGGGCACCGTCTATTATTTGCTTTCCAGATGGCACTTCGTGTACTTGCCGCCTATAAGCACCGGTTGCTACCTACAAAAGAAAAAAAAACCTCCACCTTTATATATGCAGCAGATTTCACCGTCCTGATGTCACCCCCAGGGATCAGGGACATAAAGTCTAGGGTCCCACGTTTCCCACCTATATTACACTAGCCAAACAATCCCGCTGAGTGGTCGGACATGTACCTGAATGTGTTTACTATCGGCAGAAAAGTCCATTTGTATAACAAAACTGGGGATGTCTTTGCAGTAACCAATCCTGTTCAGCGAAGACCCTTGAGTGATATCATAAAAATCCACTGTGTTCTCTGCTGAGCCGACAGCAAGGAATTTGTTATCAGGACTGATCCTATGAAAAACGGACCATATAATTATAATTAGGTGAGTGCAATAATGCCCTTATTCAAGGGAGAACATATCTCTAGTGGCACGGTTTTTGTTTTTGTAGATCTATAATGTCATCCCATGTGCCGAGTCCAAACAGGCACAATATTCTGATCAAGTACAACTTCATCGGATCCATTATAATCATATTTACAATACTGATTACATCGCCTTACATTACTGTTTGCATCAGTTTTAGTGAAAATAGGTGTGAACATAAATGAACACATTTACAGGTACAGATACTTATGGAAGTCCGTCTTTACCAGGCAGTGGCACAGCTCTGTAGTTCTGGTGGCGGCTGTATTACAGCTCATTAAGACTCCGCTCTCATTAAGTGAGTGGGACTGGGCGGTAATGCCAGGAACCTCTGGTGTGAACAGTATGGAGCTAGACCAGGTAGAACGTGGCTAAGACAGGCATGTTGAAATCAGTCCACAGTTAAGATACCTCCATATATATTAGATTGCTAATCCAACCTGCCACAGTTGATAGGCTCTAAAAAGGTTTATGCAATGTTTGTCCAGTTAATTCTGAAAGTCCTTCAGACTTTAAACCGTATCCGTTATTTTTATTTCATAAATGAATAGTACACATGAAAATAAGCAACGTTGTAATACATCATATCAGAGGAATCTGCTTTTTTCTCTGCCAGACTTGATCAGTCATTATCAAGGAGGAGATGACAGCTGGTGCTAATGAGATTCTATGTAGACGGGAGGAGGGAGGAGCTAAAGGCAGAGCTCCTCCCTCTACATAGAATCTCATCAGCACCAGCTGCCATCTCCTCTCTGTAATGGGAAAGTGTCTGCTCTGAATACAGATTTTACCAGAGAATTGCGAATTTTGATAATGACTGATCAATTCTGGCAGAGAAAGAAACAGATTTCTCTGATAAGATACTGTACAGTATATTACAAAAATGCTTATTTTCCTGTGTACTATTGATTTATAGAGTAAAAATTAAAACAACGGCCTTGTTCCCACTTAATGTAGGCAGCGAGTTTTTCCCATAATTTTTTTTTGCTTGCGGAAAATTCTGCTGAGTTTAGCAGATCAAGCAAAGTGAACGTGATTACATGACAATTCACGTCCACTCTGTGTTTAAGGACACTGGATCTGTGCATTTTATACCTTATAGACTCCTTTTCAGCTCTTTAAAAGGCACGTTAAAAAAAAAATAAAAAATTGCACTTTTAAGTGTAGAATCTGCACAAAAATACACACAAAAAGGAAAAGGAAAACATAAAATAATGAAAGATAAATGCAATAAACAGATGCAAATTTTGGAGCGGACGACTGCAGAGCATTTCCACACACGGGTACATCGCCTCTAGCACAGATTACAGAAGAAGAGGACAATCCACACAAGCACATAATGTATACCTGATGTCCTGAATGGCTCCTCTGCGGTCTCTCTTCTTGCCCCAAATTTTCAAAGAATTCACAAGTAATATAACAAACTCTCCATTCCTCATCCCAATGGTTACCATTTCTCCATTAGGGCTGTATGCTGCACAACATGCAGCGTAGCCCAGACTCACTTTGTTAAGAAGCTTCTGTAAAATATAAAAGTTCATATTCTGAGTGACATGTCCTAATGATTCTCCATCATTATTTCTACCCTGTACTTACTTTATCAGCCAGGTCCCATATCCTCGCTGTGCCATCATTACTCGCTGTAAGAAACATGTCTTTGGATGGATGTGCAGCAAGGCCCCAGATCTCTCCCTCTACGTGGCCATTAATTAGGATATTGGAAGCAGCATTTTTCTCCCCAACTTCAATAATTTCTCCATCTTTGGTCCCCACTAAAATTTTGCCCTGGAAAAAAAAACACATTTGGGGACATTTTTGCAATACTTTCTTAAAGACAGCTGCTAACATTCTTCTTCCACTTGACCCTAAAAAATCTGCATAATTCTGATGAAGGCCCAGATATAGCACTGAAACGTTAGTACTTTGGATTTTCTGGATTGCATGAATAAATATTCCTTTATTTCATCTATCTACCCATTGTTATGGATTGGAATCACACTCAGTCACCTTCCCATCTATTCCTAGTGCCATAGATATCTGAGAGATGAAAGTCACACAGTTTGGTCCTTCCTCTATCTCTGCAGTGGTGAGCCATGCTTGGCAATATTCCTGACTAATACAAATGTATGGCGAGAGCCTTGTATCTGCAGCCACTTCCCTATCAATGGAAGAGTCACACATCTCTTGGACATTTATAACATATCCTAAAAGTGCTGAGAAGCAGAAAGCATAGGTCCCGTGGCACCGTACCTTGCCTCTGCACACGGATCGCACGCAGTCCAAGGTTTGACCTGTCTCCAGCTGAAATGCCCGACAGCGCTTCATCTCCTGATCCCATAGCTTAACAGCACCTCCTTCTTTTGTCCTAAAATGGAAAATATTTCAAGAGTAGAATGATGTATTTGGTACATTAAATAGTCCTTCACCATCCAGAACAATAAAATAAAATTCATAATTAGCATTACTGTTATATGTTAAAGTGGTTGTCCAGTCAGAAGATATTCATGACTAATTGATCGGATAGATCATCAATATCAGATGGGTGGGGGTCCAACACAATTTTTCCCACCAATAAGCTGTTATAATCTCTTGTGCCCATCAGACTTAGACACATTGGGCCCAATTCACCAAGACTGGCGTTGTTCAAGACGGTCTTGATGAGAGACTGGAGTGAGATTTCTGGTGTAGGCAATGCCACAACTCATCATGAATTAGATAAGTTGTGGCAACCTGCCCCTGTCCCGCCCAACTTAGCGGAGCTGGGAGAAAATGGTGTCAAAATGCCAAAAGTTGCTAAATTTGGGTGCAATTCTGAGCTGCGCCTACACTTTTCAACTTTTCAAAGCTTTTGACAGGTTTCTGGCATGAAAGCTTTAATGACTTGGTCCTATTGAGCAGAGCTGCAATGCACAACTCCATACAAAGTGTAGTGGCCACTGCCAGGTACTGCAGAACAACTCTTATTCCCTCAAACAGATGCCAATGTTGCTCCCTCTTGAACAATAAGCATTAATGCAGTCCAAAAACCCTGCCTGAATTCTAGTTACATCCTTTGTCCAATAGTTGATAGTTGCATCCATTTCATAAGATAAGAGTCCTTCACATTCACATTGGTTTTTAAATGGTTTAAGATATACTTACGGCCGTTCCTTTCCACCAGTTACAATGAGTCCGTCACGTAGTGTTGTATACATGGTGAAGACTGGGCCTGTGTGTGCTTTAGCCACCAGTCGGATTAGAAAGTGATCTTTCCAGACATAGACATCTCCATTTATGGCACCAGTGAAAGTCAGGCTATTCTGCAACGATTACAAAAGTATCTGTATGTTATAACGGCTTTCTAATATACACCGTGTGCACAATTATTAGGCAATATGAATGTTTGATGACTAATTTTACTATTCAACAACTCCAGTGCTGTCAGTCAATCCAAAAGGTTAATAAATCTGAATATTTAAGAAAGTAAAAGTGAGTTTTTTTCTTTCCTAGGAGAATATCTACAGTATGTGTGCAGAATTATTGGCAACTATTATTGTGCAGAATTATTATGCAGCTAAATGAAAAACATAAATGCTGCTTATTTTCATCAGCTACAGTGAGAATACTACCCAAACAACTCAAACTAGCTCAGCTATAATAACACCAACCCTTAGCAGTACCCCACCTCCACCTTGCTGAATCCATGTGGCTCTTCGTGCCTGTTACTGATCCAGCCGTGGGTCCTTTCATCTGGTCCATCAAGAATCACTCTCATCTCATCAGTCCATAAAACCTTTGAAAAATTTGTCTTCAGGTATTTCTTGGCCCAGTCTTGACGTCTCCACTTCTGTGTCTTGTTCAGTGGTGGTTTCCGACTTCCTTACCTTGGCTATGTCTGAGCATTGAACACCTCATACTTCTGGGCCTTCAGGGAGGTTGCAGTTTTAGAATATGACAGCACTGGAGGATATTGGCTTCCTGGTCCCTTCACGTTTTATTGTTCTTGAATCTTTGACAGATAATAGTCTTTTTTTTCCGCAACACACTTTTTGTGACTCTATCGACTACTTGCAATAATTGCTCTGCGATTAAGCCCCAATATCAATTTTTGACTTTTCAGAGTCAGTTAAATTTTTTTATGACCATTTTGCCTTAAGAAAACAAGTCACCTAGTAATTCTGCACACCTTGATGAAGGGCGTTTGTATGCATACGCCTCGGCCTCCCTCATTACACAAATACACATCACCTGATTTGCTTCATCCACTAAGTATTCAACTTTATACAGCGCAGAGTTGGAAAATCTGCATAAAAATTATGATATGGTCAAAATACTTGCTTGCCTAATCATTGTGCACACAGTGTATATTGCTACTAGACTTAACAAGTGCTGTTAGGCCTCTCACACAGTGTTTTCTCTAGCAAGTTAGTATGAAAGCTAAATTGTCCAGAAATGGAAAACTTCACCTTCACCATATTATAAATTGTGTTTTCTGAGTTCTTAAAACTAAAAACAACAATTTCCACTTATATATTACGGTACATTAGTAAAATGCACACAGGGGAGTCAGATGTGGGTCGATGGCTGTCTAACATGGATGGATACCTAAAGAAATGGTAGGAAAAGCTTATTTCACAGTGAAATCTATAGGGTCTGTACACAAGTAAAGTGTTTGGGGTTCAGTTGTTACAAAACCTCAAGGGATGTTCCTGACAATATAGTGAGCGAGGAATTAAAGAAAAAAAAACACAAAGAAAAAACTAAAGATGAAAAATTTCAGACTTTTTTTTAGAAAAAAAAGCATTGTGAAACTTACAGCCCCAAAGGCAACGGAAAGCATTGTTTGCATTTTGGCATTGTCTACCGATCCGACAATCCCTTTCTTATAGAGTAAAGCGCTCCCTGCCAGAGTCCAGAATTTAATGTGTTTTACTCCAACAGATACAAACTGGGTGTCCGAGTCTGGACGAAATTCTGCGACGAATATCCGCTCCACGTGACTTCCTTTACCGGCAACTTTAGCACCTGCGAAGGGTCACATAAGACAAGTCTTTACTGTGTTCTGCCCGATTAGACCAGTTACACTAATGATTTTGCTAATGGGAAATTATCCTATTCTGCATTCTGAACAGTAACTAAAGATCATCAATATTTTTGCTCTAAACATATTACTTTATGAAGAATATTAATTATTGGTATCTTGCTGGAAATACCTGCACATGCCATCAATAGGGTGCATTCACATAGAGTATCATATTGTTTTATTTTACAGCGATTTTTACAAAACTGTAGCAAATAGCAAAAAGAAAAGGTGATATGATCACATGGAGTGAGAACAAGGCTTACGGTAATCTGCAGGTTTTACTAATTATGTGTGGGGGCTGGTGCAGAAGGACTTGTATACATGGGCATGCCTACTAACTAGACCCACACAAATCTCCATCCCTGTCCACATGTAACCAAGGAAGCAGTGCACAAAGATGCCTATTCTCAAGATATGCGCAGATCCCTGCATGTATCCAACATTCATGGCATATAAAATGAGATGAATCGTACAAATACCATGAATGTCTCACATGGGAATATCCCTTTATGCATTGTTTCTGGGGCAACATATCTGTGTACATAGAGGTGCATGTATGTAACTCATGGAGTCATATGGACTGTAATAGAAGCTGCTGACCACGTGTCTCTGCACCTTTTTCCACCCAAAAAAAAGTTTACACAAAGGACAGTACATGCTGCCACATGATGCACTTACCTTCCTGCCATCTCCATACGGTTATGGTATGTTCTGGGTCAACGCCTACAGACACCAATAACTTCCCCGTGGCACTAAAATTAATGTATCCAACTCCCTTAGCATGAAAGCACCGCAGGATGGACAAGGTCTGTTTGCTCATAGCATCCCAGATATGAATAGAGGGAGTAGCGCCTGTATTGAAAAGAAAGAATCCACAATTAAGTGTTTAAGAAGAAATGTGATCGACTATCTGCTAAGTTCACACTCTGACAGTAAGTCCATACTGAAGGCTGGAGAGCAGATCTTCCTTAAAGTGAATTTCCACGCTAGAACACTATTTTATGATTATTATTATTTTTTTAAATCTACATAAAATTTCTGTGCTCTTTTATTTCTTTTTCTTTGTACAAGTCTGTTTTTCTGATAAACAATTCCAAATCCAAGGCACATATGATACATACAGCTCCGGCAGAAATTAAGAAACCACTGCAAAATTTTCAGTTTGTCTGATTTTTCTCTTTATAGATATATTTTTGAGTACAATGTAAATTGCTCTTTTATTCTATAAACTACTGACAACATGTCTCCGAATTTCCAAGCAATAAGTTTTGTATTTATTTTCTGAAAATGAGAAATGGTCAAACTAACAAAAACTGTAGTGCTTGCAGACCTCAAATAATGCTAAGAAAAGTTCATAATCATTTAGAAACAACAATACTAATGTTTTAACTCAGGAAGAGTTCAGAAATCAATATTTTGTGGAATAACCATGATCTTTAATCACAGCTTTCATGCCTCTTGGCATGCTTTCCACCAGTCTTTCACACTGCTTTTGGGTGACCTTATGCCACTCCTGGTACATAAATGTAAGCAGTTCTTCTTTGTTTGATGGCTTGTGACTATCCATCTTCCTCTTGATTACACTCCAGAGGTTTTCAATGGGGTTCAGGTCTGGAGAGTGGGCTGCCGATGACAGGGATTTGATGTGGTGGTCCTTCATCCACACATTGATTGACATTGATGGCACGGCGCATTGTCCTGCTGGAAAAACCAGTCCTCGGAGTTGGGGAACATTGCCTGAGCAGAAGGAATCAACTGTTTTTTCCAGGATAACCTTGTATGCGGCTTGATTCATACGGCCTTCGCAAAGATTAACCTGCCCAATTCCAGCCTTGCTGAAGCATCCCCAGATCATCACCGATCCTCCAAAAAATTTCACAGTGGATGCAAGACACTGTGGCTTGTACGCCTCTCCAGGTCTCCGTCTAACCATTAGATGACCAGGTGTTGGGCAAAGCTGAAAATTAGACTCATCAGAGAAGATTACCTTAATCCAGTCCTCTATGGTTCAATCCTTATGGTCTTTGGCAAATTTCAGCCTGGCTCTCCTTTGCTTCTCATTCATGAAAGGGTTTTTTCTAGCTTTACATGACTTGAGCTCTGCCTCTAGGAGCCTGTTACGAACTGTTCTTGCTGTGCACTTCACCCCAGCTGTCATTTACCATTCTTTTTGTAGTTCACTTGATGTCATCCTGCGGTTGCTGAGTGATATTCGAATAAGATGACGGTCATCTTGGTCAGTGGAGAGCTGTTTTCGCCCTCTGCCGGTCTGTAGCTTTGTTGTTCCCAATGTCTGCTGCTTGACCTTGCTGTAATGGACTGCTGTCTTAGAAATTTTAAGGATGGAGGCAACATGACGCTCACTGTATCCCTCTGAGCCCTTCTTTTCCTCACTCAAGACTTTTCTTTTCAACTCCTTTGGCATGGTTAAAAGTTATTTTTTCATTCCTATTACTTTTGGGATATTACTAGCACTTGTTTTGAAATCCAGCTTGTCCTATTGCAAGAGGATTGTGAACACCACAGCAGAGTTTTTATACTTTCCTTCTTTAAATAAGATTTGGTTCAGGTGATCACCTAATCAGAAGCACATTAAGTAGAATGAGGTGCACTCTGGCGGGAATTCAACTGACACTGGAATGGAATGGCTGTCAGACATGTAGAGAAGCTGATTTTTATAAAACTGTGCACTGGTCTTCTAATTTTTGCCAGCGCTGTACATAAGACACAACATGCTGGATACCAGCAGAGACCACTAGAGGGAGTTATGATAACTGCATATTACTGCTTGCTTCTATACATTAAACTCAATGACAAGACAGCCCACATCCATCCCACAATGGGTGGTACACTACTAAGGTGTTGATGACCTATCCTAAGGATGGGCCATCAATATCAGATAGGTAAGGGTCTAACACCTGGAACCCCACCGATCAGCTATTGTCAGCACCAGCTAAGCTGTAGTGCTCGGTAACTGCCAGTACACAGTGTTCAGGGCTGTACTGTTCTAGACACTGTTTACATCCACCAGCTGCCGGAGCTGACAAAAGCTGATTGGAGCGGGTGCCAAGTGTTTGACCGCCAATGATCTAATACTGGTTGCCAATCAGGATAGGACATAAATATCATAGTAATGGAAAACCCCTTAAAAGCTATATTTACAGCATCTTTTATATTTAAGTATTTATAAGAAAGTTAGTGCTCACCGTCCAAAAATACTTAGTTTCAACTACTGTAAAATTATACTAAAGGATAACCAGAAGTTTTAATAATTTTTTATATGTCACAGCCTCTGTTCAGTACTCCTGATCGGTGGGTCCAGGTCCTGAGACCCCCACTGACTGCTCAAACCAAGGGTCATAAATCCACAGCTTATGTGTGAGTGCACGCAGGGTGGTGGTGCAGGGGCTCAGCATACAGCCTGTGTGTCCGTACACCACCCTGCTTGCACCCGAGGATGAGCTGCGCTTCGGTCACTTCCATTGAGCAACTGGTAGGGGTCAACTTTTTATCAGTACTGAACAGTTGTTATAATATATATATTGAAAAAAAAATAAAACTTTACCTTTTGCGTTATTAAATGAATCAAAACAGAACTTTGGACCTAAAACTTATATGATAAAAGGTGGAGTTTAACTTTAAAAGAGTTGTCAGATCACAAGATATTGATGACCTAGTTTGGGGACAGGTTATTGATATCAAATGAATTGGGGTCAGCAATCCCCACCAACCAATTGTAATTTATTTCCAGTGGCGGCCCGATGTAAAAACATTGAATGGAACTGTCAATGGAAAACTCTGTTCCATGTGTAGCAGTAGCTGCCAAGTACTGCAGAACATCTCCCGGTATTGTGACCAGACTAGTCTCTTCAATTGAAACTGTCCTCCAGCATCCGGCAGTGACTGCTACACACTGAAGGGAGCTATGCATTGACAGCTCCATCCAATGAATTTACATCCTGCCACAACAGGAGCTTATAACACCTGATTGATGGAAGTGGCAGGTTCTAGGAAATCTGAGTCACAACGAATGTGAACGCCACTGGATCACAAGTGCTGTGAATGCTACAGACATGGCCATATTAGCAGCCAGTCAGAGTTTACAGAAAAGGAGATGGACAGCATAAGGAATAATATTCAGAAGTTGAGCTGATCACACAGATTCGCAGGCCCCTGATCCGGCTGCCGCAGAGTACCAGTGTGCAACCAGAGCAGGGTCCAGTGAATCCTTCTCTTTATCTTTACCCACTAGTGGTTTATTTCTCTTCTAGGAAAAAAATCACTTTAAGGAAACAAAATAAATATAGTTATAGAGGAATTTCCGGGCTTACAGCGTGAATGTAGACCTCCACAGACATGAACAGTTAGTATACAACATAGAAACGCTTACTAAAACAACATCTACAATTCAAAAATGTACTATGCAAAGCTAAGTGTACGTACTAGAAGCTCGTGGGAACAGGAGTACTGTGAGTTATGGAGAATGACTAAAAGTTATGAGCGAGATGGAGGCAGCCATGCAAAACCTGGACCATGGCTAATATGTATCTGAGCCCAGTATAAGGACAGACATAACAACTGGACCAGAGAGGGCCTGGAGCCACACACATGAACGCTGTGGGTAACACCTTACCTGAATATTCAGCAATTTCGCCTGCGTTGTGAGAGCAATGGCAAATGGGGAAGCGTCAGGGCTACCAACAACTTAAAGAAGTAATATTGCTAATGCTGAGGCAAGATAAGTCAGCATTAGGGGCATGCAAAAACAAAATGTTTAAAGTATGGAAATGATTGGAAACGAAATAAATATAGAACTGTTGTTTAGTATAAAAGGGCATTGGGCTCAACAAAATAATGTTTTGCGGCCACACAATTTTTTTTTAGTAAAAATAATTCGATATTTTTATTAATACATATGTGAAATGTCCTCCCTGAATCAGAGGCATCAAATACTGAAACAAGGCTCATCAGGAACAGCTATGAAGCAGTGACACGGTAATAATACAGATGTAAGGAGCAGGGACCTTTAATAAATACATATTAAGAAATATCCTCTATGATATCCTGTAACTACTAGCTTCAGATCACATCTGCATCATGAGCTACAAATGGAAAACCACCAGGCAGTGTCGGATACATCACATGATAGAGGACCCCAACGGCATCCATGGGACTGCATGACAGATTCATCAGGGTGCCCATTATTTTCACAGCAACAGTTCTGCAGTCTTTCAGGCAGGTCTCCAGAATACAGGCTCCTGGTAAACTGTCTGTACATATCCACAGGTTTTGGTATTGCAACTCATCCCTATTAACTTCAATAGGGTGGAGCTGTGATTAATGGAAAGGTATGGTATTACTTTGGGAAGAGGGCATCTGTAGGTTTCTAATTCTATACTACCCTGTTAAAAGATATGTAAACCTTCACAAATATTTTTGTTATTGCTCAATTGCTTTCTAAATATGAAGTTAAAGAGGTATTTTCAAGTTCTCACACTTATTGCTTTAGGTAGTTATACTGCATGAAAATAAGTATGTTTGCAACTGACTTGCTTCTTCTATCCATTTTCATTCTCCTGCAATGACAGTTTTTATCTTACATAGTGTACAGCAGGTTTCCATGGAATTTGGCCACTAATGCTTGCCCAGACCCTTGCTGAGTGTGCACTGTAGTTACATTCCAGTAGAGGAGTTGACTCCTAACATACCAGTTAGCTCTTTCCAGTCTATGAATTTCTATAAGTTATCTGCTCACCTTCTCCCCCTTCACTCTCAACGTAGGGCTCTTATCAGTCCTTCATATTCACAATCCATAGCATGTCACTAAGCATTGCATCAGCAGTTTCCACAGCAGTTTTAATTAAGGTTCTCAATTTTTGGAACTGTGCATTCAAAGTCCCTGTTATCTCCATATGTAAATGTAGTAAATCAGAACAAACACCGGCAGACCATTAATCTGTGGTAGCTTAATTAATGACACAGCTCCCCAGACCTGTCGCTCAACAAGAGGCATCCGACCCCCAAGGAAGTAAGAAGAGACTGCCATTTTGCTGCTGCAGTGTTTAGTATGTCGTATTCATAGATTCGAGAGTCATGGTCAGAGTATATACCGTGATTTATGGAATGTCCAAGGCGTTACTGAACTGAATTTGACAGGTTAATAGACACATATGAGACTGTCAAGTTCTGGTCGTGAAACCCAAAGTCCCGTAATCAGATTGTAACACATGAATGTGTGAATAAGGCAAAAGACATTTATCCATCTCACTGCTATTTCTATAATTTTTACAAATTATAAGCTCTTGCTCAATCTTGGTGTTCTCTCGGCTCTCCCCTTCCTTTCTCTTTGTGTTACAGATAGCAGTTGGAAGGGGGTGAAGGCTGTAAACAGATCTCAATAGTGGATAGGGTAGAAAAATGTACAGTCTTGGGGATGGCAGAAAATATAGGCTATGGAAAAGAGGAAATAATTACAGGATAGAAGCTTTGCTTAAACCTGAGCTAGTGAAGACAGCTCTAGCATTGATACAGAGAGACCTCACTATCCAACCTATATTACTGGGAAAGACACTCCCACAAAATAATAATCTGAAATTTGGACTACAAACTGATCATCGGGGGGCCCGTAAATGAATGAAGGAATGCAAATTACGGACTCAATTATAATTTAAAGGCAACCTCTCATATGTAAAATATTTTTTTCCATGTCAAATGTGTCTACATCCTTTATTTACCTGTATTCTGTTGGCAGCGAGAAGAGGCGTTAAGAAGGCCTATATAGTCAAAACAATGGTAACTTTTATGTATTCCTGTGAGAAAAATAGATCCCAATTTTGCTGCTCTTGCATCTGGTAGAGATGAGTAATGGGATGATAATGCAAGAGCCTGTGGCAATGTTAATGCTGTTATTACTTATCTCAGATAATTTCAGGAAATTCTCCTGACAATTGAAAATACAACATTGTCACTCAATGAGAACCTTAAAGGGAACCTGTCACCTGAAAAAAACACTATTAACCTGCAGATGAGGTTAATCTGCAGGTTAATAGTGTTGTGAACATGCTGGGCACTGGAACTTACACCCACAACGCCGGGAGCAAATTAACTTTATTTCACCCAGCAGAGTTCGGGTTCCAGTCATAGCGTCATTGCCGATACGGGCTCACGTCACTGCTATGTGCGTAGAGAGCGGTGGCATTGTCTGCGCCCCCACTGACAGCCCTAATGCTGAGCCGCTGTCAGTCAGTGCTGGGGACGCGGTTACAGCTGTCACTCTCTATCCACAGAGCAGTGACTTAATAAGCCCTTCCGCTATGACTGGAACCCGAAAGCTGCCATGAAGTATAAAGTTAATTTCCTATCAGCAGCATGGGTGTCAGAGTCAGGCAGGTTCACCATGCTATTAACCCCTTATCTGCAGGTTAACAAAATTTTTTTCAGACAAAAGGATCCCTTTAATTCTTGAAGAAGAGATCCATAAAGAATAGGAGCCAGAATGAAGTCAGACAACACATTCGTGGGATTTGTGAGTTCCAATCAGCATCATCTGTAACAAAATCCTAAAAAAAAGAGACTACTATTCCTCTGACACAAATCTATGAACAAAAATTTGAAGGTGGAAAGTGCCTCTAACGGCAGTATAAGATGGTTTTAAAATGACAGAGACACACAATCTGGGCAAAGATCATTTTCAGATATGTTTCTCAAACCTTAGAGCAATAAGATTTGTAGTGTAGTCCTTAATCTTTTTGTTATAACACCTGTCAAAGCCATGAATTGTGGAAAAATTATGTCTACGCATAGTGTGTGTTAGATTTGTAAAGGGAATCTGTCCGTAGGATCAACCCCCCTAAGCCGTCATGGGCACGCAGGACATAGGAAGCTGAATACAATGAGACCTTAATATCCACGATCCGATGTTCTATTCCAGAGAAATGCATGTTTTTTTTAGCATGTAATGAGCTGTTAAGATCTATGGGCCGGATATAGATCTCCCTGAGAATCTGCCTCCAGAACTTATATTAAATGAAAGGTGGAGTTACCAGTGTGAGACATGTACTGTAGATCAGGAGAGCAGACTGTCATTCATTACATTTCTCACTCTGGTAAGTCCTCCTTTCATGTAAAAGAAGTTCTGAAGGCAGATTCCCTGCGAAGGAATCCTGATGTGATGGCTGTTAATTTGGATCCTTTTATTTAAAGGTCTAATTGGAACTTTCTCGGTGGGTATCTAGTTACCAACAATACCGGACACTGTGTTCAGTGATGGTATCGCCTTGTTATTTTTTCATGGGGGCGTGAGACTGTGCTCCTTATATTGTTAGGTCTTTGTTCGGTTTTTTCTTTTTCAAAAGTTTTTGTTTTTCTGGTTATTTTGGTAAATGCCGCAGCCGATGCCAACTCAGCTATCTACAGTCATGGCCAAAAGTTTTGAGAATGACACAAATATTAATTTTTACAAAGTCTACTGCTTCATTTTTTCTAATGGCAATTTGCATATACTCCAGAATGTTATAAAGAGTGATCAGCTTAACAGCAATTACTTGCAAAGTCAATATTTGCCTAGAAAATGAACTTTATCCCCCAAAACACGTTTCAACATCATTGCAGCCCTGCCTTAAAAGGACCAGCTAACATCGTTTCAGTGATTGCTCCATTAACACAGGTGTGGGTGTTGATGAGGACAGGGCTGGAGATCAATCCGTCATGATTAAGTAAGAATGACACCACTGGACACTTTAAAAGGAGGCTGGTGCTTGGCATCATTGTTTCTCTTCTGTTAACCATGGTTATCTCTAAAGAAACACGTGCAGTCATCATTGCACTGCACAAAAATGGCCTAACAGGGAAGAGTATCGCAGCTAGAAAGATTGCACCTCAGTCAACAATCTATCGCATCATCAAGAACTTCAAGGAGAGAGGTTTCCTTGTTGCCAAAAAGGCTCCAGGGCGCCCAAGAAAGACCAGCAAGCGCCAGGACCGTCTCTTAAAAGTGTTTCAGCTGCGGGATCGGGCTACCAGCAGTGCAGAGCTTGCTCAGGAATGGCAGCAGGCAGGTGTGAGTGCATCTGCACGCATTGTGAGGCGGAGACTCTTGGAGCAAGGCCTGGTCTCAAGGAGGGCAGCAAAGAAGCCACTTCTCTCCAGGAAAAACATCATGGACAGACTGATATTCTGCAAGAGGTACAGGGAATGCTGAGGACTGGGGTAAAGTAATTTTCTCTGATGAATCCCCTTTTCGATTGTTTGGGACATCTGGAAAACGGCTTATTCGGAGAAGACCAGGTGAGCGCTACCACCAGTCTTGTCTCATGCCAACTGTCAAGCATCCTGAAACCATTCATGTGTGGGGTTGCTTCTCAGCCAAGGGAATGGGCTCTCTCTCAGTCTTGCCTAAAAACACAGCCATGAATAAAGAATGGTACCAGAATGTCCTCCAAGAGCAACTTCTCCCAACCGTCCAAGAGCAGTTTGGCGATCAACAATGCCTTTTTCAACATGATGGAGCACCTTGCCATAAAGCAAAGGTGATAACTAAATGGCTCAGGGAACGAAACATAAAGATTTTGGGACCATGGCCTGGAAACTCCCCAGATCTTAATCCCATTGAGAACTTGTAGTCAATCATCAAGAGACGGGTGGACAAACAAAAACCTTCAAATTCAGACAAAATAAAAGCATTGATTTTGCAAGAATGGACTGCTATCAGTCAGGATTTGATCCAGAAGTTGATTGAGAGCATGCCAGGGAGAATTGCTGAGGTCCTGAAGAAGAAGGGTCAACACTGCAAATATTGACTTGCTGCATTAACTCATTCTAACTGTCAATATAACATTTTGCTACTCATAATATGATTGCAATTATATTTCTGTATGTGATAAAAACATCTGACAAACACACATAAAAACCAGAGGCCAGCAGATCATGTGAAAATATAATATTTGTGTCATTCTCAAATCTTTTGGCCATGACTGTAGGTGATATCTCTACATTTTGTTCGGGCACCACTATGCAACATATTTGGATGGGCGGGAATGGGTTCTGAATTAATATGTATGACCTGGAATGTAAGAGGCATAAAACCCCCCCGGAAGAAAATTAAGGTGTCTCACAAATTAGACAATATCGTCCTCACATTGTGGCCTTGGTTGAGACGCACCTGACCAGAGATACCGTTCGGTGTGTGCAGAAACCATGGGTACAATGGTTTATACATGCTTTTCATACCAGGTATTCGAGAGGGGTTTCATTGTTAATTCATAAAGATGTTCGGTGGGAAACCAGGGAGGCCCGGAAAGATCCCGAGGGACGGTTTGTGTTTGTACATGCGCTAATTAACTCTCAGAAATATGTCATTCTGTGTATTTACAACCCCCCTCTGGCCAATATGTCAATTATCCAGAAGGCACTGAGCTTTGCCCTAAATTACCCAGATGCACATGTCATTTGTATGGGAGACTTTAATTTGGTCATGAATAATCATCTTGATAAATTGAGATTGGACGATGGAATACAGAGTGGGGCATCCCCCCCAGGCACATCCCAGCTGTCGCAATTTATGGCGGGTAGCTGGATCTGTGGAGATTGCGCCATCCAGAGACAAGGGAATATACTTGCCATTCCTCCACTAAACACTCCCTATCTCGCATAGATCACATTTTTGGATCCAGCAGCCTGGCGACGTGGGTAGATGATGTTGAACATGGCAGTAGGGGGATTTCAGACCACAGCCTGGTTGTTCTTAAACTTAAGTACGGACCATTGAATAATAGGATAACATGGAAACTGAATGCTTTCTGGCTGAAATTGATAAAACCGCCTGATAGAACAATTGATCAGCTACGTTGCTTCGTCTCGTCCCACCCTGAACCCCGAAATATTTATCTATTTTGGGACACTCTTAAAGCTTATCTGAGGGGTTGTTTATCCTCCACAATCTCTTATATTAAACGAGTAACATCGGAGGAGGATGGCGAGGTGGAGCGACGTTTGAAGGATTCGGAGGCTGCCTACATATCTGACCAAAGTAATAGTAACAGGGTGGAGTGGTTGACAGCTCAAAGGTTATATACTCAACATATTGACACTAAAACTAAACGTAAATTATTTTTTACCCGACAATCTTATTTTGAAATGGGGAATCAGGCAAGCAAATTTTTGGCTTATCTAGTACGGCAACATAATACAACTAATACAGTCCTGCAGATTCGCTGTTCTGATGGCACTCTGGTCTCTACAACTGAGGAAATTGCAGTGTTTTTGTGACTATTATGGTTCACTGTACAATTCTAAGTCTGAGGTCGACAACCTTGGGTGTTTAGACTACCTAGAAGATATAGAGTTTCCCACACTAAGCCCTTCCCAACAGGCCTTTATGGATGCTGAGTTTACTCTAGAGGAGGCGGAGGTTGCCATGAAAGATATGGCCTCTGGGAAGGCCCCTGGGCCGTATGGATTTCCTGTCGAACTATATAGGAAATATCGGGAGATACTTGTGCCCCTTCTGCTGGTGTTTCGTGGGATTTGGGAGGGGGATGCATGCCGGAATCCTTTTATGAGGCTAATATAATAGTTCTGAAAAAAGGAAAGGACCCTTTAGATTGTGGATCTTATCGGCCTATATGATTAGTAAATGTGGATTATAAGATCTTTACGAAAATTTTGGCCAAGAGGTTGAGCTCAGTCATATTAGACCTTATACACTCTGACCAAACTGGCTTTATGCCTGGTAAGAGCACCTCCATCAATATTAGACGGGTTCAGTCCGTGGTCCAGTATAGCTCCCTGGTATCGGATAATGAATGGACATTGGCATCACTTGATGCGGCCAAAGCCTTTGACTCTCTTGAGTGGCCTTTTCTTCATGCATGTTTGCAGAGGTATGGGTTTGGTGACAAATTTCGAAAATGGGTCAGTATATTATACATGAAGCCTAAAGCCCGGGTCATAGTAAACAGCTCCATATCTGAACCCTTTTCATTACATAGGGGAACTCGCCAGGGGTGCCCCCTCTCCCCGGCCCTTTTTGCTCTGGCAATCGAGGCACTGGCAATTTGTATTAGATCAACCCCTCATATTGCTGGTATAGAAATAGCGGGTCGAATTGATACCATAGACCTCTATGCTGATGATATGATAATATTCATGGACAAAGCAGAGGAAACCTTGGCGAGAGTGATCAGTACGGTAAATAAATTCGGTAAATATTCTGGCCTATATATAAATTGGGAGAAATCTGCTTTGATGCCTCTTTCCCACGCTCCAATGCCACGACTTGAAACTCTCTCATCACTGCCCATTGTAACCAGTTTCAAGTATTTGGGTGTCCACATTTCCCAAGACAGTACGTTCGATTTGCGACTTAATGTGTATCCGCTGCTGGAGTTGGTTAAGGCCAAGTTTGCGATCTGGGGTAAACTTCCATTGTCTGTGGCTGGATGCATCAATTTAATCAAAATGATATTACTCCCTAAGCTTAGTTATTTTCTACAACATAGTGCTGTGGTGGTGCCCAGATCCTTTTTTCGCTATTCTGAATTCCCAGATCACATCTTTCATATGGGGGAAGACCAGGCCCAAACTTAAATTATCCACTTTGCAGAGACCTAAGAGGAAGGGGGGGGGGCGGTGCTACCCAATTTCTTTCTGTACTATTTGGCCGGACAGGCCAAAGCCATGAACACATGCATGCCTGGTGGTCACCTTCCTAATTCTGAGAATCATCTGCTTCATGCCGCACAGGTTGGTTGCCCGCTCGGATTTTTGGAAGTGAGGAAAGTAAGTGTCCCACGGTTGTTGCCCCTGCTTCGATTGGCACGGTCGGTGTGGAGACAGATTAAAAGGGTGGTTGGATTTGAAGATATCATAGCTGAGATGCCTCTGTGGGATAATGGTTATCTTCCAGCGTTACTTGAGCACCCGTCTGCTGAGTTTTGGATTCAGTATAATATTTGCATGATAGGCGATCTATATGATCATGGAACTCTGATGTCTTTTGAATAATTGCAAGTTAATCGCAATGACCAGAGATCCCAGTTCTTTCGGTATCTACAACTGAGGTCAGCTATTTAATCGCATATAAGGTCTGTAGGTATAGATATTGTTATTTCGTCTCTACTCTTGATAGGGATCCTGAAGTCTCAGGGCCCCCAAGGTCTCATCTCCTCTCTATATACATATATGTTGTCGGTGGGGCCAGGACCTGCTATAGACTTCGTTAAGAAAAAATGGGAGAGGCTCGTTCTGAATGGGCAAGGAGAGGAGTGGGAAGAAATACTGGAGTCCTCAATTATGGTGTCTCCATCTGTTAATAACAGGATGATCCAATTATATATTATAAATCAATCATATTTGACTCCAGCTCGACTCTAAGATGGGCCGATACCAATCATCGGAATGTTTGAGATGTCATTCAACAGATGCAGATTTTATCCATATGATCTGGTGCTGTCCTGTCGTTGCGCAATATTGGAGAGAGCTCATATCATTATTAACATCCTTGGTACAGGTTCCTGTTCCCCTTGAACCGCTGGTTTGTCTGTTTGGGGTCTGGGACGAGGAGACATGGGATCAATATGTTGGGATCTTTCTATTTTTTTCCCCAATGTGAAGCTTACTGTTTGCTACATGGGGTTTTTTTTGCCTTCCTCTGGATCAACATGTTAGGGCTGGTTAGGATAGGATATGGGTTGAACTAGATGGACTTAAAGACTCCCTTCACCCTAATAACTATGTTACGGGAGACGTTGTTTATGGCACGAAAGGTACTGGCATTGCGATGGATGGGAGGCTCATCTCCCTCGCTCGGGTCCTGGGTTAATTTAGTGAACTCGATCATCCCATATGAACGCACATTATATCAAAACAGAGGGTGCCAGGGTAAATTCAAAAAGATTTGGGAGAGGTGGAATTCTTCTCACCTCACTTTGTAGAGTGGAGATGTCACATAATAATAAAGGATTAAGTGTGTGAAAGTAGGCTGCGGAATAGTTTAGGTTTATGTTTTTGTAGATATAGATTTGGCTTAAAAGTTAGGCAGATCTCATTGCACAAGTAATAATACAAGACCATTGTGACATTATATTTCGCTTTATTCTGTATACATCTGGTATGCACATTTTGCCGTATACTTTAATGTCATATGAACATATATATATTTTGTATTATGTTTAATATTATATACCTGTATGTATACTGTATATCTGTTTATGACTTAATTAACGAGTTTAAAAAAGAAAAAAAAAAAACACATCAAAAAGTAACCCTATGGTACCCACGTTTTAAAATGTTGCAAAAGTTATTTTTCACACATGATACCAAAGTTTGCTGTGTACATAAGTCTTAGACTTGGTTGCCCAATATCTGTGCATTTCTTACCAATTTGTCCAGTTGCTACAACATTCTTGTATTTTGGGTGTTGATTAACAGTCAGGCAAAGTATGTCATCCGTGTGTTCCAGATAAAAGCTCTGAGTTCCTATTTTGAAAAAAAGAGTAAAAGAAGTCAGCTCACTGTATCTGTTTGATCCTTCCGGAGCACGAAACAAGCGTAATTGCCAAATTCGATAGCAATCAATATGAGCAGAGAAGGGATCCAGCTCAAAGAAAAACAAAATTTTCAATTTTACTAACACGTTGTTAAAACATCTTAACATGCATCTGTGGGAAATTGAAATATCAAAGCATCAACGCGTTTCTGGTGCGCTCTGCATGAATGAAGATGTTTTACAATATGTTAATAAAATTGAAGATTTTTTTTATCCGTTGAGATGGATACCCTTTCTACTCATTCCTATTTTGAACCCCAGAATAAAATGTTACTATACTACTACAAGAAGGCATAAAGGGTGTTGCAGAATATTATATTATGTGTATGTTCTGTATGTTTCTAGTTGGTGTTTTACCTAGTAATAATTCTGGGCTTAGGTTGCTCTTACACTAGTCAATGATCTCTGTGAACTGCCAATCAGCTCCATGTTTGCCAGTCTGCGGTCATTTAATAGCCCGTTTAAACAGTACAGTCAAACTTCCATGTGCACGGAATGATCGGTAGTACGATTGCTCTGTGCAGGTAGAGTACCATTGTTTTTCGACAGCACATCTGATTACGCAGGACAATGTTCTCCCAAAATTGATAATTGATAACAAATTTAAAAATAATTTCACTTTACGATTGACCATTTTCCTTGTCCGTCAGGAGATTGGCAGCCTGTTTAGACTGTCCGATAAGGAGTGAGCACAGATAGCATCCTTAGCGTAGGTGTTATTTTGATGAATGACATTAAAGAGGTTATCTGGTGTCAAATTTGATGAGGTCATATCTGTTACTCATCTTCCCGGAGTCCAGCTATGCCTCACTCCCGCTGCTCCTGCCTGTGATGACAGGCTGCAGCAGTGATGTCATGACTACAGTGCACATCATCACTGCAAAATTTTGAACCGGACAATCATTTTATATGGGTTTTACCAGGGACATTGAAAACAGGTCTGTTTTTAAATTTCTTAGAATTAACACCACTGGTGTCCATGGGCTATGCCTGCTAAGCGGATAACTGATAGTCCCATCTCAGGCTTACAGGCTCCAGGGTGGTGTAAGTCTACACTAAGCTATAGGGTGATAGAAAAGGGGCAGGTTATACTGGTACGGGACCTCCTGCCATTGGAATTCTATTCTATGTTCATCTCTGCAGACCAATGATCAAAAACAAAGCCAAAGGGTAAAGTGTGCATGGTCTGATCAGCAACATGGTACAAATGTACAGCAATGATCTTTGCTTTAATTTGGAGCTGTCACAAGCCACACATAAGGCAGAAAATATCTCCATATGCTTTTTCATATGGCTTTTCAGTCATTAAAATATCACAATTTGGGAGGTACAAAAAACATGAACCCATGGAAGTGATATCATGGCAGTAGAAATGAGTAACCATACCTGCAGAAAGGCTCTGTACGATGCTAGCGGCAGCTGTGTGATAGATGATATCAGCACCATCATTGAGGTAATGGAGGTTGTTCCGACAATCAAAGCCTCGGTAGCCAAAAACATGTTCCAAAGAGAGCTCCTGAAACACAACACAACATAGTGGTGGCCAAAAATCCAGACGAGGCACATATGAGGGCTAATAAAGAAAGGGAAAAGAACTGGAAACAGACCAGAATGTCGTTCATGAAATTATATAAGGTTTGGCTGATCTCTACTACCCATTTACACACAGTCATCATAGAGGATGGTTTACCCCTCAGACAGCAAGAAGAGGCTTATGTGGACTCAGTGTCCATGTATCACATGGCTGCTCTTTTAACATTCAGGAACAACCACATGGAGATAAAGTTGATCCCTTATTCATAAGATATAAAGAAAAACAAGTTATCCCCTATCTGTGGAATATGAGATGCCTTGCTGATAGCTAGGGGTCCGACCATGGGAATCTCCAGTGATTCCAATATTGAGGCTTTACAACCCCAAGTTTAGCACTCATCAGCTAGTCCCACTGACAATGAATGTGATGGAGGCCGCACGTGCACATGTCTGCTCCATTCAGGCTGGGGATAAATACCCCAATCTTGAGACTCGCGGGGGGTCCCAATGGTAGTACGCCCAATGATCGGCAAGGCAAGTTATCTCATAACCCATGGATAGGAAATAACTTGTTTGTTTTTTTGGGGGGAATAATTTTATACAGAAAAAGCCTACCAAGCCAAAATCAGCTGATTGTTTCAATTTAAAGATCGGAAACCTCCTGTAAGGAACACTAGTGAAAAAAATACATCTCATTGTTAATAAAAGAAAGCATTTACATATATCAGTCATCACATTCTCAAAAAGAAACAAGGGGTTAATGCTAATTAGCCTGAAAGTGCACTGGGGGAGGTGTCAATGCACTTAAAGAGCAGCAACACGCCTCCGATGCACTTCCACACAAATCTGCATGTCGCATCAGTTGGACAACCCCTTCCTAAATACTATATTCCCTGGTGTAAAAAAAAAATAAAAAAGACAGATGCTCACCTCTTACAATGGCGCCATTTCTGTGATATCGGTGCCAGGTTTCCCAGGTGTCTCGTAACATAGTTATGGTACATGAGTGCTGCAGCCAATCAGTGGCCGCTAATGTACTGCAGTCCTCACACTTTCTTTGATTGTTCAAAGAAAGTGAGAGCGAAGTAGCCCATTAGTGTCTGTGATTGGTTGCAGTACTCATATACTAAAACCCGGCTCTGATATCGCTGGAACGGCGCCTGTCGGGGAGGTGAAGATTTATTTTTATTTTACACTGAAGAATGAAGTATTTAAAAAAGGGTTTACCCAATTGGTGGACAATCTCTTTTATGCAAATTCTGAATTAAAATCAGAGCAAAAACATTGGTTTACATTTACCTCAATGACTTTCTTTTTCTTATTGATGTTATTCTTCTGCAGCTTTTCAGGCTGAGGAGCCGCTCGGCTAACTGATGGTCTAGAAACACGGAAGCAGGAAGCTCATCAGAAGAATTATAGTGGACGGGAACGCAAACTCAATTTTTCCTATTATACTTCTTCAGTTTCTTTTTTCTTATAAAGTGGACTGACCATCTCTAGAATAAACCACTTGTGCATTTAGTTCATTACTTAGGTGCAATCCCAATGACCATTCCTCATATCAACGCAATGACGAGGCCATGACACTTCTGCCTGTGGAGTATGACCATCATTGTTCCCATACACAATCTGTATCGGATACTGCAGCGCCTCTTATTCTCCTGAACGAATGTGTATATGGAACAATTAAAGAGCCCAGCAGTCGCAGATGCACAGCGAGGTAACAGAAGCCAGGCCAATATTAATCAAAGATGGCTTATTCTAAGCATGGTATAGTCCCTGAAAGCCACTATTTTAGAATACTTTTTTCTGTTTGTTCTCTAGCGGAAAAGCCCAATAATGTGCAGTGTGCACACTGTTGCAATCTCGTGGTATGAGCGTGTCATCACGTGACCACTGACCACCCATGCGATTTGCATTCTTGTGCTTACGTACCAATTAGACACGTGGGGCTTCTCTCCTAGGGAGTGAACTGAGAGAAGTTAGATGAGTCTAGTCGACACCTGACTGCAAGTGTGCAAATCGCATACATGGACTGCCTGTACATTGTTCTCCTAAGGCCGGGTCACACTTGCTAGTGCAATGCGAGAAACTCGCATGAGTCTCTCGCATCAATACCCGGCACTGCAGCCGGAACCTGGACTGGAGTGTGCAGCTGCATGTATTTCTATGCAGCCGCACACTCCTGTCCCGAGTGCTGGTGGCAGTGCTGGGTATTGATGCGAGAGCCTCGTGCAAGTTTCTCGCATTGCACTCGCAAGTGTGACCCCGGCCTAAGTCTGGACAACTCCTTTAAAGTCTATTTTACATGTGTTCGCCTGTTTTTTTTTATATTCCTCTTTGTGGGCGGAGTTTGCAGATGTTTTGGAAGATAAATCAATTGTCGTAAAAATTCACAAAATTTAAGCACATGACACCTGCATAGTGAGTGCATCATGCCACTATCAGAGGCAAGCGCACTATTTGTACAGCCTGTGCAATCATACAGAAGTACAGTAGGCAAGGGGGTCCACCGTCATCTTAGTGTTCCTGTATTTTCATTTATTATAAAAAGTTAAAAACAGCCTACTGATTATCATAGTTTATTTTAATAGAGCTCAGAGCTCACATTTCTAAAAAAAAAAAAAAAATCCAGAATGCCCTGCTTTCCTTTATACAGATAACATTTTGGCTGTCTGTAACCACCAGTATGGGGAATTACAGTTATAGATCTCTAGCTGATGTCAATACTAACATTAATTATATGTATGCAGTTACCTCTAGTCGCAACTACTGATAACCAATATTTTATGACTCAAAAAGTAGTTCTCCAGGAACAGAAAAAGTAAATAATACAAGAAACCATCATTATAAATACATTTCTAAATATCTTTAATTAACAAATCACACTTCTTTGTTCTACAGAAGTAATCACTACAGATTAAAATGACTGCTGCCTTTTTATATTGACAGTAACCTATCCTAGTGCCTGTGAGCATGTACAGGGGGAAGCAACACAGTTGCTGAGGTAAGAAGAGGTAGTTCACACTGCTGTCCACTCTGTCTATGTGATCTAATACTGGAGACATCATGGAGGCTGGGATAAGAAGAGACTGCTGTCCACAGTCTCTTTCTGTTCTAATACTGGACATACCAGGTGCTGAGGTAAGAAGAAGCTGCTCACACTGCTGTCCACCTTGTCTATCTGATCTACTACTTGAGATACCAGGGGTGCTGAGATAAGAAGAGGCTGCTCACACTGCTGTCTACCATGTCTTTCTGATCTACTACTTGAGATACCAGGGGTGCTGAGATAAGAAGAGGCTGCTCACACTGCTGTCTACCATGTCTATCTGATCTACTACTTGAGATACCAGGGGTGCTGAGATAAGAAGAGGCTGCTCACACTGCTGTCTACCATGTCTTTCTGATCTACTACTTGAGATACCAGGGGTGCTGAGGTATGAAGTGGCTTCTCACACTACTGTTCACCATATATTTCTGATCTAATACTGGAGATCTCAGGGGTGTGAGATAAGAAGAGACTGCTCCCACTTCTCTCCTCCCTATCCATCTGATCTTATACTAGAGATACCAGGAGTGCTGAAATAAGCAGAGGCTGCTCACACTTCTGTCCTCCCTATCCAGCTGATCTTATACTAGAGATACCAGAAGTGCTGAAATACGAAGAGGCAGCTCACACAGTGCCCACCCTGTCCTTCAGATATAATACTGGAGATAACAGGAGAGCTGAGAAAAAAAGGCTGCTCACACTGCTGTCCACCATGTCCTTCTGATGCAATACTGAAAATACCAGGAGTGATTAGCTAAGAAGAGGCTGCTCGCACACTGCTGTCTACCCTGTCCTTCTGATCTTGATCTACTACTGGAGATACAATGGAAGAATGAGGTAAGAAGATGCTGCATACACGGTTTTCTTTGTGAGTGCTGACTGGATGCTGTGACCTGGAGATAGCTTAACAGTCTGTGGTACGTATCTCCAGGTCACAGCAGCAGAGCTTCGTACTGCACATCCTCACAGACACCGATCCTAATGTTCTAGGGAGTATTACTGCCGGAGATGCCAGAGTAACAAGACAATAACCATTGGTATTCTGTAGTGACTGAATTTCTAGACAAAAACAAATGTATTTAGTTTAGGAATCTATTTATAATGACATTTAATTTAGTTTTTTTTCTATTACTGAAAAAGCTCATTAATAGGGCTTCCAGCATATTACTGCACATCACCGGGGTATGACCCATTTAACAGTGGAATGCTGAACTCTTGGACAATCACTGATTCTTAGAATGAAAGGGATGATGAGAGAATACGGCAGTTGTTGGGCAGAAAGGGGCCATATATACTGTATATAAAGGTATTTTATATGTATATTTTGTGTTAACACTTTATTGATCATTTACAGATGTCTCTGTTTTTATTCAATCTGCCATACGATAGGCGCATTTTTTTACAATATTAAGTTTTCTACAAAATTTTAGAGTACCTTCTGTAAGGTTATGTATCAAATTCATGTAAGTTTCCATGTCAAGACCAGCCGGTATTTTAGATTTACCAGTTTGGTACAGGTACAAGAACCCTGATAATAATGTCACCATACTCTATTCACATATTTTATGCTTCTAATAATGCTAAAGATAAACCAAATTCCATTTGTGAATTCATTGTAACATGTGATCTATGGCAAGTCTTCAACAATCATTATCACAATCTTCAACTTTACCTTGATCCCCTTGCAAGCAGCAAATAAAACCAAGTGAAAAACTTAGTATAACTTTGCTGAAGATACCCGAGCATGCGTCACATGCACAAGCGAGGGTCAGATGAGCATTGATTTGCTGAACAAATCAAATGAACACATGCCAGCAACTGTAAGGATACACATCATAGAGCGCATTAGGGAAGGAGGCTCATACTTGCTGAGAAAACATATAAATCACAGTCTATGTGATAAAAGCCAAAAGGAACAGGAGAGCATTCAGACAATGCGGCCTATTTACTAAGCTTTGGATTTCATAGGAACTCTTTAGAATTTGGTGTCTCAAGATCAAACAGCCATGATAGGAGAAATATAGGGATAAGTGTTCTCCTTAGGTCAATACAATGACATTTGGGGTCACATAGATGATCATTTTTACTCAGCCATGATCATATGCATACATTTATGATGAATATATCGCACATGACACCACTGATGACTATATGTCGCACAATGTTTTATGTATGTATAAGTTAAACAATGTCTGATGAGTCACAAAATATTTAATATTTGGTACAAGTTAAAAACAATTCTCAAACTGGTGGTTTGAACTTGGTGCAGATAGTGTGTAAGCACCAAATTCAATTTTAACATTTTTCTTTTGTGAGAACCCTAGTGTAATTTTTCCATCTAATGAATATAAGTTACTATAGTAACTATAGTTACTTAAGATATTGTCATCCAATCAGAAGAAACATCAAAAGAAGATGAAAAGAGTCTCATGATAACATCTGTACCACTTACTGCACATTGGTAATAAGATTTTCTATCAGAAATACCCTTTAGTTTACTCTCAGTGACTTCTTTATTCGTAACTCGTATAAAATGACTTATTATGGCAGATACAAACTCAGCCAATAGTGGCAGCGACCCATTGCACAAATGTCTGAAGGAATGGACAAGAGGTCCTGTTGTTTCTTATACTAAACACAGGAGGAAAAATGTGATCCCCGTGACACTGACCATTGAAGGAGGATGGTTTGAGTATCTCAATGATTTCCCCTAGATGCTTATAAAGGCTATGAACAATGTTGGGCAAGCCAAAAAAAACAAAACAATATTGCCTAATCTACATGTGCCGGGGAGGTCAGATTTGGTTCAATAAGGTCAGAAGTAAAGAACTGAAACAACCATGCACTGTAACAGAGCATGAACCTTGAAATAGAGATTTTATGGCAAGAGACTACCCAACTAAGATCGGGAAATTCTGGCTAAAGTGAGCATACCGTCACCATAATTCAACTTCACTAAGAAAATGTAGTCTGGTCTCATAAATCGCTATTTTTGCCTCACTATTGAGATGCTTGGATCACACTTTGCTGTAAACCACATTAAAGAAGTTGACCACTACTTCTTAATTGACCTAATCATGGGGGTGCAAGACCCGACACCCCCATCCACCAGCTGTTACCGGCACCAGCTGGAAGTTCTTGGATGCTACCAGAACACAGCAGTTCATTTCTATAGCGTCCGCAGCCGGGTACTGCAGATCCACCTACTATTCATATGAATAGGGAATGTAATTGCAGTACCTGGTTGTGGCCACTATAGTTTTGATGGACCTGCTGCATTCCGGTAGTATCCAAGAACTTTCAGCCGCCACTGATAACAGCTGATCGGTGAGGGTCCAGGTGTTGCACCCACAATGATCATCTATTGATAGGCTATCCGAAGGATAGGTCATCAATAAAAAAAATGTAGTGGACAAGTTGTTTTAGGCTACGGTCACATGTCAATGTATTTGGGTTCCATTTTTTTGTTTTGGTAGAACAGAAAAATAGTATTGTGAGAACTTTTTCTTCCATTCTAAAAAACGGACACCAAACAAAACTCACGGTCAATCGGGCCCCTTCCTGCTTCTGTTTGTATAACTGACGCAACAGATCACTTTTGCATAGGAATACTGTTTGCCTGTTCCTAAAACCGAACAGACAAATACAACAAACGGACATGTGAACTTAGCCCAACACACAATTCCATTCTGTTTTCTGCCAAAAAATATGGATGGACACTCCAGTGGCCACTTCTGAAGGTGGTAAAAACAGAAGATTAGAGTCTTGAGGATTTAAACTGCACCTGCATAATGTGGTTAACTTTTAATTAGTCGTGTGGGGTCCATTGGACTTCAAGCGAGTTTGTTTTCGTCATATTTCCGCAAGGTAACCATCTGTTTCCGTAGCTTCCTAGTTCAAGCGCCCTCTCTCCTCAGTGTAGAAGATATGTGATTTTTGGGCAAAATAATTGTTTTTTTTCATTCAACATAAGTAGTTATTTAAATTTTGTTGATTACTAAAAATGTTATATTATTGTTTAGCGAAGATGTTGTACCTTAAGTTCCCAAGTAAAAACAATATTCCTTATTATTTGTTGTTTATTTTTCTCTACGAAAACTGGGGTCCCATGGACCACATGCAACTATTAGCATTAAGTATTTTGGTGTGACTAAAGCCCCCGTTACACACTGCGATATCGCTAGCAATATCGCTGTAAAGTCACCGATTTTGTGACGTTGCAGCGATATTGCTAGCGATATCGCTGCATGTGATACTTACCTCCGACCGGCTCCCCCGCGGGTTATCGCTGATCGCGCGAGAAGCTGCTGGACCATTCCTCGTTGGCCACTTCCTGCGGCGCTTCCTGCTGTGACGACGAGCGATGCGTGGAGCCGGGCGGGAGGACGCAGGATCGCAGCGTCTGACAGGTAAGTAGCGATCCCCGTCCCCAGCGATGTCGCTGGGGAGATCTGCCTGTATGGCAGCTCACTAGCGACCACCTAGCGATGCACCAGCGATCCTGACCGCGTCATATCGCTGGTCGGGATCGCTGGTGCATCCCTAGGTGTAACGGTACCCTAACTGAAGGTTAACATTAATTAAACTCTGGCACCCTGCTGAATTAACAATATTTAAATTACCTCTGCTCCAGAAGGAAGAGAATTGTCTACCCTGTTCGTGATATGTCCAACCCACTAAAGTGCCTTAAAATTTGACTGGGGATATAAGTCAAAGCAGAGACACCTAGCTGATATCCCAAATAATGTGTCAATGCTCTTTAATTGCTTGGATAATGACCCACAGGGTAGCCACCTATAGAAGCTAGAGATAGCGACCAGAATGGTGACCGGTCTGCAAACCCTGTCTTATGAGGAAAGGTTGCAGGATTTGGGAATGTTTAGTTTGCAAAAGAGAAGACTGAGAGGAGACTTAATAGCTGTCTACAAATATCTAAAGGGCTGTCACATTTTAGAAGGATCAACTTTATTCTCATTTGCACGAGGAAAGACTAGAAGCAATGGGATGAAACTGAATGGGAGGAGACACAGATTAGATATTAGAAAAAACTTTTTGACAGTTAGAGTAATCAATGAGTGGAACAGGCTGCCACGAGAAGTGGTGAGTTCTCCTTCAATGGAAGTCTTCAAACAGAGGCTGGACAGACATCTGACTGGGATGATTTAGCGAATCCTGCTTTGAGCAGGGGGTTGGACCAGATGGCCCAGGAGGTCCCTTCCAACTCTACGATTCTATGATTCTATGATTCTATACAGTTTTCTTTTCTTCCTTCTGGTGGACAGACAATTTGTATATTTTTTTTCCAGGAACAGTTGCATGTAAGACTCCACACAACAGTTAGACCTCCATGAGGACAACCAATACCCCCAGGGCCAAATCCACAACCCAAAGTAAAAAAGTATAAGAATAAAGGAGATTCTATCCCGTACTTGATGAGTATGCCTAATGAAGAGGTCACCGAGTGTCTAAACTGCAGTTGTTTTATCTCCTGAAATTAAGTTACTAAAACTGGAATCAATCCATGACATCTATTTTAATGCTACTAAGTGGTATATTGCTGGAGATTATTAATTATGTACAGTAGGAAAAATAAGTAGTTGATACACTGCCGATTTTGCAAGTTTTCCCACCTACAAAGTATGGAGAGGACTGTAATTTTTATCGTAGGTACACATCAACTGTGAGAGACAGAATCTAAAAAGAAAAAAAAAGAAAACAGAAAATCACACTGTATGATTTTTCAATAATTAAATTGCATTTTATTGCATGAAATAAGTATTTGATCACCTACCAACCAGCAAGAATTCTGGCTCTCACAGACCTGTTAATTTTTCTTTAAGAAGCCGCCTCTCCTACTCTGAACTCATTACCTGTAATAATTTCATCTATTTGAACTCATTACCTGTAAAAAAAGACATCTGTCCACACACTCAAACCTCTCCTCTATGGCCAAGACCAAAGAGCTGTCTAAGGACATCAGTGACAAAATTGTAGACCTGCACAAGGCTGGGACAGGCTACAGGACAATAGGCAAGCAGCTTGACAAGAAGGAAACAACTGTTGTCACAATTATTTGAAAATGGAAGAAACACAAGATGACTGTCAATCTTCCTCGGTCTGGAGATCCATACGAGATCTCGCCTCGTGGAGTAAGATTGATTCTGAGAAAGGTATGGAATCAGCCCAGAACAACATGGAATGAGCTGGTCAATGACCTGAAGACAGCTGGGACCACAGTTTCAAACATTACAGTTAGTAACATACTACAGTACGCCGTCATGGATTAAAATCCTGCAGGGCAGGCAAGGTCCCACAGCTCACACTAGCACATGTCCAGGCCCGTTTGAAGTTGAAGTTAGCAAATGACCATCTGGATGATCCAGAGGCACAGAAGGTCATGTGGTCAGATGAGACCAAAAGTATTAAGTTACGTACCGGTAACGGTATTTTTCGGAAGCCCATGACAGCACCACGAGAGAGGGGATCCGCCCTTCAGGAACAGGAAACCTACAGATACAAAAGGGAGGCACCTCTCCCATGCATCAGTTGGATTACAGAGATTGAGAGGCTACCATGGTTAGTATACAGCATATACACAATGTATACAACCTATCTATTCTATTTACAATTCTTTAAACCATCTCCCACATAAGGTAAATTCGTGAAACAATCTTCTAAAGGGGTGCACCCCTATACGTGAACAAGGGAGAGAACTAAGGGTGCTGTCATGGACTTCTGAAAAATACAGTTACCGGTACGTAACTTAATACTTTATTCGGAATCCCATGACAGCACCACGAGAGAATTACAGAGATGTAAACTAATTTAGGGAGGGACTACAGCCTGCAGCACCCTTAGCCCGAAGGTGAGATCTGAGGAGGCACCGATGTCTAACCGATAGTGGTTAAAAAAGGTTGAGGGAGATGACCAGGTGGCCACCTTACATATCTGGTCAATTGATACTCCAGATCTCTTTGCCCAAGATGACGCCATGGCACGAGTGAAATGCGCCCTCAAATTCTGTGGAGCCGGACCGCCACCTGCTGTGTAGGCAAGAGAGATAGCCTCCCTAATCCACCTTGCTAACGTGCGCTTTGATACTCAACACCCTTTCCTGGGACCTTGGAAGGATAGAAATAATGCGTTCTCCTTCCTCCAAGGATCAGTGACTGATAAATATTTAAGTAGGCATCTTTTAACATCTAACGCCTGAAGCTTTTGTTCCTTGGGATTGGTCGGATTAGGGAGGAAGGAAGGCAGAACTATCTCTTGTGTCCTATGAAAGTGGGATGCTACTTTGGGAAGGTATGCCGGGTCCGGCCTTAGGATTACTCTATCCTGTAAGAACTCTGTATAAGGGGGCAACCTGGAAAGTGCTTGTATATCGCTTATTCTACGTGCGGATGTTATCGCTACTAGAAAAGCTGTCTTAAGTGATATTATCTTTAGTGAAGCAGAATCTAGAGGTTCGAATGGTCTTTCTGTCATGGCTGTAAGGACTAAATTTAAGTCCCAAGGTATACATCTGTCCTTGTGTATGGGTCTCGATCTGGCAGCCGCTTTGATGAATCTCGCCACCCAATAGTTGCTGGCAATATCACATGCAAATAGGGCCCCTATGGATGAAACCTGTACTTTTAATGTACTTGTGGAGAGGCCGAATTCGAGACCCCTCTGGAGGAATACCAGAATCTGTTTTGTGGGTATTCCATCAAAGGAATACTCAAAGGTGGACAGGAATCGCCTCCAGGTTCTAGCATAGATATTTGTGGTAGTTTGTTTCCTGCTTTTCAGGAGGGTATCAATTAAATTATTGGAGAACCCTTTATCCTTCAACAGTGTCCTCTCAAACACCACGCCGTCAAATGGAGTCCCGCTACCTGTGGGTGGCTGACTGGCCCCTGCTGGAGGAGAGCCGGACGGTTCGACAGTACCCAGGGATCGCATACCGACATGGTCCTCAACCATGCGAACCAGGTCCTTCTGGGCCAGAAGGGGGCAATTAATATGACCCTTGCCCGGTATTCCTTGATCTTTCTTACTACCAGAGGTAGGAGGTTTAATGGTGGAAAGGCATATGCCAGGGAGAAGTTCCATCTTATCAGGAGGGCGTCCACTGCCAGTGGATTTTCCCTGGGATTTAGAGAGCAGAATGTTTTTTCGTTCCTGTTCTCCTTGGTGGCAAAGAGGTCTACACCCGGCTGACCCCACTTGCGGGCAATCTGGTTGTAAATGTCCATGTTTAAAGCCCATTCTCCTTGCCTTAGGGCCCTGCGGCTTAGAAAGTCTGCCTTCACGTTGTCTTTTCCCCTGATGTGGAGCGCAGTTAAAGATTGAAAAATTTTCTCGGCTATCTGAAGGAGACGTTCCGTTATCCGCATCAGGGCCTCAGAGCGTGTTCCACCTTGGTGGTTGACATAGGTTACTGCTACCTGGTTATCCGAGAGGATCCTCACATGATGACCCTGTAGGGACATAATGAGTTTTTTTAACTGCTAACTCAATCGCCAACAGCTCCCTCTGGTTAGATGAGGTCTCAGCATCGGAGTCCCAATGTCCCTGTACCGCTATGTCCCCCATATGGGCCCCCCAACCCAAGGGGCTAGCATCAGTGGTTATTATGCGAGTTATCTGCGTCACCCAGGGCACCCCTGAGGATAAGTTCCTGTCATCGAGCCACCACCTAAGAGATGTAAGAGTCAAAGGGCTTAGCGATACTTGACCCTGTAGAGACCCCTCTAAGGCCCTGCTATTAACTAGGACGTCTCTCTGAAGGGATCTAGTGTGGAATTGTGCCCACCTGACTGCTGGGATACATGAGGTTAGAGAGCCTAACAGAGACATGGCCTGCCTGAGGGTCATGGAGGGTCTATTATTTGCCCGAAGAACCTGCTGTTGTATATGTTGTAATTTATCTAATGGCAAAAGACACTGCTGAGTTTCTGAATTTAACAGTAAGCCTAGAAACTTTTGGACTCTTAAGGGCTGAAATCGGGAATTCTCGTAATTTATTATCCATCCGAGGCTCTCTAATCTAGACGTAGCCTTCTCTATCTGGGATAGACAATGGTCCACCGAACTCCCCACAATCAAAAAATCGTCTAAGTACGGAACAATTAAGATATCGGCCTCCCGCAAATGAGCCATCACTTCGGCCACTATCTTCGTAAATACCCGGGGAGCTGCTGAGAGACCAAAGGGAAGAGCTCTATACTGATAATGACGGATTATCCCGTCTATTGAAACCGCCACTCTCAGGAACTGCTGAAAATCTGCGTGGATAGGCACATGATAGTACGCGTCTTTCAAGTCCACGACTGCCATAAAACACCCTTCAAACAACATTTTGTCGGATTCCATCTTAAAGGTGCGATTAACCAAAAACTCATTGAGGAACCGTAAATTAATAATCGTTCTAAATGTTTTATCCGGTTTTTGGATTAGGAATAAGGGAGAGTAGAAACCTCTACCTCTCTCTGATTCCGGAACCTCTACCAGGACGTTTTTCAGGCACAGGCTCAAGACCTCTGCCTCTAAAGCAGCTTGTTCAAGGGGCAAGAATCTTAAGGGAGTTGGTTTGAAGATATCCCGTGGAACATAACTGAACTCCAACCTGAGCCCGGTGGATATCACGTTCCGCACCCAGTCACTATTGGTGATCTGTAACCATGCTGGGAGGAAGGATGACAGTCTACCCCCCACGGGAATTGCTAGTCATTGACTCGGTTTCTTTCGTTCTCTCGACGAGCGCCTGAACATGAAGCCAGTACCTCTTCTTCTTCTATCCTCCCATCTGGGACGGTCTCTATTATTTGAAGGATTGTGCCTTCTCTTGAACGAATCTCCTTCTATTAAATGGACGTCGGTAGGATGCGGACCAAAGATTTGGGAACTTTTTCTTATCGTCCCCGGCTTTCTCAAGCAGCTCATCCAGGACTGCTCCGATCAAATATTCCCCCTCACACAGGATAGTACAAAGTTTTGCTCTAGATTGAATGTCTCCCTGCCAGCACTTTAGCCACAAGGCTCTACGAGCCGCATTAGAGAGTCCTGCTGCTCTGGCGGCCTTTCTTACCGCATCAGCAGAGGCGTCTGCTAGGAAGCCTGCGGCCTCCTGGATTACTGGTAGGCCCCCAAGAATTGCCTGTCTAGACGTCCCCTGTTTCAACTGTGACTCCAACTGGTCCAACCAGATTATTATGGACCTGTCCGTACATGTTGAGGCCACTGCTGGTCTTAAGGAACCAGCCGCCATCTCCCAGGTACTTTTAACGAAGGTATCTGCCTTCCTATCTAAAGGATCCTTAAGGGACCCCATGTCCTCAAAAGGTATTGAGGATCTTTTTGACGCCTTCGCTATTGCTGTGTCTAATTTGGGGGCCTTGTCCCAAGTGTTCACCGCTGGACCATCGAAGGGGTATCTCCGTTTGAGGGCTGGGGGTAACGAACCCCTCTTATCCGGTTTCTTCCACTCTCTACGGATTAGATCTTGAATCTTTTTGTTTAAAAGGGAAGACCCTTCGCTTCCTCTGCTCCAGCCCACCAAACATGATATCCTGCATGGATAATTGAGGTTTGGGCTCCTCCACTTCCATTGTTCCTCTCACTGCTTTTACCAGCTTGTCAAACGGCAGACAAAGCCGACCCGAATCCTCTTCCTCTGAGGAGGATGATGGGCCTGAAACATGGGAGTCCTTGCTTCTCCTCCAGTCTACCAAGGAATCTGACTCCACCGGGTCCTCACCCCTTAAGCTTTCCAGTTGGGACAGGGATTTCAGGGTTTCCCTCATCTCTGCCCTGACTATATTCTTTAAGCTTGCAGCTACTACGGGCGATTCCTACGCCACTGTCTGCTGGATACAGGGGGGACACAATCTTTTGGGGCATGAGTCCCACATTCTCTGTGTTTTGCTTTACTCGTGGCTTTCTTCTCCTAAAATAAAACATAGAGGGAGGCCCCGTCACTGAGTGAACATTCACAAAGATCACTTACCAGTGCCACAATTAAGTACCGGAGAATGAGGAGGATTTTTCTCAGTCGATGCTCCTGTCCGCCTAGAGGAGCCTTTATGACTGGACTGGTCACTTCGTCCCGCACGCTCCTGTCACGGGACTCTTTCTTCTTTTGTTTGACCTGCCGAAGGTCCTCTAGGGGCGGCAGTGATGACTGTCGCTACTGCCGCCATTGCTGCTGCTTTTGCTGCTGCCGTTGCTGCTGCCGCTGCTGCTCCTGATCGCTCTCCATTATTGCGTGCAATAATGTGGCCAAGGCATGGCACCCATCTAGGGTCCTGCCTATATACCCCTCCTCTGGACAGCAGACATGCCGCGACCTCCCCCCTAATAGGGCCCCCCTCCCCAGCTGGCGCCGCTATTGGCCGGTGGACCAGCGCTTACCGGCGCCTCTCCCGATGGGCGCCGCCATCTTGGGGTCCTCGCACCTGCGCAGTGGCGCCGCCGACCCGGAAGCGCCCCCAGGCTCCGCCCCGACATCACCGCGACCCCAACGTAACCGGAAGTCACGCGGGACGCCCGGGCGTTCCCTTATGCAGCGCTCCCCGGTCCCCAGCACCCTGCAGCCGCGCCGGCCCCCCCGACCACCGCAACTGTGCTGCCGGAGCCGGGAGACCCCGGGGGATACTCACCGGCGGCAGCTGATCTTCTCCATGGAGGCGGACATCCTCCAGACGCCGCTCCCTGCTGCACACACCACCGCCGTGCCGCCCATCCAGGGCCACCGTGGCGCCTTCCAGGAGCTCCGCGCCAGGCTGAGGTAGGAGACCCCCCGCTACCTGCACCGGCCGGCCTTGGATCCATGCCTGTCTTTAGGATCCCGTCCCCTCAGGAACAGGAAACCAACTGATGCGTGGGAGGGGTGCCGCCCCCTTGTGTATCTGTAGGTTTCCTGTTCCTGAAGGGCGGATCCCCTCTCTCGTGGTGCTGTCATGGGAGTCCGAATAAATAGAACTTTTTGGTATCAACTTCACTCGCCGTGTCTGGAGGAAAAAAGAAGGATGAGTACAACCCCAAGAACCCCGACCCAACTGTAAAGCATGGTGGGGAAAACATCATACTTTGGGGGTGCTTTCTGCAAAGGGGGCAGGATTACCGCTCCATATTGAAGGGAGGATGGATGGGGTCATGTATCGCGAGATTATGTCCAACAACCTCTTTCCCTCAGTAAGGACACTGAAGATGGATCGTGGCTGGGTCTTCCAGCATGACAATGACCCAAAACACACAGGGCGAATAAGGAGTGGCTCCATAAGAAGCATTTCAAGGTCCTGGAGTGGCCTAGCCAGTCTTCAGATCTGAACCCAATAGAAAATCTTTGGAGGGAGGTGAAACTTAATGTTGCTCAGCGACAACCCTGAAAAATGAAAGATTGGGAGAACATCTGTATGGAGGAGTGGGCCAAAATCCCTGCTGCAGTGTGGGCCAACTAGGTCAAGAACTCCAGGAAATGTCTGACTTCTGTAATTGCAAACAAAGGTTTCTGTAACAAATTTTAAGTTCAGTTTTTCTATTGTATCAAATACTTATTTCATGCAATAAAATGCAAATTAATTACTATATGTAAAAATCATACAATGTGATTTTCTGGATTTTTTTTTAAGAATTACAGACCTCTCCATTCTTTGTAGGTGGGAAAACTTGAAAATCGGCAGTGTATCAAATACTTATTTTCCACACTGTATTAAGGGCATTATAAATTGTATATAAAAACAAAAACAGTGACAGTGATCAAGGAGCTTCATACTTCAAGGCATTTTTTCTATGCTGTACTGCTCAATCTAGCTCAGATAGGTAGATCCTACAGAAGAGATGTGTAGAACAAAGTTACCAAGGATCAAGTATATCTTTGGTAAGAGAACAAGAACTAAACTGGAAGACCACAATCTTGGAAGTATAGCACGGATTACAACAAGCTTCAATACTTCTCCAGAGGAATAGCACTGAAGCCGGTAGGAATCTTGTGGTTTCCTCAGTATACGGTGCATAATTAAAATAATATGAATTAAAGACCTGTTGAAGGGCATGATTTTTTTAGCAGGTGATTTATTGTTGAGTTTTTTCTTACCACAGTATAAAGTCTCATGGTTATGAAATTCAGTAATCATTAAGCCTTTTAACGACTAATGAACGAAAAGTCACAAACTCAATTTTCATATTTACTTAGTATATAGGCCCCAATGAGTAGGCTGCTATTAAAATATGAATAACAATCATGGGGATGCAGTAATTGGTGAGCCTACACATACAAGTACTGACCTGTTGTGCATTAATCACAACTATGTCAGATCAATATTTCTTATTTTAAATTTGTTTTACATTATCAAGTTTTATGTTTTCAAATGCTCCTATACCTCTAAAACACCAGACACAGATAGAATTCACCCAATCCAGGTCCAGTGCTGTTTAGTGGTGTAGCAGGGTTTTAATACTACAGCACACATCCCTGCTGCAGCCAATGACTAAGCTCAGTGGCTCAAGCCATCTATATGAACAGAGATGCTGAACTCAGTGATTGGCTGCAGCGGTGCTATGCATTGTATAGTAGTAGCGACATCAACGCTTCAACTTGTTAACAGAGGCCGGAGGATAGTGGGCGCTGGAAAACAGAACTATCTGTGTTTTTTGTCTTAAAGGTAGTATAGGAACTTTTGGGGATAAAAAACTTGATAGTATAAAATCCCTTAAACAGAAAAAAAAAATAAAAAGATAATAGAGGGTTATGGAAGATTTGTTATTAATAATGACTGCCAAACACTCTTGTATGACACAATTTTAACCCCACAGTTGGTACTATAGATGGTTTATTGTTTCTGTTATGGGCTATCCATTGATAGGGCTGTTCCCCCGCAAAGACAAAGCCAGACGTCTTATCAGACATTTTCTGTGTTCAGGTTGGAAATGTTTAGGACTAATGGAGTCCATTCAAATCATGTAATTTGTAATGCACAGATGGGCCATGTCTGTAAGAGTCAAAGCCATCTTACAGAGCAGCATTGGCTCTTCGAGGGGGTTCGGAGCATGGCTATCTCCTCTAAGGCCTCTTTCACACTTCATTTTTTTGTGTCAGTTACAATCCGCCAAAAAGGCGGAGAAGCGGATCCGTTATTAACTGATGTGAACGGATGCCACAGGATCCGTTTTTTGACGGATCCGCAAAATGAGGAAATTTAAAGGAACCGCTGGCGAGAGAGAGAGAGAGAGAGAGATATTTTTTTATTTTGTCCAGCACCCAGACAAAATTTCAGGTTAAATCAGTGTCTGGAGGATCCGCCGGCCAAAAAAACGTTGCAAGCTCCATTTGGAAATCTTTGAGGATGTTAACGGACAGCAACATTATGGCGGATCCTCACAAAAACGGATGCAATGGACGGCAATCCGTCAATATCCGCCAATAATGGAAGTCAATGGGGGAATAAACGGATCCTCAAAAGAAAATTGTGGATCCGTTTTTTTCAAAACCTGGCGGATTGTGACTGATTGTAAAAAACTGAAGTGTCAAAGAGGCCTAAGACATCCAGGTGCCCTATTAAAGCATATGGAAAGGGATCGTTGTCATGAATGAACGTTTTTAAATCCCATGCACATATAGAAATAATCTTAATTATCTGATTTTATTGTTTATTTTCTGTTTTAATTATTTAATTAATATTTATATAGGTACAAACATCACAGATAATCTGTACAGCCCTTAAAGCATTATCCACTGGCAGATTTTTTGACCTATGTAGATTTCAGAGCATTTTTGATGAACCCTTAGGGGCTGCCGAGATTATTTGTGATGACCTTAGTACATTTAATTAAAGAATGGAAATAAAAATAGGCACGAAAATCAGATAAAGAAGCACCTCCCAAAAGCATACCAGATTATCTATATGAGAAGGCCACTAATCACACTGCAAAATTAAAGGTGGGTTTACAATACCCGATTCTGTGGCACTATAACACCATGAATCAGCAAACAATCTGTATTAGGTCGCTCAGTGCGCACAGGCGGGCATTAGTCTCATAATTTACTTATCAGTTTCTATCCTCTTACATTGCAGATAAACACATAGTTATATTATTCCTTATATGACAGATCTATGTGTATAATTACACGATACAGAATCTCTGTATATCCTCAGCAGTCTATATCTAACAAAATAGAAAAAGTCTCAATTCAGCTCAGCACACCTAGATGATATCCCAGGAGAACGCCTAGATAGACCGTCTCTGGTCGGGTGTGGTGGATGTACGCACTGGTCTGGCTTCCAGGTTAAATAGCTCTTAATGGTCCAAAAGGGGATGATCTTCAGCAACAAAGGAAAGTAGTTACAACTTAACCTCTAATCATATACGATTAAAAAAACAACTGAGAGAATGTGCACACATTAAAAAAAAAAAAGAAAACCCATAATTCTTACACGTTTCATGTAGAATAACCATTAATTATACTGTAGCTGATAGCTCATAGCTACTAAGGGTTATTCGACCTGAAACGTGTAAGCATATTGGGATTTCTTTTTAATATGTGCACATTTTCCCAATTTTTTTTATCTTATATGATTAAAGGGCCATTTTAACTACTGTACTTTCCTTTGGTGCTGGAGAACATGCCCTTTTGTCTGTATCTCAGTTATGCTATTCTTCACACCAATATTCCCTATTTTATATCAGTGTTGCCCAATTAGTGTTTTGTTAGTTACAAGTGGCATCTCAACTATTGTGCACGATTGGCACCAGGCAATCTATCACAGTTCTAGAACTTGGTTTTAAAGTGAAAACTGTACCACTAGAAGTTAATATTAGGGTAAAAGATCACTCGATCATATCTTCAATGTGATTTTCCTTTTTCATAGATATACTGTAACTATCATATAAACTAGGAATAATAAAGTATATTTCTATAAATGAAATGTCCACTGTAAAAAAAAGCTAAATTGTATAATGAAAAATGATGTCACTTAATGGACATTTTATGTACACAGATCTAGATGGACTTTTGAAGAAAGGTCTAAAATAAAAAGCTGGCCATTCACAGAAGATATTTCTACATGAAAGGTGATAAATGGATGATCAATGAGCAGAAGGCGAATCCGACTACTATAACCCATTATGACTAGAGTTGAGTGAAACAGGTCGGCCAGATTCATAAGTCGCCGACTTATGGCAATGTCGGGTTTCGCCGACCGAAACCCGACCACAGCGTGAAGTCGGCCATGCGGTCGGCAAAACGAGCGCCAAAGTTGGATTTCCCAGAATGCTTGCATGTGACTATTTTCAGCCACTGAGCAAGGACGTACACTGTGGGCAACGAGATGACATGTGCAGCGGAGAGAGAGAGAGAAAGAAAAGCGGTCCGGCATGTAGGTGTGTTTACTGTCCTCCTCTCCCTGCCGACTTTGCTTCCCCACTGACTTGCATTGGGTTTCGTGTTTCAGTCGGACCTTCGACTTTTCACGATATTCGGCCGATTTCGTTAGACTTGACTTTTGAGAAAGTCAGGTTTCATGAAACCCGACTCAGCCCTAAAAAAAGGCAAAGTCGCTCATCTCTAATTATGATAATGAGCACAAGGATCCCAAAAAACCCTGTGTAAACAAATTGCTAGTGAGTATGTGTGATCAGAGCTCTGTTACCGGTCCATACGAGTTACAGAGAGGAGGGACTTTGGGACCCTTGTTCTTATGATTGCTAGGGGTCTCAGTGGTTACAAATGCTTATTGGAGTCTCAGTTTTGGGGACATCAGACACCTAGTAATAATTTTTTATCAACTCTCCAATAGATGTGGATGTTTATGGGGCAACCTACTGATTTACGGTGGACATGCCAGCTATGTAGTGTGCATGCAGGTGCCAGGTAGTGGATTATTCCTCTCGTGTACATGTGTACAGGTGTCTAGAGAAATAGCTGTCAACTAAACAGCTTGGCTAAATCAGAGACCAGCACAAATTCTGACACTGGAAGGTTCATTTATCTGAATAGAAACACATCAGTCGTATGAACAGATCATCTGACAGAGCTTCCAGCAATGAAACACGGCTCAGAACTCCACCTTACATTCTCCCATCTCTCCAGACTCCCTCATACACAGGAAAGAGCGGTTTGGCTGAGTGAGCCTATGTTCTCTGTGAGAGAGCAGCTGAAAAATTCATCTGGTTTCTTACAAAGAATCGGCTATGAAAAACCCAACAGTCCAGATCCTTGTCTCATCCAACATTATCTGTCGGGGGAGAGTTGGGAACCCCACACACATTGGACTGTCAGCCGAATCCATCAATATTGGTCATTTCACAGCAGAATTTAGTGTAATCTGTATGGGGGACTTTACAACTCAGCTTTATTTATCTAATCACTGCATTCAAAGACTACAAGACGCACAAGATCCATAGGATGTATATTTAGGAAGACATCAGACTATGCCACAGTGACCTTACTATGTAAATATTCTGGGGGGGTTTGCACTTGTTCAGCTCGTTTAAAATAATCACTACTTGTTCTATGAAAAATTCCCATTATTAGCAGTTGGATGGCTTCTTTCTAAAGGCATGGGTAGCCCTTCTGCATGCCCCCATATAGTGCCACCATGAGGGACTGTATTCTTTCCTAGAAGTGACGCTTCAAGGGCAGAATATCTTTATATTCTCACATGCGTTGGAAGAATATGTCACACTTTTTTTTTTCACAGAGCCATGATAAGAGCCCACAGCAATCTATTCCCTTTATTCTTCCCTCCTAGGAAAGATAAACTCCAAATCATAGCATTGGAGGCATACAGAGATACAGCAAAAGTCAACAGAAAGATACAGGTGTTGTATGTTCACATTACGTTGCTACCACGTTTGTAGACCTGTTGGAAGAATGCAATTTTGACATGTCTATTTAGGATCCGTTTGTAATTAATCCAGTAAAAAAATTGATGCAAACTGATATCAAACTGAAACCAAAGTCTCACATTTTAAACAGGTCCATTTTAAAATGGAAACTTTGTTTTATGGTTTTCAATCTATTTGCATCCATTTTCGTTTTGTTTTGAGCGGATTGGTTTTTGCTATAAAAAAAAGGATCTATAAGCGGATGAGAAAATGAATCTCCACCCATTATAATTTGGTTCCCATACAATTTATTATTTAAAAAAATTAAATGGATCCGTTTTTTGCACTTTTTTGGATCATTCTAAAAGATTGCAGATATAATGGATGCAAACAGATGCATTTAAAAACAAACAAACATAAAAACCCATTAAAATGAATGGGTCCTATAATTCAACAATTTAGTCCCAAATAGATCATAAAAATGGAAATTAAAATGAACACATGAAAAACAGCCTTACAAATCTGTACAAAATAGATCTGTAATACACCAATATTGTACTTTAATGGGGCTGTCTGGTCACACCAAATGACGGATATGTCATCAATATCAGATACTACACATTCAACAAAATGTGCTTTGCAGTCCTGTTCAAAGTGAGTACATCCGATGGCTGCTAGAGCAAAGGACAGCTGATCGGTGGAAGTTCTACATGTCAGACCCCAACTGATCCGATACTGATGACCTACTGTATAGATTGGTTAATGATTTGCTGTGACAAGACAACCTCTTTAAGCCAAGGAGTCTGAGTACAAACAATTCAGGAAGGCTGAATTATGAGAGAAGAGGAATCCCTTACTCCCCAAAGGGTCTAACCAGCAAGTGTGATCCTCTTCTCAGGCACAAGAGCAATTTGGGACAATTTCTTTCCATTTGATATAAAGTCTTGAATCGGTTAAGTGCAACATAAATGTTGGATAAATGCAGAAATGACGTCAGAGAGTCGTTCAGAACAAGACGCTGGTGCGCAATGTTTCTTTTATTATGGACATCATTACAGTCAGTTCTAGCGATAATGATACAATGAATATACATTTTATGGCTGTATGGTTCCATTCCCGATGCTACCACTATTGGAGATGTTGGCGGACCATACACAGTTGATTAATGACAGAGATATGACAATCAGACTGCAGTGTGATGTATGGTCGTGTCAGCACAGCTCTAATTTCTATGTATGTAAAATAACATTTTCTGTTGGGATACTTACTTGACAATGCCCTGCCTCCAAAGGAAAGCAGATTAAAACACAATACAAATATTAACCGTTTTCTTCCTCGTCGGCACAAAACAATCAGGCCGCACATTAACATTCATACAGAAAACGGCCAGACACGAGAGGATGAAATCACAACTCATTTACAGAAATATTACACATCCGCAGGGTTCACAAAATGTACTGATTGCATCAGGATTAACCACTTATTAATAATATCGGCACCAATGCTTATCTTCTTCTATGCAGCATTTATTATTTGGCACACAACTACATCATATGTTGAAGAACTGGTTGTTTTCGTATACTGAGCGTACAATTTCACTTTTCATATAAAGAAAATAATAATAGTAATGAGAAATCAAAAATATTTCAGTCCATATTCATGGAGATCTCAAAAGTAATGCACTTATCTACATGATCACTCAACTCCACTGATTGGGACTGTGAGTCTCCATTTTTATACATTTCTATATAAACATGACTCCTTTCTGAAAGGGACACCAACCCTCGGTCTACCATAGCATATGGCTGCAGTGTGTCAAGTATTGGCAACTTTGGCTGGGGAGATGTTGACTATCAGGTCCTCAATAGGATAACTACTGAGAAATGTAGGTCCCCGTGATCAGTGCATTATCACACGTCTACATTTCTTGTAATCTCCAGAAACCAGGCAGCCGAGTCCTCCACAAGCAGAAGCCACTCATACTTAATGGCTTTCCAGTGGTTATCTGACTCATAGATCTCTTCTCTATAATGACCATACACTACCCATTACACTACATTACCCAGCAGGTTTTGAAACATCAATTTAAAGGGAGTGCGCAAGCACAAATGACTGTTCAAACCAAGCACAGGCGCCCAGTGCACTCTTGGTGTGGCCAAAAAATTGAAAACACCTTCACACCTATTTGTTTTTAATCTATCTCCACATCTTGTTTCTTGGGTAATAGATCTGGCATTATGAGAGTCAGAGAAGGGAATAGATGGATGGAAAACAGGTAGTGGGGAGTGTGCACCTATCTCTTTGGTCACGCCAAGGATACTTGGTTTGAACATCCATTTGTTCTGATAAACTTCCTTAAAAAAGAACGCCCAGATCTCCTGACATATTTATTTTAGTAATTGCTGGTTTCTCCTGAAGACATCAATGCTTTCTATTTGTGTACTGTTGATTGTGGCATTCATCTGTTATTCCTCCTAGAAATATATTTATACATTAACGACTGGGTGTTAGGTGCTGGGAGAGTGTGCCTACACTGTACAATAGCTCCTGTAGGTACCAGAAAGTGTGCACGGGCATGCGTCTTTGACAAAGAGAATGGTAACACCCAGTTGATACTGTATTCATAAAAAAATCAGGAAGAAATAGAAGGGAATGTAGAAAAATGGAGTTATAAAAAAAAGATGCTCTGGCATTTGTACTTTCTGGCTAATACAAGTGAAGATAACAGATGTGATGAGAGTCACCAGGTCCTCTGCAAAAGCATTTTCATAAAATACATGCAGCAAAATAGATAATGTATGCTGCCTCATAAGAAAATATGTATAGGACTTGTGTGTCCTATCTAAGCAGGAATTCTGCACTATAGAAATATAGCATTTTTTCACTGTTTATAAACTGGAATTGCAAGAATATTGTAAGATAAGAAAAGTACTTTATCATGCAGATATTGGATTATTTCCAGGCTCCAATCCATGCCCACAAGTAATATCCAGGCTTTAATCATCTGACACCTAACGTCGTGATCATTAAAAAGTGTGAGGCAGTGAGCAGGATTAGATACGAGGGTCGGTCCATGTCCCCCAGAATGTGCATAGAAACATACAAAAACAAAGCAGAGTGTGGCCTTGAGTAAGCTATTTGACAGTCAGATTTAAGAAAACCTGACATGGGCTTTTATTTTTGGAGAGATCAGTAAGAATGGTAGTGGGACGGATCACTCCCTCCACTCCGGATCTTGGGAGTGGCCCATTGCCACAATTCCCATTTAAACTTTCAGTTAAGGTTTGGGTGGGTCAGTATTAAGTTTTGCAAGTAACAGAGCAGGAGGCTCTATACAGGACAGGTCTGTGTAACACTAAGACCAGAGACTTGAGCAAGCCATTACCGCACCCACGGATTATACGGTGGTGCAGTTGTCCATGTCAATGGACTGAGTCGCACATTCTGGCTGCGAAACGGACAAGAACATTTTGGATTTGTCTTTAAGTTGGAGAATAAAGGTGTTTAAGTTGAACTTTCTTGTGTCAATGACTCATTGCAGCACAGACACGAAATCCGCTGCTTTACAAAAGCCACAAATGGAATTAAATAGGAGAAGTGAAATACAATTAGAAAAGGTGTTCTCTAGTTATTTCTGGTACTTTGGTTGTAGTTTGGATTTTGGTGTTAAGCACAAGAGTTTGCTTACTTGAATTAAAGTGAAATCTTTCCTAGCCTTCTATACCTAAATCCCTATACATCCAGTATATACAGTGGGGAAAAAAAGTATTTAGTCAGTCAGCAATAGTGCAAGTTCCACCACTTAAAAAGATGAGAGGCGTCTGTAATTTACATCATAGGTAGACCTCAACTATGGGAGACAAACTGAGAAAAAAAAATCCAGAAAATCACATTGTCTGTTTTTTTTTCATTTTATTTGCATATTATGGTGGAAAATAAGTATTTGGTCAGAAACAAAATTTCATCTCAATACTTTGTGATATATCCTTTGTTGGCAATGACAGAGGTCAAACGTTTTCTGTAAGTCTTCACAAGGTTGCCATACACTGTTGTTGGTATGTTGGCCCATTCCTCTATGCAGATCTCCTCTAGAGCAGTGATGTTTTTGGCTTTTCGCTTGGCAACACGGACTTTCAACTCCCTCCAAAGGTTTTCTATAGGGTTGAGATCTGGAGACTGGCTAGGCCACTCCAGGACCTTGAAATGCTTCTTACGAAGCCACTCCTTCGTTGCCCTGGCGGTGTGCTTTGGATCATTGTCATGTTGAAAGACCCAGCCACGTTTCATCTTCAATGCCCTTGCTGATGGAAGGAGGTTTGCACTCAAAATCTCACGATACATGGCCCCATTCATTCTTTCATGTACCCGGATCAGTCGTCCTGGTCCCTTTGCAGAGAAACAGCCCCAAAGCATGATGTTTCCACCACCATGCTTTACAGTAGGTATGGTGTTTGATGGATGCAACTCAGTATTCTTTTTCCTCCAAACACGACAAGTTGTGTTTCTACCAAACAGTTCCAGTTTGGTTTCATCAGACCATAGGACATTCTCCCAAAACTCCTCTGGATCATCCAAATGCTCTCTAGCAAACTTCAGACGGGCCCGGACATGTACAGGCTTAAGCAGTGGGACACGTCTGGCACTGCAGGATCTGAGTCCATGGTGGCATAGTGTGTTACTTATGGTAGGCCTTGTTACATTGGTCCCAGCTCTCTGCAGTTCATTCACTAGGTCCCCCGCGTGGTTCTGGGATTTTTGCTCACCGTTCTTGTGATCATTCTGACCCCACGGGGTGGGATTTTGCATGGAGCACCAGATCGAGGGAGATTATCAGTGGTCTTGTATGTCTTCCATTTTCTAATTATTGCTCCCACAGTTGATTTCTTCACTCCAAGCTGGTTGGCTATTGCAGATTCAGTCTTCCCAGCCTGGTGCAGGGCTACAATTTTGTTTCTGGTGTCCTTTGACAGCTCTTTGGTCTTCACCATAGTGGAGTTTGGAGTCAGACTGTTTGAGGGTGTGCACAGGTGTCTTTTTATACTGATAACAAGTTTAAACAGGTGCCATTACTACAGGTAATGAGTGGAGGAAAGAGGAGACTCTTAAAGAAGAAGTTACAGGTCTGTGAGAGCCAGAAATCTTGATTGCTTGTTTCTGACCAAATACTTATTTTCCACCATAATATGCAAATAAAATGAAAAAAAAACAGACAATGTGATTTTCTTGATTTTTTTTTCTCAGTTTGTCTCCCATAGTTGAGGTCTACCTATGATGTAAATTACAGACGCCTCTCATCTTTTTAAGTGGTGGAACTTGCACTATTGCTGACTGACTAAATACTTTTTTTCCCCACTGTACAGTTCAGAAATATTTGGTGAGTGACATAAGTTTTGGCATTTGTAGATATTCAAGATACAAGTATATAATCAATATGGGCTTAAAGTGCAGACTCTCAGCTTTACTTTAAGAGTATTCACATCCAAATTGGAGGATGGCTTTAGGAATTGCAGCTCGTTAATATGTAGCTGCCTATTTTGAAAGTGACCAAAAGTAATTGGACAATTATCTCAAAGGCTCTTTAACCCCTTCTTTCCTTGCGATTTTCCGTTTTTGCGCTTTCATTTTTTACTCCTCTTCTTCCAAGAGCCATAACTTTTTATTTTTCCGTCAATATAGCTGTATGAGGACTTGTCTTTGCGGGACGAGTTGCTTTGAACGACACCATTGATTTTAGGTAAAACTGACCTGACAACATGATTCTCCGGGACAATATGAGTACGCAGATACTAAACATGTATAGTTGTTTTTTATTTCAGTGGTGAAAAAAAATCTTAAATTTGTAAGAAAAATTTTTTTCTGCTTATGTCGACATTTTTCAAGACTCGTGCTAGGTGAGGGTTTATTTTTTGCGAGCTGAACAGACGTTTTTATTCATATATTTTTGGGGTAGATACGATGTTTTGAGGCCAATTATTTCATTCTATTGCAATGTTGTGGGGGACAAAAAAGGTAATTTTGGGGTTTTGACTCATTTTCTCGTTACGTCGGTTACTGATCGCATGGTTTTTATATTTTCATAGATTGGATATTTCTGAATGCAGCGATACCAAATATATCTATATATTTTCTAATCGTTCCATTTTCAATGGGGCAAAAGGTGGGTGATTTGAACTTTTGTGCTTTTTTATTTTCCTATTTTAAAAAGCTTTTTTTTTTTTAAACTTTTCACTGAATTTAGTAGTCCCTTAGGAGACTTGAAGCTGCGATCGCCTGATCGCCTCTACTATATAACAGAAATCACAATCTCCTATGAACACCAACAACAGTTCTGCATTCACAAGGATATCACAATGTAGACCTCTGACTGTTATGACAACCGATCGGCGCCTGGCGATCATATGAAAGAGGCGCCAATGGGCAGGATTAATGACGCGCTTCCTGCTGGTGTGTGTTAAATCCCGCTGTCAGTGGTTGACAGCTGAACTAACAGGTTTCATTGACAGAAAACCCTCTAAAGAATAACTGTTGCTTTAATTTGTATTTAATTAATCAACTGTACACAGGAAAATAAGCAAGTCTGTGATATATTTTATAGGAGCAATATTCCTTCTTTGCCAAAACTGATCTGTCATTCTTAAAACTCTCAATTCTCTGATAAAATCTGATAGGAAATATGATAAAATCTGTATTCAGTGCAGACACTTTACCATTACTGAGATAGAAGATGACAGTTGGTGCTGATGAGATTCTATGTAGAGGGGAGGAGCGAGGAGGAGGGGGAGGGAGAAGCTAGTAGCAGAGCTCCCCCTGTGGTCTACATAGAATCTCATCAGTAGTATCTGTCATCTCCTATCTCAGTAATGTTAAAATCTGTCTTCACTGAATTCTGATTTTTACCAAGAATTGAACATTTAGAATATTAATGATCAGTCCCGTCAAGGAAAGAAGCAGATTTCTCTGATAAAATATATTATAAAGTTTCTCATTTTCATGTGTACTATGCATTTATGAACTCAATATTAACATGAAAATTACGTTTTACGTTACTCCAAATCTAAATTATTTGGCATAGGCAATTATTAATATTTCAGAGATCTCTTGTGTGTTTCTTGGGACAAACTTAACACTTCTACAAATAAGAATTCTCTTGTTTTATGAGATCAACGTAAACGGTTTTACACTTGATCTCCAGAAGTCACCATCAACCCAGATCTACTTCCACCTTGTGTTGGACACAGCAGGTTGTTTTTCCTGTGTTGGCACATCATCAGGGCTGTGTGGGAGGGATGGGGGCTAGATGACTGGCTCATTTCAGTAAGTAAAGCAAACCTCTTCTCCGACTAGGGCAATGTATAGATGATGGGGGCTGGCCTAGTTCTTGACAAGATCCAGTCAAATAGCCCTCATTATAACATACCAACACATAGGAGCATTTCTAGTGGCAGCATGTCAAGCCGGAAGTGAATGTGCCAGGAGCCGAAGATGACTCTGATATCTGGAAATCAGAACTCCTTTGATAATACAAGTAAATCAAGTAAGTTTTAGATATTTTTCTCAAGTGGACACAGCCTTTAGTTTTCTTTGTTAATTCTCTTATGTACAGCATTACACCTGTGGTCTACAACTAGAGGCTCTCCAGCTGTAGTCAAACTCCAACTTCCAGCATCCACTACTAGTCTATGGCTACCGGAGCATGCTGGGAGTTACAGTTCTGTAACAGCTGAAAAGATGCTGGTTGGAGACCACTGTATTACAGAAAAACATACATACATCATAAACCTCACAAATACAATGTTGTAATATAATATGCAATATCTGTAAATACATGAAATAAAATGCTACCTAGAAAATCAGAAAATAAACTGCACTAAACAATGTGCTTAGAGGGTCATTATGCATTCTGTATTGAGAAAATATTTAAAGGGAATCTGTCACCCCTTTTTTGAGAAATCATATAATGATATCATTCAATTGTGTGTCACATAAGGATTCTCTTAGTACTTTTGCTTCCCCCTGACCCCGCACCTTTCATGCATAAATACCTTGTTTATATCGGTTCAGATGTATGTAAACTGCCGCTGTCTGGTCCGCTGGGCGGGGCTTATTCACCTGCTCCCCCCCCCCCTGTCTTGCTCTACACAAGAAGAAATGCGTAGAGCAAGACAGGGAGGGGGGGGAGCAGGTGAATAAGCCCCGCCCAGCGGACCAGACAGCGGCAGTTTACATACATCTGAACCGATATAAACAAGGTATTTATGCATGAAAGGTGCGGGGTCAGGGGGAAGCAAAAGTACTAAGAGAATCCTTATGTGACACACAATTGAATGACTTCATTATATGATATCTCAAAAAAGGGGTGACAGATTCCCTTTAAGGGGATCCATAGATTAATAATACCAATAATTAGTGAAGGGAGCTCTGCTGATAATCCAGCTTTAGTCAGAGTGCTCCCACAAGAGTAGATCCCCTACTTGTGGGGGCTGCAAAACTATTACATTTGGGGTCTCTCTCTAAATATATATATATTTATATACTGGGAAAAATCTGTCTATAGACATACAAATCTCTATATACATTGCACTACATGTTCTACCCTGCGGCATATATAAGCAGAGCGGAGATCTACCTTTCTGCACTCCTCCCCTATACAGAGCTCTATGATTGCTCTACCGATTAGACTGGGACTACACCAAGATTGTGGCTGCAATATAGGTGGCGCCTCCTAAGATCACTGTATGTTGCTGCTACATCACAGCATAAGGCCTCACTCACATGTCCATGTTTAAACATGTATGTAAAAAAACGGTACAGGTGTCATCAGTTTTTTGGATCAGTGTGTCATTAGTGTATGGTCCAGTGTCAGTTTTTACCATCAGTGTACAGTCTGTGTGTCCATTTTACCATCAGTGTATGGTCTGTGTGTCCATTTTACCATCAGTGTACAGTCTGTGTGTCCATTTTACCATCAGTGGACGGTCTGTGTGTCCCATTTTACTATCAGTGTACGGTCTGTGTGTCCGTTTTTACCATCAGTGTACGGTCTGTGTGTCCCATTTTACCATCAGTGTACGGTCTGTGTGTCCCATTTTACCATCAGTGTATCATCTGTGTGTCCATTTTACCATCAGTGTACAGTCTGTGTGTCCATTTTACCATCAGTGTACGGTCTGTGTGTCCCATTTTACTATCAGTGTACGGCCTGTGTGTCCGTTTTTACCATCAGTGTACGGTCTGTGTGTCCCATTTTACCATCAGTGTACGGTCTGTGTGTCCCATTTTACCATCAGTGTACGACGGTCTGTGTGTCCCATTTTACCATCAGTGTACGGTCTGTGTGTCCCATTTTTGCTATCAGTGTACGGTCTGTGCGTCCCATTTTACCATCAGTGTACGGTCTGTGTGTCCATTTTACCATCAGTGTACGGTCAGTATGTCCATTTCACCATCAGTGTACGGTCTGTGTGTCCATTTTACCATCAGTGTACAGTCTGTGTGTCCCATTTTACCATCAGTGTACGGTCTGTGTGTCCCATTTTACCATCAGTGTACGGTCTGTGTGTCCCATTTTACCATCAGTGTACAGTCTGTGTGTCCCATTTTACCATCAGTGTACGGTCTGTGTGTCCCATTTTACCATCAGTGTACAGTCTGTGTGTCCCATTTTACCATCAGTGTACAGTCTGTGTGTCCCATTTTACCATCAGTGTACGGTCTGTGTGTCCCATTTTACCATCAGTGTACGGTCTGTGTGTCCATTTTACCATCAGTGTACAGTCTGTGTGTCCCATTTTACCATCAGTGTACGGTCTGTGTGTCCCATTTTACCATCAGTGTACGGTCAGTATGTCCATTTTACCATCAGTGTACGGTCAGTATGTCAGTGTTTTTCACAGATGGATAAGTAAATAAGTAAATGACAAACATTCTCTTATACTTTGCAATTTTACATACAGACTACACTGATGTCATCCGTGTGCTGTAAGTGTTTTTCATGAACCCATAGACTTGTATTGGCCCCTGTCATCCGTGATATTGTAAAAAAACCTGACATGTGAAATTCCCTGTAGACTACAACTTATGTGCAACAAGGACAAGTTTAATGAGGCCTAGTGCTGGGGTCACATTGTGACCCACAAGGTATTGCAACTCGCAAAAAGTCGTAACCTTGTTGAATTCTTTATGACGTGGTCGAAGTACCTTGCAGGTTGCAAAGCAAGCCCATTCAGCTGCATTATGCTGCGATGCGGTATACAGTAATCTTTGGCCATGTGAGTACTAATCACCAGTCTCTTTAAGCTAAAGAACCCTTCTATTAACCAATAATACAACAATCCAAGTATGGCTACTTTCACACTTGCGTTTTTTTGCTGCGCGTTTTTTGCACACACAAACGCATGAAAAAAACTCATCATGCGTTTGTGTGCGTTTTTTGCGGGTTTTGGTGCATTTTTTTTTTTTAAAAACGCATGCTTTTTTTGCGCATACGTGCGCATTACAATGCGCACGGATGCGCACCCATAGACTTTAATGGGTGCTTTGCTGTAAAAAAACGCATTGCGTGCGCATGCATTTTTTTGGGGCAAGTCGGACGCACAAAAAATGCAACAGGATGCATTTTGTGCGCCTGAGCGCACACTGCAAAAAAAAGTCATGAACATACAAACGCGGACGTGCGCATATGTATGCGCGCATATGCGCACCCATGTTAAAGTATAGGGGAAAAACGCATGCTTTTTTTTGCGCTAAAAAGCAGCGCAAAAAAAACGCAAGTGTGAAACCAGCCTAAGATCTGAAAGAATGCAAAGCATATTTTACATATCAGTCTTTACCAGTCTAACAGTCAATGAATTATGCTGAAGATGTCTTATTAAATACACTATAATGACCAAATGCACAGATTCCCGTATGTTGCATAAGGAAAGCCACAGGTAAAACAACATGAAAAAAGGAAGAGTTGGTGGTTAGCTCAGGGGGTGGTGGATATGCATGTATTGGTGAAATGCAACATCTCGCAGTCATATTGCATTCTAGAATTCAAAGCTCTGCATCTTGTTGGATGCCACGTGCAAGGAGGCACATGATTCACAAGAGTGAATCCATGCAGGATACTTACCTTCTCAGAAATTGCATGAGCATAGAGATTAGAGATGAGCAGGGGTCAAAATACTCGCAAACACCAAAATTATCACCTGATTTTGGCAGGTTACATTGGTATCTGAACCTAATGCCCATAGAAAGGACAGAAAAATAGAGGGGAAGAAGACAGAAAAAGAGAAAAGAAGACAAGATATAGAGGGAGACAGAAGAAAGGAGTACACAACTTTTCTTCTGTTCTTTTTCATTCATTTCATTAACAAAAAAAAGATGAAATTTGGACTAAAAATATTTTAGCTTAATGCAGGATGAAACGATAAAGGGACAGTGATCCCTCAGCGCCAGTTACTCGGTAATTGTCTTTATGGTTTTCCAGGCATATGGCACAAATGTAAAGTGAAACATATCCTTGGAGAACTTTATGGGCAAAAATACTTTCCACTAATTTAGACTGGCCAAAAACTGGTGCTATAGAAGCCAAGGATGGCGCTAAGTATGGCAAGGTTGATATTAACCACTATGGTAAGGTATTTGCATTTTTTACGTAAGACATCTGCTTCCCAATCGATATGAAGCTGGCATGAAATGATTCATGTGTGCCATCAAAACGATGGTGATCTGTTCACTGTTGTAACTGAGAGACGTGATCAACGCCTCTGATACATTGATAATTATTGGAGTCATTGGGCATGAGACTATTCCCTGATGACGTCATGATGATATGTTGTTGTCAGATCTGCTGATGATGATTATGGCTCTGAAAAAGTTAGTTGGGTGCTGCAGAACTCCAATTATTTTGCAAGGCATGGTTCATCGTCTCCATACACAATGATGGCATGATGGCCACATGCCACACTGAAAATTAGACTGAGTAGGTGGTAGATTTTAATTGCTCTGACTGGTATGACAACATGAACTGGAAATGAAAATCAAAGTGTAATGGTCATGATAACCGCTGGCATAGGTGTATATCAAAAATAAAGGCAGACTTTAGAGCAAATGCAGCTATTTGAAATATCAAAATGACTAAAAAGAGGTTGCACCAAGTTTCAAAATTACCTCCAGTTATACTTTGCAGACCACTCAGGGTCTGACCACTGGGACCATCATTAACTCCAAGAACATAAATCTTCAGAGCTCTTTTTGAAGAGAAGAGGACAAGCATGCACATCTTCACTCCATTTACTTCCTTTGGGACTGCAAAGTGCCATTCACATGGGACTCTGTTCTCGGGATAGGCGGAGGTCCTAGTCATCAGACCCTCATCACCTTTAAAACTTGGTACAAAGCCTTTATGTGTGAGCTATACTGATGTGAAACAGAGCTCCCCCACACCTGGTGTCTGCACTTGAATGTACCTTTCCTCCACAGAAGCTTCCTTTATCTGCTGATGTGGTTTTGTTCCTTCCATGTCTCGTATGCTCACAGCATAGATTTTAGTGGTGTAATCAATGGATTTCTCTCTGGCAACATCACTGTCGTAACCTAGGTAAAATGAATTGATATTCAACTGAACAGTAATAAAAAAATAAAGTGTGGTAAGCAACAATAGTGTATTAAAAGGGTTTTATGGACAGCACAGCTTTGTTCTGAAAGTCGTCTGAAAAAAGATTATTAATCAGTGAGGAAACCCGACTTGCAAGAGTTCAATATCAGTGCAGCATCAACACAGGAGGAATTATGGGATGATTTATCAAAATTGGAGAAAAAACTCTGAAAAGTCGCAACTATTGGGGGATCGACCAAAATGTTGCGACTTTTGGTGTTTTCACTCAAATTTGAATTAGCTCCATCAAAATTGCTGAAGTTGGGGAGGAACCAAGGCGCAGCTATGCCTGCCCACCAAATTAATTAAAAATACTGTTTTTTTGTACACCAGAAATGTTACTCTAGACAATGATTGGAGTAGCATTTCTAGTGCGGATCTCAGAGACGCACAGCCCTCAAAAAATGTACCAAATTCATAAACTGGCGTGTGCTAAGCATGCAATATGTCTGTTTTGGTGAATCAGCCCCAAAGTATTGCACATTGGTTCTGATTCATCAAAGCAATTTCATCAGGATTCAGGGGTAAATTACTTTGAAAAGTTGAACATTTTTGTATCTTTTGGTGCTTTTATGCCAGTTTCTCTCAGCTTTACCAAAATTCGGCGTGGGCACATGACACCACAATATCCACTCGTCAGACACTCCTGATTCATTACGAAGCATGCACCTCTTATTGAATCAGGAGCGTCTGACTATTGAATCTGGGTCCATTGTCTATAGAGATAAATATGATAGTTGAGAAATGCAAGGATATGACTGATCCTTCGGGGAGGGAGATGCTTTTTGTAGCTGAAAGTCCAAAATGAGGGACCTCCACTATTAACACAGAAGTCCTAAACAGGATTACTTAACACACCACTCCAGTATTTTTCTCTATTTCACCGCTGGAGTGGTGCTACTAAGTTCCCTGCATCTAATAATATACTTACCAGTTGCCATCTTTATCTGTTATCAGCGCTGCTGCGTTCATCTTCTGCAGTTTGTGACCTGCTGGATCTCTTCACCGTATGCCGGCTGATCCGGAAGTCACTACTCAATGTAAGTCTATCTATGAGAGCCAGAATGCGGCCTGACCGATTATCTCATAGACTTACGCTGAGAGCTTGTGACCATTACCTCTGACTTCTGGTCAGACAGAAGTTGTGGTCACAACATGGCAATGAGAGACCGAAGCAGTGTCAGGTACAGCTGAATATGGCAGCTTGTGAGTATAATAGGGATCTTGGATTTGTGGCACCACTCCAGAACTGGAATAATAAAAAACGCTGGCGTGGCGCTTTAAAATTAGCTATTGAAACTAGACATCTCTTTTAAATCAGCATATCCGATATACTTCCCCACCTCCATCTTCCTCGGCATCAGTATCTGACTCTTCGCTGTCCACAGGTTTACTCTCTAAGTTGCCAAATGCCTCTCGTGTCCAGATCATCAGCGCGGTATCTGCCCCACCTACTGTCAGCAGTGTGGAATCATCGTATAACCACCGGACATTGGTCACATGAGCGCTATGGCCGACATATTTTTTGAATTTGGCATCACGACCCTATAATAGGAGACAAAAAAATGTTGTTATTAATTGACCAAACAGAGCAGATCAAAAAAAGTTAACTTTTTTATATATCTTTATCATATTATTCTGCACAAAGACATCATAGTAATAGAGAACTTATACCAATATATATGAAAAATTTGCTAAAAACGCTCCCCCAAATCGCCTCATCTCTTCAGCTGTGAGAACACTATACTTAGAAGAAATATACTCAGAGGAACAGTAAACTACAATCAGAAAAGCCCCAGAAAGCCACCTGACATTGCACGGTAATAATTACATGCAAAACCAGCTTAGAATAACAGAGGAGATATAAAAAAAAAAAAAAGTTTAGTTTGTAAAAATGTTATTAAAGCAGGAAAGTTGCAGGATCAACACAGCGGTCATAAAAGGGGGTAGACTATTTATACTTGTACAAATCCTGACTAAGCTTAAAGAATAACCATAGTTTTCATTTTTATTTCATAAATCAATAGTGCACGTGACAATAAGAAACTGTGTAATATATCTTATCAGAGGATTCAACTTCTTTCTCTGCCAAAATTAATCAGTCATTATAAAAATTCTCGATTCTGAGGTAAAATCTGTATTCAGTGCAGTCACTTTCCCATTACTGAGAGAGGAGCAAAATTTGCAACATCAAAAACTCACCAAATACTCATTGTGAGAACATAGCCTAAGGCTACTACTGTACAGGTGCATGCAACTTGCGTCCAACTTATCTGGGATTTTGCCACTGTTTTACAGCCCTCGCACAACCATAAAATAGTATTGAAAAGGCAAGTCACAGATAGGTGGCACAGATGTTTTTGGTTGCGCGATTTATCTGTGAGTTGATGTCACACAACATGTCACCTTGTAGTCCCAGTCTAAGGTCTCAATCACACGGATGTTGATTTTCTCATGCGACAGAATTGGGCCGATTACTATGCTAATGACACTTAGATCAAACTATGTCAGAATTTGAGCTGAGTGTCATGCTACTGGGATCTGATTCTCTTGCATGAGAGAATCACAGCACAGGTGCGGAGAAGATGGAGAACTTAATTCTCCATCTTTTCCATGGTCTCTGGGTGTGTATATCAGACTGCACTGGGATGTCATCCAAGTGCTGTCCAATATTTTACCCACAGGCTTGTATGAGTGTGCGTGGTCCGATTTGGAAGCACTCACAGCATGCCGAATCGGCATGAGAAAAAAAACTGCAGATCTGCATAGTATAGCATTAGGCCGAGGGCTATCCAATAAAACATCAGATGGCACTCGGCCGTGTTAGGCCACGTGCATACATTGTGTATTTGGTGAGTTTTTTACCTCACTATTTGCCAAAACCAAGAGTGGAACAATCAGAGGAAAAGTATATTAAAAACACGTCACCAGACTCACCACTTCTGGATTTTTCACCCACTATTGGTTTTGGCTTACAAATACTGAGGTAAAAAAGACTCACCAAATGCTCAACGTGTGACCGTGGCCTTAGGCTATGTTCCCACAATGAATTTTTGGTGAGTTTTTACTCTGCATATTTTCGAAAAAATCCAAGTTCCAAGTAACATATTTTACTTAATAGGATCAAAAACTTACCAAAAGCTTATCGTAGGAACACAGCCTAAGGCCACGTGCACACGTTCAGTATTTGGTCAGTATTTTACCTCAGTATTTGCCAACAACAGGAGTGGATCAATCAGAGGAAAATTATAATAGAAACACATCACCACTTCTGGATTTATCACCCCCTTCTGGTTTTGGCTTACAAATACTGAGGTAAAATACTGACCAAATACTGAACGTGTGAACGTGGCCTTATACGCTAGTGTCAGGGAGCCCTAATGGCGATAGAAATTATTCACCCAGCGCTGATAAGCACAATCAAATTCTTAAACTAGACCACTGACTTTGCTTATTTCTGTAGACTTACCTTCACAGGATAAGAAAAGAGTTTCACAAATCCAAAATCATCTCCTGTAGCTAAAGATTTTCTATCTTTGGTAAGAGAGGCAGCATTTACGTCAGTCACGTCACTGTGAGCAGGCCAGATGCCTTCACATGTGGGTCCAAGGACGCAGGTCCAGGAGTGCCATTCTATCCGCTCCATCTGTGACAACGTACATCACGAGTAACACGTTAGAAGTCCCACTTACAAGACAAAAAAAACTCTACTCATGGAGAAATTATAGGTTTTATTAAAAAAAAAAAGTTGCATCAAGGTTCTGGAGAAATGACATTGCACTACTAATTGCTACTACTACAATTACTACTCCTATAATAATAATAATATTCATTAAAATGGGGTCAGTTGTTACCTCTGCAGATTTAATGACATATCTTTTTCCCCTTGGAGCTTCAAAAAATAATTGTTCTTTGGCACCTGTATTAACTTGCAGCAATTTACCTTTTATTAAAAGCAGAAAAGAACAAAACTGTCAATCAGAATATAGGAAGGCAAACATTGGTAGTGTTATATAGATCTTGCCACAAAACCTGGAGGGATCGTTCACCTCTGGAGCCCTAAAGAACTGAAACCTACATTAGTTTTGTTAACCCTATCCTGCTGAGGCCAATTTCCATTTTTTTTTGTTTTTTCCTCCCCTTCTTCCAAGCACCATAAGGGTGAGTGCACACAGTGCGGAATCATCTGCGGATTTTTCAGCGCGCATTTGCAGGTAAAACTGCAGGTAAAGTGACCTGCGGTTTACCTGCGGATTAGCCTGCTGTTTTTCCCTGCGGTTTAACATCTGGACAATGGAACAGGTGTCAAACCGCTGCGGAATCCGCAGAAAGAATTGACATGCTGCAGATTTAAAACCGCAGCAAATCCGCGCTGAAAAATCCGCAGCATGTGCACTGTGGTTTTGAAACCCCATTGATTAGCATTGTACTGCACAATGTCTGCGGAACTGCTGCGGATCCGCAGGGCCAAATCCGCTGCAGATCCGCAGCAGAATCTGCAACGTGTGCACACACCCTAACTTTTTTATTTTTCAGTCCACATAGCCATCTAGAGGTTTGTTTTTGGGGGATCAGTTGTATTATGAATTGCACTGCGTTATCATGTGATGCACTGGAAAGAGGGAAACAAATTCCAAGTGCAGCAAAATTGTGGAAAAAAAAAGTGCAATTCCAAAATTGTTTTTTTTTATTTTTTAATTTTATCATGTTCACTATACAGTAAAACTGACCTGGCAATATGATTCTCCAGGTCAGTACGATTGTTCAAATTCCAAACCTGCATACTTTTTTTTTTTTTAATTAAGTGGTAAAACAAAATTCAGAAATTAAAAAAAAAAATACATTTTTTTGGTTGTGTTGCCATTTTTAGACACCTGTAAAGTTTTCAATTTTTGGCCGATGGGCTGTGTGGGGGCTTATTTTTTGCACCCTGAGCTTATGTTATTATTTATACCATTTTGGGGTAGATATAAGCATAAGCATTTAAGCATGCCATCATACATCCACTACTTAAAAAAACATCCCTCGACCAAGACTGTGCCGCTAACTATAGACCTGTCTCTAATCTTCCCTTCATCTCTAAACTCCTGGAACTCTACTCTACACTCTACTGAAACTGCCCTCACTAAAGTCTCTAATGATCTACTAACAGCTAAATCAAATGGTCATTACTCCATGCTAATTCTCTTGGATCTCTCTGCAACACTCGACACTGTGGATCATCAGCTCCTCCTCACTATGCTCCGTTCCATTGGCCTCAAGGACACCGTTCTCTCCTGGTTCTCCTCCTATCTCTCTGACCGCTCCTTTACTGTATCTTTTGCTGGCTCTTCCTCCTCTCATTTTCCCCTTACTGTTGGGGTTCCCCAAGGATCCGTCCTAGGCCCCCATCCTCTTCTCTTTGTACACTGCCCCTATTGGTCAAACAATCAGTAGATTTAGTTTCCAGTACCATCTCTATGCTGATGACACCCAATTATACGCTTCTTCTCCTGACATCACGCCTGCCTTTCTAGAAAACACCAGCGATTGTCTAAACGCTGTGTCTAACATCATGTCCTCACTATATCTGAAACTGAACATGTCAAAGACTGAACTCCTTGTGTTTCCTCCCGCTACTAATGTACCTATACCAGACATTGCCATTTCCGTGTGTGGTTCCACTATTACTCCCCAGCAACATGCCCGTTGTCTTGGGGTCATACTTGACTCCGAGCTTTCCTTTGTCCCCCACATACGATCACTGGCTCGCTCTTGTTATCTGCACCTCAAAAACATTTCTAGAATTCGACCTTTTCTTACTTTTGACTCCGCAAAAACTCTTACTGTTTCTCTTATTCATTCTCGTGTCGACTATTGTAACTCACTTCTAATCGGTCTCCCTCTTACCAAACTCTCCCCCCTCCAATCTGTCTTGAATGCAGCTGCCAGGATCATATTCCTCGCCAATCGTTACACCGATGCCTCTACCTTGTGCCAGTCATTACACTGGCTACCTATCCACTCCAGAATCCAGTACAAACTTATTACCCTCACCCACAAAGCCCTCCATGGCTCAGCACCACCCTACGTCTCCTCCCTTGTTTCAGTATACCATCCAACCCGCGCCCTCTGTTCTGCTGATGACCCGAGGTTAGCATCCACAATAATCAGAACCTCCCACTCCCATCTCCAAGACTATACAGTTGTGGCCATAAGTATTGACACCCCTGCAATTCTGTCAGATAATACTCAGTTTCTTCCTGAAAATGATTGCAAACACAAATTCTTTGGTATTATTATCTTCAGACGAGGCGACCCCCGACCCCTGCTATGTCGCTGGTGAGATCTGCCTGTGTGGCAGCTCACTAGCGACCACTTAGCGATGTACCAGCGATCCTGACCGCGTCATATCACTGGTCGGGGTCGCTGGTGCATCGCTAAGTGTGACAGTACCTTAAGCTTGCGAGCAGGGCCCTCATTCCTCTTGGTATCTGTTATGACCTATGTGATTACTGTTATGCTGTAATGTCTATTGTCTGTACAAATCCCCTCTGAAATGTAAAGTGCTGCGGAATATATCGGCGCTATAGAAATAAAATGTATTATTATTATTATTATTATTATTATTATATGATGTTTTCATCACCTTTTATTGTTTTTATACTGCAATGCTACAGCAGCTGAAAAAACATAATTCTGGGGTTTTGATTAAATCACTTTTCTCATTAAGCCATTTACCGATCGGGTTAATTAATTTATATTTTGATAGATTGGACTTTTATGGATGCAATGATATCAAATATCTATATTTTATTATTCTTTTTACTACTTTACTTTTGATGGGGCAACAGGCAGGTTTGAACTTTTATTTTTTTTATCTTTTCATAATTTTAAAACCTTTTTTTTTCACTTTCTACTGTACTTATTAGTGCCCCTTTGAGGACTTGAACCTGCAATCATCTAATTACTTATGCTATACACAACAATGCTACAGTACTGCTATGCATAGTTCTGCTCAACCTGCACCTGTTAGAGGCAGATGATGGCTGAACATCACAGCCATCATCTGCCAGGAAAAATGCGGGCTCGTTTTGTAAGTCTGCATCTAAGGGCAGAGACAGACTGCCGTATTTCTCGTGCGAGAATCGCATCATAAACCTCGTACTGGCTGTCAGCTCTCCAGACCTAAGTTTGGCGGCTGCATAGAAATACATCATACTGTCTTGCTCAGGTCAGGAGAGGTGCCGGGCCAGTTCGTTCAGTGCGATGCGATTCTTGCATGAGTTATACGGCAGTCTGACTCAGCCCTAAGTCAGCGAGCCAGCATAAGGCGTAACTGTACATCATATATCAGTAAGGGGTAAAGATTGTGGTGAAAAATTGGGATCCCCAAAGTTTTTCAGAACAAAGGTATTTGTGTCTACTCCAGTGTATTAGAACTGTTTGTTGAATTTTCCTTATTTTCCGCTACATTAAATGAAGTCTGTCAGCACAAAACGACTGTTCAAACCAAGCACAGGTGCTCAGTGCATCCTTGCTTTGCATCTTCCCTCTGCCTTCATGCTTCACAGGAAACAGAAAAAGGCACAGACAGATGGAAAACAAGTAGGTGAGAAGGGACACTGAAATGTTTAGGCATACAATAAAGGGCACCATTTAAAGGAAGTCTGTCAGGATAAAATAACTGTCCAAACTGAGCACACCCATTCATTTGTTAAGGACGTGATCACCCAATTTCAGAGGGATCGGCCCCATCTAATTTATATGGGAGCCTCCCAGCATTTAGAGTCCAATTGTGCAATTCTCTTCTACCCTGACATCTGGAAAAATAAGAATTGTGCAGATGGACTTCCACTCCACAATCCTATTATTCCCAGGGAAGATAAGCTTATCTTAGGAAGATCTCAGAACGTCTTAAAAGTAGAAAATCCATTTGGCCGGGGATCACACATGTGAGAAACTCTCACGAGTCTCGCATCTTGAGGCCGGGGTCACACTGGCGAGGAATACGGCCGAGAGAGAGGCGCTAAAAGCACGCATTACACACGGACCAATGATTCTCTTGGGTCCCTCGAATCAGCCGTATATTTCTCATCCGTATTCTACGCTCCGTGCCAATGGCTGCATGCTGCATGCTGCGATTGTCAGCGTACTACGGCCGTAATATGCCAATGCAAGTCTATGGGTGCGCAAAAAATACGGATTACACACAGGCCACACATGTGACTTGCGAGAAATACGCACCAGGTGTCTTTTAGCAAAGCCGGCAATTCAGTGCGCTATACAGTAAACTCACACTGACAGGTTTAAGAAAGAAAGAAAGAATAGATATATACACATAGAATACATATATATATATATATATATATATATATGCATTCTATGAGTATATATCTATTCTTTCATTTCTTTATTAAAATTGTCATAGGGCTCCATTATATGTCCATTTTGCAAGCCTGCGAGAAAATCTCGCCATACGGATGCCATACGGATTGCATACGGATGCTGACATGTGCAAAATACGCGACCACACCTTGATTACGGATGACATACGGAGCACTATTTAGGGGTCTGTCATCCGTATTATGCCTGTAAAATACTGACCGTATTTTGCGCAGGTTAGTGTGACTCCAGCCTAATACCCGGCACTGCCGCCGGCACTCGGGACCAGAGTGTGCAGCTGCATGTATTTCTATGCAGCTGAGTGCTCCAGTCCCGAGTGCCGGCAGCAGTGCCGGGTATTAAGATGCAAGACTCGTGCGAGTTTCTCGCACTTGTGACCCCGGCCTATATTATACTTCCAACCAACTGCAAACTGTGATGTTTAGTTTACAGTGATATAGGACAGAGGACAATATTAAAAATGACTAGTCAACATTTTCCGTGTATGGTACTTTTTTTTAGACATTCTTTAATGGTAGTGTGAATATTTTACCTCTAGAGTCCCAGTCAATGTGGGTTATGTAGCTGGACGCTCCTTTGCAGATACCAACCCTCTTGCTTGTCAGTACATTATAGAAATCAACAAAGTTATCATGAGAGGCCACTGCCAGATATTTTCCAGCATCTGCAAAAGACAAAAGTAGGACTTTATAGTACACTTTCTCCTTATGGCAGACACTCTGTTCCTCCTACAGTGATAGGCAGCTCCATAGTCATCCTTGATAGAAAAGAAACCCTTTATTCAAGCGAAGCATAACTGCACTGCTCATGTAAGAGTCACAGCACAACTACCGACAAGCCGTAAATCAGCCACAGCCGGACAGATACACGGTCACCACATTTACAGTCGAATATAAAATGATACAGAAAATTATGACTTTTGTTGGGAGTAGAACCATTAATGAAAAATCCAATTTCTAAATACCAATGTGTGTCTCATATATTCCTTATATACGCAGGTAATATATGTAATGTAACCTTGCCTTGTCATCTCATTATTTTACTGCTATAATAATAGGAACTCCACCTAGAATAAATAAAGCCTCCTTTACCAATCAATTAGCAAAGTAATCATCTGTAATTTTGATCAGGTTTTCATAAAGGGCACTATATACCTATGCATTTTAATTCCTCAATTTAAAATCCTTCTCCACTTTTATGTCCTCACATCACCATCAAATCACCGCATACCATGGAAAAATGTCTTCATAAATGTCTAACGCACTATGTAAATTATCACCTATCAGTCTGATGAGTGGGTTTGGACCATCATCAGCGCCTCCTGACAAGCTGATAATTCAGGAAGAGCTGTGCACCTCACACTATCTCCTATAGGCTGGTGCATGGGCGTTTCATACTATCTGGTTCAAGGTAAATGAATCCACTCAGTGATAGTGTAAGGTTTCCAGCTAGATGTGGATGGCGTGTGTATGATTTGCATGCAAGTCAATGAGTCAGTGGAAAACATAGGACTGCACTCAGATGACATCTGAGTGCATTCTGATCTTCACGGACTGACACAATGGAGAAAATGGGGTCATTTTTTTTTCATCTTCCCCACATCCGAGGAAAACAGAGCACACTATGTCCACACTCTGATCAAAGTGTGACTTGCATAATCGGCCCGATTCTCTTGGATCAGAGAAAATGCACTGGTGAGACACTAGCCTAAGCAAGAGAGGCCGCCATGAACTTGCCTTGGAGAAGTAGTCATCGGAGAGATCCCGGACCAGCTTTTCAACAACGTTTTCTGTGAACTCCACAACATTTCATGGTAACCCAAACACAAGTGCAATAATGGAGTCGGTGTCTGATTATATACTGCCTGCGGCTCGGACAATATGAATCTCCTGAGAAGTTCCCGTTAATATTCTGTTTTCCTATACATAATCTTACCAAACAACTAATGTAGTCTCTCTTTAAAAAGCAAAAAAAAAAAAACAAAAACAAAAAAAAGGACAAATACAAGTAGAGGTAATAGTGTATCGACATGTGGTGAGAGAATCTTATGTAAGAAGAATAAATAAATAAATTTAAAAAAAATATCTAAGTATCAAGAACAAAACCTATAGTTCTAGAAGGGGCTCATACCTGGAGAAAATTTAATATCAGATATAATTTCCTTCCTATGGTGAAAGGACACCATGTCTTCAAGAGTATCGGCATTTACCACTATGAAGCTGCCATCATTCAGGCCTACAGCTAAGGCTTTCCCGTCTGGAGAAAAGGCACAGCATCGTCCACCTGAAACACACACAGGTAACACGCAGTGGTTAGTGAGGAGCACACTGTAGACACTTGAAAACAGCCTTAATTTTGTCTCTAAATAATAAAATGTCATTCTTTTTGCTTCCAGTTGTTATACCCATCATTACCTAATAAAAGCATCGTTGCTGGTTCATGCAAAAACGCATCAGCCAACTTTGGTTTATTGTGCTATACACAGTAGACCAACGTTAACTGATCTCACTACCTGGCAGGAAAAATGGAGGAAGGAAAGAAGCAGCAGTTTAGATTGATATCCACATATCCCATCCTGAGATGTTGTGGAGATAAATCTATACATCCTTATTGGGGAGCCTAATGCTGACAGCCATGCTGGGTGTATAGCTAGCTGTGAACAGTTGAAAGTCCACAGGTGAAGCCATATGCAAGTCTGGAAGTGCATCGGCATGTGTCCTTGCACTTTCACTGACTTCTTCTAGTGCACTGGCACGTCCCCAGTGCACTCTTAGTCTGATTTGCCTATAGCTTTTATACTAGATTACATGTGACTGGCACATGGGATCTTTACAGAAAAGGTATCATTTTATATTGCAGGACATGTAAAAAGCTTTAATTCTATCACAAAAACTATGTTTTCTTGTGCACAACGTTAACTGAAGAGTAAACAAGTTGCTTTTATCAGAAACAGGAAATCTGCTTTTTTAATAGCATAGTCCAGAGTAAGATCTGCGCCTACAAGGGTTATAACAACACACTATAGTATGTTATACAATAAATGTCTTCTGAATACCTAAGTATTTAGATTTTTTTTGCACCCGATACTCACCCTTTTTCAGCTTCCGCACAGCCAGCATGCGGTGATTGGAGGAGAGTTCCCAGATCCGGAGTGTTTTGTCATCACTCACTGTGGCACTTACAGGTTGCTGCGGATGGGTTGACAGACCCCAGACTTCACCTTCCATATGACCCTGTCACAAATAATAAATTCCATGAAAAACAACACTGCTTTCTGATGGAGAACACACCTATGTGGATGGTTCCGTAGTGCAGCTGATCAGCTAGCAATCATTTCACTATTAGGTAGTTATGTTTCACAACAATATGGCAACTACAGTAAAATGTTAATGATGTGTTAAAATGAATGTATTGCCCATATATCATTATATAACACTGAACAAGTAAGATAAACGCTTATATACACATTATATTTAAAAAAAAACATTTTACCATACTTAACATGCAAATAAAATGATAATATACAAAGATAGAGCAAAGGAAAGTAGTAAGAAAGGAGAATAAAGAGATGTTGAAAACTGAGGGGACAGAGGCTAGGTTCCTTCACAGATAGTGAGTCAATATATAAAATACACCTCTGGGATGTGTAACCAGACCACACACAAGTGCAAATGTTGCTCCTGGTCAGATTTAAACCCAGGACTCCTGAGCTGTAAGGAAGCTGAGCTAACCACCATGCTGTCCACAGCTTCACAACCTAATAGATCTGACTAACCTTAGAGAGGACCTGTCACCTAATAGATCTGACTAACCTTAGAGAGGACCTATAACCTAATAGATCTGACTAACCTTAGAGAGGACCTATCACCTAACAGATCTGACTAACCTTAGAGAGGACCTATCACCTAATAGATCTGACTAACCTTAGAGAGGACCTATCACCTAACAGATCTGACTAACCTTAGAGAGGACCTATCACCTAATAGATCTGACTAGCCTTAGAGAGGAACTGTCACCTAATAGATCTGATTAACCTTAGAGAGGACCTGTCACCTAATAGATCTGACTAACCCTAGAGAGGACCTGTCACCTAATAGATCTGACTAACCTTAAAGAGGACCTACCACCTAATAGATGTGATTAACCTTAGCGAGGACCTGTCACCTAATAGATCTGACTAACCTTAGAGAGGACCTATCACCCAATAGATCTGACTAACCTTAGAGAGGACCTATCACCTAATAGATGTGATTAACCTTAGCGAGGACCTGTCACCTAATAGATCTGACTAACCTTAGAGGACCTGTCACTTAATATATCTGACTAACCTTAGAGAGGACCTATCACCTAACAGATCTGACTAACCTTAGAGAGGACCTATCACCTAATAGATCTGACTAACCTTAGAGAGAACCTGTCACTTAATAGATCTGACTAACCTTAGAGAGGACCTATCACCTAACAGATCTGACTAACCTTAGAGAGGACCTATCACCTAATAGATCTGACTAGCCTTAGAGAGGACCTGTCACCTAATAGATCTGACTTACCTTAGAGAGGACCTATCACCTAATAGATCTGACTAACCTTAGAGAGGACCTATCACCTAATAGATGTGATTAACCTTAGCGAGGACCTGTCACCTAATAGATCTGACTAACCTTAGAGAGGACCTATCACCTAATAGATCTGATTAACCTTAGCGAGGACCTGTCACCTAATAGATCTGACTAACCTTAGAGAGGACCTGTCACCTAATAGATCTGACTAACCTTAGAGAGGACCTATCACCTAATAGATCTGGCTAACCTTAGAGGGGACCTGTCACCTAATAGATCTGACTAACCTTAGAGAGGACCTACCACCTAATAGATCTGACTAACCTTAGAGAGAACCTGTCACCTAATAGATCTGACTAACCTTAAAGAGGACCTGTCACCTAATAGATCTGACTAACCTTAAAGAGGACCTATCACCTAATAGATCTGACAAACCTTAGAGAGGACCTATCACCTAATAGATCTGGCTAACCTTAGAGGGGACCTGTCACCTAATAGATCTGACTAACCTTAGAGAGGACCTACCACCTAATAGATCTGACTAACCTTACAGAGAACCTGTCACCTAATAGATCTGACTAACCTTAAAGAGGACCTGTCACCTAATAGATCTGACTAACCTTAAAGAGGACCTATCACCTAATAGATCTGACAAACCTTAGCGAGGACCTGTCACCTAATAGATCTGACTAACCTTAGAGAGGACCTATCACCTAATAGATCTGACTAACCTTAGAGAGGACCTGTCACCTAATAGATCTGACTAATCTTAGAGAGGACCTGTCACCTAATAGATCTGACTAACCTTAGAGAGGACCTATCACCTAATAGATCTGATTAACCTTAGCGAGGACCTGTCACCTAATAGATCTGAGTAACCTTAGAGAGGACCTGTCACCTAATAGATCTGACTAACCTTAAAGAGGACCTATCACCTAATAGATCTGACTAACCTTAGAGAGGACCTATCACCAGTCCAGTCAAAAGTGTCCAATTTTTGCACTTATTTTATTTCAGTAGCTCCTTTGAGGTGTTTATTTTTCAAATCCACCATTTGGTTGCATAGATATGGGCCTTTTTATTTACTGCTAATTTTTATGAAATTTACAAAGAGGCCGTTGCTAACAGGGTAATAATGAAAAGCAGTCTAAAGACACACCCCAGAGAATCATGTAAGCCACATGCCTTGGTAAAGACCATAAAAAATAGCACTATATAAAAAGGCTCATATCTCTGGATCTGTATGATCGGATGGAATACTCTGGGGAATAATGGGAATAAAATAGGAGCAAAAAGTTGTCGCTTTTGATCTGGTGACAGGCCCTCTTTAACTACTTTAAAAAAGCCCATTGACATTAAATGTTTGAGAAGTCCTCATTCTACTAGGAAGTCGCATTCTAAAACGTCAGTGCATTGTATAGCAGCTGAAGAGGGAAAAAGCTACCAAACAGAGAAGCCTCCCCTGTACCCAACTGGTCCCCGTACAGACTAGAAAAAGCCCTAGCCGCACAAGTGAATAGACCTCCTCGCACCTGGCTACCTAAAAGGCCGTCGAGGGGTTTGTCATATTTTCAACACAAATCCAACAAAAGTAGAGAAAGGCATGCAGGGAGACACGAGAACCCAGGGTGAGAAACTAAAACACGTTCACAAAGGATAGACAGGGATAAATAAGGAGAACTAAATAAAAAAAAAATAAGCAAAACCTCTCAGACCCCCAAACGTGAAGAAGAAGGGAAAGGTGCTGGGGAGGAAAACTCACATATTTCCAGAAAGAAAAACAACTGGGGCTTACCGGACAAGTTAAACCCCTAGCTGAGGAGGTTTTGTGTGAAATGATGTCCACTTTGTTTTTTTTTTCTCATGTTTTTTTGGTGTTGTTCCAATACACGCAAAGGAAATAAACATGTCTACAACAAAATGTGTAATTGCAATAATTTTCTGGGAGAAATACTTCATTTCCTGGAACAATTTCAAGGGTGCCAACACTTTTGGCCAGGATGGTATTAACCCAGTCCAAGAATTACATGCTGAACATGTGGATTATGTACCCCATATGTTTGCATTATTTTAAATAACCAAGACGGATAAACTAGAACACTGTATGATGAAGATAGGCCTATGAGAGGCCATTTTACTGGTGGTGTCAGACCCTGCAATGGAGAGTCTTCTGTTAGTGTAACCATAAACAAGGCTTTCCAGAGCTCCCTAATTACATCTAATGGATTCTTATTCCATCCTACAGTCAATACTCGTTTCCATTGATGTAATCAATCTACAGCATAATGCCATTTGCTTTCCGCTAATTGTATTATTGCAGCTTCTTCATCTACATTTGGTTTGTGTTTGCTCATAAAGTACAGATCTGCAATGATGTTATGCCTTTCTAATAAAAGCATCTTCGGCATTGTACAGACACACCGAACCTTCTGCTATACATGGCACATACTCCATTCTGGAGCCGCGTGTCGCTGACTTGAAGAAAAAGACGACGGCATGCATGTGTTATGTGTGCGCTGCTGTCCTGATTGTCTCCGAGACGCTGATTTATCATGGATTGGTCTTATTGTGGCAGGTTCATGCAGGGCAGTATAACACGTTGTCACACTAGGTTTCTTCAGTGTCACATCTCAGGGGAGCTCTGTCTCCTGAGTGTGTCTGTGCTCGCATCCAACTACTTACTGTCTTTTTGTATTAGGAGGTCATGCAGATCTCTGCAGATACACGTCTACTCACTAATACGAATCAGTCTGAGATATAGAAATATAGGAGTTCACTCTGCATGGCTCCATGAAGAGTGACTGAGCATGGGTGCCCAGCAACACTCAGCTTAAAGGGAATCTGCTACTAGGTGCTTGCTATGCCAACTGAGAGCAGCAAAATATAGGGACAGAGACCCTGATTCCAGCGATGTATCACTTGCTGGTCTGCAAGCTGCCATATTTATACAATCACAGTTTTCTCTGCTGCAGATCTAGCAATGCTCTGAATGATGAACCCTATATAACCCTGCCCACACCACTGAATGGCAGCTGTCTGTATACACTGTGGATTGTCAGAAAGCTGCCAATCAGTGGAGGGGGTGGAGATACACAGAGAAGTTGACTAGGAGACACGGGACGCCTAGTCCTGTAATAATAATCTGCTGCTGATAAAACACTGATTTTATTGAAACAGCTTGGTAAGTGACACATCAGTGGAATCAGGCTCTCAAGTTAATCATTAATCATGCTGCTCTCAGATTACATAGCAAAACCTGCTGACAGATTCCCATTAATAGATGGACCTGAACATAGCTATACACTGTGAACATCAGGCGCCATACTATATAAATGTAATAACTATTCACTAGATGGGATCATTTTTTTAATAGACTGCAAACTGCGACCATTATTTATTTTTCTTGATCTATACAGTGGATGTGATACGTAATGGTGAGCCAGCCCCTGAATGAGTGGGCCATGCCCACTGTAGGCACATGTTGTAGAGGCTCTAATGGGTGCTCTATGTACGGAGCTATTGTATCCTCAAAGGGGAAAATCTGTATATATAAGGCATGTAATGGAGCGTGCCGTTACAAGTCACTATGGCCGCCTTCAATTTAACACAGTCAAAGAAAAGAATCTGTTTGCGATCCCAATACCAATTAGAACCACAATACACACTATAACTCATGATCACTACAAAATGAGCACTTGTATAATTAAGATTATTTCTACATCTAAAATGCTAAATGGTGTTCTAGGGTGGGCTTACCACCTAAATAAATCATACAACTGAGTATACACCCAGGTAATGACAGTTCACTAAGAAAAATGTTTTACCTGAACAAGCAATGTTATTGGACCACTTTTATCAATTTCTAGAACTTCACCATTCTTGGTCCCAACCAATATGTGTCCATGTCCCAAAGTGATGGCACGGATTGAAGGATTATCTTCTAAAAGTAAGCCTAGGAGACATATATTGATGAGACGGTAAACAGTAGCAAAGGAGTAGTAGTAAAAACAAGTAAAAAAAAAAGGTGTTCAGTAACACAACCATTCATGAGCAGGATATGAACAGAGAAGACAGATACTTCTCGACAAATGAAAAAGGGGGCGGACGGTGCAAATTGTGCAGCTGCACTGGGGCCCAAGAGATAATGGGGCCCAATCCTCCTCCAAAGCAGCAGGAACGGTGAATTACGATCAGCTATTGGGCAGCAAAGGGCTCATATATTGTTCTGGCACAGGGGCCTCTTCTCGTCGTGTCCGCCCCTGCGGAGTTTCTTTCTATAGATATTTCTGGTACCATGAAAAATAAACCGCATAGAATGACTTCCCACCTTTCCCAAGCACTTATCTACTCCGTAATTTAACAAACAGATAAGGAGTGAATCACTAGAGTCGTGCCCCGTTATCAAGAGCCCCAATGGAATAAACTGGGATTAGAATCATCGGCTAAAATCCGTTCACAACTATCAAATATTTGCTGCTATTTCACTAATAAAATAATGTGAGTATTTTATATTCAAAAATTATGAAAGGTATCTATATCGGGACAACGAGCCATCGACGACAAGTGACACCAGATATTGGTAGGATAGGGTTAGAAATAAAGCGGGTACATGTGTGCGCCCCTTAGCTCCATTCAAGATTGCAATGTAAGCCTTCTTGGCTTAAATGTACAGATTTATATATGTACCTGTTTTGCCTAGAAAATCCCAACATATTACTGTTTTTTATGTGCTGCGCCAAAACTATGTCTCTCCTTATGACCTGTCATTTATTTTTTACAATGCTCCAGTTTCTAGGGGCTTGCGGAGCATGTTTTTTTTTTTGCTTATTTACCTTTTTTCGGACGACTGAGACACTTTTTTCTAAAAATGTTGCTGCAAACTACTCGTGCGCCTGACAGTCTGCACGCAGGCAGCGGGGAAAGCACAAGTCTGAGCTCCGTGTGATTGTAAGAGCTTGTGCACATGACCGATTTTTCGGCCAAGTCCTATTTTCAGAAATGGCACTCGTACTTATGATTTTCTATGAGGATGTGGTCCGCGGAAAATATTGGAGACCTATCCGATGTTGATTTGAGGGTCGGATCAAAATTGGCAATGCAAACCTATGGGTATGTGAAAAAAATTAGACCGCACTGTCAATCCATGAAAAAAAGTGCAGTCCTTTTTTTCATGGATTGACAGAATGAAGAAGGTGGAAAAACTTTTTTTTCTCTTCATCTGAGAAAAACTGATGTCACTCTGATCAAACTCTGATAAATGTCTAATCAGAATTATCGGACCGTTTTTCTAAGATGTGGAGAAATTGGTCATGTGAACTTACACTAAGGCCCAGGCAAGTCAGCGTGTGAACACATCACGGACTGTTCCTATATGTCATTTTCTCACTGAACAGTCACATCATACACATAGACCACAGGCACCATGGCTGGCATAGTCAGGGGGTTGTGTTGAGGCATTGTCAGGGGGTTCTGTTGAGGCATTGTCAGTGGGTTCTGTTGAGGCATTGTCAGGGGGTTCTGTTGAGGCATTGTCAGGGGGTTCTGTTGAGGCATTGGCAGGGGGTTCTGTTGAAGCATTGTCAAGGGGTTCTGTTGAGGCATTGTCAGGGGGTTGTGTTGAGGCATTGTCAGGGGGTTCTGTTGAGGCATTGTCAGGGGGTTGTGTTGAGGCATTGTAAGGGGGTTCTGTTGAGGCATTGTAAGGGGGTTCTGTTGAGGCATTGTCAGGGGGTTCTGTTGAGGCATTGTCAGGGGGTTCTGTTGAGGCATTGTCAGGGGGTTGTGTTGAGGCATTGTCAGGGGGTTGTGTTGAGGCATTGTCAGGGGGTTGTGTTGAGGCATTGTAAGGGGGTTCTGTTGAGGCATTGTCAGGGAATTCTGTTGAGGCATTGGCAGGGGGTTCTGTTGAGGCATTGTCAGGGGGTTCTGTTGAGGCATTATAAGGGGGTTGTGTTGAGGCATTGTCAGGGCGTTCTGTTGAAGCATTGTCAGGGGGTTCTGTTGAAGCATTGTCAGGGGGTTCTGTTGAGGCATAGTCAGGGGGTATTGGCTGGCAATGTGATGGGGCATGTAGTGTGTCTGGCTATGTAATGAGATATTGCCCTGCATATGTCTGCACCAAACTGACTGAATATCACCCTTTAGAAATATATCTACAGTAAAAATAAAATCAGATTTTAGTATTTCTAATTACTGCTGCAGCTTTTAGTCTGAAGACCTTCTTTTTGACGCAGAGAAATTTAGCCTGAATATTTGGTGCAAACTCGTAAATTTTACTGCTTCATATTTCTCCATTCTGTTTTGCTCCATTATGTTTTTAATTGTATAAAAAATTACATTTCTGGGGTAAAGCAAATAAAAAAAACTGTGACAAAAAAAAAAAATCAAAATGTTTACTTGTTTACTACCTAAATTAATTACAAACAAGAAGAAGATTTTTTTTAATTAACATCACATATGACCAGTTCCTCGTCATCAAACATTTTTCCTACTGCAAAAATATATACAGCATATAAAAAAGCAAAAAGGATAATTTCAATAAAATACTTTTAGTTTGTGAAATGACTTGAAAGGGGACTTAAAAATGCATTTAGGCCAGTTTCACATTTGCGCTTCAGGGCGCAGCGACGGCCTGCGAACGGCCGCCGCTAAGCCCCACCCCCTTCCGCACCTCCGCCGGTAGCTCCGCCTCCGGGCACATGACGCTGCATGCGTCATGCGTCCCCTATCTTTATCACTGAGGACACAGGCCGTGCGCAGTATGCGTTTTTGCGGCGCCTGCGTCCTTTTGACGGTGCGCCGACCAGCGCCAAACGCAACCTGTTGCAATTTGGTTGCGCTCGACGCACCGTCAAAAGGACGCAGGCGCCGCCAAACGCATACTGCGCACGGCCTGCGTGATAAAGATAGGGGACGCATGACGCATGCAACGTCATGCGCCCGGAGGCGGAGCTACCGGCGGAGGCGCGACAGGGGGCGGGGCTTAGCTGCGGCTGTTCGCAGGCCGTCGCTGCGCCCTGAAGCGCAAATGTGAAACTGGCCTACTGTAATTTTTCAATATAAACATGATATAATGAAAAAATTATTATTTTTAACTTTTTGATGACTTGAATGCACACAAAAAATTCAAATTTAAAAAAAATAAAAATTCGTAATTCAAATTTACCTTTTGAATTAGAAGAAATTGCTGATCTTTTAATAGCATATGTCTTTAGGCACCTTTCAAACATATCGTCCCAGAGCTCCACCACTCCGTCCTTTCCTCCAGTCACAAAGCCCTGTCACATGAATTGCCACTGATTATACAAGTATGGTCACTTTCTGCAATTAATATTTATTATGCTCACATTTGTAAATCCCACTAAATAAATTGTGCATACACAGACTATTTCAAATATTCACAAAAAAAACAATATGCTTTGGTAAATTTTATATTTAAAGACTATTTATACTTTGGCACTGATATTTTTTTTTTTGTTCATTTGCTTCCTAAATGAAAAATGAAGCAACTTTCTAAACAGTCATTGAAAATTTTTCTAACTAGTTAGGTGGTCTGCAAATTCTGACCAAAATTCCTGAGACCTCTGCTTGTCGCTCTCTCTGACTCTATCTGTCCTCCCCTTCACTGCTTTCAAAGTTAGTAATAGCAGCAGGGAAGGGGAGGAGGTTGTACACAAACCATATCGAGGAGAGGGGGGAAAGTATCTACGTTCTTGGGGATAGCAGAGAAAATAGGTTGTGGATAGGGAAGAAAGTACATGAAGGGAATCACTAAAGAAATAAAGTTTTAGTTGATGGAACTATTGAAGTCATCAGCATCCTGGACACAGAGACCACACACAGCATGTATTGCTGGAAGTGACACTCCCTAATTAGAAAACTAGGAGCAGGATGTAAATTGCTTATGATGAGGGGGGCTGAAAATTATTGAAGGAATAGGCTTGCAGACTGAAACTATTTTTTAATAGTAATGACTAACATACGTAAAAATATTTTTTTTATATAATAAAGGGCCTATATAATAAATATATTCTCATTATGGTCAATATGGCCCCATGCACTAGACAGAATTGAGTCACGTACACAGTCCCCTGTGGATCCTCTCTGTCCCAGAATGCATTTCGATACAACTGGCAGATTTTTTTTTGTGCAGATTCATTCAAAAATAATAAGGTAAAAAACAATTGTGAGATGTTCCATCACTTTCTGTATGATGAAAGTATTTGCCTTACATATATTTGATTATGGGGAGAATACGTGCCAGCTCTTAATGCACAGGAGCCATTAGAAAGTCGATAGAACTGTCGTACCCCATTCACAGCTGATCAATAAATCACTCTGTCGTTCACATTTGGCTCTAATTATGAGGGGACTGTACGAGTAACATGCGCATAAATCACATACCCATAGAAAATCTATAGTCACTTCTTATAATAAATCTGGTGCTCTTAAAGAAGACCTGTCACCTTTCCTGGCATAATATTTCGCAACTGCTCGTATTACCCATAAAATAACAATTTTTGAAATATTTGAAATTTACTTCTTGTCAAAGGGGTGTGTCATTGCACAACTTGGTAAAGTCCGCCCTGAATGGACAGTGTCAGGGTATGTAGTGCCACACCTCCCCAATTGGTAACACCCAGTTTTCACCAACGGCACAAAGCAGAAAGAATAGAAAAATAGAAAGAATAGTCATTTCCCGGCCAATACAAGTGCATAGACATAGAAATGTGTAAGGAAGAGGTGACAGGTCCTCTGTCAATTATCTTACATGCCCTCTGCTTACACACACCAAGATGACACTATTCGTATAAAGATGTTATCACCTTATCCAATGCGTACATGGCAAATACAGGTCCATCATGGGCTTTAATGGTTTTAAGCAGAAGGATTTCTTTCCAAACATAAATATCTCCTGTCGCTGCTCCAGAAAACACCAAGTCTTCTGTCCGTCCGTATGAAACACACATCATCGTCTCCAGTTTTCCAACAGTTCCAAAAGTTCCACGTTTTGAAGTAAATCCGCCCCCTGCCAAGAAAAAATGTGAAGGCTTTACAAAATCTATGTGTTTTATTTGTATATTAAAATGTGTTAGGTGATACAGTATTGTAGTTATGTCCTATCTGCACCATCACAGGGAGGCTTTTCTAAATTAAAGGGTTGTCCAGGCTTGGGGTTCATGTCTGCATTCTATGGGCAGCAGACTTGTGAACCCTCACATCACGCACAGTGTGTGCTGTCAGGATTCGCCGGCAGCTGGCGGTCATGTAACCACAAGTATGTGATTGGCATATTTCCGGCCACATTCTGACTAAACATGTCCAGCCTCACTCAATCCACTTGCATTGAATGAAGCTGTGCATGTCTAGTCGGCATGTTACTGCATGTATGCCAATCACCTACTTGCGGTCATGAAGCCGCCCTCTCTCGGAATGGGATAATCCTCACAGTGTGCACTGAGAACTGTGAGGGTTCACAAGTCTGCAGCTCCATAGAGCGACTGCAGACTGGAAGCCCAAGCCTGGACAACCCTTTAATTGTTATCATCTAACCAGAGACTAGGTGGTAACTTGTAGATCAGTGGGAGCCCAATGGCAAGGTTGCTTATCTTTACAAGGACTTTTATCCATAAAAGAAGATGAGAAAAACCTTTTAACATTCTGGTGGATTTCTCCAGAGAAATCGGTTTATCAGGTAAGGGATTTGCAAGAGTCATAAGGAGTGCCGCACTCTCAGCAAACTAGTTATTGCTCACCGATGGTCTTTGAATAGGGATCTTATGCTTCTTATGTCATAATACACAGCAATAATGCACAGACAATGTGACTTAATTACATGCACAGCTGTGTAAGAAAAACTCTCCATACAGATTGCTATAATGGAGCTGTGTGATATTCTATTGGTTATTGGGGACCTGTCAGCAGATTTACCCCACTAAGCCTCCGAACAGTGGCTGCTGTAGCAGCTATTTCGCTTTCATGTCTGTAAGATTAGAGGCAGGATTTTGTAAAATAAGATGATTAATCACTGCACGTGCCGTTCTGTGGAGATGCCCAATATGGATTGGCTGATGTCTCAGAGGGAGATTTTAATTTAAGGCAAGCACAGCAACGTTGAGTCTGCCTGCACTCGCTTCATCGGCACATTTCCCATACGCCGGATGTCACCGGCATGTCAGAGCTGGAGATGATGTTCCGTGTCCTCAAGAGACATTAAGTAAGCCATATTGGGTGGATTAGGGTATGGACACAGTGACTATTCTGCTGGGCGGCTCTACCTCCTTGACTGCAGCAAGGTAATTTACAGACAGTGTGTGCAGTGATTAATCAGCTTATTTTACGAAGAAAGCATGGGAGCCAAGTACCATCTACTGGTGGTCATTTAGCAGCTCTATGGTGATCTTATCAGTGATATTTAAAGGGGTTGTCCAGGACTATATTATTTTTTCCTGTGGGCCTAAGTACTAACAGGAAGGTACTTGACTGTTCTGCCCTATGCAGATCTCTGCCGTCACAGACCGGTCACTGACTGCGCCTGCAGCTTCCCCTGACGTCACGTCAACAGAGCAGCGGTTTTTCTTCTGTTCTGCTCTGTTAATGGGGCAAGACTGCAAATCTCATGCTGATTGACAGCCGGCTCCCATCTGCAAAACTGCAGTACGCAGCCTGTCAATCAGCATGATGTCGGCAGTCACGACCCATTAACATAGAAGCCCAGAAGCAGTAGAGCTGCTCTGTTGACAAGGAGCAGCTGAGTGACCACTCTGAGACAGCGCTGGATAGAACATGCAGGTAGTTGCCCATATTAAAAAAAAAAATAATTTAGTCCTGGATTACCCCTTTAATGCTGCATGTGCCATATTATTACAGTAATGATCATTACCTGTTTGCTGCCAGAACTTGATGTGCTTTATGCCCACGGTGACCATCTTATCAGTATGATGTGGGTTACATTTCACAACAAAGATTTTATCTTTGTGGCCCCTGCAATAAAAAGAACCAGATTAGAATGAAAACAGTGATTCACTGAATGACGAAAGTCTTACATACGGTATTCCATTATCACTGCTAAATAATATTTTGCACATACAGTTACAGTAGGTCCAGAAATATTTGGACAGTGACAGAATTGTTATGATTTCAGCTCTGCAGGCCATTATTTTTTTTATTTAAAATGATAAAACAGAGATGCAATTGATTGAAGTTTAAACTTTCAGGTTTTATTAAAGGGTCTGAACAATAATATCCTGTGAAATGTTTAGGAATTGCAAACATTTTTCTACAAAGTCTCCTCACTTCACTTCCCGGGCTCAAAAGTGATTGGACAAAGTAGCTTTACCATAAATAAAATGTTCATTTTTAATACTTTGTAGGGAATCCTTTGCAGGTAATGGCTGCCTGAAGTCTGGAAGCCATGGATGTCTCCTTTGTGATGCTTTGCCGGCCTTTCCTGCAGCTGACTTCAGTTGTTGCTTGTTTGTGGGTCTTTCTGCCTTAAGTGTTGTCTTCAGCATGTGAAATGCTGCAGGATGGGGTGGTCGAGATCTGGTGATTGACTCGGCCATTGCAGAATATTCCACTTCTTTGTCTTAAAAAACTCCTGGGTTGCTTTTGCAGTATATTTTGAGTAATTGCCCATTTGTACTGTGAAGTGTCGTCCACTCAACCATGCTGCATTCTGTTGTGGTGTGGTATTTATCATGAGCCTTCTCCAGACTTTCTTCTTCCCATCATTCTGGTACAGGTTGATCTAAGTGTCATCTGTCCATAGATTGCCAAAATAGAAGCATCTAAAGAAGTCACCCAGTTCTGAAAAAGCAAAGTCTAATCTGGCCTTTCTATTGGTAAGGATGGTTAATGGTTTGCACCTTGTGGGGAACCCTCTGTATTTGCTCTCATGAAGTCTTCTCTTTATGGTAGACTTACATACTGAAACATCTACTTCCTGGAGAGGGTTTTTCACTTGGGTGGATATTGTGAATTGATTTTTCTTCACCATGGGAAGTATTCCGCGATCATCCACCACTGTTGTCTTCCGTGGACGTTCAGGCTTTTTTGAGTTGCCAAGCTCACCAGCATGCTCTTTTTTTGCAGAATGTACCAAACTGATGATTTGGCCACTCCTAACATTCCAGATCTCTCTCTGTGATGGATTTCTTCCCTAATGACAGTATGTTTCTCTTCTATTAAGAGCTTCAAATATTTCTGGACCTAAACGTAACCCTACTTTAGAACAGACTTCATGTGAGTACTCCACAGCAAAAAAAAGTAGTAATACAGCATAAAACAAAATGGCAGGTGTCAATAGGGACTACTGTACCGCGTTGTTGCAATTTTCTCTCCTTTTTTCCAATCCCAGAACACGATTGTGTGGTTATCATCCAAGCCAACAGACACCAAACATTTGCCGTCAGCTGTAAGACAAGAAGCCATGACTGAGTATTGAAAATATGACTACAGACCACATATGGCTCAGGACCACTGCCCTCTGTAAAACTCGGCTGTCACAAATGTCCAGATAGAAAGTACACCTGAACACCCCGGTCTGATGATCAGTCTAGAAGAAGGAAATGTCAGGGGACGATAATTAGCACGTCTAACATTTGTATCATCCAAGAAACTTATTTAAAAGGATTGTGTTCACCAGTGTGTTAACTACAAATCCGTATGATGAGATCGTATGATGAGATCGGTACATAACTATGGAGCTATGCACTGCATAATGAGTCAGCACAGATAAGCTCCCACTTCACTAGATTTAGCTCCTAAATGAACCATTGACTCATCCCATGCAGCTGTAAGCCATCATATATATCTGGACTATATAATTCACTTAATTATAGCATTTGTCTGCCTCTAAGATTAGAGAAATTGTTACACATGACAGAAATCACTGATGTGTAATCTCCCACCATAAAGACCTATAGGCGTTAATCCTGCATTTAGCCATCTGGGCCGCCCCAACCATAGATATATATTACTGTTCATGATATAATGCTATGGTTACACAGTGAATTTCTGCAGTCTGGCAGCACCCCATGGCAGCAACCCACTTTGCTGTCGTGCTGCTGTAAAGGGAGGCAAGGACTGTAGTCATAGCCAGACACTGAAGAATCTGTGTCCCAACCTTACCTCACAGAAAACTGTAATCCACTGCTCAGAGCACCTATGTCCCCAGATTCAGGTCACCCTGGGCACTTCCTAGCCGGCGATGGCCCTTCTCAGAGGCGACTCCCAGTAATGGAGACACAGTCCAGAGTAACTGAACGTTTTCTTTACTTAGAATTTCACACATTATATCCCCAGTTGGCACATCATGGGATACACATTCAACTTCATTTGTTTCCTCAGCTCTCCCTACTTTGCTGGTGCTTCTGTACGGCACATGTCCGGACCGGACCGTCTTACACTGCTTCCCAGCTTCATCCTGGCCTAACCTCCCCATGATGACAATTCCTTCTGCCTGTTTCGCCCCAGACTCAAAATCATCAGCCACCTGGTTTTGTTGCCTCTGGAAAAGCATCCAGCCCGTCTGTACCGTTCCCTGCGCAGCTTTAAATTCCTTCTGTTCCTCACTCCAACCGACTCCCGCCGTAAAGGCGTCCACCCAGGTTATGAGTCGCCACATCTTCTCCCTACTGTACTAGCCCCACTGCAATGATGCCCAGTGGCCATGGATAACGTGGGCTGCCGCTGCTTAATGTTACGTGGCTGCCGACCGTCCTGGGCCTATAGTCCATGTGGACACTTTGGGCACTCTGGCCCCGTCTGACTAGCTTCCCTTCTGCTCTAACCTTAACTCTCCGCAGTCCCTCCTACACTTAACCCTATACTATCTACTAACTGTTCTGTCTACTAAAGTGCCCCCCTCTAGTGTCCAACTAAGAGCACGACGATTTCCCTATACTGTACAAGAAACATAGTGAACATTATCACACTATATACAATGGAGAACATGAAGACAAAGCAGGGGTAGCAGTACCATATCATACATGAGGTAGTACATGTAACATGTAGCAATACCAGTAAGCAAAATAAAGCATAAATACAACAATGAACATTATTAACTTAACCCCTTTACGCTGCCATGAACTTGGCAGTGCTGCCGCTGCAAACCCATGATGGCAAGCTGAAAACATCATTATGGGCTATAACCTTATATGATGATGGCTGCAGCACTAACAAGTAAAGTCATTTTCAGATTTTAAGGCTAGACAAGTAATAGAGGAACACCTGAAAACTATGACAGTGTCCAATATAAGTATCAGTTTTAGTAAACCTCCTATTGTCCTACATTAATAACAGTGTATACATTGTCCACCTCTGAGACCACGGCCTCTCTAAAAAAACACAGATTACTTGATGGCTGTTTGGCAATCATATCTAACCAAAAAGAAGTGAAGATGCCGGCGTGTGGCTCCCTCTCTGGGGTTATCAACATAATTCCGACATACTGTACTTCAGTAGACAGGATCTCGCCTATGTGAGAAGTCTGGGTCGCACACATGACATAGGAGCCACCCACCAACCATTATCCAGCCCTATGGTTTTATAAAGTGCTGCGTGTTCACAATATACACTATGCAAAAAAAGTATTGTGACACCTGGTAATCCATGAATTCAGTTTTTTCATTTATTCCCATTGTCACAGATGTATAAAATCCAGTCCCGGGTCATAACTGCAGAGTCAAAATCTCCTCTGGCATTACCATCAGTACCATGGCAGACATAAGGGGCTGATGATATCTTGTAAGAGGCTTAAAGGGAAACTGTCAATAAGCTTGACCCCCAAACCACTTATATGTGGTTGCATAAGATAAACCCATTGTTACCTATATATTGTCATTCCACTGCCTGAACTTTGAATAATCCTTGTTTTTGTGGTACAAATAAGTTCAGTGCAGTGGGCAGGAGAATGCACTTACCGGAACTCTGCCTCCTTGGATATTAACATTCATGCCACTTCCTTGTCTGATCGGTAGCTGACTTCGCCATTGATGTCAGGCGCTGGCCAGGAAATCCTGCCCCTGTGCAGCTCAGCAAAGTCCTTACTTCTGTGTCCACAGGTTTAAGCATTATGTGGCATGCGTTAAGTAGAACAGTGAAGTCAGTGCCAAGTTACTGAGCAGAAAGCAAGGAGACCCCAGATCTGCACAGGAATGAAATTTCCTGGCTGGTACTTGTTGTCAAAGGCGAAGTCAACTATCAGTCAACAAACATGGAGGCGGCAAGAATGTTAATAACCAAGGAGGCAGAGTTTTTAATAAGTGCATCTCCCGCCCACTGCACTTAGCAACTCATTTGCATTCTGCAAAAACTGGGGATTTCTCAGCATTCCGGCAATGGAATGACGACAAAGTGCCAACAGGTTCAACTTTCACTGGGCTGTATACGCATATAAATAGGGGGCTTTACACTTACTGACTGATTCCATTAATCTGGACCCACTGCTGAAGATGCCAGTAGACTTAAGAGGAAAAATAATTCTGTATTCAGGGCAATTTTTCCTGTCATATCTACAGACACCACAAGTGAACTCAACATACCCTATTATAAGGCAGCTGGTTTAATCAGGTGCCAAAGGCTTCTCAGGGGCATTGTGATTTCATTTTATGGACAGAAATAAGTGAACAAGTCCTAAGAATAGTAAAAGATATCAAAATAAATTGCACAGTACCTGAAAAGTCCAGTGCACAGACCCCTCTTTGGTGTTGTCCTTTCAACAGTGATAAACACTTCAATGTTTGCGTATCCCATAAATGAACTGCGGCATCCCGTCCAATCTAAATTGTAATTAAATATGATCAATATAATAATTCTCAAAAATCAGCTACAGTGTAATCCCACCCTACTTTCTGAACTGTAAAGAAAATAGAAAAATGTTAGAATAGAAAAATGGGATTTTTGTGCTTCCTAGTAAGGCCAGACTAGGGCCAAAAATGCAGAGTACTGTAACAGCCGACATTCATATGGTGTCAGCCCTACATGGCGCTGGACCCCGAAGAGAAGCGGTAGGTGAATATATTAATACACTACATTACATGCATAAAAACACATTTACTACAAAATAGAGATGGGAATGCTTATTTAATTTAATGCATTAAAGGGACTCTGTCAGCACACAATGACTGTTCAAACCAAGTACAGGCGCTCGGTGCACCGTGGCGGGGCCAAACATTTAAGTGCACCTTCACACCTACTAGTTTTCCAAATATCTTGGACCTTCTCTGGCTCAATGAAGCCAGAGCTGTCAATCAAAGAAGGGGGGGGGGGGTAGACAAATGGAAAATAAGCAGGTGGTAAGGTGTATATAAATGACTGGCCCCACCATGATACACCGAGCGCTTTGGTATGAACAGTCTTTCTGTGCTGACAGAGTCCCTTTAATTATTCATTTGTTCTATAGCAGACTCCCAAATCTGATGACAGATGCAAGATGATTTAAGCAATGAAATAGTAGTTAAGACATTTTTATTATGTTAGGAAATATTTTGCACAACACCATATACAGAACATCTATTTTGTTTCCTTGCCTTTGAGCCTATTAATGAAATTACACCATTTTAATGCTTTGAGTGAAGACTAAAGAAAAAATTGTAAACTGTCATTTTTTTAGCTTGTCTTCTGCAATTTACAAGGAGCACGTGGTGTAGTGCTGATGATTCCACGTGCCAGGGCGACTCTGGTCGCATTCATAGTTGTACAGTACAGGTACCTTACAGTGCCGAAGACTCAAGTCTCAAATCAAGGATGTGTACCTTTTCAGTTTTTACCTAATTGTGAGAGATTTATTTCTTCATTATTGATACACCTAGGGCAGGTGTCCTTATATCCAAAGTCCATACACAATGGATTATTCACATTTTGGTAACCCAAGGCCATCCCAGACCGGTAATTTGGCATCAGTGATGTACTCAGTGAATGCTCTGAGTTTACACGTCAATGAGACGTCAGACGTAGGTGACAAAGTCCACGGTAGGATGGTAACCGTAACATTTCTGACTATTCATTTAAAGTCACGTAGAATAAAACTGGGGTAGTCTACAAAAAACAGGACTCAGTGGACCCAGGTTTTATTAAATATAATTGCTTAGGGTCTGAATCCATGATCCTATTCAGTACCCAACCACAATACACCACATGCTCATGGCTGTTTCCCTCCTTTAAAGGGGTTGTCTCATGTGTTTTCTTCAATAGCTCAAAGTCCCTCTGCCTCCCGGCTTCCTCGAAATCAGTGCGCTGGTGAGGATTGACAGTGGGAGCCCGAACTGCACGCTCATCAATGCTGCTAGAAGAGACAGCATTGGCTATGCAGCACCGGAAAAGATGGCCAGATCATACAGCATACAGCTTGCAAGCACAAACCCGTTGTCAAGGAATCCAGCCACCTCTGACAGACTGCAGTGGTGGCTGATAAACTAGCCAATGAGCTGTAAACTATAAAATTAAAAATCTCACCGTTCTTGAGAACAGAAAGAATTTTAATAAGAAGTAAATCGCAAAGTTGATTCTTTTCACAAGCTCTTTGCAATATGAGACAACCCCAGTAACACTTGCACATCTGATACAGGTGAAGGCACATCAGTTTGTGTCCACACATTGTTCAGCTTACGTGCACCTGCTGGGGTAAATTTTTGTACTGATTTTCTCAGACTTCTTTGTGTAAGGCCAGACAGAGCAGCCAGCTCACACCCGTGGTGCAGCGGCAATTAAGCTCAGCATTTTCGTGACTGTTTAATAAGCAATTATGTAGTTTTGAAGGAGAACAGCTGTTTTTTCCCAGCAAAACTGTGCGGCAATTACAATTTGCCGCATGGATTTGTGAGAGAGACAGCTGTTCTCCTTCAAATTCAAGTGATTGCTACTAAACCATCACCAAACCACAGCGGGTAATTGCCGCTGTGGTGAGCAGTCGCGTCGTGGGAGCACAACAGGCACGGCCTGCTTGCTATGCCAGGCCTTTCCATTAGTGTGCACAATATTTCACTGGTTCCCCTAACAGACCCTCCATGGGTATTATAGTACGGGAGAAAGATATGAGCTTAGATATAGTTAGATTATTTTAAGTATCTAAAGAGAAATGTATGCTAGTGCTACTGATGAACTTTACAAGACGGAAGAAAGATAAATGCACTTTATATAAAGTGTGAAACCTTTATCTTACCTGGCCAGTGGCTACGTAATCTTTCACCGGATGAATGGCCAAACTGAGGATGTCATCATCGTGACCCAGGTACAGTCTTTGGGAATGCTGCAGCCTGTTATACACCACGGCCACTGCTGCCACGTGGTACACCACCTCGCCAGTCTGCGTGTAGAACAGGTTGTTCCTACAGTCATAGCCCCTGTAGCTGCAGCAGAAAAAAACTACCTTCATATACAATATATTATGTTATTTAAAAAAAATGTGAAAGGCTGAAGTAAATTATACAATTTAATCTTCGTTCTCATTCTGAAACTTAGGAGCAAAAGCCCAAAACATAAAATAACAGATTATTAAACTTCTTTTTGAATTTTGAATGTTAGAGTTGGAAGGAACCTCCAGGGTCCTCGTATTCAACCCCCTGCTCAACGCAGGATTCACTAAGCCATCTCAGACAGATGTCTGTCCAGCCTCTGTTTGAAGACTTCCATTGAAGGAGAACTCACCACCTCTCGTGGCAGCCTGTTCAACTCATTGATCACCCTCACTGTCAAAAAGTTTTTCTCTAATATCTAATCTGTATCTTCTCCCTTTTAGTTTCATTCCATTGTGTCTCGTGTTTCCATGTGCAAATGAGAATAATGATGGTCCCTCTACAATGTGACATCCCTTCGGATATTTGTAGACAGCTATTAAGTCTCCTCTTAGCCTTCTTTTTTGCAAGCTAAAAATTCCCAGGTCCTTTAACCTTTCCACTTGCTACTACATATTTTGACACATGGGCCCTGATTCATCCAAGTAATTTCATAAGAATTTTGTAAATTGCTTTGTAAAATCACAAAGTTTTGGCTTACCTTGAAGTAGCATGACTTTTGCCGTTTTAACATCTGTTTCTCTCATCTACAACAAAATGGGCTGAGTGGAATTGGGGTATGATGGGGGTACGGTACGGGATACCACAACTCGTCCAACTCACGAAAAGCTGTGGCGGCACTTGTACTAAAGTCAGGTACTGGTAAGATTACTGGAGCGGTGCCTACCACTCGTCAGATACACCTGATTCCTGAATAGGCATGCACCTCTTCCTAAATCAGGAATGTCTGACTCCGCCATGCCCCCTCATCAAGAAAATTGCCAATCTTCATAAATCTGTGCCATGATCAATGCAAACCTAAAATCATCTGTTGGGCTGTGATATGTAATTCATTACGCTAGTGATTGACTGCTCGGGAGTACAATGGAGGATTGCTTTATTTATACTTTATTGGTTACATAGATTATTATAGCAGTGTCTAAAGCAAGTATCCCTCTAGTCAAAGCGTACTCCAAGACTCTCCAAAACTATGAGGAGTTTAAGTTTTGAGAAAACTAGCTCAGCTACCCTGTGCTGTGGGTTTCTATTGGTAACTGATGCCACCGCCTTGAGTCATGATCTTCATTTGCGGCTGTAGCGTCTGGATGTAACACTAATTCACATGGTTTATCCACATTATTGAAGGGAGTTAGTTATTAGAAAATAGAAGTCCAGAATTATAGTGGTCACTGGGGAGCGCAGGGAAGCGACGTCAGGATGTTTTGAGTTAGTAGTCCAATGCAGCTCCAGCCGTAGACCTCTAATGGAGGATGATAAGCTAGGACGATGTTAGTAAACGGTCAGAGGAACACCAGGAATAAGAGAAGAGAGCAGTAGTTTCTTTAGCCCACAACGCGTTTCGATGGTAAACCGTCTTCATCAGGTGGCAGTCACCTGATGAAGACGGTTTACCGTCGAAACGCGTTGTGGGCTAAAGAAACTACTGCTCTCTTCTCTTATTCCTGGTGTTCCTCTGACCGTTTACTAACATCGTCCTAGTTATTAGAAAATGACCTATTCCTTAAATCAGGTTTAAATTATTTTTTTTACATTTTTGGCCATTTTTTTTTAAATCGCCATCCTTATTAAAATCGAAAAATTGGAATTCATGCAAATTTCACACTGGCTACTTTTTAGGTTCTAATTTCCCACTGTTTCAGGAAATTAACATGGACATTAGTCAAAGTGAACAGACTGACCATTCCAAGAGCCTTTTTATTGTACAATCTGCAACTTGGCGCCAGAACCGGCCGCAACGACGCCCCTAAATCCCAAACCGTCAGCAATAGTGGCTCAATCACAGTGCCAACCATATTACCAACAATAACGTGATATTATAGACATAACGTCAACTCGAGGACGTACCCGTGTACAAATTTCAGCTTCAAACTTTCTTCTGGGGCTTTTTCTCTTTTAAGGGAAGGCAATGAATTTTGCTTTTCTTTATTTTGCTGCTTGAGCTGAGGTAGATCTTCTTTGTAAACCTGAAGGCGAGAGAGTAATCCTCATAACACATCAAACACGTCTTACTCATGTGGATTACAACCGCCGTCACCAGTAAATTATTTGAGTTGCTTTGAATCCTTCAGAGCGTTTCTGCATCTCAATAATATGAAGTGATCAGAAATTGAAGGTAATCACAATGCAAAAGCCCTTTGGGGTCAATGGCCAAAATGGTCGTATGTTGTTTCATAGTGACGTTGTGTAGCCATGGACTAAACATCATCCCTGTGGTGACGTGACGTGACATGAGACATTGGTGTATTACGGTATGTATTAAAGTGGTCAGGAAAAAAAAACATTTATCAACCATCCACAGGATAGGCGATAAATGTACCTGCTACTCGGACCACCACCAATCTCTAAAATGGGAGTATTCTTCCAACAGATGTCTCGGCACGATCATAATGGCACATAAACAGCCCAAAGCAGAGGTGATAAATGATTGATAGCTAGGTGCCGTCTGCTGGGACCCCCACGATCTCCAGAACAGGGGTCCAGTTGAATATTCTAGGGGAGTTTGAATAGAGTGCAGCTCGTGCTCAGCTCTCTCCGTCAGTCCTATAGACATTGAACGGAGCATTAGTGCACATCCATCACCAGCTAAGAGTGTGGGACTGGGACCCCTGTCCATGTGATTGGTGAGGGTCCCTGCAACAGAGCATCTACAGTAATGCTATCACATTTAACAGATATCCTGAGAGCTAACCCATTTACATTTTTTGCCATTTTGAACCTGCTGGAAAACTCCATTAAAATCTGTTAAGGATGACCTGTCACTGGTCAAAAGTGGCCCATTTGTGCTTTTATTTTATTTCCACTGCCCCGCTGAATAATCCGTTCTCTATTTTTTTTAAATGGTATGGGCTTTTTTTAAATTTAGTGCTACTTTTTATGGTCTTTGCCAAGGGGGACGTTGCTGATGGGATAATAATGCAAAAAAGCCAAAAGACACACCTCCAGAGAATATGTGAGATTTGACCCCTTTGGTAAAGACCATAAAAAGTTCCACTAAATAAACAGATCCATTAAAACTGTATGAGGGACTAAAAGAAAAAGAAACCCCTGAAATATTCAGGAGAGCAGCGGGCATATGACTGCAGCAAGAAGTGGTCACTTGTGACTTGGTGATAGGACAGTCTGTAAAGTCATGATGGATCTGAGGAAGTGAGTTGGTACAGAATGTGAAATGCGTCAGCTCTACTCCAGGTAGGCATCTGCAGTCACTTACGCCATTAGTGCGCATTGTACAATCTTCCTGTCACTTTTAGGCAGAGCAGGCATTAATGAGCTGACACTGCTGTTATGAACGGCTGACTTCTGCAGAGTAAAAGAAAACCAAGCTTTCACTCTAATTAAAATGCTGAATGTTTCCATCAGTTATTGCCAGAAATACAGACGCAGGCTCAGAATGTATAAAGAATGAAGTGCCGGCAGGGAGGAGAAAATAAATGTCATTATCGACAGGCACTGTTATTACGGATACAGTCATTCTTTTGTCCTCCATACAAATGAGTTTGTATTAAAATATTACAAAGCCATTGAGAAAATGAATTGTTTCGTTTCTTATAGCAGTTATTTGTGGCACGGTATAATTGCTTAATGACCTGCAATGTATGAGGTGCAATAAAAACACAACAGTATCAAAGCCATCAATGTGATACTATCATTGCCGACTAAAGGTGGAGTAGTCAGGAATCAAAGCAGATACGTTACCAGATTTAATCATATAAACTGAATACTTTAACATGTACTTTGGACCTGATGAGACTAGTGTACATAGTGGGATAATACATATCAGAATGGCTGCATAATCCTTTTTGAAAGTTTGACTTCAATCTCCACCCACCAAAACTGATAGACAGTTCCTCAGTGTCCCTCCTCCCTGCTGCTGCTGAGATCTCACATTGCTCAGTACAAGCTGCAGCTGTCAGTCAGAATGGGTGAGCAGATACCGTATATACCTAGACCAGGAGGCAGACACAGACAGAAGGAGGCCCCTGTGCAAAAATAGTGTCTGGGCCCAATAGTTCATCATAATGCGCCCCTTTATGGGTTGTAACAGAAGCTGCTTGTATCGTTAAAGGTGGAAGTGGGTCCCCTGGGCGGTTGCATAGGTTGTACCAAAGGTATATCAGCCCCTGGCTTGGACTCATGAGCTCTCTCACTCTTTAGCTTATTTTATTAATAGGGTTATAGAGCCATTCTAACTTGGTTTATCAAAGCAAATATACCAGTCTCATCAGGTCTAAGGAATAATGACCTTGGCTAATGACCCATTGAAGTTGAAGGGAGCAGATACTTTTCCCCTTTGCTGACAGATGTTGGAAAACTTTGTGCCTCGAATGAAAAATACAAAACAAATCTACTATTATTTCACTCTTTGTCTCATATTATATTCTGTTTAATATATGTACGAGAAAAAAAAATATGAAAAAAGCCTTCAGGGTAAAAAAAAAATTGAATACAGTTTATCAATATTCTGCATATGAAGATGCAAGCCTAAAGGCTGAGGCCGCACTAAGGAGATTATTTTACTGATTAATTTTTATTGCATTTTGCTAGCTAAGTAACAAAGCAAGTAAAAATGTGACAAATAACAGGCACAAATCCCTTCCCATCTTGTTCCCCCCATTCCAACAAATGCCTGAAGGCCCACCAGCTGGAAGGGATTATTCTAGAAAATGAGCTATGTCAATACCCCATTACCAGCTCCACTGGCGGCATTCTCATACATAATGCATTTCAGTCAATGTGTGAAGGAGGAGGAAGAGGAGCAAAAAACACTGTCTACTCTGTCATCGGGGACTATAAGCACTGAAGAGCACTGCGACCCACTATTAAAGGGGTTCTCTAGGATTTACATAGTGGTGGCTTATCCTCAGGATAGGTCATCAATATCAGATATACCAACATCTGGCACCCCCACCGATTAGCTGTTAGTAGGTCCAGTGGCCAAAAGTAAAAAGTACATAGAGCTGAAACAGCATCACTCTGAATACTGTGTAGTGGACGTTTTTAAGATTCTATGGATCAGCTCCCACTGAAGTGTATGGGCCATCATGGGATTGGTGGGTGTTCAATCCCCAATAATATGATATTGGATAAGCCATTAACATACAGATCCAGGATAACCCCTTTAAATGGAACCTGTCATGTCCAAAAAGCTATTTGCCTGCTGATATAGGGTTAAAATCATGGCTTTCCACTTTCCTTAATGGAAAGCTTAGCTATACAGCTGTAATCACTCCCTACCGCTTTGATTGACAGCCTGCTCTGCAGCATGTGTGTTCAGAATAGACTGTCAATCAATGTGGCTGGGAGAGATTACAGCCACACATAATATACAGTACATACATCTTCTCTCTGTAACCAAGCTTCCAGTAAAATAGGCATGCATGGTTTTAAGCCTAAAGATTAACCCTATGTCAGCAGGTAAATAGCTCCTGTACTGTACCCTGCCTGACCAATTTTATCTTCTGTCATTTACATTAGTAAAGTTGCAGTGTGGTTTTACATCATTAGCTGGTTATTAGCAGAGCTCAACCCTTCTACACAACGTCAGTGCAGAGCTGTGTTTCCTGCCTACTGCTGACAGATCAGATTTGTGAAACTGCAAATCCAGCTCTAATAATGCATATGACAGAAGACAATCTTCTGCCATATGCATTAAAGCAGCATTTACAATTTTATATCACTAGTCTCTCAGCAGCAGTCAATAAACACAGCTTAATTAATCTCAGCCCTTGTACAACAAGCACCATTCTGCAGTATATCTCTCCTGTTAGCCTTATTATAGAGAGCCCCCTATTGCAGTATATTTCTCCTCATCCCCCCAGTATACACCCCCATTCTTCAGTACATCTCTCCTCTCAGCCCCATTATTCAGAGTCCCCTCCTGCACTATATCTCTCCACTCAGCCCCATTATACAGAGGCCCCTCCTGCAGTATATCTTCCTCACAGCCCCCGGTATACACCCCATCCAGCAATACATCGCTCCCCTTCGCTACCAGGACACCGCTGCTCCATGATATGAGTTCCTACACTGTAATGAAAGAGGCTTCACAACTTTCCATCCCTTACAGTAGAAGCTTAATTATAGACATATCCCAGAACACAGATATGCTGGCAGGATGCACTGCGCATGATCGACCAGGAGCACTAGAACTACAGGACAGTTCCAATGGCACCTGATGGGTAAATAGAGACTAGAGGAGCATCCTTAGGGGAAGTGATATATGTAAAACAGGGTATTTAAAAATGGGTTATATTTGCACAAATTAATAAATATATGTGTACGTTATTATAAGAACACATTGTGATTTTCGGAATAACCCTATAACACAGCACGGTATATTTATTGATACTGTCTAAATTTTTAGACCTCATGTTATTTGCTTTATCTTAGACAGCGCAAACTTAATGTCCATTTACGTGAACCGACTGGCGGCACTAAACGACCGCCATTCAGCTGCTTGCTTACACAGCCTGTTTACACAGAACTTCAGATGTGCATTGAACGAATAATAGTAATCTGCGATAGTTTATATGAACTCTTTGATTAGACAGTCTTAAAATGTATCACTGTTGCATGCTGTGAAATAAATTTAGTGTAAGCGTACACCACCTCACCACCTATTAGTTGGCTTTATTTGTGTTGGAAATTTGTGCCAGAATCTTAGCACATTTTTGACTAGCCACTTTCCTCCAATTCAACAGCCTTGTCTTTCATAAGATGGTACAAGTCATTAAAGACGGGTTATTTTTTTTAGAGTAAATTATGCCAGAAATCTGGCGCATTTAGTTTGATAAATATGCCCCACAATACAAAACTGATCAAATTATGGCACAAATGAAAAGGAAAAATCCTAATAAAAATCCCCTGTGCATTTCTGTCCATGAGATCCTGCTGTGGTACACTGCACAAATTCCTATTATAATGGTGCCAAGCGTATCCAACCGTGTATAAGGGAAATCTTTACATCGTCTCGTAAACCGACCATTTGTCATTTCTTGCACCTTTGTACTGACCTGGCGATCATAATTGATTTGTGTCTCCTGCTCGATATCAGAGTCTAGTTCTGGTACATCTGATACATCTGAATCCGACTCTTCGCTACAGGAATCAACGATACCTTCTAATAAAGCAAGAGAAATAAACTATTACATAAACACATTGTAAACCGTCCTATGCAGTTCTGTGTATGATCTCTATAATGCTCGATGTGTATCCATTTGAAATAATACTCTATAATGTGTGATACTCTAAGAACATGACTTACTGATCTCTCCCTATAAGCGCACGTAGGCGGAGACCTGTCAATCCAGGGCAGCGGGCAGGGACCCGCCTGTCTGACTAGTCTCAAGTGCTGCTTGGTCCCCGGTGGCTTTTCGAGTATTTTTTTCTCTGCATTTCAGAGTCGAACATACCTGGCTGAGATCATACAGCTAGTGCCTGATACACGCTACCCATGGATCAAATCAAAACACTTATACAAGTCTGTGAAAAATCAGCACATGGATGCAACGCATGATTAATCCGTGTGTTGTCCATTTTTACCGTTGCAATGGGTAGAAGAAGCTTTGCAATTTATGTTTTTCATACGAGAAAATCCTGATGAAACAATGATGGTAAAAACTCGGATCCAAAACACTGATGGAAATCTAACTGTTTGTGGAGAAGGGGAAGTCACTGACATCTGAATGAGGTCTTACAGAAAGTACAACATTTAACACATATAACATAACAATGCACGGAGTTGTGGCTGTGGTAGGTTTCTATGCGCTAGATTACACGTAGTTATTAAATATACTATAGCTGACCCTCCAAGGACTACAAGACCCTTCTAGTCATATTCTAAATTTATCATTAACTAGCCCCAATCTATAAGCCAAGCCTTGCAGTAACTGTATATCATTATCCTGCCGTCTATATATTTGCCTGAAATACAAAGTAAATGTGTCATCTTTAACTTTGGCCATTTAGATATAATTTCATCTTCAACTTGCTTAACTGTCCACAATAACAGTCATTTTGATCGGGCATGCCCAAACTTTTACATGCCACTGTATATCTTCTATATGTTGCTAAATTTTTTAGAAAATAGTGTTTTCATTCATGTATAAATGAGGTGTTAAGTGCTCGGTGTGTGACTACCAATAACTTACTAGGTTGTTATCCCTTCACACCACTTTTAGTCCTTTTAACTTGATTGATAGCTCACTGTCTGATTTTCTTCCCCCGTGCCTGACATAAGCCTAAGATATTATCGCATCCTTTCTGGCCATCGCAAAAGAACCATCACACTTACCTTGAGGTGGAGTTTCAATGATGCCATTCGCCATTCCTTCAGGAATCAATCTCCACTGAAAAACAGAGTGGTCAGCTCCACCGGTGCTCAAAATCCACTGGAAGTCATTGGACCAGCGGACATTAGTGACGTGTGCAGAATGGCCAACATATTTCCGAAACTTGGCTCCTTAAATAATAGAAGGCAAGCAGATCCATTACAAAGTAGTCAACTCAACCAAGTTCCCAGATATTGAACAACTTAAAGACACAAAAAAAGCTCCACTGGCCATAGTCCATTAAATTTCTGCATTAGTTGACAGTTTTGGCAGGTCATTCATTTTACGTACCTGGATATAGATTCAGCAGAAATACACTTTAAAATTTAACCTTTAATGTTCCCTTATTATAACACACTTCTCAGTGAAAACATCATAAAATTAATATAGTTTGTCATGGCCAACAAAAATACAAAAGGGTGACTTAAGGTCTCCATATACATTGGACAAATGTTGGCTGAACCCGTCACTATCGACAGGTTTGGCCAATGGTCAAACGCCACGTTCACACATTAAGTATTTTACATCAGTATTTGTAAGCCAAAACCAGGAGTGGGTGATAAATACAGAAGTGGTGACGTGTTTCTATGATACCTTTCCTTTTATTGTTCCACTCTTGTTTTTGGCTTACAAATGCAGATGTAAAATACTGACCAAATACTGAACATGTGAATGTGGCGCCAACTGAATAATCGTAGGTAGAAATGTTGACTGCGAATGTCCAATTTTGGACTGCCATTAGATGGTTCTACCTGAGTTAAGCTGTCGGCCGATGTGTCAATTGGCGGCTTTGTCATAGAGAGAACAGGCGCACTCGTCCGAGCAAGCGCTCCAATGTATGGGAGAGTTGGATGAGATGGCTGTCAGCCGAACGATCGGCCAAAGCATGGCTCGGCAATCAGCTTTTTAATGTCTATGGCCAGCCTTACCTATATAAGTCCACAGTAGTGAAAATAATGCAGTGTCTAGATCTGTGCTCTTAGTAAAATGTACATTTTGTTATATTGTTTATTGTGATTTTTTAATGATGGAAGTGTTTTAAACTCAGAGGAAACTTGAAACTACAAGCTTGAATAAGGGAATAAGGGGTATTCAGCTAAACTTTACAACAGTTGTGGATGCTCGGATCCAATGTTGTTAGCGAAGGATAAATAGACAGGACTGAACCAGAGACGCACAAGACTATATCTGGCAGCTTCCAGCAGTAAAGTTGAGGCTTAAGCAAGGTGTGGTGCTCTCCATTTGGCTGGAGAAGGGAGCTGATAACTCCAACTAAACAGCACGTACACCCGTACTGTCAGGCAACATCGCAGCTCCTAGCCATCCAAATCTAAATAGCTGGACAGAGAATGCAACGTCCAGAGCTTCTAGTTCCAAAGTCTCTTCTGTCACCTGTGCTGCCCACAGAATGAAAATGGTGGCGCCTGGCGACAGAAGAAGGTGTCGCAGAAGCAGGTTCTGGTCAAGATGTGACAACCTGTGACTGATACAGTTATTGAATGTATGAAGGGATGAGCAGGATCAGACTGTTGGATTTGAATATATAAAAATCCTGTATTCTCAAGGGGGGTAAGCGTCCGTTCAGCGTGAATGCGTATGAAGGATCGGGAGAAAGAGCTATCACAACTAATGTGCATGACCTAATTGTCAATGCCAGTGTGGATCGAAGAAAATTAATTCATCATTTCATTACGTCTAAGATTTCACAGAAATATTACTTAGCTCTAATGTATATAAACTACATCAGCCAAAAAACAGTGGACTTGCCAGTATTAACTAATCAGTTCATTTAATTAATTTTTTAACTAGTGCTGGGAAATATAAAAGCCAAGGTCTGGATAATTGGCTAAGACTGATGCCTCTCAAACTACGATGCGACCCCCACCAGTGAGGGGCCACCTAGTAGTTGGTGAAGCACAGCAGCTCTAGAGGACACTTTGGCAGAAGTAAGGTTGCAGTGATTTAAAGTTTGGCAACAAAACTCATCCATTTTGAATTTCTTATAAAGTTACATAAAATTCAGAGGACAAATGAAAGATAAATTAGGCAATATTTTTAACTTTGGCACAGACTGCCCCCACATGTAGGGAGGCCCAGATATGACCTTTGTCTTTCAGGTAAAGTTCAAGCATCAGATTGGTCACTCTGGCAAAGTCCCAATAGAAAAAAAATTGAGAAGCTCCACCTTAGAGGAACTATTACATTTTAAGTTTATTTTTTTTCTTTAAAGCATGTGTAGATAAAATATAAGTATCATTTAGCAACTCATGAATGTTTTTGATTTGTACATGGATTTGGTTGTTCTGCAGTCACACCACGAAGCATACTGTAAATGCAATGTGTGCATTATTTAACAGACCCAAATCACGACTGCTATTTTATTCATTGACGGCTTCATCTTCAGCAAACATTACAGAATTCTAGAAAAGCAGAAACTTCCTTTCCGTTCATTGCATAAATATTTAAAACCTAAATCCTAAATTGAGATCAGTCAGTACCCAAATGGTCACGTTCACTATGAGAAATGCTCGCAGATCTAATGCTCGTATCCACTGACTGCAGCAGCTTAATATATAGTAAGTACTGCATGAACACCATCTATTATACATCACCCTAAAGATGGAGAAGGACATGGCCTACACCTTTCTAAATCAGTCTAATCCATACCAGTACACAAAGAAATCCACTGATCTGACATAATTCTTTCATATGCCCAAGGAGAGCTCCAGGGGATGTTTCAATTACCGTTTTTAAAAAAAATGCATGATGAAAAATTCAGGTAGACTGCAAAAAGTAAAGAAGGCAGTGTAGTAATGACGCACACTCTTGTTGCTAATGATGAATTATCTCCTGGAAAAAGAAATAATAGGGCATTAAATGACTGGCTGGTGTTGGTATGGCTTGGTAGACAATCTAAAGCGTATGGCCACCTCAACCACCTCTATATATACAACCTACATGTATGAAGAATGCTGAACCAGTCACAGGGTCAGGTGGGCAATGGAACAGAGACCTACCCCAGATGGAACCAATTAAATGAACCTGTCAGAGACTGACAGCAGTATTTAAGTAATTAAAAAGCATTGATTGGTGCCATCAGAGTTAGGCTGTATAACACAGTCAATACCTGGGATGTATGGTGCGTGTTTGGCTCCTGAGCTCTCTCCCTACATGCATAACAGGCATTCATTGCACATATATGGTGGATACCTAGAAAGGGTTAAGGTGGCCATACACATTAGATTAATGTTGGCCAAACCTACCAATTTCAGTAAGACCAGCCAGTCATTGAATGTCCAATCATTTCTTCTCCCAGGAGATAATTCATCACTAGTATTGGGTGATATTGTGTTTTCAGTTGAGAAAACATGCCAGGTTGTCGAGTCAAGCATTCATTGAATGACGAACCCTCAACTTGTGACACTCAATCAATTTATTCATACATTTATAGTAGAACCTACAGGGGATAAGCACAACATAGATCAGCAATATTGCCATACTTTGAGAAAATATGATCCACAATTGTCATAGGTGAGTACTTACTAAAACACACCAGTCAAGAGAAGCGACAGGTCCTCTTTAACCACGTCGGCTTCCCTGCACAATTCCTGTCTGCCAGCTGATAGTTACAGAATTTGGGTATTGGTAAGTCATAGAAATGAAAACAGTAGGGAATCAGCTTACCTTTTTTAAGGCTAGGGAACCTGAATAATTTTACTAGCCCAAAATCATCTCCAGTCACCAACGCTGTGCTATTGAAATTGGCATCTACTGAATTGATGTCAGTAAGGTCGGTATATTTTGGCCATATTCCATTGACTTCTGGTCCAACCACACACGTCCAAGAAAACCAATGTATGCCTTTAATTTCATCTTTGTTTGTGAGATGCTTCCCAGCTGTAATGCATGAATAATGGATCAGAAGGGCACATACGTGGCAATGTAGTCCTAGCGTACATATACAGTCATATGTTAAAGTTTGGGCACCCCTATTAATGTTAACCTTTTTTCTTTATAACAATTTTGTTTTTTGCAACAGCTATTTCAGTTTCATATATCTAATAATTGATGGACTCAGTTACATTTCTGGATTCAAATGAGGTTTATTGTATTAACAGAAAATGTGCAATCTGCATTTAAACAAAATTTGACCTGTGCAAAAGTATGGGCACCTCAACATAAAAGTGACATTAATATTTCGTAGATCCTCCTTTTGCAAAAATAACAGCCTCTAGTCGCTTCCTGTAGCTATTAATGAGTTCCTGGATGAAGGTATTTGTGACCATTCCTGTTTACAAAACAATTCCAGTTCAGTTAAGTTTGATGGTCGCCGAGCATGGACAGCCCGCTTCAAATCATCCCACAGATGTTCAATGATATTCAGGTCTGGGGACTGGGATGGCCATTCCAAAACATTGTAATTGTTCCTCTGCATGAATGCCTGAGTAGATTTGGAGCGGTGTTTTGGATCATTGTCTTGCTGAAATATCCATCCCCTGCATAACTTCAACTTCGTCACTGATTCTTGCACATTATTGTCAAGAATCTGCTGATACTGAGTTGAATCCATGCGACCCTCAACTTTAACAAGATTCCCGGTGCCGGCATTGGCCACACAGCCCCAAAGCATGATGGAACCTCCACCAAATTTTACTGTGGGTAGCAAGTGTTTTTCTTGGAATGCTGTGTTTTTTAGCCTCCATGCATAACGCCTTTTCGTATGACCAAACAACTCAATCTTTGTTTCATCAGTCCACAGGACCTTCTTCCAAAATGTAACTGGCTTGTCCAAATGTGCTTTTGCATACCTCAGGCGACTCTGTTTGTGGCGTGCTTGCAGAAACGGCTTCTTTCGCATCACTCTCCCATACAGCTTCTCCTTGTGCAAAGTGCGCTGTATTGTTGACCGATGCACAGTGACACCATCTGCAGCAAGATGATGCTGCAGGTCTTTGGAGGTGGTCTGTGGATTGTCCTTGACTGTTCTCACCATTCTTCTTCTCTGCCTTTCTGATATTTTTCTTGGCCTGCTACTTCTGGGCTTAACAAGAACTGTACACCTGTGTTCTTACATTTCCTTACTATGTTCCTCACAGTGGAAACTGACAGGTTAAATCTCTGAGATAACTTTTTGTATCCTTCCCCTGAAAAGCTATGTTGAATAATCTTTGTTTTCAGATCATTTGAGAGTTGTTCTGAGGAGCCCATGATGCCACTCTTCATAGGAGAATCAAATAGGAGAACTACTTGCAAGTGGCCACCTTAAATACCTTTTCTCATGATTTGATACACCTGGCTATGAAGTTCAAAGCTCAATGAGGTTACAAAACCAATTTAGTGCTTCAGGAAGTCAGTAAAAAGTAATTAGGAGTGTTCAAATCAAGAAAATGATAAGGGTGCCCATACTTTTGCACCGGTCAAATTTTGTTTAAATGCAGATTGCACATTTTCTGTT